>NC_052533.1:53191444-54391444 GCF_016699485.2 Gallus gallus | reverse complement strand
TCAGATACTGAAAAAAAAAAAAAAGGTCTAAAGAGGAATCTTGACATTCATACTCAAGCAAACTCACAATTGAAGTGACTGACTGAAGAGTTTATTCCAGGATGAAGCAGAACACTCAAGGAAATATCCTTTGATTTTTTCTTACTTTCACATCAATTTTCACTCCTGAAAAGTGTACGGAATAAAAGCTGCATCAAAAGGAGTTCCTCTTTTGAGGATCTTGTACAAGTAGGAGTTGCAGATAATCCACAAAGTATATAAAGAAGGGTCATCCCTCCAGTTTTGGAGATGCTCAGAGATGAATGGAGGCAAAATTTGTGAGAAGTCTGTGCTAGAACACTAATGGAGAAAATAAACTGATAGAATGCAGAAATTAAGAAGCTTCTGAGTCATTTTCTTTGGAAGGGAAAAACCAAATGAGGAGAAGGAGAAAAAAGTAAAAAAACAAACAAAAAAAAAAAAAAAAGGAAAGAAAGAAAGAAAGAAGAAGAAAGAAAATAAATCTTTACTACCTTTGTGTAGGCAATTGCATACTTTAGGTTAGCATTTGCGATATTCAAATGTAATACTAAAATAGCACAGTGGAAGTTTCACAAATGACAGCAGACGAGAGAAAGGAAAAGGAAATTTTGCATAATATTTTATAAAACAAAGCTACCTAAATTCCTCACATAAACTTTGTATATATGCTTTGATCATTTTGATTTCTTGCTTCAAGCACGCGCTGCCAAACACAAAGATAGACGTAAAAGGCAGTAATGTGCATGGCAAGATTCCTCTAACTCAGAGTTTTGTAAAGCAGCTTCTGGGAATTACCATCATTTATCATGGGGTTAGAGAGCAGCTTCACCTTTTTTTTTTTTTTTTTTTTTTTTTTTGGTTTTACTATCTTCTGACTTGCTCAGGCTCCCACTCAATCTGGTTGAGTACACTCATCTTATGTCATGCAGCAAAAGCAAGTCCAAACTCTCTACAGGGAAATGAATGTATTGAATCTATAAGGGCTGTCAATATTTCTTTAGAAATATCAAACAGAAATTACAAATATCTCTTTAGAAAAATGTATTTAAGGACCATTTTCTTCACTTTAGATTTCACCATGCTTAGTTACCTTAGCTACATGTCAGTTTCAGAATTAAAATACAAAACGCTTATGCTAATGGCAGAAGTCCATTTCTGTATCTCAGCATCATACCTGGGATATGTATTTATTAAAGCTATTAAAATGTACAATCTATAGATGGATTATTCTAGAAAGTGATGGGAAAATGATTCAAAAACATATTTGTAGCTTCAGTTTGCCCATGAAGAAGTGAAACAATTCCAGTTGTTAATGGAAAATATACAGGTGAATAGCTACTGTGCATTATGTATACTCATGCCATTGCTTTCAATAAACAAAACTTACTTTTTATCTACATTTTATACAGTTAATAATAAAGTTACTGAAGCAAATACATTTTTAAAATGTTTAAGTGGCTTGTAACATGCGCCATTTTACTGCAACATTAAACTCCTAATTCCTTTATCCTGCCCCACGTCATGGGGACTAGAAGAAAGATTCACCTCAAAGTACTTGAAAAGAGGAAAACATGACAGTATGGCTCAGCCCTGAGCAAATGAAAGAATTTTAAACTTTTCCTTGGGACTCTGTGATTTTTAAGGTGAAGTCTAAATATCTCATCTTTACTAAATCCTTGTCCTGAAGAACTGCAGCTGAAGTCAGGAGACTTGCTATCTACACTGATTGACCTATGAGGTTTGGAAAGTTATCTTGGTTATCCGTCTCTAGTCTTTGTTCCTTTTCTTTGCCATGTCTAACGGAGACCTGTTATTTGTTTACTGGTGCGACAAGTAGTAAGTTGAGAAGTTAATCTAAGTTGACGCTTGTAGGCATTTCCATAACATCAATGGTAAATAATACGGTAAGCTGAATTTCAGAGTAGAATTTGATGCGTATGGTTCTTGAGTTGCTTGTCTTATGCTTGTCTTGCTTGTCTTATGTTAATATTTTCTCAGCTGCAATGGGAAAACAATGATTTAAAGACAAGCATCATAAGTCACCAGTGTTTTTTTAAGACACTTCGGCAAAATGAGTCTGGTTTAATGATATATTAGTAGCATGTTTTAAAGCACTGTATCATTAATTCTCAGCAAGGTGCTTTTTGTCACTTCCAAAATAGGCTGCAAGACATATTTATTTGAATACCTGCAACTACAGAACTGGGTAAGAAATTAAAGATATTGCGAGGTTTATTTAAATATATTGTAAGTCTGCTTCTGCTCTTGACTGTAATTGGACTCATCAGTATTGAGATGTGCAGATTATTACAGGATATTAACTTTGCTATCAGTTTTTTTTAACATCTTTCCTGTAACTCAGGTATTTAGTACCAAATACTGCCAAAGTAATAGCATATGGAGAGGAGAGGAGAGGAGGGGAGAGGAGAGGAGAGGAGAGGAGAGGAGAGGAGAGGAGAGGAGAGGAGAGGAGAGGAGAGGAGAGGAGAGGAGAGGAGAGGAGAGGAGAGGAGAGGAGAGGAGAGGAGAGGAGAGGAGAGGAGAGGAGAGGAGAGGAGAGGAGAGGAGAGGAGAGGAGAGGAGAGGAGAGAATGAGATGCAGTTAAGTCGTCTTTGAATTGCAGCCATTTTTATTAGACTGCTAGACACAGCCTTGTGTGTGAGAAACAGGTTTGGAGGTAAAGTGTTCTGTCAACCATGTGTTCATCAATTATGTTTTAAGTACTAATAAAAGTGATTGACTATACAACGATATGACAATTCCTAGAGAAATTCCAGATTATTGTCATGCCAACCTGCAAAGAATGAAGGTGTCAAATTAAATTTAGTTACAATACAAATTATTTTTAATAATTTACCAGTTTCCTTCATTTCACACTTTTCATATTCTAGCCATGATTTTGTTACTTTCTAAAATTAATAAAAGCTTTAATCATACAAATAGATAAATAAAAGCATCATAGCAGTTTTAAATGCAGCCAGAAAAAAATATTACAACTTTGAATTCTCCACACCACTAAAAACAAAATATCATTTCACTATTTCTGCCCTTTTATGTCTTCTGCTCCTTGCTACTCAAGATGCAACTTCAGTCTTCACAAGAGATTTTCTCTTTCATGAAGATTTACGTTATGCGTGATGGCATTCTGTCATTTTATGATTTGCTTCTGAATTTTCTGGAGATATGCATACATTTTTTTTTATTTTTTATTTTTAAGAAGGAGATCACACTATTTAAAGGGCTAAAAACCAGTTATTTAATGGTAAGTCACAGAACTGTAGACATACCACAGCTGAGTAATTTCTGTGAGCAGCCTTTGCCTTCCATACTTCATCTGCCCTTAATGTATTTAACATTCACTTGATGCGTCACAACAAAAATGGATTAACCTCCTTGGGGCAGAGTTTTGGTTTTCTGTAACTTTTCTGAAGTATCTCATGTACACTGTGAGCTGCTGGGAAAAACAAACAAACAAAACAAAAACAAAAACAAAAAAACCCCATGCCTAGATTCCAAGTTCTTAAACTTTCATCTCTAGTTTTAGCCTCCAGTGACTACTTTCTCACATTTTTGCCCAAGAAAAGATATGGCATGAACATCTTGTTGATGACTTCAAAACAAATGAAAAAGTCCAAGTAACATCCTATCAGTTATATACATTACCAAAGTCCTCATTACAATGTCAAATACAATATACAAAACCAACTGTGAAGTCAGCATACCTTTTGCTGTGAACCTACTTCAAATTTGATCAAGGTTGTGTACAATACTTTATGAATGATTGACACTCTTTAACCATTATTATATTTCCCTCAGGAAATCAACACAGATTAGCATATTCGAATCTTCCATTTGGGTAGAAACCAGCCACTGACTGGAAAGAAGCAGTTCAAGTTCTGCTACATTATTCCTCCAACTCCCTTTACCTCCCTGCACTCATGTTCCTCCTCTCTTCTCTCTTGTCCACATTCTTGTGTCTCAACTTTGAGATAACAAAATTTCTAATGATGGGGAGAGCTACAAGAAAGGAGACCCTGATCTCCACAGGCCACCCACTCATGCTTAAAGCATATGTGATCTACAACATGGACCTGATAACAAACTTCTCCCACAGTGAATTGAGCTATCAATTTTAACATGCTGAAGAGATTGCACATTTATATAAATGTTAATTTTATGGATGCCACAGGACCTACTCCGGTTCTGGTTCAACACTGCTGAAGTCAGTGAGGCTTTCTTTTGACATTCAAAGATCTGCAGATAGAAGTTCCTTATATAGAATAGCCCAAGTCCATTTCTTAATGGATTGAACTTGGAACACCACAATAAACCTGACGTTGCGTTAAGTTGAAAGTTAAACTTCAGTGGATGTTTCTAGATCAGAATTCTTGTAAAGCTCGAATTAAATAATATGAAAATTAGTTCCCTGCATGAATTATCCAAAAATCTTAAAGGACACTTGTCTCAGTGCTTGGTGCTGGTGCTTGTGCCTTTCTGGATACAATAGATTTTAATTTAACAATTGAAATTCGCCCCTTCACTTGAGCTTTGAGGGCATGTGGCTGGGAGAAAGAGCACAGTTGCATCTCTGCATACAGCTGTCCTGTCTCCTTATTAGGCTGAATGCATACAGTGGCTTCAAGCATAAGGGTGGTCACAATAAAATCCAGTGATAGAAAGCAGATCCAGACTGAGAGAAAGCACCCATTCCAGCCTTTAACAAAAACCCTTGAGCTACTGCCACTCTTGGCAAATAAAATTCAGATGATGTGGCTTCTACATGACTGTTAAATGTTCAAGTGTTTTGAAACTGTTCTTTCTTATATAAAACAACTTTTATATAAGAGAAGGGTCCTTCTACACAGTAACCTTCTAGGGTTAGTCTTAAAATTTTTGCTTGCAAATATTCAACAAAAGAATGTGCAATTCTGTGTGATAGAAATTTACAGACCAGTTATTTCACTTGTCTTCGAGCTAGTTTCTGCTGCCTGTTATCAGCAGAATGTACTGTTCATAGTATTGCACAAATTACTGAAATTACATCAGTTGGGAAGAAAGGGTGCTGAAGAAGAAATGTACATGTGTTACATCAGTAGCTGGTTTAATACTTTTGTGCTTTTCAAAGCTAGTCTACTGTCTGTTGAATAACTGAGTTTAAACTAACGTAAAGAAAGAAAGCAGACTTCCTCCCTCTAAAATTTTTCATTTTCAAGCCCTTGGTTAGCTAAGTTAGAGAGCAGATATTATTGTCGGTTTCTTTACATTGTTCATCTAGAACAGCCACATCCTTCAATCCTACCTAAAGAGATGCATTCTAGTGTTTTTAGTATCCTTTTGTATGCTTTTAAAGAAGGCTCCTCTTCCTGCATTTCAGCAGCTCTCCCTCTCATGGAAACTCTAAATCACGCATTTAAAAATAGACCATCAGATTATCTGGGTAAATCATAAAGCTCAGCTTATCTCTTTCTTTCCCTTTAAAATATACAATTTATTTTGTCCAGCAGCTCAGCAGCGTGAAGCCATAAATAATCCTATATATCTCAATGTCTGGGTGTACCTCCAGTATGTGTATGTGTGCCACAATAGGGCACATATGCACGTATGGAGAAAGGAGAATTTACACTTCTGGGCACAAAGGTTCAAAAATTTGCAATGCTATTGCAATGTTTATGCCAGCACTGTGTATCCTAGCATCACAATGCAGCCTTATCAGTCCACAGAGAATAATGCCAGAGTTTAGCAGAAGTAACGTACTGTGTACTTAAATTATGCATTAATTTGATATTTAACACCAATGTACATCCCAGAACCCATGTATTTCTCCTGAAGGCAAACAAGATCAATGCAATATCAAACAGGGAAGAAAAATTCTCAATTTCTCTTTCCCAGTCACCGTATAATACGGCCTTAAGCTGCAAATCCTGACTCCCAGGCCCAGCATTTCCTATACGTGCATCCTTTCATTCTCCTCCCACTGCCAGTGCAGCCCATCAGGCCACTGGAGCCAGAGAAAGCCCTGCAGGGCTATAAATAGCTACTCGGGGGAGGGAGAAGAGAGCGAAGCAGCACATTTTCAAAGATCCTTGCTGCAGAATGAGATTTGATTTTTTTTTTTTTTTTTCTGGATTATTTCAGAGAGGGAAAGGAATTGCTAGGAAGTTCACTGACATACCAGGTAATGTCTGTGGAAAGGTGGCAACAGCTGCCATGGAGGAACTAAAATGGGAATGACTGGCTCACTGGAAGAACAATGAGGTGGGTTTCCTCCTTTGGCTTTCCCATGTATTTTGAATCGATTCTGCATAGACCTCCTGAGATGATCTATGGACATGAAGATGTATATAGAGGGGATATGAACCAAAAAAAAAAAAAAAAAAGCATTACTAACACACACAGCTTATTGTCTATTCCAAATTTGTATTGACTCAAGTATGTTTACGTGTACTGACTTTGCACTGACTGTGTATAAGGTGCCCGTGAACAAGCCCCAGTGTGCAAATGCTGCCGCTGGCTCCCTTCCCCAGCCCTCATTTTCTTCCGAGAGACAAAGACGAGAGTTCTGTCCTCCAGTAATCCCCATATCCCCCCGTCTCCCGGAAACTTTCGGTAACTACAGGCAGTGCCTGAAGCACTGGAGCGCGCTGCCCCCTTCCCCACTGGAGACAACTCGGGTACTCTCCAGTGCACCCTCCGGCTGGCCGCGCCGCGGGAGGAGTGCATCCCCCGCCGCCCCCGAGAGCACCGCGCTGCTCGGCGCCTTCCCGGCTAGCTGCCGGGCACGCACCGCGCTGTAGTGCCCTACTGCAGTTTCCGGCCCAGCCCGGCCTTTTCTCACCGTCCTCCAGAGCCGCTGCCGCTTGGCGCTGACGGAGGTGGCAGTGACGATGAGATGGGAGATGGACACCACGAGTCCGAAAACGATGGCCAGCAGGGTCCGGACGGGCAGCAGTGAATACGAGACGAAGGTGACCAGCATGAGCTGCCACATGCCCTGCTCCGGGGCGCTGGGGGGTTCCATGCCGTAGGCGCCTAGCGAAAAGGGGCAGCAGAGGAAGGAGAAGGTGAAGCTAAAGAGCAAGGTGAGCTTGACTATCTGCTGCAGCTGGGTGACCTGCAGGTATTTGACGTTAGTGACGATAAAGAGAGAAAGGAAGATGATGCAGTGCACCGGGTGCGAGCCTTTGGAAATGGTCAAGCTGGGTCCAGAGAGCAGCTCCACAAGGGCCAGGCTGGCGGTGAGCACGATAAGAACGGCCAGCGCTTTGAGGGTAGACTTCTGCTCCAGCTTCAGGTTGTAGCTCTGGAAAAGAGCTTCCAGCTCTTTGCAGTCGAACTCATCTTCACAGGCAATGGCATCCAGCAGCAGCAGAGGAGGAGGTTCCCCCAGCCTGGCTCCCGCTCCCGCCACCGCGGCAGCGGGCGGAGAGCAGCAGCAGTGGAAGCACTTCTTCCTCTTGGTCTTGACTTTATGGAACGGTATTTCCTCCATATCATTGCCATTCATAAACCCCGGGGAAGAAATGCTCCTCCTGTTGTCCCCCGCTGCCGCTCCTCCGCCTCGCTGCTCATAAAAGAGAGGGGGGCTGCGAGCAGGAGACGCGGCCGCAGGTCCTCCGCCAGCTTTCGCCGGCGCAGCTCCGCGGATGCGGGCACCGGGCGCAGCTCGCAGCCGCCGTTCGCAGCCAACGGCGCCTGAAAACGCCCCCTCCGCTGCCACCGAGGAGCCGAGGATGGCTGGGGCGGCGGGAGGACAGCTTCACTCGTGCCGTCTCTCTCTCCTTTCCCCCCTCCTCCTCCTCTCCTGGTGTTCCAGGGATGTTAATCTCCTAATCACACCAAAATACCATCCGAAGGTTTGAAATCGAGCAGAGTGACGGGTGGGGGCAGGGGGTACGTGGGAGCAGAGAGAAGTGGAGTGGGGAATAACGGACACGCGGGTCTCCCCTGAAATAGAGCCGCGTGGAGGAGCAGGACCTAAGAAGAGCGGGTGGTAAACAGGCTCCCACGGGTAGGCAACATTAATAATAATAATAATAATAAACAACCCAAAACATAAAAAGCCCAAGGAGATAAAAATGAAACCCAGCCAGGAGACTGGGCTAAATGGAGAAAAAAGAGGGCAGCAAGGCCGGAGAAAAAGCAGGAGATAGAGAAAGGCAGGGCGATTCCCTTCTCACGTCCGAGAGCATCTCGCCGGGGAGTGAGAGGCGCCTGCGCGCCACTCTCTTGGGAAACCGAGCACGTCGGAGACACGGCACGGGAGCTGCGTGATGACCGCCTGTCCCCGCGGAACGCCCGAGGACCTCCGTCTGTGCAGCCGTACAATCCTTAAAGCTGCAATTACTTCCTGACAGCCTTGTGTTTTCTGCCCACTTGCGCATCAATTAAAATATATAGAATTGCAGGAAAACTACATACAAAAATAGAAATATGTGTGAATATACGTAGAAATATTAGTTTATTATACATGAAGATAGGTGACTCCCCCTTCCTTTGAGAGATAAAGTCTTGTCTGCATGAATAAACGTGCTGATTTTATGGGTTTTGCCTCCTAGACTCTAAAATACTTGGGTAAAGTGAATGAGACAGGCTGAGGAAATGCATTCCTGCGTGCACTTCTGCACTTATGGGAGTACAAATCAGACAGTGGCTGTGGAGGGCTACTTTTCTGACAGGAGTTAATTTTCATCCCACACAGAACTGCACTGTGCCTCATCAAGACTTTGGTGGGAATCTTAGTGTTGTTTAGAAAAGTGCTTGCAGTGTTGCTTATAATGCCACTGTCATATATCACTATTACCAAATTGCCATCAAATAATACAGTGCAATACCACTGAGTCTAATTTTTATATTCTGAGACTTAAGATCAACTGCAGAGAGGGATACTTTGAATTTTTTTTAGTTATGGAGAATGATGACTTGTTATTTCCAGATAGGAAAATAAGGATAAATACTATCTCTGATATAAAATCTAAAGCAACATAAATTTTTACACTGTTCTTTTACCAGTTGTTTTCATCTTAGCTCTCCATACTCATTATGCAGTTGTTCTTTTGAAACTGTAAAGACCTTGTTAGGAAAAAGGAATGAATCAACACTGCTGGAGTTAGTGTGTCAAAGATTCAAAATATTTCACATTTAAGGCAGTGACAGTCCCTTACCTTGTGTTCATGTGATACCTCTCATGGCAGCTTTCGTGGACTGTGAATTATTCGCCCAAATGCTGCAGAACTGTAAAAAATAGCTACTATTTAGATTTTGGTAACCTTCTGTGATGCCTAAGTGCTGGTGACAGGAGTGTATGTTTAAATGAAATTAAACGTAATAAATACAGGCTTCTTCTATTTTGCAGTATCTCCAAATCATTTGGAAGGCTATTAAAATACATTACCTTGTTCACTTTGGTGCATAAATTCCTTTCAGTCACACATATATTAGGCAGATATACACTTATATTTTCACCTGTCCTCAGCTTCCTTCTGAACTGTTGTATCCCAAGGGGCAAATCAGTACTTCGCATCTCATTTTTCAAAATAGCTGTCCAGTCCTGGGAAATGAAGTATTTGTCATTCTAGTAGCTATTATTCTTTCTTCTGGTTCTCATCTTGCTGCAGAAGGAGTATAACTTCCCACAGGACACCATGTGGTTTAGATTATTTTCATAATTATTAGAACTTCAGATTGGTTTACTTAGTACATGCTGGCTGCCCATGGTTTGAATGGGCATACGCTCTGCTGGGTGAAACACTGGCTGGATGGCTGGGCCCAAAGGGTTGTGGTCAATGGTGTAAAATCCAGTTGGCAGCTGATCACGAGCAGTGTCCTCCAGGGTTCTATTTAACATCTTTATTTAACATCTTTTATTAAAGATTCTATTTAACATCTTTATTAATGATCTATGATTTATTAATGAGGGGATTGAGTGCACCCTCTGTATGGTTGCAGATGACACCAAGTTGGGAGGGAGTGTTGATCTATCTGAGGGGAGAAGGGCACTACAGAGGGACCTGGATAGACTGGCCAAGGTAAACTGTATGAGTTTCAATAGGGCCAAGTGTCAGGTCCTGCATTTTGTTCACAACAACCCCAGGCAACCCTGCAGGCCTGGGGAAGAGTGGCTGGAAAGCTGCCTGATGGAAAGGGACTTTGGTGTACTGATGGACAGTTGGCTGAATATGAGCCAGCAGTGTGCTCAGGTGGCCAAGAAGACCAATGGCATCCCGTCTTGTATCAGGGATGGTGTGGTGAGCAGGACTAGGGAAGTAATCCTTCCCCTGGACTCAGCACTGGCGAGGCCCCACCTCAAGTACTGTGTTCAGTTTGTTCAGTTTTGGGCACGTCAGTACAGAAAGGACACTGAGGTGTTGGAGCAAGTCCAAAGAAGGGCAACAAGGCTGGTGAAAGGCTTGGAGCATATGCCCTATGAGGAGCGACTTAAGGAACTGGGGCTGTTTAGTCTAGGGAAAAGAAGGCTGAGGGGAGACATTATTGCTCTCTTCCAATATCTGAAAGGTGATTACAGCAAGAGCGGGGTTGGTCTCTTCTCACTGGTGACAGGTGACAGGATGAGGGGAAATGGCCTCAAGTTGTGCCAGGGTAAGTTTAGGTTGGATATCAGGAAACACTTCTTTACCGAAAGGGTTGTTAAGCACAGGAATAGGCTCCGCAGGGAGGTGGTTGAGTCACCATCTCTGAATGTGTTTAAAAACTGTTTGGATATGGTGCTCAGGGACATGATTTAGGGGTGGGTTGTTAGAGTTAGGGTAGTAGGGTTAGATTGTGGTTGGACTTGATGATCTTTGAGGTGTTTTCCAAACTGAACAATTCTATGATTTTACAATTCTATGATATTTCTGGAAAAGAAGGCCCATACGTGTGAGATATATACATAACCATTCTTATTTGATCAGAAAGAAGCAGTAAACTGTTGAAGATTCATCTACCTAGGCATTGTAGGAATATAGAAATGTCACATTGATTAATTAAAATCTTTCATCCTTTATATAGTGTCTCATATCACAGGGCAAATGCATCACCAATACTGAACAGCCTATTTTTACCATCTGATGTCACAAATATAAAGAAGAAACCTCCGAATCTGTGTCTGAAACAAGAATATTATTACTGCAAATAGCCAGCTATTAAACTACTGGAATGCACTTGACACAGTGCTGTATTTTCCAAGTAATCTTACCTGCTTCAGATGTCAACAGCTTAGTTCAGGTTTTTTGAACTGTGAAAAACACTTTGTGGACTATACTGCACTTCTTCATTTTTAAGTAATATATGTGGCTGGTTTTGATTTATAATACTCTGAAATTCTGGATGTTGGTAAGATCCAAGTCAGCTCTTCCTTTATTTGTAACCAGAGACAACTTTGGGAATAAATGTAGTATTGACAGAAAAAGGTGATTAGAGCATGGCTTTATCATTTTTTCATTTTTTGCATTGCAAAACCTGTTTGTTTGTTTTTTTTTTCAGCTTTTTCCGTAAGAAATGATATGATTTGATTGTTTGATTCAATAGAGATGGAAATTTTTTTTTTTTAATTCAGAGCTGGGTAGTATCTAGGTCACACTAAGCAGAAATTTCTCTACTTTTTGCTGCTGATCTCAGGAGCAGTTTTGAATTAAAGGGCTACTGAGAGTTTCAGATTGTGTACTTTTATTTATTTGGTTTACATACATTATATATTTAATAATGATTTGTTTTTCATTGTCTGTTTTACTTTACTGAAATCAGTACTTGCTTTTTGTCTCTTCACCTCCCGCAGTTTCAAGGATTCACTGCCTGATTCATTGGCTTCCAACATCTTCGGAAGCAATGTTTTTCATATAACTAGAGCTTTTCAGATTCAGGGCAAGTTTAGAATTAAGCATGATCAAGATTTGGCATCAGTAACATTTTTGTCTTGTTTAATTTATGTCTGAGTAAGATTTGCAAAGTTCTTTGTGCTTTATCAATGGTTAGTCCTGCCTACTTCTAATGGAATGGTATGATCTATCATCTGAAACAGGGATAGAAATCTTTTTTTCCTCTCATTGTTTCTGACAGTAGAAGTCAGGACTCTGCATAAAGCTATTGAGAATTTTCTGCACACTCATTCTAGCAGGAACAGCTTATTAATGCCACCACAGAAGCAGAGAGATATGTCTAGCAAGAGAAAAACAATGAAATGGCAGATCAGGAAGGGCCTTCAGAAAATGGTAGGAATGTACAGGTTTAAACATGGAGAACAAACAAACCAGATATTTCTGATACGTACCACTTATACAGTCACACAACTTGAACTGTAAGTTTTATCTCACCTAACTAGTCTTTCTACCACAGAACTGAAATATCCTTTCCCCAGTGATAACAAAGGAAAGTCTTACAACGTCTACAAGTGCAGCTTTTAGGAAACAGTGCTTAACATGAACAGTGTACTCCAAATAAATTATAGATTTAAATGTTTCCTTTTGCTCTTCTTCATACAAGAATACATTTTTAAGAGACAAATGGCTATCAAAGGTACTCAGAATGCAGTTGAGTCCTTCAAACACAAATTTAGGTTATAACAGTCCTCACTTTAAGGCAAGCCTATGCCTTAGTTTCTGCTCATGCCTAACAAGAGCATTTTTGTTCATTTGGTTTCCTTTGGACCACACAGTTTTTTTGTGCTCAAGCTATTTTAATCACAATTTTATCTGAAGTCCAATTAATTGTGTAGTCTAATGGAGACAAAAAAAAAATAAAAGTCATTTAAGAAGGAAATTACACTAAGGGGTTGACCTCAAGTTGCTTGTCAGACAGGACTACTGGTGAAGCAATTAAGAGATTGAATTGAAAAATAATATGGTTAAAGTGTTTGATCTACCAGCAGAAAACGGGAGTGCTTTTTCTCCAGTCCTCTGTCAATCAGAGTATAGGCATTAAGACCTTTTGAGTCCTTCACCTTTATCTTCTGCTCTAAGCCTTCTAGAAGAGTGTGAGACTTCTGTAAAGAAGACCTACTGAGCTTATATATTAATACTAATGAATCTTTCTAGTGAACAAGCAACATGCTTTTCAGCCAGTATGGATTTATAGCAGGTCGTCTGGTTCATTCTAACTATTGACAACTCATTCATTTTCTTGATTGGTACAGTATCAACTCTGCTTAACCTTCATCTAAAATTAGAGCCATCGTAAGACTCCCATATAGGCAAAATTTTAGGAAAGAAGTTTAATGTGGAATTCACTGACTGCTTCTTTTATAGTAACTAGTATGCTACAGCTCTTAGGAACTTCCTCAGATACCACACCCCATCTGGCCATCCTTCTGTCTCACCACTCCCCAGTGCATCCTGCCTGTAATGCCAGGGAAAATTCAGTTTTCCTTCATGAGCCCGTAGATATCAACAACACATAAATGACATGGTCAAGGTTTCAAAGCTTCTTCAAAACAGTTGCTGCATGCTTTGTCAAGAGGTATACAATAGTAATATTTAAATTATTTAATTATCTAAAACATCTAAGAGTAAAATAAGGAATCATAAAACATCGTGCAAGATCCATAAAGCACACACACCAGACACATTAATCATCTCAATTTAGATGTGTAAGTTAGACCCCAGCTGAGAACAGAAATAAGAAGGTATGGTGCAGCCATTCTCAGATTTGTATATTCTGATATACTGTCATGGTCCAATGTGGCTCCATGTAGAGGTAACAGGTAAACTACTGAAAACCACACAAGCCACAAGTTACACAGCTTTGTATTTGAGTCAGAGTTTAATAGCTCATGCTTCATACCTTGCTAGCACCGTTATGAAGTAACCAAGTCCGGAGACAGCTTATTCAGGACTACCTTGATATCTGTGCATTGCAGTCTAGAAACTAGAAATATCACATTACTCTGCAGCAGCTGGCAACATTTTCCCTTCTTTCCTTCAGGTAAGACAAATCTTTCAGCACATTGGTGTCTTCAGATCCACATTCTCAGCCAAGATTTTTTTGATTTTTGGCTTCTGATAAAGCTATTATTTTATCTTTCCTGGTCACCTTGATTAGCAAATTTTTTTGAACCAATTCCACAGATGATATCTCACAATAAATAAAATTTTATAAAACTGCATCAGTTCTCAGGCAAAATACAAGTATTTTTGAGTTTCCAAAAGCTTTCTTCTGCAAATCCTTTCAGAAAAGGACAGATAAATCAAAGCTAACTCAACTCTTCTCACTCAACATCTCGGTAGTTAACCATGCAATAGAACAATGAAGAGTTCTCAAACTAATTAGCAGATCTGTTAGCAATTCCTATTATGCAGGTAATATGACTGACCAATGTATACTTAAAAAATCCCTGAGGTGTAAAATCATACTCATTAAAATTAATAGCACTCAGAAGAAAATACTTTTACTTCCTTTCATGTCATGCATTCCATTCTCTTTCAAGGATTATTCTGGCAATGTATGACAACATTATATTTCCCTAAATTCTGGTTTCACTGCAGCTCTAGTACTATAACCCTACTTTTTTCCCAAGTAAGGTATCAATTCCTCTGTTTGTATTGCCATTTTCAAGGAAATGTCTTTGTTAAGATCATTTAGCATTCCTGCTCACCTAGTGATATGTAGTTTATAAATATTTCAGAGTGCATAAGGACAAGAATTTTGCCTAGTGTGACTCTTTAAAAGGAAATATAAGAATATAAGCAAAAATAAATATTGGGGCTATTGCAATAACTATTTATTATTCTAAACTTCATTCCTATCCATATTTTCATCCATCCATTTCTATAAAGTAGAATTATGGTATGCAATATTCACTAGATCTGGTCTCTTCCTATTTTTGATCATCTCTAAGTTATACTCCATTCTTGGATCAGTTATGCTAAAGCATGGCATTATTACTTATGAACTGGAAATACAGTGATTTTGTTGTTGTTGTTGTTTGTTTGTTGTTTTGCTTTAAAAAATTAATGTTATCAGTTGCTTAAGGTTTTTTTCTGTTTTTTTTTTCTTTTTCTGTTTTTTTACCCATGTGTTTTCTGTATGTCAAGTGCTATTCATGACATGCTCTGCTATGACTTTCCATCACAATGCACTTATTAGCAGTTCTGTAAATAGCTCCATCAAGTGTCAGACCTGAGGCTTTTTTATTTGGGCAGAACTACATACTGATTTCATTTGGGAATTTTTCTTGAGTAAACATTATAAAAGTTTGCATATTTTTATTTGCAGAGCCTCCTGTCAAAGAGGGAAAAGTATACTGATGTTGTGAATGTAACAACAACAACAGCAATTGAAATAGCTGTAGTCAGTTCATATTGGTGGGAAAAAAAAAATTACTTTTTCCTGCTAATTTTTGTGTTTTCTGATGGTAACTACAAAGCTAATAACGTTTTCAACATATAGCATGCTACAGACAGCCAGTGTTCCCTACCGATTACTAATTACATTTCATTATTCAGTAGGAAACAGATAAAGTCCTTTGCTAATTTTGTTATATAAACTAGAGCTTCACCTCCTCCAACACCCATGTGCAAACACCAGGACACTCAGAAAAAGGTTGTTTCAGATATTAAACTGCTGTTCCACTTGATCAATACCAAGGGCCAAGCTCCACCTATTTTAATCTATGTAATGGGATTCTTCATGTGAGTTCTGCTAGTAGTAACAACTAATTAGGTCAAATTAACAGCACATATGTTACTGGATCTATTTTGAGTTCAAATCCTCAAGATAGAGCTACCCTCCTCTTTAAGGTTACAAGTACTTAATGTTAAAAGTAAGAAGACAACATTTTGCTGTGTTGTGTTTACCATTTCTTTAGTTATACTCAACATTAGGACAGATTTCTGGTGGCCTTCAATGCTGTTCTAATTTTCTTGTCACTTGTATTCCTCTTTCATCCTGAACAATTTGCATAAACCTGCATAATACTATTTAGCTTATACCCTACTGTTACTATAAATGGATGAACTGGAAATGCAGCTTAGTAAAGCAACTTAATTCTTTTCCTATCTCATTTTTTTTTCTTGCTTACACTCTGTGCATGTGTTTGTGTGTGGGAAGATGTAAAAGAGAGATTGCATACTCAAAAGAAACTAAATAAAACAAAAAACTGTTATAATTCTTAATAATGATTAGGGGAAACAAAAAATCCTTGGAGTTGATCCATTATCAACCCTTAATATTACAGTTTTCTCTAAATATGTGCATGTATGTATGTGTGCACATGAATGTGCATGTGTTTTAAATTTAGAGGACAGCCTTTTCCTTCCCCCCCCCCCCCCCCCCAAACATTTTACATGTTTCTTCATGAGACAAATTGAGAGCTGTGAAGTCAGCTGGTGATATTACTAATTTTACAACTCATATCTTTCATGTGCAAGCTTCCTTTCCTTTCCTTTTGTGTGTTTTTATTTCCTTTCTCAGCAACCAATTTTCTTTTCAGACAAGTTTATGTTTGAAAATTAGGTTATTTCTTCAGAAAACTAAAGGTGGAATTGAAAATCTAATTTTCTTAAAACATTAAATGTAATGTTCAGATTTTATTTAAAAATAGGCATTTTTTATCATCTTTTGTTTTCCAAGAAAAAAAAAAAAAGAAAAATACAGTAGGTTAAATTTAGCTCTGCAAATTTTAAAAAATAATTGTATATTTGGAACAGTTATTTTTATAACATCTTAGTTAATCCTTAAAAATGTGTCCTCTCCTCAGCACTGATGCCACTTCATGGCCCAGAGGTGCATTACCCTAAAAGAGTTTACTTTTGTTTTTAACTTCAGACTCAGTATGTACAAGCCTGACTACATCTATCTGGGTTTTATTCCCTAGTCTGAAATGTATCTTACTTCTGTAAACAAGGTTAAGTGCTATTTTTCTTCCTCTAATCCTGTTTAGAGCAACAACTGAGGTAGTCTGCATGGTTTAAATATTCCAGTTAAGTGGGAGAAAGATCACTACAAGAATGCTGCAAGAGTAGTCAACGACAATAAAGGTAGAACGCTTTTTCCTAAAGGTCTACCTTAAGAATTTCCAAAGGATGTTGGGGAAGGAAAAATAATAGTAATATTTAAATTAAAAAATCTGTAGGAATATTCAATTACCATTATAGGGATGCCTCCTGTGTTCATATTGAGAATAGAGTTTGCAGTTTTGTCCAGTACTGAGATACTCTTTGTACAACACCATACCTCTAGTGATGCTCCATGACTCCTAGTGATGAATCTCACTTCAGAGAGTTCAACTTCTCCTCACACTGCTGAAAAACATGCCCCTGATCTCAGTAAAAGCTATTCCTACAGAGCCGAGTCCAGAGATGAGAGAAATTAAGTTGACTGGATTGACTGTTGTTCTATTGGAGTTTTATGCCCGGCTTGTAACTTCTGGACCTTTACATTCTAGATATATGCACGACTGATGAACCTCTTGAGGGAGATTCTCAGCAGCAACTGCTGCCAGCAAGGTACTTCCTGAGGCCAGTGTGTGAGCAGGACAATGTTTAGACTTACTCACCAAGCCACTGAGAAGAACTGACCTTTTGAATAAGCATCCAGATTACTCACCTGTAGGTAACTTTTCTTTTTTCTCCTCTAAGAGCTATAAGTGACTTATCTGAGAATCATGGAATCATAGAATCGCCAATGTTGGAAAAGACCCAGAGGATCACTCAGTCCAACCATACACCCATCACCAATGGTTCTCATTAAACCATGTCCCTCAACACAACGTCCAAAAGTTCCTCGAACACCACCAGGGTCGGTGACTCCACCACCTCTCTGGGCAGCCCATTCCAGTGCCTGACCACTCTTTCAGAGAAGTAGTATTTCCTAATGTCCAGCCTGAACCTTCCCTGGTGCAGCTTGAAACTGTTCCTTCTAGTCTTATCAATAGTTACAATAGAGAAGAGGCTGACCCCCAGCTCACTACAATCTCCTTTCAGGTAGTTATAGAGAGCAATAAGGTCTCCCCTGAGCCTCCTCTTCTCTAGACTGAACAATCCCAGCTCCTTGAGCCACTCCTTATAAGGCCTGTGCTCCAGACCCCTCACCAGCTTTGTTGCCCTCCTCTGGACACGCTCCAGGGCCTCAATGTCTTTCTTACAGTGAGGGATCCAAAACTGGACACAGTACTTGAGGTGCGGCCTCACCAGTGCTGACTACAGGGGGACAATTACTTCCCTGTTCCTGCTGGCAACACTGTTTCTGATGCAAGCCAGGATGCCATTGGCCTTCTTGGCCACCTGGGCACACTGCTGGCTCATGTTCAGTCCAACGTCAATCAACACCCCCAGGTCCATTTCCTCTACACAGTCTTCCAGCCACTCTGCCCCAAGCCTGTAGCATTGCCTGGGGTTATTGTGGCCAAAGAGCAGGACCCACCATTTGGTCTTGTTGAACCTCATCCCATTGGCTTCAGCCCAGCTATCCAAGCTGTCCATATCCCTCTGTAGGGCCTCGCTACCCCCAGGCAGATTGACACTTTCAGCCAACTTGGTGTCATCTGCAAATTTACTGAGGGTGCACTCAATGTCCTCATCTAGGTCATCAATAAAGATATTAAAGAGGACAGGCCCCAGCACCGACCCCTGTGGAACACCACTTGTGACCAGTCGCCAGCTGGATTTAACTCTGTTCACCATTCTCTGGGCCCGGCCCCCCAGCCAAGAGTGTACCTGTCCAAGCCACAGGCTGACAGCTTCTGCAGGAGAATAGTGTGGGAGACAGTGCCAAATGCTTTGCTGAAATCTAGGTAGACTACATCAACAGCCTTTCCCTCATCCACCAGATGGGTCACTAGATCATAGACGGAGATCAGGTTGGTCAAGCAGGACCTGCCCTTTGTGAACCAATGTTAGCTAGGCCTGCTCCCCTGGTTGTCCTGCACATGCCGCGTGATCTCCCTCAAGACAATCTGCTCCATAACCGTCCCTGGCACCATGGTCAAGCTAACAGGCCTGTTGTTCCCCAGATCCTCCTTACAACCCTCCTTGTAGATGGGAGTTACATTGGCAAGCCTCCGGTCTTCTGGGACCTCACCAGTCAACAAGGAGCACTGATAGATGATGGAAAGTGGCTCGACTATCACTTCCACCACTTCCCTCAGCACTCTTGGGTGAATCTCATCTGGCCCTGTGGACTTGTGGCAGTCCAGTTGGAGTAGTAGGTCTCTGACTGTGTCCTCCTAAATCGTGGGGGGTTTAGTCTGCTCCCCAGCCAAGACTACCAGGTCAGAGAGAGGAGTACTCTGAGGATAACTGGTCTAACTTTTAAAGACACATGTAAAGAAGGCATTCGGAACCTCTGCCTTTTCCTTATTCCCAGTGGTCACATTCTCAGCCTCATCCAGTAAAGAATGGAGGTTCTCCTTGGTTCTCCTCTTATTGTTGATATATTTGTAAAAGAGTTTCTTGTTCCTTTTTACCCCAGTGGCCAGGTTGAGTTCATGCTGGGCTTTTGCCTTTCTGATTTTCTCCCTGCACATCTTAACAACGTCTTTGTATTCTTTCTGAGTTGCCCGTCCCTTCTTCCACAGGAGGTAGATTCTCTTTTTTTCTCCTGGAGCCTCAAGAATAGCTCCCTATTCATCCACACCAGTCTTCTTCCGCGCTGGCTCATTTTGCTGCTCAGGGGGACAGCCTCCTCCTATGTCTTTAAGACTTCCTTCTTGAAGAGTAACCAGCCATCTTGGACCCCTTTACTCTCTGAGATTGAATCCCAGGGAACTCCCCCTACTAGTCTTCTGAAGAATTCAAAGTCTGCCCTCTGGAAGTCCAAGGTAGCAGTTTTGCTGTTCCCCCTCCTGGCTCCACCAAGAATCGAGAACTCTACCATTCCATGGTCACTCTGTCCAAGACAGCCCCAGATCTCCACATCTCCAACCAGACCTTCTCTGTTTGTGAACAGCAGGTCTAATGGGGCAGCTCCTCTTGTAGGCTCTCTCACCAGCTGCATCAGGAAATTATCCTCCATATACTCCAGAAACCTCCTAGACTGCTTCTTCTGCACTATGCTGTATTCCCAGCATATGTCGGGGAAGTTGAAGTCGCCATGAGGACAAGCGCTGGCGATCGTGCAGCTTCTACCAGCTGCTCGTAGAACACCTCATCTGTCTGTTCATCCTGGTTTGGCGGTCTGTAACAGACGCCTACCAGGATGTCTGCCTTGTCAGCCCTTGCCCTGAACTCAACCCATAGGGATTCAACCTTATCATCCCCAGCCATAAGCTCAGTAACATGATCCCATAGGACGAGGTAGCAGTAATAATCCAAAAAGTGATGAGGGCTCTTACTCAGGATTCAGGAAGCTTGAACACCATCCCTGATATAACTGGGTAGGAGAGGGCTGCAAACCATTCTACCACAACCCCACTCCAAGTGTTTGGCTACCCATATGCAGGAACGGTCTCCTCTATTTTCATGTTAGGAAAAAAAAAAGTTTGACTGAGAAGATAGAGGATAGAGAAAAACCTTCAATTTAATAAAAACTGGGATAGTGCTGAGAAAAACAGTGAAAATCTCAGGTCTCTAGAAAATGTGCCAAAAAGAAAAAAAGATAAGGAAATGTTATCTTGAAACGCCAGAATTATGCAGCAGATGAATGGCAGATTTGAGAACTGTAATTTGTGTTCAGGTTCTTAACTGGTTGCCTAGATTATTCATGGGATTTGACCTGGAGTATGAAATTTTATTTACATGAACAGAGAAATAAAAAAACTGACTTTGCACTATCAAACTGATCTTTACATTTGAAATATTCTGTATAGAAATTAATTGACTAGTTTTCAAAAGTTATGAAGTGTAGTGATCTGATTTTATAGCTTTTGTATTTTCCACAGAAGTGATTATTATTTCTTCATTTAAATATGTCGTGATTTATGGGATTTCATATAATCATAGGGTCTTCTGTGTTGGAAGGGACCTTTAAAGGTCAGCTAGTTCCAACTCCCCTGCAACGAACGGGGACATCTACAGCTAAGTCAGAGTGCTCAGAGGTTGATCCAGCCTGACCTTGAATGTCTCCAAAGACAGGGCTTCCATCACTTGCCTGAGCAACCTGTTCCACTGCCTCACCACCCTTACAGTAAAAAACAGCTTTCTTATATCCAATTTATATGTTGCCTCTTTTAGTTTGAAACCATTTCCATCTCACAACAGACCATACTAAAGAGTTTGTCCTCTTCCTTCTTATAGCCCCACTTTAGTTACTGAATTTGTTGATTTGAAATATTCTTTCCATCTTCAGTCATTTATATGATTACATTTAAATATGGTTAAAAGAGATGAAATGTGAACAGCATGAGATACTATTTAAACACCATATTTGAACTGTTTTTGTTTTTCTTCTGTAGAATTTGTGTGTGCTTTGTACGATTGTGTCCTTGTGACTTTACTGAAACACTTCACACATCCCTTTATGTACAATGCTTATTTTCACTTGTACGATATTTCAGTTACATAAAGTACACAATTCTAAAATTTCAGTATTTGACATGGATCAGCCTAACTTTTGACTAGATTATCAAAACCCGTTTATCTTGAAGGGGAAAAATTTTCAACATGAGTTGTTTTATGTATACATTTATGATAACGAGCACAAGCTATTATGCCTCTCATATTACAAAGCAATCCAGCTGGCATTATTTTCATAAATATTTAAGAGCTGGCACATCTACAGTGTACACTAGGTGTATTCTAGTACAGTCATTAAAAAAATGCTAAGTGATCTTCATCTAAATACGTGGTTAAAATTGCAATTAATATGAAGCACTTAGCTTTATTTTGAGATAGATTAAACTGAAGTTCAGAGATAATTAAGATCAAAACCTATAATGCTTTTTCTTCACTTTCTTTTTAATAAAATTCATTTAGATGAGTTAAGCCCCTTCTAGTCTCAAACCAAATTTTCTCCCACAGTATAGATATAGTTTAAATGAGAATACATACACTGTCTCCTAGGAGACTGACACCAAGACAGAGCTGATGATTATAATTAACAAAGACAAAATAATATCAAATTCAATAGTCTGTATATAATGGTGAGAAAAACATTAGGGCTGCCTGGGATACTAAGTCATAACAGAATTCTGAGGAGGGAAATTTAAAATTTGTGTAGTAACGCTGGGTCAAGTAGATTAATCCAAAAAGGATTCCTTTTCTACTTGTCAAAAATTAGTATTTGTTATTAGAACTTTTGGGATTTCTTGCATTTGTAAACTTCATCTGGCTAAATTTATTATAAATTTTTCCTGAGACAAGAAGAGAGAATATGAGTTATGGAGCCTTCCCTTTACCTTTTTAGGTTTCTCTATTTATTGGAAACCCAGTTTCAGCAACTGAAAAACTGATATAACATCAACAAATGAAGTAAAGCACTTTTTTCTGTTTATTTTTTATTGATTTTTTTTTCCAATTGTTCTGGTGCCTTTTCTGTCTCCTGCAGGGAATTAGTTTCATCTGTTGCTAACTTATGTCAGAGGAACAACCTCATGTATATTTGATATAGTTGCTAAATGGTATTGTGCTTATCATTCACGAATTACTGAAGTATATATCTGCTCCTGTTAGTTGGGTGTGGGGCCTAAAGTTTGTTTAATAACCTATTAAACTCACACCAGATTGTTTTGTTGCTTACACTAATGTATTTGTATGTTCATCTGTAGATTTTTGAAGGTGAGTGAAAGTATTTTGTCCTTTCTACAATCCACATTAAGATTCTGTGATACTTATCCATTTAAAGTATACCAACGATTCATGGGAATAGTAGTGAAGGGGTGAAATTCCTCTACTTCCTTTGTTTCTTTGTCTTCAACTAATGAAATAAATGGACGATCAAAAATTGTAGCCTCTTAGAAATGATGTGGAGTAAAAAATGAAGCAGTTACAAACTTTTTATTGTCAATTTTGGAGAAAAGAAGTTTGCTTAGAATATTGTTTATCATATGTTAGAATTTAACTACTACATTATTGTAGATATTACTATTTAGGATGAATTAATTGTATTTTAATAATACAAAAAATACTATAAGCAGGTGTAAAATGTAGTTGTGCAACGTTCTCTAAAAAAAAATTGAACAAAAAAAACTATTAACACACCTTTAACAGTTTAGGTCTAAAAAACCAAAAGAAAAAAACCAAACAAAAAGAAAAAAAAACTAAGAAGATAGAATAAAATAAAAGGGATGCAAAATACAAGAGAATGTTTAAGAAAAAATGCTCAATTACTTGCAAGGAAACTTTTAGAATACGTTTCATCTGTAACCGAAGCGAGTTTTCGTATTCTTTTTTCTAACAAAAAGAAAAAATATTATTTCTCCAGCCTTGAACAATTCTTTGCAGGGTACGTACACGGTGAACTGAAGTATATTTACAGCTGTGGCTTTGCAAAGCGTAAAGGAAGGCTAGAGATGGTGAAGGGTCTAGAAGGGAAGATGTATGAGGAGCAGCTGAGGTTCATTGGTTTATTCATGCTAGAGAAAAAGGAGACTGAGAGGAGGCCTCATGGCAGCCTACACCTTTCTCACAAGGGGTGTGGTGGGGCAAGTAAGTTCTGATCTCTTTTCTCTGGTGACGAAAACAGGACCAGAGATAACAACATGGAGACATACCAGGGGATGATCAGGTTGGCTGTTAGGAAGAAGTTCTTCACTGAGGGAGGGTGGTACACCACTGAAACAGGCTCCTCAGGACATTGGTCAAACCTGCTGCAATCCAAGAAGCTTTTGAACAGTGCACTCAGACACTGGGTTTGAATTCTAAGAGATCCTGTGTAGAGTGATGAATTGGACACCATGGTCCTTGTGGGTGCCTTTGATTCAGAATACTCTATGACTGTATATGAAGGAAAGATATGTTACAATACAAGTTCTTATTTTGCTGAGTTACTTGCTAAAATTGGTGAGTATGATACTCATGCTACCTCTAATATTTCAAACTTGTTGCACCACTTTATTAAAAAAAAAAAAACAAAACCAAAACAAATTTAATCTTATTTGCAATTTATTTAACCACATATTTTCAACCAGCATACTTTTCAGAAAAAAATAGAAAGGCAAAAGCCAAGCTTGAACTCAACTTGGCCATTGTGATAAAAGAAAACTTTTTTTTTTTTTTTTTTTTAAACACAAATGTATTAGCAGTAAGAGGAGGGCTAAGGAGAGTCTCCATCCTTTATTGAATGCAGCAGAGTATGTGACCACTGGGGATAAGGAAAAGGATGAGATTCTCAATGCCTTCTTAACATCTGTCTTTAAAAGTCAGATCAGTTACCCTCAGGGTACTCCACCCCCTCACCTGGAAGTCTGGGATGGGGAGCAGAATAAACCCCCACAATTCAGGTGGAAACAATTAGAGACCTACAACACCACTTGGACTGCCACAAGTCCATGGGGCCTAAGGATGTTGACAGAGGTGACAGCCAAGATGCTTTCCATCATCAGTCTTCCAGGTGAACTGGAGAGGTCCCCTAGGATCGGGGGCTTGCCATTGTGATTTCTGTCTACAGGAAGGATCTTAAGGAGGAACCAGGGAACTACAGGCCTGTTAGTCTGACCTCAGTGCCTGGAAAGGTCATGCAAAAGACCATCTTGAGGGAGATCACATGGCATGTGTGGGACAGCCAGGAGTTCAGACCTAGACAGCATGGGTTCACAAAAGGCAGTGCCTGCTTTACCTACTCGAACTTCTTTGATCAAGTGACCTGAATGGTGGATGAGAGAAAGGCTGTTGACGTCTGTCTAGACTACAGCAAAGCCTTTGACACTGTCTCCCACAGTGTTCTCCCGGAGAAGCTGGCAGCCCACGGCTTGGACAAGTACACTCTTTGCGGGTTAAGAACTAGCTGGATGGTCAGGCCCAGAGAGTGGTAGTGAATGGAGTTAAATCCAAATGGAGACAAGTCATGAGTGATACTTCCCAGGGGTTGGTACTGGGGCCTGTTTAATATCTTTATGAATGACCTGAATGAGGTGATTGACCACACCCTCAGTAAGGTTGCAAATGATACTAAGTTGGGGGGAAGCGTCAATCTGCCTGGGGATAGAAAGGCCCTTCAGAAGTATCTAAACAGGCAGGATAGCTGAGTTGAGTCTAAAGGGATGAAGTTCTACAAGATCAAATGCTACGTCCTGCTCTTTGGCCACAGCAAGTCCAGGCAATGCATCAGGCCTATGGCTCTGTAGAGGAAACACACCTGGGAGTATTAGTTGACACTCAGCTGAATATGAGCCAGCAGTGTGCCCAGGTAGCCAAGAAAGCCAATGGCATCCTGGCTTGTTTCAGTAATAGCGCTGCCAGCAGGAGCAGGGAGGTGAATGTCCCCCTGTACTCAGCTCTGGTGAGGCCTCACCTCAAGTACTGTACTCAGTTTTGGGCCCCTCACTACAAGATATACAAGAGAAAGGCAACAAAACAAGTGAGGAGTCTAGAGCACAGGTCTTATGAGGAGTGACCGAAGGAGCTGGAGTCTGGAGAAGAGGAAGCTCAAAGGAGACCTCATCGCTCCACTGACTAGAAACCCCTACATATTGAGTTTGAAGAGGAACAGAGAAAAATCTCAGTCCCTCTGTCAGTACTTCAGAGAAGAAAATAAACTGAAACTTAAATCTATGATGATGGGACAAAAATTAACAGCCTTGAAATTATTTTTGTAATATTCGAGGGCTAGTATTATCAAACCGATAATAAACATCTATATTACGAACTATCCCAAATTACTAACCCTGTGCTAAAGAATTTAGTCATATTTACAACCCAGCAAGGAATGTATGCATTAGAGGAGAAAGTTTTGCATATACAGCGTAATTAAATGCTCAACCTCTTCTCAACAAAACTAATCATTATGTTTTTACTTAGCAAGAGTATACATAACAGCAATTCTGCTGCTAAAGCAGTAACACAAAGTGTCTTTGTTTCACAAAATGCGCCATAAGAGACCTAGATTCCCTAATTGCAAAAGATTGGTTGTAGTGGGGAAAGGGAAATACTGAAGTTGAACATGCTCTTCCAATTAAAGGGAGAGAGAAATTGTTTAATCTTAAAGTTGGAAAGTAGAAAGACTCTTTTCCGGCTCATAGAAGACATACGTCTTCTACACTCAGGTTCTGAGGACATCAAAATTATATCCATAGCCTCCACGTAGCTGGTCTTCCTGAAAGAGAAGGTTACTTATCCTAAATGTTTCATTGATATCACTGACTGAGTTTGTCTGTCCCACTGCTCATACATTACACTAAGAAAATCTCATCTACAATACATTTACTACTTTCCTTACTTCATTTTCTTTTGAACATTCAGTGAATGACAGTGGAGATCTCTGTTCTTTCCTTTGTTTTTCCACAAACTGAGCAGCCCCAAAAATAAGCCCTGTATACCTGGTTCAGACACAGTGTTGGAAGAACTCTCCATGAATTCTCAGGCATTTCAGAAGAATATTGCCAGCAAGCTTGAGCTGCCAAGATTTGTGGTCACAATGCTGACAAGTTCTGGTACCAAACCCTAGAGAGCATTGCTTGAGGTTAATTTACTAGGAAGCAGAAATAAAAAAGGAGAGTACCCTTAGTACCCTTCTTCACTAATATTATAGGAGTTGTTTCCTGCAACTAGGTTTATTTGCACACATCAATTTCACATGAAAGTTTTTAAAAATAAATGACAACTGGCAATTTGTGGTATTTTGTTTGATAGCTAGATCTTTAGTTATTATTTTACATTACTCAAATCCATATAATCCTTTATAATTAAATATGAATCTCCTAGTATCATTCTTGGAAGGTGTTAGTACATTCAGCTATTACCTACTTACACCCATATTTGGAATTGCAAAAACATTTTAAACCATATTATGTAACTGGGTCCCTAGAAAGAGGATAATATCCATGCTCAGTAGCGTTATCAGATAGATAATATTTTCAAGTGGAAGAATATTTTTAAATTTCTTAAGTCCTAATAGTTTCTACTGAAAAAACTATTCACTTTTTTTTTCCAGAACATCAGTATTTTTGCATAGATTTGAGAAGCAGCAGGTCAAAAATCTTATGTGAATGGGAAACCGTCTCTCAAAGATTTCCAAAGGAAGTACAGTTTCCTAAAAAAAAAATAAATAAAAAAATAATAATAATAATAATAAAAATTCTTAGATTTATGATGAGCTCAGTTTATCCATTTGAGCCTTAACAAAATCTTTTTTGAGTCTCTCCAGCCATTTATACAGCATAAGATAAATATCAGTTATGAATAGTTACAGTTATCTACCCCATCCCAAAAGATACATTTGATTTAGCTTAGTTATCACAGCTGGTTTATTTCTAGTATTCCCTTACGCTTGGATGACTAAAAAGAAAAAAGGAAAAAACAAACAAAAAAACCAGACAATTAGTTTATATCTTTGTATTTCAAATTCATCTTCCAGTGCGTATGTACAACCTACTTGAAATGTTCACCATGACAAGATATTCAAGTGTCAAGCCCACACTTGAATTATCTTCAAGTTTATTTTATTAAAAAAAATACAATTAGGAAAGTTATAATATAATTATTTTGTTACTATAAAGCTGTTCTTATACATTTCAAGAATACTGAGAGAGGTGGACCAACATTGAAAAAGATCCAAGAAATAGTAGCCCTCAGAAATCTCTTTTCTTGGAGGGAAGGTAAATCCATTTTCCTCTTGTAGAGTCATACATGGTGTTACAATTGGAAAGATTAATGCAGTGGGAGGGCAATACAAGAATGTAACAGCAAAGGGACCAGCATGGATAGGATGGTATTTCAGAGAAAAAGTAAAGGTGCTCACCTGCCACCAAAGATCTAGGCTCACAGGAACTACACAAGGGAGGGACCCCCAACCAGAGTCTCTTCCCCAGTGGAAGTCAGCCCTTACATGGGGTCTAAGACCAGGGGCTCCACCCTACTGGTCACACAGGTGAACTGCCTTCACCTGTGCTCCCAGGGCTGACTGGATCTTTTCCTCAGCTTCTCAATCAGTGGTTCAGGCCATGACTCAACAGTTGCCACACACATGGTAACTAATACAGAAGAAATTAAGACAAGTGGATCTCACCTATTGCACATCTCTGTAACCACATTATCAAAGCTTCTGCTCTTAAGTTCTTCCCTGGAATTAGGGTTTTATTTTTTACCTTCCAGAAAAGCATCAGTAAGGAAGAAATTAGACTATGGATTTTTCCCCTCATCCTCATCAAACTGTATCACTATTCACAGCAAGATTTTGAGAGATTTATATCTGTTTTTGGTGTCTTGTTTTAAGAGTTTCCTATATACTTGTAAAAGGGGATCAGTGAGCAAGTTCATATTTTACTTCTATTAATCTTAAATGAAAGCATAATGCAAAACTGGTTGAAGGATGCTAAATTTGTGATCATACAATCTAACAGATCTTCAGATATTAGCATTAAAAATAGATGTGGAGTTTGGAGGTGCATTAATACAAAATAGATCATGACTTTTTTAGCTATCAAATACAATGTTGACTCAAGACTAAAAATGAATTCAAGTTCACAATGATATAATAGAATGTCACTGACATGACGTAAGCTGGTGATAATGACCTACTCTTACTTCTTCCTCTGTGTCATTTGCTATAAAACACCAGCAGGTGTCTGGAAGTTGTCCTCTGAACATCTTACAAAAATATTAGACAGAATCTTTGTCACACAGCACTCAAGTAGAATGGAAGGTGTTACAGAGTTTTCTGGGATAACACTAGTTAAAAATCAAACACAACATTGGACTATTAAGGTGTCCTCTGCTCTACAGCACTGCTTAATTTGTGACGAAACTTGGGAAAGAAGGACAATAAAACAACCTTGTACAATAAAACAGATGAAGGAGTTGGAAGTGTTAGTAAGAGGCAAAGAGGAACAAGGGGTTGTAACCTACTTTTAAGTGGAAAAATGGTAGTGAAGAACTTTCAAGCTTTGAAAATATTAGTCAAGCATACCCAGCCTGCCAGGCATCACTGCCTATGAACTACTTGGTAAAAGAGATCAAAAAAAAAAAAAACAAAAAAACAAACAACAATCCAAAAGCAAATAACAATCATGTGCCTACTTACCTTCTCCTTTAACCCTCAAGCAAAGACATTTTCTTAAGTTTGTTAAAGATGATTGCAATTCACTGACAGTTTAAGGCAAAACAAACTATTGCTCTGATTTCTTCCAGACATTCACCTAGGTGAGTAAAATCAAACTCCCAACTTGCAAACTTCATGCAGTCATGGAGTGATGACATGTAGCTCCCAGACTTCTTGCCATGCCTTTGGAGCATCTTTGCCCTCCTGGGCAATTCCGTACAAAGAACTCAGGAAGCAAAAATGCAAAGTATCATGTTTACAGAACATGAAATGTTGCTAAGAAGCACTCTGCAGATATATCCAGAAATAGGACTGACATGCAGCATGTTTCTCTGTCAGAGACTTCTCCTTTAGAAATCTATCAATCATACAAGAGAAAAAAAAAAAAAAACACAAAAAACAAGCCCATAGAAATGACCAAAGCAAAGGAGCTTTTAGAGCAAGTAGATTAAAACAAACTGTACTGTGTAGGAAACAATTTCACTATCTGCAAAAATCACTTGCTGTACTGGAAAGCAGGTTGTGAGGAGTGTATCAAGATAACAGAGCAGGAGCAATGTTTCTGGCTCAAACAAATTTTCAACCTCTTTCACCACACCCTTAGTGGAGTAGCCATCTTTGATGAGCCCAGCAATTGTACTTGCAGCTGAAGCTCACTTTGCAGGGCAAGATACCCATTGCAGAACCTCACTAGCTTTCCGAAATAAGAGTCTAGTTTAAAAAAAGAAAAAAAAAAAAAAAGAGAAGTCTTGCTTGTTAGAGCTTCTTCAACTCACATCAAGAATATGCCCATGTGTAAGAGACTTGTGTGGAACATTCTTGTCTCAAAGTTTGTTCAGTGGCACCCATTCGAGATAGATCCTGCTTGGCAATCCTTTCTGGTCAACAACTACTCATGTGGTTGAGCAAACAGAAAGAACTAGTTTTTGGCCATAGTCTATCGAGTTCTCAGTGCTCATTCATGCTGCCTTATGGAGGAATCTCAGAAGAGAGACCACTATACAGTCAATGTATCACACCATGCAACAATCACATGATGAACTGCCAGTTACCCAACAAGACATACTATTGCCCTTGACAACCAAAACAAACATTGTTGTCACCCCTGACTAACAAAACATAAGTGTCCCCGATATCCAAAACAATGCAATGAAGAGGATAAAACCTTCAGAATTCAAGTAGAGTGGGTACATCCTCCACTGAACTGCAGCCATGAGGATCAGTAAGATGTCACTAACCAACCTGCAGTTCCCTGTAGACCAGTGGGATGTCATTGGATCCATGGTGGTGACTATCTTCAGTTTATAACTCATTCACTAGAATTTCCCTCCTTTACTTTAATTTCCCAATTACTATTGATAATTTCCCCATCACTCCTGCATTCCTTCACTTCTTAGAATCTGTAATAGGTCAATCAGACAACATTTGAACCTGCTTGTGTCTTAAACTCATTCTGGGTATATATTGAATCACCTCCTCCAACAACTGTAGTAAGATACTTTGTCACATGGTTCACAAATTTTCTTATGTGCAAACTGATCTTAATTCTCATTTCCTTCAATTACCCAGAAAAAAAAAATATTCTGCTAACAAAATAGCTGCTTTAGAACTGTTGATTTCTTTTCATATCTTAACTTTTAGTAATTCATAGAACACCTTGCAATGTCACTGAATTAAGCCTCAGAAAAAGTCCTCAAAGATGTGATTAATCACCTTGCCTAAGAGGTGAAAGTGGGTCACAGAAAATTCCTTTGTTTTGACCAAGATAATCCACTTGAACTTGGGCAGAGAACAGAATAAGATACAGACCTCCACACTGCCAGTACATCAAGCAACATCTCCCTCTTGTAGAATTATACTCTCATAAATCTCTTGTGTATATGAACATATTTGTAAAGGGGTTTCTCCCTGCACAAAGGAGAAAAGTGTGTGTGGTTAGGGAGGGTAGGGAGAGAAGAGGAAACATAAACAACAAGGTGTAAAGCAGGGATATAAATAAGTCCGCTTGGAATCTACTAATAGACTCTAACCTTTGAATAAACACAACTTTAAAGAAACCAGGCTAGTTGTCCATTTCTTTTGCAACTTTACTTCTTCAGATGATTTAACCTGGGGATTGAAAAACACGTGTACAAATCCCGAGGACAGAAAAATATTTAAATATTGCTATTTGTAATCAGATACGGATGTACAGTCAAGACACCTTGCCTACCCAGCATTATCAGCAGAGGGAAGTGGAATGGCTCTCCTCCACTGCTGGCTCAGAGGACACTAGGCAGTGATGACAGGAGCATTAAAGACTGTTTGAAGAAGTGGCAGTCAGAAAGCACATTTTAAGTGGCAGTATCACTGTATTAAAAGCCTATTTTTATCCATGTATTTAAATTCAAGGACATTTCTTTTTAAAGTTCTAAGCTCTGTTAGCTCTTTTCACTAAATTGTTAAAAGAGAAGACTAACCAACCCTCCAGACAAATGGAGCTGTTATGTGGAGATATATTTTTTCAAGGGCGGTGGCCTTGATGAATGGTTCCTTGTATTAAGATGTCCCATCCTCCCCGTCTCCGCTCCCCACACATACACAAAAGACCATATATAAGAGGCCACTGCTATCATAATGAAAGCCTTCTGTAGAATTCCCCTTTCTGTTGTTCATGCTGTCCATGCATTGGAGGCTGCATGTAGAATATTAGACACAAGTGTAAAATACAGCATAGGAAGCACTGTATTCCAGTATCCCTGCTGAAGGAAAATATATAGGGACCTTGTATCAAAGCACTAGTTCCTCTCCTTGCACCCAGAGAAGGTGAAGACTGAAAGGGGAGGTCTGAGTTTTCAGATAAAGTATTATTTCTCAGTCCTATACACAAACTGTCTTCATGGACTCATACATAGTTTCACTCATAGTGATTGGCTGGATGAGTTGTTTCAAGAATTATTAAATGCTCCTAAATTAATCTACTCACTTTAATGACTTCAATGCATAACTCCCTCATTCAACTTCTCCTTTCACTGCAGTTTTGATGTCCTCACTAATGTTACAAGATTTATCACCATTTTTCTTGCAAAAAGGGTCTAATGTAAAAGGAAGCTATGTTAATACCAAAAACTTTCTCTCTCTCACTCCTATGCTCTTCTTGCCCTCTCTTGGACCCTCTAGGAAAGAGTATTAATATTGATTTCATAGCTTTTTTTTTTTTTTCGTGTTTGTGTGTTTTTATAAACATATATAGGCCTTCCAGGAACAGAAGTTACCATGAAAATCAAGATCTTGCACTGAGCAGTATTACCAGTAGCCATGCTTCTAATTTATTTCCTAGAAGGTATCTTTAAAAGCACTCAGGTGAAGCCTTATTAAATTTTTTCTCCAAGCATGAACCAGGCCATCTTGAGTTGTATTGAGCTCTTTGGTGTGTGAGCAAGTGGAAATTTAGAGCAAGTACATAACAAGAGACGTCTAGTTTGTTACTTAGACTTTTCACAAGAGTTTGCCTTTGAAAGCAAAAGGGAAAAACAAAAAGAACATAGAAAGGGTCCTTCCTTTTATTCCACTTCTTCCAGATGATGGATACAGAAGGTCACCATCTTAGACTTGAAGCAGAAAATAAGTTTTTCTGTGAAAATCACAATCACTGCAGACATAACTTTAATACTAATACTTACATCATAATAGACACATACAGACACCACAAACTTGGCCTGAATTATTTATACAAAGAAAGGAACAGAAATAAAAAAAATACAGAAAACCAAATGAGGATAGAAATTATTGTATGTATTTTTCTCCTCTTGAGCAGATGGCACTCAGTCTCCAGCCATAAAGAAATTTATATCCTCTATGAAAGTAGGTGCAAATCAAAGTGAGGATAGATGACTCCCTAAACAACCTAGGGAAAATGGCAAGATATCCTCAAGTCACAGAGTCATATACTTTAGTAGATAGTGTAGATAGTGATGATCTGAGAAGGTAGATATTCTGCACTAAAAAAAAAGAAAAGAAGAGGCTAATTAAGGCTAATCAGAAAGATTAGCCTTATCTGAAAGCCAAAGTGTTCTTCATATTTTTATGCAAGGTGTCAGTTGCAGAGTATGCAATCATGGTTCACTTTCACTAAGTAGAGTGCAAGAACAAATACAGAAAACATATAAATGATAGGTGATATATCCCTCCAACACATTTTTTCCTAAGCATGACTTTGCAAGTATGACCTTGTGTGGGAATTGCTAGGTAATGACCTGAAACAATGTTCAAGCATCAAGTGAGAAGGCAAGGTTTACCCAGGGAGCTCAGGTGCAAGCAATGCACCTCAGCAACTGGAATGAGTGGACGCCAAGTACACCCCTCCCTATCCTCATTAAAGGGTTAGCAGCCATGGGAACAATATCTCTCTTCAGAGATCACACACTTCTTGAGATGTCACTAGCCTTAAGAAAGGGTGAGCCACCTTCTATATTGCTTTCTAAACTAGATCTTAATGAATACTTTTATAAGCGTGCTCCTGTGCTGTAGAAATCGTGATCATTGCCTACTATTTCTCCACAGACCTCACTTCCCTCCTATCCTACACAGACTAGGTTGCTCAGGATTAATGTCTCATATTTATTTTCTTGGAAGCTACAACAGACACAATGAGCACAACAACACTGATAGAGAAAATTCTGAGCTATAAAATACTATTTTCTTCCATTTAGCTATGCATTTTCATAAGCAGTGAACAAGAATGTGCATACTGCACTCACAGAAGTCTGCACAAGCAGAGATGGCCTACAGTCGTTGTCACCACTGCTGAAATGCAACACCCACTGCCTTACATCTACTTTTTGGTCTCCATAAAGGTTCAGTAAGCATCCATCAATATCAGTGGGTACAATCTTTTCTGCATGGAGGAATTCAACACCTTTTCTTCATAAGCTGTTTAGGCTGGGGAAAAGGAGGCTGAGGGGAGACCTTACTGCTCTCTTCCAATATCTGAAAGGTGATTACAGCAAGAGCGGGGTTGGTCTCTTCTCACTGGTGACAGGTGACAGGACGAGGGGAAATGGCCTCAAGTTGTGCCAGGGTAAGTTTAGGTTGGATATCAGGAAACACTTCTTTACCGAAAGGGTTGTTAAGCACTGGAATAGGCTCCCCCAGGGAGGTGGTTGAGTCACCATCCCTGAATGTGTTTAAAAACCATTTGGATGCAGTACTCAGGGACATGATTTAGCAGAGGGGTTGTTAGTTAGGGTAGTATGGTTGGGTCATAGTTGAACTTGATGATCTTTAAGGTCTTTTCCAACCTGAGCAATTCTATGATTTTATGATAAGAACTTCGATGTCAGACACTATTTTGTCAGATTGCCCCCCTGTTCCCATCTGTTGCATGGCAACAAAATCTAACAGAATATTGTTTCTATTCATTTCCTTGGTAACGGCAACAGATGCAAAGAGCACAGTAACACCATTTAATAGAGCACATTCTCAGCTACAAATCACAATTTTTCAACATGCCACCACCATTATTTATGTGAATTAAATGACACACCTCTGCTTCATAAGCACCTCCATTTCAGATGCCAGGTGGTCAGACTGTCCCTCTGCTGCCACGTTGCATGACAACAAAATTTAGTCAAATACTGTTGGTAAGGTTCAGCATCTACTTCCGTACTATCAACTGCCACCTCTGATATCATGGACCAACATAATAAAATAAGCATTACTTTCAATTGATTGAGAAGGTGAAGTAGAACTCACTGAACAGTTTCTAGTTTCTGTGAAATTTTGAGTCTTTTTGAAAGTATGAGCAAGATAGTCTTCCTTATAGAATCATGTAAGTCCTACATCCAAATATTTTATGAAGATATTGAAGATAATTTAATATTATTTGTTTATCACCCAAACTATGCTTACACAGCATTTTCCTTCTACTGAGAGAGATGTGCTCCTGAACATGCTGTCAGTGTGTTCAGTCACCATCTGCTGTCAATTATGTCTTCTATTGCTGGAGTAGTTTCCACAGTAAGAAGTCCATGTATCTTACTAACATAAATGAATTAAAATTTAAAATACTTCTATTAAATTATGAAACACTAGCTCTTCCAGTTAAAAACCTGTTACTGAAAGCTTGAGTTAGTTGTTTAGAGTTGATATTTTTTCATGCAGCATATTGAATCAATCCTAGAACACTTCATCCTGTTTTCACTACACCAGGCCCTGGAGCTTTGTGCTAATGAAAACATATCTTTCAGAAAGGTAGTTGGTCTCCATATGAATAGATAAAGAATTCATCACTTCTTGCAAAATTTGCTACTAAGTACCATTGATGATAAAAAAAATGGTATACTTCCTTCTGAATTTCTAAGGCTTCAAGTTCATATTCTTGACACATCTAAAAGACCTTTGGTAACATCTCCTCATGGAAACTGGAGAGGGAGGAAAGCAAAATGTCTTGGCTTACACAGTGATCTGCTTAAAAAAAAAGAAAAAAAAAAAAGTTTTCTCCAACAAATTGTTCTCTAGTATTCCTGCTCCTTATGTGGGCATTGTTGCTTTACAGTAGACACTTTCTCACCTTCTACTTGCTCAAACTGAATCCAGAAGTGTCAGGGAATGATTCCGCATAGTCAAGTCATTGTTGGCTCAATGGTGGCAATCTAAACCTCTCACTGAATATTCTCCAGAGGATACTCTTCAAGTCTTATGAAGAAAGGTAGCATTTTCTTCAGATATCTCAAATCATGTGAATAACTTCCTTTCATCTACTACAAGGTTAATATATTTTTTCCTCAAATGTTGATAAAGAGATTTTAGAGCTTACACCAGCCAATATATTTTCAGTTCTGTATGCAGCAATAAAAATCCTCAACTGTCCTACATTGCAGTGGGTTTGTGGTCACCAGATGCGGTTCACCTTTCTCAAAGTGGGAGGAGAGTCCTTGGGGAAAAGCTAGTAGGGCTCATTGGGAAGTCTTTAAACTAGGTCTGAAGAGCAACATGAGCATAGTTAGCCCTCCCATGATAAGGTGTGGGATGGCAAGCTATGCTAGAGGGACAGGGTTCTAGCAGGGGCCTTGAAGAACCTGCTGCCTTGAGAGGTGCTGGCAACACTGCAGCGCATACAAAATCCTATATTACAATGTAGTGACTACTGGGGCAACAGGAGAAGACAGTGGGGAAAAACAAGGGAAGTACTTAGAAGGAATTAAAGAGTTACTGTTTAAGGAAGTGACAAGACCAGCTGCCCAGCTGAAGTGCCTCTACAACAGTGCAGGTACTTTGGGAAACAAACAGTAGGATCTGGAAGCTACTGTGCAACTAGAAGACTGTGATATAGTTGCCATCTCCAAAATCTGGTGGGATGACTCCCATGACTGGTTCGTAGCTATCAATGACTACAAGCTGTTAAGAAGGCAAGGAAGGAGAGGAGGGGGTGTTGCTATCTACATCAGAAAAGGAATAGAATGTGAAGAGCTGTTGTTAAAGAATAGTCATGAGCAAGTCAAAAGCCTATGGGTGAAAGAGATCAAGGCAGAAAAGGGAGCCTTGTGACTGTTGGCTACTGCAGGCCACTCAGTCAAGTCAAGCCTGTTGATGAGGCTATCTACCTCCAGCTACAGGAGGTAACACGATTGCAAGAGCTCATCCTGCTGGGGTACTTCAACCACCTAGACGTCTGCTGGAAAAGTAGCATGGCAAGCTGTAGGCAATCCAGGAAGCTCCTAGAATGCATTGAGGATAACTTCCTGAGTCAAGTAATATATGGCCCCACAAAGGGGAGTGAAGTACTGGACTTGTTCTCACCTGTGCAAGTGAACCGATTGGTGACATCAGTATTGGAGGCTGCCTGGTCTTCAGTGTCCATGCAGTGGTTGAGTTCATGCTCCTGAGGGATATGAGTTAGGCAAAGAGTAAAATTAGGAAGCTAAATTTTAGGATAGCTAAATTCCAGCTCTTCAGGGAGTTAGTCAACAAAATACCCTGGAAAACTGTTCTCACAGGCAAGGGTGCAGAGCAGAGCTGGCAGATCTTAAGGAAGATTTTCTCAGGGCACAAGAGCTTCCCATCCCCAGGTACTGCAAGACAGGAAGGAAAGACAAGAGGCAAACACAACTGAACTGGGACATGTGGGTCAAACTGAAGAGCAAGAAGAAAATACACAGGTAATGGAAACACAAAAAGATACTGTGGGAAGAGTATAAGGACGCTACTAGACTATCTAGGGATGGGATCAGGAAAGCCAAGGTCCAGCTTGAACTAAACTTGGCAATGGGTGCCAAGAAGAACAAGAAAGATTTCTACAGGTACCTCAGCCAGAACATGAAAGTCCAGGAGGGCACGTACCCCCGAGTGAGTGACACAAGCAAGCTGGTAACAACAGATAAGGGGAAGGCTGAGGTACTCAACAGCTTCCTTGCCTCGGTCCTGTCTGATACCTGCTCATCACACACCCCTCAAATGTTTTGTTTGGTAGGAGGCAATTGGGGATCCCTCCCACTGCAAGCAAAGATCAGGTTTGTGACCACCTCAGGAACCTGAACATTCACAAGTCTATGGGTCTTGATGAGATGTGTAACAGAGGCCTGAGGGAATTAGCTGATGTAGTCACCAAGCCACTCTCACTGATATTTAAAAAGTCATAGCAATCAGGTGAAGTCTCTGGTGACTGGAAAAAAAGGCGACATCTCACCCATTTTTAAGAAGGGTAAAAAAAATGATCCCAGGAACTACCAACCTGTCAGTCTCACCACTGTGCCAGGAAAGATCATGGAGTAGATCCTCCTGGAAGCTATGCTAAGGAACTTAGAAAACAGAGAGGTGATACAGGAGGACCAGCATGGCTGCACCAGTGGCAAACCCTGCTTTAACAACCTAGTGGCCCTTTCTTTATGATAGCTTACCTGCATCAATGGATAAGGGAAGAGCCACTGATGTCATCTACCTGGACTTCAGACTACCATGCCTTTGACATAGTATCCTATAACATCCTACTCCTCAAACTGGAAAGACGTAGATTTGATGGGTAGGCTGTTTAATGGATGAAGAACTGGCTGCAGGATCGAGTCCAGAGAGTGGTGGTCAATGGCTCAGTGTCTGGATGGAGACTGGTGATGAGTGGTGCCCCCCAGGGGTCAGTACCATAACTAATAATCTCCAGTATTTTCCATCAGTGACACTGACAGTGGGATTGAGTGCACCCCTAGCAAATTTGCTAATGAAACCAAGCTGTAGGGTACAGTCAACACACCAGAGGGGCAGGATGCAATCCAGAGGGATCTAGACAGGTTCTACCGGTGGGCCCAGGTGAAGTTCATGAGGTTCAACAAATCCAAATGCAAGGTCTTGCACCTGAGTCAAGGCAACATCCACTACAAAAACAAGCTGAGGGATGAAAATATTGAGTGCAGCTCTCTTGAGAAAGACCTGGGGTTACCTGTGAATGGGAAGCTGGACCAGCCATGTGCCCTCACAGTCCAGAAAGCCAACCATATCCTGGGCTGCATCAAAAGAAGCATGACCAGCAGGTTGAGGGAAGTGATCCTGCCCCTCTACTCTGTACTGGTGAGGCCTCACTGCATCCAGATGTGGAGTCCTCAGTACAGGAGAGACACAAATCTATTAGAGTGCCTCTAGAGGAGGACCACAAGAATGATTCACAGAATGGAACACCTTTCCTATGAGGGTAGGCTGAAAGGACTGGGATTGTTCAGTCTAAAAAAAGAGAAGGCTGCAAGGTGACCTAATAGCAGCCTTTCCGTGTCTAAAGGGGAGCTACAGGAATGAAGAGGACAGACTCTTCAGCAGAGTCTGTTGTGACAGAGCATGGGGAATGGTTTCAAGATTGAAGAGGGTAGATTTAGATTGGAAGTAAGGAAAAAAGTCTTTTGCAGTGTGGGTGGTGAGACACTGGAACAGGTTACCCAGAGATGTAGTAGGTGTCCTGTCCCTGGAGATTTACAAGGGAGGCGGGATCAGGCCCTGGGCAGCCTGATCTAGCTCTGGATATCCCTGTTCACTGCAGGGGAGTTGGACTAGCTGACCTTTAAAGGTCCCTTCCAACTCTAAGGATTCTATGACTGTAAGTTCACATGCTGCAAATATCACTCATTTTAACGGTCTTGTTTAAGTTACTACAAGCAAGCTGCCATTAAAATAGCCAAAGAGGCTATTCAAAGGGCTTTAGATTTATGGCCTAAGCAGAAAGGAGAAGTGGATTTAAGTGTATCTTTAAATGGGTCACATACCAATTGAAGCCTCTGGCAAAAGCAGGAAGAAAGGCTTCCCTTGAGTTTTGGGGGTAGAAAATTGCTGGAGGCAGGGAATAATTATATACCTTTTGAGAAACAGTTATTTTATGTTACTGGGCTTTAGTAGAAACAGAACAACTTATAATAGACCGTGAAGTGGCACTGCACCCTGAAATTCCTATCATGCAATGGATCAAGATTTCTCTGAAAATTCATCATGTTGAGGATGCACAGGAACTGTGAAGTACGAACTGTATATTCAGGATAGAGCCAACGCAGGAGTTGATGGGGTTGTCAAACTCCACAAGCGAGTACCTACTGCATGCATGGGTGATCAAGAAATAAACCCTAAATTTACAGTTGAACAGGAATCCCTGGTACAATGAAGTAGAGCTTTAGATCAATCCTTGAAAAAGAACATGCCTGGTTTCCTGATGGATCAGCTAAATGTATAGCAGGAAAGAGGTTTCCAAAAGTTTAAAAAGTTTATCATCCCCATTCAGAGAAATTTTTAGAAACAGTAGGAGAAGGGAAAAACACTCAACATGTCAGATTACATGCAACTTATTTGATGTTCAAACGAGAAGGTCTAGGATAACGTCATTTATATACTGATTCTTGGTCAGTAGCTAATGACCTGCCTACTTGGCTGCCAACATAGGTAGCCAAGGATTGGAAAATATATTCCAAGGAAATATGGGAAAGGAAGTGTGGAAAGACATTTGGGAAACAGTACGAGGGGCTACGGTGACTGTGTTACATGTTGATGTTCATAGTAACACAGATATTTTAGAATGACATAACTCTGCTGCACGTATCCAGGAAAGATTTCCCAAGCTGGACTGGAATTCCCTCAGAAGGAGAATTGTGATGGCTTGGCAAAATGAGCACACCAAAAGTGTTGGCACCTTGGAGAAAAAAACACAGGTGGCCTCAAGAGCATGGTGTAACACTGTCACTTGATATGATCAGAACTAAAATTGCCTGGTGCCCCTTGTGCCAACAAACAAATGCTCTGCGCAGAATATTGCAAAAGGACAGTTGAGGAGAAGGAAATTGCCAGGACAAATTTGGCAAATGGATTATACTGGACCTTTACTCCAGGATTGAGGGTGTAAATACATTTACAACCTTGTAGATACTTATTTGGTGTATTTGATTGTCCATCCTTGCAAGAAGACAATTTACTATGATACTATCTGCATTATAGACATAATAATTTTATACTATGGAACTCCATTGCAGATTCAGACTGACATTGGGTCTAATTTTTGAAATGAATTTGCTCAATAATATGCTGAACAACAAGATAGTGAATTTTTTTGTACACCATATTATCCACAAGCTGCAGGATTGACTGAACAAATAAACAGATTGTTAAAGGAGCAGCTGAAAAAATTAGGAGAGGGGAGCCTGTCCCAGTGGAGAAACCATCCCATAGATGCAGTCCATATCCTTAAAAACAGACCCACTGGGGAGACCGAGACACCCCTGATGCACACGACTATGCCTAATTTACAGATATAATCTTTAACAGTAAATAAGACTTTCACTTATAGGGAAATTGTGCTGGGTACAAGCGGCCCTTATTGGGCCACTCCAGAGATTGCATGGATAGATCTCTGTCTTAAATTTGACCAGAATAAATTAAAAAAACAAAACAAAACAAAAAAACAAACAACAACAACAAAAACACAGATGAGAGTTACAAACATCGGAATAGGAATTCAAATTTCTTCAGGACACTTTGGTTTGACTGTTGATTACTTGAGCCTAGCCGTGGAGTGCTCATGTCATGGGAGGAGTATTTAATGCTGATCATTTGAAGAAAAAATTAAAGTAATTTGGTTAAACAGTGGTGAACAAGATTTAGTTATTCAAGCCCATGACAGAATAGCACAATTATTGATTTTTTCAGTTTTAAATACAATGTTAAAAATCAAATCCACTTCAAGTCACCACCCTTTTTATGTAGATGAAGATTAAGGATTTGGATCCATTGCTTTAACAATGGAGCTGAAGTATAGGTACAAAGTCCAAACAACCCTCCTGATCTGGATGAATTAATGGATATGGAGAAAGATAAAACCATTTAGTTATGAAATCCAGGCAAGAAAAATGGGAATATATCCCTTCAACTAAGTGTTATTTGCGAGAATAACTAGACAGTAGAATTTTGTTTAACAAATCTTGCATGACTAAATCTTACCTGTTTACTTAAACAGCTCATTTGGGAGAGGATATTATCCATGAAACTGGATATGAAGACCAATGCTGTATGGGAACTGTTGAATCACAGCCTGAACCTCTGATTGATCAGCTGAGGTGAGCACTGAGTCAGCTGTGGGAGCACAAGTGAAGGCAATTCACCTGTGTGACCAGAAGGGGTGGAGCCTGGCTCCACCTCTCCGAGACCCCATTTAAGGGCTGACTGCCACCGAGGAAGGATCTCTTGGAGTTTTTCCTGCGAGCTTACAGCATGGGTGAACATTTTCCATTTGTTTCTGATTGTCCCTTTCCAACATGATAATTGTTCTAGCTTTACAATCTGTGGATACCAATCTGACCACACCACTCCATATATTTGTTGACTATACAGATGCAAACACTGATTGATTTTCACAGACAGGAGCAGACACATCAACCATGAAACTAGTGTTGATACAACTAATTTTATATTATCATGGTAATCAAAATGGAAGTTGGGAAAATAGTTCCTGGAGTTAAAAATTCCGGTTAAAAACTGTAGGAGCAGAGATAGCAAACTCATTTAATTTCAGCAGTTGTTGAGTGTGTAGAAGTCCAGGAGGGTTCAAAGACTGGCTAGCCCAATTGGTGTCACCCAAATGGTGGGTTAGCAAATTGAGCATTGTTCATAATGGAAGGGAATTCTGGACAAAGGATGGCGATCCCTGGCAACTTTGTTTTCCTGGAAAAGATATTTATAGTCTAAGTAGAACTGACCCAAAGGGGATCCAAGTGGGGAAATGTAGATGCGAATGGACTTTATCTCCATGGTTCAGTAGAAATAATTTGCTAATCCCAGGAATAGGCATTTCAGTGGGCATAGCAACATCAAAATTGGATTAGGACTTCCAAAAATTGTGGTCTGTGCCTAACCAATGTTTGGGGATATCAATACAGCATGTAACTGTACGTGGAGGCCAGATGGGAGAGCCTGGAGGTGTGTTTATTGTCTTAATGGTAGTTTGGGAGTTCCGTAGAACCTGGAAAAGCAATATATTACGAAGAACCAGCCTCAAAAAGAGAGGAAAGGTTCTTCTTCTAATGGCACATGGGCCCTAAAAGGCCATTACTGGATCTGTGGACAATGTGCCTACCAAACGTTACCTCCAAATTGGTCAGGGATGTGTTATGTAGGATATATTAGACTACTGTTTTCTTGTTGCCACAAGTCCAGGGAAGTACAATGGGAGTTAAAAAATAAAATAAAATAAAAATGTATGATGACTTAATAGAGAAAAATGATCAATTAACACCACTTTTGTTGGGGGAAGTTTTCAAACACGAGGAAAGGATGAGTGGCCACCTGAAAGAATTATACAGTGCTATGGACAAGACATTTGTAATCTTAATGAATTTGTAACAGGTGCCAGAGAACCTTTTATATTTTAAATCATGTAATTAGATTACAAACTATCATAGAAATAATAACTAATCAAATTGCTACAACTCCTGATCTTTTGGCGGACCAATCCATTCAAATGAGAAATGTGATTTTTTTTCAGCATCACATCATCTTAAATTATTTGTTAGTAGAAGAAGGGGGAGTTTGTGGGAAACTGAATGAATCTAAATGTTGCCTACAAATTGATGATGATGGAAAAGTGGTAAAACATATCTCAAAAGAAATGAGAAAACTAGCTCACATACCTATCCAAATGTGGAAATGTTGGGAATTAAATATGTTTAATGGCTGCTGGGGGAACCATGGGCTAAGCATGCACTTTTCTTTTTTTTTTTTTTTAGTATAACCACAGTTTTAATTTTTGTTCCATAATTAATTCCCTGTTTGATGCAACTAATAAGTTTTAATAAGGATGCAAATAATAGCCGCGACTGATGAGCGGAAGTTAACTGAGGAACAAAAAAACGTGCCTTTACATCTAATGCCTAAGTCTAAGATTATATTAGAAGAAGATACATTATGAAAGTCAAAGGACTGATTGAAGTATTCAGGCCTGAACTATCGGCCCTGAATCCAAGCTGAGTTCTAGATGAACCTCACAAACAAATGCTATACTGCACATTCAATGCAATCTCTCAATTTTGGTGTTTTATTATGAATGTATATTTTTATGCCAGTTTATAAATATCTGTTGGAACGCTCATTGTGTGATGCTAACTGATGGGATTTTTCTTTAGGGCATATTTACAAGACAGTGTACTTTGTGAGCAGTGGGGCCAGATATATGGTCTTGTTGAGAAATACGTGGTTAAAACACAAATGGATAGAGACACAGCCTTGGTTTCTGCTCTTGAAGTTATGTAAGCTTGTTTATTCAACCATATAAAAAATGGACCTCCTTGTAGCAAGTTTGGAGACCTAACCAATGAGAGGAAGCATTGTGTAGAACCCCCCAGTTGCCAGGAAATGCTCTCCAAATCCTCACTGCAAGAGGGGCTCCCCAGTGATTCTGAGCCAAATGATGGTAAAGTATTTGGGCAATTGGTGATGTACCTTATTAATCACTATAGTTACTTAATCTTGTGTAGTAGTGATTAGGGACATTACCTTGTTCTCTGCTACTCTTGCTGTATCTTTTCACCTTGTTTTGTTCTACTCTCACTGTGCAACTGACATTATCTACCTGGACTTGTGCAAAGTCTTTGACATTATCCCACGTGATGTCCTGGTCACCAAATTGGAGAAAAATGGATTTGATGAATGCATAAGGATTCCTGGATAAGGAATTGGCTGTCCGATTGCACTCGGGAAGTTGCAGTCAATGGCTGAATGTCCAAGTGGAGATCAGCGAGAAATGGCGTTCCTCAGGGATTGGTGTTGGGACTGGTGGTATTTAACATCTTTGTAGGTGACATGGACGGTAGGATTGAGTGTACTTCCAGCATATTTGCAGATCACACCAAGCTGACTAATGTTGTTGTCATGTTAGACGGAAGGGATGTTATGCAGAGGGATCTGGACAGACTTGAGAGATGTTCCCATGCCAACTTCATGATGTTTAACAAGGTCAAGTGCAAGGTCCTGCACCTGGGTCTGGGTAATCCTAAGCACAAATACAGGTTGGATGGCTTAAGAGCAGCTGTGAGAAGGATTTGGGAGTGTTGACTGATGAAAGATTCAATGTGAGTGGGCAATGTGTATTTGCAGCCTGGAAGGCCAACTGTATCCTGGGGTGCACCAAGGGAAGCATGACCAGCAGGTTGATGTTGAGGCAGGTGATTCTGCCCTCTCAAGACCCTGCCCGGAATACTGCATCTAGTTCTGGCGCTCCCAACACAAGAAGGACATGGAGTTGTTGGAGCAGGTCTAGAGAAGGGCCACAAAGACCATCCAATGGTTAAATTAGGAGCTTACTTCACCAATACTATGGTATCTGATAATGGATTGAAGGCACAGTCAGAGTGAAACTTTCACTTTTTACACCTGCAGGATCATGATAATGCCTATTTCATTTCCCATAGTCATATTTATTTACAAAATTAATTGAATTTATTGTTGTACTTCTGTTGCATGATTGAGTCAAGTGTAAGTGTTCTGAACAAATGCAAAAGCTCTATTTGGAATCACAAAGAAAAGTCAACTGAATCCATTAGTGGAGATGTGTCTTTTCCGCTCACACTATATGTCCCAGTAGACTAAATCTAGGGTCTAAATGAATGAAGAATGTCTGCCAAATGTCTGTTTTTAAAACATTCTGGCACACCGAAATCTACTCTGAAAATAAAATAGCATCATTTGAAAGCAAAAATTCTGTGGCTAGCCATTTGCTTTTGAACTGAAAACAATCAAGTATTTCCATCTCACAAACTTATCAATCCTTTTCTCATGAATAAAAACAATCAAGGGCTTGTGCTTCTTAATCTTGCTCTTGGGATTCTATGTGGTAGCATTAACTGCGATTTCAGTGATGTAGGACAGGAAAAATTAATATAATGTGACCCTGAAGATATTTTTTGCTTGCTTGTCAAGCTCTGCTTTGCAGTAGTAAAGACAAACAACTTTCACTTTAGAAGTTAAATGCTGAGTAGGTACAAATGAAACCCTTTTTCATCCATCGTGTTATTTTAGCCTATCTTGGGAAGGCTCAGAACGGAGAGGAACAAGGAGTATTGCTGTACAATTTGCTCTAATGTTTACCTCTGGCACGTTCAATAGGATAGGGAGTTGAATAAGTGTGTAAATTATACACATAAGTGTGTAAATGAACTGTGGTACAAACATGGCTAGATAAATACTTCTTTAGAGAAGTAAAAAGGGAAACAGCATTTAGGAAATAGCTGAATTACCAAATTGTTAGTCAAAAAGGCTTCACTGAATACGCATAATGTAAGTTGGGTATTCTTCAAAACATGTCGCTGTCACTGAGCCAGGTCAGCTATCACCTACTGAACCTAGCTACATTTGGCTGGAACATGACTCAATCCTCAGTAACAGGCTGCTGCTGGAGTACATTCAGAAGACCTTAACACTATTTTCAAACAGAATGAAACCACGCTGATTTCAGCATATCTGCTTCATTAGATAAAAAAAAAAAAAATTAAAAAAGATGAAATTTAAGATCTGTGAAGTAAAAATTAATTACAGAGAAATCCTAAAGAACGTGACAAAGAAAGAATAACCTTGGACTGTAAGAAGAGTATAGAAGCAAGTTATGAGTGGGGTGGGACACGGAAAAGAGTGAGAAGATGTGGGCGGAGTCTGAGAGTGGTGAAGAAATGATACAGTGGGATCTCATGACCGCACAATGTCTTCTGCCTATGCTGGAATATGCCTATGCTCTTCCACTAGCAGTGTAGCAGAAGCATTTGAATCATAGGTGCTTCTTGCTCTTCTGCTTGAAGCTGCACAAGAACTTTGATAGCTTGAGAACAGAGAAAGAGAGAGACATGAAGACGTACACCTTCTCTTCATGTGCTTAAAATTACTATAAATACTTTCTAAAAATGACCAGTGCTGATGACTCATATGATCTCTGATTCCTTACTGGATCTATCGGTTATTATATAGTTCAAATATTTCAAAATATTCCTATCATGCTCAATATAATCTACATATGGTGATTTCATTTTATTGATTTTCTAAATTAAAATTATGGGGAAAGTCATACATGCAAGAAAAAAAACAAGAGAAAACATGCAAGAAAGAGTTTCGTAGATCCTGTGTCTTGTTCATACTGGAAACAAAAATGAACACATAGATGACTACTAATGATATAGAATTACAGAATCATAGAACTGTGAAGGTTGGAAAAGACCACTAAGATCATCTAGTCCAACCATCACCACCATGGCCATTAAATCACGTCCCTCATTGTCACACCTACCCCTCTTTTTCAAAATTTCCAGGGATGATGACTCCACCACATCTCTATGCAGTCCGTTCCAATAACTCACAGCTCTTTCTGAGACAAACTGAACTACTTCTGCTTCAAGTTAGGGTCATTACCTCTTGCCCTATTGCTAGTTACCTGGAAAACGAGGCTGACTTCCACCTCGCTACAATCTCCTTTAAGAGAGCCATTAGGTCTCCCTCCCTGAGCCTCCTCTTCTCAAAACTAAACAATCCCAGTTCCCTCAGTCTTGCTAAATACATACATAAATCTCATACAATTGGCCTCAGCCAATCCCTCTGCAGGGCCTTCCTACTCTCAGGCAGATTGACACTTCCTCCCAACTTGGTGTCATCTGTAAATTTACAGGGAGTGCGCTCAGTCCCCTCACCCAGGTTATCAATAAATGGACCTTGTAGTATCAGAATTATGTCAGCATTTGTAGTGGAGTCCTAGAGTCAACTACTCTGAGGCATATTGCTGCTGATGGAATATGTGAAACTCAAGAATTCGAAGGGTAAATCAGCTATGGAAAGAAGTTACATAAGAGATACACTGTTAGTTTCCTGTCCCTTGTGAGAGACAGCAGATTTCATGTCTTCCTTAGTACATGGTTATATAAATTTACCCACATGCCCACTGTCGTATACTCAGCTCAGTAATATGAATCTATTCTCACACATTCAGTTGTGTTTACTTTGTATCTACTCATAAAGATCCAAGAACAGACTGCAGGCTGTACTTTCGGGCTTAACTTATGACACTTCCTCCTCTATGCAGATTTTAAGTAATTTTGGTTTTGTCCTTTGAAGTGGAAAGGTGTTAGAAAAAGTATAGATAGCAAAAGTGTACTGAATTCAGGAATACAGGATAATAATGAGCAATGATAATCTGATGGCAGATCGACACTTCCTCCCAATTTGGTGTCACCTGTGAACTTACTGAGAGTATGCTCAATCCCCTCACCCAGATTATAAATAAAGATATTGAACAGGGCTGGCCCCAGTACTGAACCCTGAGGAGGACGACTAGTGACCAGTCACCAGCTGGATTTAAGTCCACTCACCACCACTCCCTGGGCCTGGCCACCCAACCAGTTTTTTACCCAGCAAAGAGAACAGCTGTCCAAGCCATGGACTGCCAGCTACTCCAGGAAAATGCTGTGGGAGACAGAGTCAAAGCTTTACTAATGTCTAGGTAGATTACATCCACAGCCTTTCCCTCATCCCCTGAGTGGGTCACCTGGTCATAGGAGAACTTGTTGCGAGGCAGGATCTGCTGTTCATGAACCTACATTAGCTAGGCCTGATCCCCTAGTTGTCCTCTACATGCCATAGGATTGCACTGAAGACAATGTGCTCCATGACCTTCCCCGACACCAAGGTCAGGCTGACAAGCATGTGGTTACCTGGATCCTCCTTCTGACCCTTCTTTTAGAGGGGTGTCACATTAGCAAGTATCCAGTCATCTGGGGCCGCCCCATTTGATCAGAACTGGTGATAAATGATGGAAAGCAGGTTATCAAAAACTTCTGTCTGGTCCCTCAGTACCCTTGGCTGGATCCCAGCTGGTCAGGTGGAGCAGCAGTCACGGTTTCCTCCTGAACTGGGGGAGATTTATATTGCTCCCTGTCCCTGTCTTCTAGTTCAGGGTTTTGAGTACCCCAAGGATAACTGGCCTGACTATTCAAGACAGAAGTAAGAAAGCACTGAGAACCTCAGCCTTTTCTTCATCCTCAGTGACAGCATCCAATAAAGATGGGAGATTCTCCTTGGCCCTCCTCTTGCTGTTAATATCTCTCCAAAAATATTTTTCATTATCTTGAACACTGGTGGCAAGATTATGTTCTTTCTGGTCTTTTGCCTTTCTAATTTTCCCTCTGCATATCCTAGCAACATCCTTGTACATCCAAGTTGTTCGTACATTCTTTTTTTTTTTTTTTTTTTTTTTACCTGAAGTCTCAACAAAAGCTCCCTGTCCAGTCAGGCTGATCTTCTTCCCCATCAACTCATCTTATGGCGCAGGGAAATGACAGCCTTTTTCTGTGTCTTTACAATTTTATTCTTGAGGGAAGTCCAGTGCTCCTGGACACCTTTGTCCTTCAGGACTGACTCCCAAGGGATTCTCCCAGCCAGTGTTCTAAACAGTTCAAAGTCTGCCCTCCAGAAGTCCAAGGCAGTACTTTTGCCGAGCCCCCTTCTGACTTCACCAAGAATAGAGAAGTCAATCTTTTTATGGCTGCTATGCCCAAGACGGCTTCCAACTACCACGTCTCCCCCTAGTCCTTCCCTGTTTGTAATCAGCAGGTCTAACAGGGTATTTCCACTTGTAGGCTCTCTTACCCACTGCTTCAGGATATTATCTTCCTTCAGTATCCTCACTTACCTGTCCTTCGTGTCCTGGGGCCTCATACCTGTTACACAAGGGCACTGGGAAGGTGAGGTAGGCCAGCAGAGGGGGTCACCCGCCATTCCAAGAAGGAACCTGTTTCCGTTTCTCCTTGTCTCCTACATCCCCTCCTTCTGTCCAGTGGCAAGAGGGGAGGGGATCCACTGTTACTTGCCTCCTGGGTTCCTCTCTTACAAGGATGTCAGCGAGTGGCTCCACCAGTCGATCTCTATTTCACACTCCCTGATGCTTTTTAGTCTTTCTACCTACTCCTTTAGCTTTGCTACCAGGCAGAGCAAATCATGTACCTGCTCACATCACACTGAGTTAGTATCCCAACTACCCCCTAGTACTTGCAACAGGCTCAGGCAGTTCCTGCAGCCAGTGACCAGGACAGTTGGATGTTTGAATGGGCGCTCAGTCTGGATTGCCACAGTCTTCTTGGGCACAGCTTTTGGTCAAATGGAAACCATGGCTAGTCTAGATTCACTGAGAAGATAAAGAGTGTTATGGTGAGCTGGCTTCTTCAGTGGGGAGAAGGACTCCCTCTCTGCTTGCCCTGACTGTCTGAACTGCTGTGCAAGTTGCCATGCTATGCCCTACAGATGCATCTTGCCCTGTTACGTGTCTCATTCACAGTGTTTTGTATCATAGCACTCCCTACAGGCTGTCGTTGTTCCAGAGGGATTTGGCTGCCATCAGTCCAGGCTCTTCCCACACTGCATGAGAATTGCATCTCATCAGGGGAAACAATTGCTTTTATCTAACCAAATATCTTCACTAACTGAAAAAAAAAAAAAAAAAAAAAAAAAAAAAAGAGTCCAAAGAAATTAAAGAAATAACATGATTCACTGCTTATTACATGCATTTTATTCATGTCTGGTAGGGGAAAGAGAAAGAAAAAAATGTATAGAACTATAAATAAAATGAATCCACTGAGATGATTTACTAATATTGTGCTTCTGTATGTTAGATTTTCATAAGGAAATGTTTCTCATAAATAATCTTCAAGGAACTTTTACTAATCTTTCTTCAAACTAAAGAATGACCCAAATTCTAATCAAGCATTTTATCCTATTAAATCTGTTATGTAGCTTCAAAACTGGAGTAATGCATATTGCAATCCTTTTTTTCTCTCTTTGTAGTTCTCACCGTTACAACTTCAAAGACTCAGTTTGCTTAGACATTTGCATATCCATCTAGAAAGATTACGCACTGTGCTCAGATTTAATTTTTGTTGTCATTTGAATATTAAGGTTTTACTCATACTGAGCAATGAAATGCCTTTCCTTGCCAATCTTTCTCTCTGTATACTACTAAGACATCCTGAACAGTTTGTTCTGGTTTCAGTAAGAGTCTTCCACATGACTGGTCACTAGTGGTGTTCCTCAAGGGTCAGTACTGGGGCCAGCTCTGTTCGATATCTTTATTGATAATCTGGGTGAGGAGATTGAGCATACTCTCAGTAAGTTTACAGATGACACCAAGTTGGGAGGAAGTGTCAGTCTGCCATCAGATTATCATCACTTATTTTTACTCTGTGTCTTTATATTCATACCGTCCTGTTTAATAAGTACTTGAATAAATAGACAAGTAAACAAACAAAACAGCATGTTATGATCAGATGCACAACTTAAATATTAACGAACCATACATCTTAGATATATATATTAATTTAATTATAACATCACTTGTAAGTTTATCTTTTCATAGTTTTTGCTTGATTTACTCCAAACATGTTTGCTTTTGAACAGTTACACACTATCCATGATTCACCATTTTGGTCTTAAAAGGTGATGTTCATTTTAAGATGGCATAAACTTTGTATCAGCTTATATATATATACTATTATCACCTATCACTATTCCCATCCCCATCCCTTAAAATGATAAATAACATATAGCAGCTTAAAAAAATTCAATTTTCTTGAATTTCAAGATTAGTATTATTTCTCATAATCCAGATAAATATAATTACCTATTTATCAATTGACTATAGCAGAGGGGAGGCATAGAACTTCTGTATTTTGTTTGGCAGAATTTCATAGTTATTCAAAGAGACTGAGTTAACATATGGCACATACTGTTTCTAGCCTCCATTTCTGTCTAATAAACAGAAAGTTTGGGGGAGTAAAGAAAGAGGAATGTCCTTTCCAGCAGAAAACACCTTCAGGGACTGGAAGTATTTTTGCAAAGGTCAAACCAAATCTAGCAAGAGCTCTGTTTAACATCTCAAAAGTCAAACTATCTGTTTTAGTAAAGCACTTCTTTTTAGCTTCCGTGAAAAATTATTGCTATAACTTTCTCAGTTCCAGTGAATAATAAGTTGCAATCTGAATTCCTTGAAGCTTTAGGCTGAAAGCTTCTCAGTAGTTCAGATCTCTTTACTTCTACTATCTGAAAATTCAAGAACTTTGATGCTTAAATAAGGCACAGTAATGTGACAATTCAGTCATCCAGCGCACAGATAGAAGGTAGTGAAAACCATAGAAAAACATAGAATTTTGAATAAGTAGGGATGCTGTGAGAAGGAATAGACTGCCTTCTGTCTTGCTGCATGCACTACAGAAGACCATGAAAATTTTCAACTACCATATGTGGGCAAAGATACGTGCAAAATATTTTCCAAAGATTATTGAAGAATTACTATTCTTATGTAATCATAATTGATGTATATGATTTAATATATTAGCTAACTCCAATATGGCACCATATCATTCAGTGATCAAATACAGCAGCTCAGAGAGAGCTTTGGATACTTCTTCAGGTGTAATCACCCTTCTCAATGTGATGCCAACACAGACAAATATTTTGGTGTTTCATGGTCCTCCACATTTCACACAAATCTAGAAAAAGCTACTCCTGCCACCATTGAGGCTTTATAGCAGTCATTGAAAACATGTCCCTCAGGGTATGATTCAAAAATTCCTTCTGGAATAGGGATATAAAGCTGAATTTCCAAGAGAATGGCAGAAATCATCAAGATCTCTAATACACAGTTCAAGAACAAGTACTTTATCTTTTCAGAACTAATTGAAGATACATTTAAACACAAATTTGATTCACTCACGTTAACATTTAGACACCAAGCCAGAGTTACATTTGTAACTGTAAAGAATTACAATTAGCTTCAGCAGGAGAGTCTGGAGCCCACTGATCTTAACAAACAGGTGATTCTAACACTCTTACAGGAGAGTCAAATTTAAATTCTTTCTCAGAACACAACAAAGTGGTTTCTCTAACTACAGGATTAATTGGTGTTAGGCTAAGATTACGGCTTGTAAAAGAAAGACATAGACCCTTTACTGCAGTACAGACACTCTTGCTGTCAATAATGTCAATATATTGAGGGAAAGGAGGCATCCAACTCCAAGATACTCTTGGTACTTGTGTCACTACCCTCATATCCTCTCTTACTGGTTTCTTTAGGCAAGTCCTGTAGAGAAAATACACAAATGCCTACCTTGAGCAGATTGCATGCAATAGATAGGAATAGTTTTGGCACATATCCAAAGATTTTAGCTGCTGGAGACAACTGGATCTGTGAATAACTGGGGAGAAACATGAGTGTTGTTTAATCAACAAATTGCTAGTTATAGGAAACTCCTTAGAGGTAACAGTGAAACTCAAGAACTGACTCCTCATTAAAGAAGGACAGAGACAGTTTCTGCTATAAAGGGAAATCACTGAGTTTCACATCATCATTTACATAAGCATGAGGTGATGCCAACTGCGAGGAATGCAAAGCAGTAAGCAAACCAAGATAAGATTGACAAGAAACTCCTGTTTTACCCAATGAGTGGCTAAGAGTCAATAATTCTGAAGAAAAAATGTTCGGCTGGAGTATGTACATAGAAATAACTTTTTAATATATCATAGCAAATGGAGATACAGCAAGTCTTGCTGAAGTGTCAGATGGCTAGGGATCTTAATTGGTATATGCAGTTTTTTGTTCTTGTATGGCTCCCATCTTCACATAATGAATTGATTCTCTACAGATTTCATAAGAAATTACTGAAAACAGATAATTTTCTAGTTTGATAATTTTCTAGATTGTGAGAATACAATTGCCATAGGTGCAATTGAATCATTATATTATTTATCACTAGCATAATACCAGAAGTTTTATAACCAAGAGTTTGTTTGGCCTGTTGAAATTCTGCTTGGATATATAAATTGCATAGAGATATTTTCCTCATTCTCATTAAACCAGGAAGTCAGGGAGAAGTGATCTCTCAGGATGCAGGACAGAAATAAAATTATCTCCTTACCTTACCCTACATCCATCTTTGAAGACAGAGAAAAGTACCTCCAGCAGAAAGTTTAGAAAGAGTAGGAACAGGGAGGTTAAGTTAAACATCCACTGAAATACAAGCCTGACTGTGAGGCTGGAAACCTGGAACACTGGCATGCTGTCATTTCCAGAACATGTGACAAGTAAGAGTAGTAGATCTTTCAAACATTTTCTAGTAGATTGCTGTTACTGCTTTTTTTTTTTTTTTTTTTTTTTTTTTTTTTTTTTTTTTTTGCGGGGGGTTGGGTGGTGGGGACAGTGGTGCTTTGGCTTTGGAAATTCATTCTGGCTTCAACAGGGATAACACTGACTTTCTTCCTGGTAGTTCATAAGGCACTGTGCTTCAGACTCTGGATGAAAATAGGGGTAATAACACACCAATGTTTCAGTTGTTGCTAAGCAGTGCTTGCACAGAACCAAAGACTTTTCATCTTCCCATACTTCCCTACCAGCAAGGGAATTGGGGATCTACAAGGAGCTGGAAGGGGACAGAACCAGGACAGATGACCCAAACTGGTTAAGGGATATCCCATAAAACATAGCATTATGCTCAGCAGCAAAAACTTGGGGGAGCTGGTGGAGGAACTGGGATGAGGGGATAACATTTTTTGGCATTGGCAGGGCATTGGTTAGCAGGTGGTGAGCAACTGTCATGGTTTTATGATTTTTGGTTATCAGTATTCCACATCACAACATCATGCAGTGTACTGGGAGTTAAAGAGCAAATGCTTTAGTTCCGGGTACCTGTCTGGAAGAGAAAAAGAGCTGTGGACCCCAAGAGCCTTTTCAAGTACTGTTATCATTCTTGCTCAAGGGAACAGATATAAGGGTGCAGGTCATCTGACTCGGCCCTCTTCTCGTCTCACCGTGTTCCCTGTTGGATCGGCTCGCTACTGCTGCTCCCGACTACACGCAAGGCTTCAGTACTAGCGTAAGGCCTTTGGCTCTGGGACAATCTTACTCTCAATTATTGTTGATTTATATTGTATTATAGTGTGTTATCTTACATTCCGATGCTATATTTAGTAAATTAGTTTGTTTCTCCTCAGATTGTTGCCTCTGTTTTTAATTATTTTGGGGTCCCCTGTTTCCCTTCCTGGAGACGCGGATTTTGTGAAATCCCTCCGCCCCACTAGTTGCGGAACCGGGCCGGACCAGCCCTTAAACTGTTGACAGCAACTAAGTTGTGCAAACTTGTCTTGTGTGTCATTTTGTTATTAATATTTTTTCCTTTATTTTCTTTCTTCATCTTTCTTATCAGACTGTCATTTTCTGCACCTATTGAGCTCTTAAACATTTGCTTTCAATTTTTCCCTCCCATACCACTGCTGAGAGGGGAGTGAGCAAACGTTTGTGTAGCATATATCTGTCTGCTGAATTAAATCATACACACACACACACAAACAAAAAACAAAAAACAAAAAACAAATAACAAGCCTATATGTATAAGAAACAGTAAAAAGAACAATTCAACAGTCAGGATGTATTGAAACAGATAGGCAGAATCAACTTTAAAGCCACAGTAAAATTTGTATCTGCTGACCATCAGCATTGTAAACTTCATACTGGAGGCAATTTCTCTTAATCCCAGAAGCTTTGGTTTCAAGCCTGAGCTTTCAAATCATTTAGTTCCAGGGCTGTCAAATCAGTCAGGGTGTGTAGAGCCTAACTATAGCACTAGCATTATCCTGCCCACCAGCAGAAATCCTGTCATTCCTTGCTTTTTCTTTCCTATGATTGCAAGCAAGCATTTGGAACAGACAAGACCAAGTATTAGATTGCTCTTGTGGAAGGAAAGGACCTAGAATGGCACTTAGCCTTTTGCCCAGAAAATAATAAACCCAGATAGAGAGTCTGAGGTGGTAAAATTTGCTTCATAGTTAATCAGCAGACTCAGACACATAAGAAAAATCTACACGACAAGCTCAGTGCTGGTGAAAAACACTGGGAGCATTCAATCAAATTCAGTATATACTGAATAAGGGGAAATACTGTAGTTATATGTTGCTCATGTAGCTTGTACTTTTGCCCTTCTGGTGCACTAATCTAGAATCATAGAATCATAGAATTGCTCAGGTTGGAAAAGACCTTAAAGATCATCAAGCCCAACTGCAACCTAACCATACTACCCTAACTCTAACATCCTTTTGCTAAATCATGTCCCTGAGCACCACATCCAAACAGTTTTTAAACACATTCAGAGATGGTGACTCAACCACCTCCCTGGTGGGATGTAATTCATCTTCAGTCTCTCTCTGACAGGACCTTCTGGTTGAAACATCTACTTTTTTTTTTTTCTTTACATTCTGAAAGCAATTTTCTGTTGCTAAGGGTAAGTCTTCAGGTATTAACATTCCCTAGCTAAACTGAGGAGTGTTGTAAATAAATAGTATAATCATAGAATCATAGAATTGTTTGAGTTGGAAGGGACATTTAAAGGTCATCTAGTCAAACCCTGCAATGAAGAAGGATATCTACAGCTGGATCAGGTTGTCCAGAGCCCTTTTCAGCTTGATCTTGAATGTCTCCGAGGACGGGGCATCCATATCTCTGGGAAACATGTTCCAGTGCTTCCCTATCATTATTGTAAAAATCTTTTTCATTATATCCAATCTAAATCTCCCCTTTTCTAGGCTGAAACCATTTCATCTTCTCTTGTCACAACAGATTCTGCTGAAGAGTCTGTCCTTTCTTATAGCTCTCCCGTCAGGTACTGGACTGCTGCTGTTAGGTCTCCCCAGAGCCTTCTCTTCTCCAGGCTGAACAGCCTCAGCTCTCTCAGCCTGTCTTTGTAGGGAAGATGTTCCATTCTTTGATCATTTTTGTGGCCCTTCTCTGGATGTGCTTCAGCAGCTCAGTGCTTCTCCTGTACTTCACATTTCCACATCTGGACACAGTACTCCAGGTGAGGTCTCACCAGTGCATAGTAGAAGGGATGAATCACCTCCCTCAATCTGCTGGCCAAGCTTCTTTTGATGGAGCTCAGGATACAGTTGGCTTTCTGGGCTACATGGGCACACTACTGGCTCACGTCCAGCTGCACTCACCAGTATCCACATGTCCTTTTCAGCAGGGCTGTGCTCTATCCTTTTAACTCACTGTCAATGTCATTGCTGAAGATATTAAACAGCATCAGTCCCAGTACTGACCCCTGAAGGACACCACTTGTCTGTGACCTCCATCAGAACATTGAGACATTGACCACCATTCTCCGATTACAGTCTTGCAAACAGTTCCTGAGGACATCCTTAGTATATGACAGTAGTGATACTGTAAGATCAGGTACAATATGCATTTCTAAAACAAGCTAACAAAAAGATTTTCCTTACATTCAGAACATTATATTAGGATCTTACTAGACTTTCACTGTAGAAGAAATCAGCAGGTTAAGCCTCCACACTAGTCTTGTTTGATTTTAATAGCAGCAACAATTTAATTTCAATTGAATCTAGAAAATATGAGGAGAGCAATGTATATGAAATTATAGGCTGAACAGGCCTATAACTGGTTCTTTTTGGGTATCTCTTTTGTTCCACAGACACATAGAATCATATAATCATTAAGGTTGGATAAGACTTCTAAGATCATCTACTCAAACGGGCAACCCATCATTAAGGTGCCCACTAAACTAAACCATGTTGCTAAGTGTCTAATCTACATATTTCTTGAACACCTCCAGGGACAGTGACTCCACCATCTACCTGGGCAGCCTATTCCAATCCTTGGCCACTCCTTTGGAGAAGAAATTTTTCCTATGTATCCAATCTGAGCTTTCCCTGGTGCAACTTGAGTCTATAGCCTGTCCTCTTATCACTAGATACCTGGGAGAAGAGACAACCTCCATACTAATAATCTAATGAAAAACATATAAAAAATAAAAAAGAACACCAAAATAAATGCATTCACTGATAAATGAAACGTGCATTTACTATTTCTTCTTATACGTTAATGCTCCCATTTCTTCAAGGAGAGAAAATTTTGATTTTAAACAATTTGTATATAAAGACTAAATACTTCAAAAGGAAGTGTTATTCATGCTGGGTGCTGTTTTACAGCAGCTTAATAGTAGCATGCTTTTTGTTGTCTTTACAGCACTCTTACATGGGGAGGTGATTTTTTTTCTGTTCTCTGTAGCTAGTCTGTCTATATGAAACTCTTCCTGGAAGTCATTTTAAAATCAAGCCACACATCTCCCAGATCACTCCTTCATCTTTGCCACAGTACTGAGCATGCAGAGGGTGGTAGAATGTGGGTGAACCAAGACACAGTAGCACTCCAGATTTTCCACAACCCACATTTTCCTAGTCAGATAACAACAGTGGCGGTCTTTGTGGTTTCCTCTTTACAATAACAACAACAACAACAACAAATAAAAATAAAAATAAAATTAAAAAAGGAAGATTTTCTGATCCAACGTTAAAAACTTTCTTCTCAATTCAGATGCAGAAATCTAGGAGATAAACCAGTTATTTTCAAACCTTCAAATAGGTGTTCTACTCTCATGTGAAAAGGAAATGCTGGCACAGGATATGAGGTCTGGATTGATGAAATCTCACTGAGATCTGAATCTTGATATGAATCTTGATACAGATTTGTGGTTCCTTGAGGTACTGTTCAGCTTTTGACATCTTTGAAACTTGACCTTAAGCTGCTAAACAAATTTAATAATAAGATTTTTAACACACTTGTATTAAGATTTATAGCACTTATTCCACTCTTAACCACTCATTTTTGCAATGCTGACAAAATCAACGAGTGAATGTCTTGAAATACATTGAAAAAAAAAAAAGAAGAAGAGGAATAATCAGCAAACATGCATGAATGAGGCTCAAAAAAATGTGACTGCCTTCTATGATGAAATGACTAGATTTGCACATGAGGAGAGGAGAATAGATGTCATTTAAATGGATAACACTAGTAAGGCTTTCCTCATAGTCTCTCACTGCATCCTTAAGACAAAATTACAGTACTATCATCCAGATAGATGACTAAGTGAATGATAAACAATTTAAAATGGTAGTGGCAAATGGTTTGTACTCCACCTGGAGGCTGGCTGCAAACAGAGTAGCACAGTGGTCTGTAAAGCACCAACAGAAAGCACCTTCTGAATTTCTGGAGTGAGCTTGATATGCCTCAAAACCGTGCAGCACAAGTCCATCACCATGACAACCAGTCAAAGGCTGATATCAGCAAGTGTAGTATCCCATCCTCCAATGGGCTTACCCTTCTTATAAGAAAGTTTTGGCTACAAACTTATTTTTGACAAACTAGTTATTGTGAACTTACTTGTTTATGACCTCGGGACTGTGTATCTGCAAACCTAGAAGGTATAAAAGGATGACTGAGAGGAACACTGGAGGTCATCTTTTATTTCATCTTCTTCTTGGTGGTAAATGTTTCTGTTTGCTGTTTTGAGACTGTAGCACCTGGACTAGCATATCACCCTTCCCCAACCCCTTTCCAGTACTGTGGGCCAATACTAGAGCTCCTCAAAACAAGACTTCTTTTTCCTGTCGATATTTCTGACTCTTGTTCTTCCTCTGTTTTCCCTTTTTCATTTTTCCTCCATAAAATTAAGTAATTTCAAGGCTTATTTTGGCTTCTTAGAAGTCATATCACTGGCACAGTTGTTAAGGTGAAAAGCTGTTAAGTAGTTGCAAGGCTTATTTTGGTTCCTATAGTTTAGCCAAAGTATAAACATGCTAAAATTTTGAGACAATTGTGTGTCAATATTGTGGAGTAATTATAGTATATAGATTCTCATTAAAACTGATGTTTGTGTGTAGACCACTGAGTAACATTTTACCTTAATCTAACCAGGGGTATTCATTAATCTAGTCACCCCTTTCTTCCCCCTACAGGCAGGATGTGACAAGGTCTACTCCAATTTATTGTCTCTATTGACTACCTGGAAAAGATGGAGAACCTTCTTATCAAGCCTGTAAATTATTCCAAAGTGATCTGAATTGTCAGTACACTAGGAGACAATGCAGAAATTCAAGAGCAAGAAAGACAGGTTGGAGAAATGGGCCAGAACTTCAGTAAAATTCAACATGGAAAAATGATATTTCTGGAAATTTTGGGTGGACTAAGCCCTGCAGCAATACAGGGTGGGGACTAGGTGGTTCTGGATCAGCTCTGTTGTTGATAGGGCGGTGACCATACCTGTTATCTTGTTTTGCAGGTGGTTGAATTTGCTTGTAGGCAGGTGTTTCACTCAGGCTCTGCATCATGTGCTGGCCATGTGGATGAAATGTGCAAGTGGAGACAACCCTGTAGACCCTGGAGAGAATAAAAGCAGGAGGGAGGCTGTTGTTAGTGGGTTTGAGAGGAAAAGTGCATTTTGAAGGGGAGATGGATGGATGGATGGATGGATGGATGGATGGATGGATGGATGGATGGATGGATGGATGGATGGATGGATGGATGGATGGATGGATGGATGTCCTGCTGACAGTACTTGTTGAATGTATTGCTGATATGTTCCTTCTCCTACTCGGTTCTTCATCCATCTCTCAAGGATTGGTAAGTAATATTGCACTTGCTTAAGGGAGCTTCTGTTGTAGCTTGCTAGGGTTCATATAGCATTTGCTTAGCAAGTTTCTGTGTGCCACTTACTAGGGTTACTGTGTGTATGCCTGTGTGTGTGTGTATTGAATAAAACATACAACTCTAAGTACTGCCCTGAGTGTGTAGTTACTTGCTTCTGTTTTTGAGATATCCTGTCTCTCATATCCAAACATACCATGAAACACCCATGAATACAGAACTATGATTAATTCCTTCTAAAGAAATTAACAAGAATGAGATGGTTAAGATATATTTAGTAAACATTAATGATACAATTATTTAGCTATAACCTCTTCCTACAGCTCCACTCACTTTATTAACTAACAGTACCACTTATCTAGGTGGCATTTGAAGACAATGTCTCCTGTCAGTGCAATACTGTCTTTCAGTTAGTAATTTCTAGGTATGTGAGTGTAAGAGACTTTTTGGCCTCAGAAATTCACATTTATATGTACTATCCAAATCTCTTCAGTGCGGGAGACTAGGCCAAAAATCCTGAAAAACTGTTGTTCTCAAGAAAGTGCTACTATTTCTTAACAATAGCAACAAAACAACAGCAATGACAACAAAGACTTATATGGAAAATAAACAGGATCTTACATACTGAAATTCAGGGATGTTATGGTTTCAGGTCCCATTTTTCTGAACAGCTTGCTTGGGAAGAGATGGAATGTAGCTGATTTCTAGTCCATCTCTCACTGAGAGGTAAAGCCACTGAAAAAGTGATGCTAGGCAAAAAGAAGCAAAACAGCATGCCTGCCAAAATCCTGAATCTTCTGTAATTGGGCTTTGAGCCAGGTCATAGCATTTAAAAAGCAAATGCAGCACTAAAATATTGTTTTATCATGTCTGTTTCTCAATACTGAAATTACTGAAATTCACAGTACTTTGCAGCTTGATCTTTAGTATTGTTCTCATTGATGTGACATAGTTCTGCACTGGTATTTTTTGCAAGTAAAAGAAGTGACCTGCAAACATGCAGAGATGCTATCTGTACTCAATCTGTTATAAAACCATCCAGCTGTCCTGGAAGTGCAACAGGATCAACAGAGACACTGTGTACAACTCCATCCTCATGGGGCGCAGGATGCCACACACATTGGCTGATTGCAGTAATTAACATCTAAAGCTGAGACAAGAACTAGCACTAGTATTTCCTACCACAGGTTAGTTAAATGCCAAATAATCATGCATAAAGATTATTCTGAAAATTCTAAAATATTCTGTTCCATTACACAAATTTTTGAGTTTTATTTGTGTCCTAATTCTGTTCTTACTAGTGGATGTTCAAGCAGTTCCAGATAGTATCTATCATGAGTTACCTGTCAGTCAATAAATTTAAGGTAAATTCCAGTTAGAAATGCCCTTTAGAGAATAGCTTTAATTGTCAAGCTGGCCTGTTAAATTGGACTTGATTTTGGAGGAGCAGAGGGGGCAGTAGAGGAGCAGACTGAGAAAGCGGCATCTGTCATGGAAGTGTATATGAAGCAAAGGTCTGTAATTGAATTCCTCCATGTGGAAAAAACTGCACCCATTGACACTTGCTGAATGTTTATGGAAATCAAACAGTGGATGTGAGCACAGTAAGGTGATGTGTGGTGTGTTTCAGCAGTGGAAACAGCAACATGAAAAAGAAGCCCCATTCCAGATGGCCATGAAGATTGTTATAAGTGCAGCTACAAGGCTGTTGTTCATCACTGGTGAGAACACATAGGTAATGGTGGTGATTATGCTGAAAAATAACGTTTTGTAGCTGAGAATTTGCTCTATCAAATAGTATTATTGTACTCCTTGTATCTGTTGTAGTTTCCATGGAAATACATAGAAGGCATTACTTTCAGGGCAGCCTGCATATATAGTTATCATTGTATTTTTGTTTCTATTTTCCTTTTCTGTTTTAGCAAGTAGTTTCTATCTCAACCCTTGGATTCTCTTTTCTTTCCAGTTCTCTCCCTCATCCCATGGTGGGGGGAGTCAACAAGCGGCTGTGTGATGCTTAGCTACCTGCAAGGCTAAACCACAACAGTCCTTTTTGGTGCCCAACATGAGGCTCGAAGTGTTGAGAAAAAAGATCTGTTAAAGCCAAGTAGCTATAAGTGTTACAGTTGTTTAATAGTTGATGGTCACAATGTTATTTTTCCTGTTCTTGGAGATCTGTCAGAGTTTTTCACGGAACAATATTGTTTAATACCTTACTTGTTCTGCTGTGATCCCTCTGGTTCTGCTTACCATTTTCAGCAGCTGGATTAAGGTTATCATTTATCTGTACAGTGTAACATTGGTTGGGAAGCTAACTTAGTTTGTTGTTTTTTTTTATGTTGCAGACATCATTGTAGATCGGGAACCATATCTTGGAAACGATTATATTTTCACTCTTTACCTTGTCTCCTCTTGAAAAGATGGTAAAATATTTAAAAAAGGTATGCTTATTGTCCTGGCAATTCTAGAGAAATATAGATCACTGCAGAGTGCTAGGGCCTGACCCTTGCCTACAGAACCCTGTTCAACACTCTTCAGCACTCTAAAGGGAAAAAGATCTCTGGATCTCATGACAATGAAGCAGGCACTGTGGTTGCTACAACCCCTGTGATTCATCCAGAGAACCAACCCATGCCACTCCCTTTTGGGCCAGTTCAGCTTGGTACCACGACTAAATGGGGTATGAGGATCCACAGACCCACAACCTGAGATAGGGGAAAGGGGGAAGGGAGATGGACCTAAAAACAAAACAGCAGGAACAAGCTTAGGGAGAAAACTAGTTTACTAAATATGATAGCGGAATGTGAATAACACAATAAAACAAAATATAATTGGAATTGAAGCTAATAAATAAAATAAAATGAGAGATAGTGTCCAAAACTGAAGGCTTTACTCTAATGCTGAAAGTGAGATGGCTAGGAAGTACACACCACAGAGATGAGCAATAAAAAAATGGTCAGTCTCATGACTTGTGAGTAGTTTTCTTTCCCTCTAAACAGAAAACAGAAATGGAACAGAGAAGCCTTCTGGGATTTGTAGTTCTCTTCTGAAAACTAGGAACCTAGAAATATCAACAATCCACAGAACTGGAGCATTAACTCTTCAAATCCCAGTGCACTACATGATGTTATATGTGAAATACTGATAAGAAAAATCATAAAACCATGTCAAAGAGTCAGCACATCGAGTAAGATTAGAAATTCCTACTAAAATAAGGATGGAAGAAGAAGATGAGGATGAAACATGGCTATCACAAGGGCCATCATAACAATGGGAGGAGGAGGAGGAAGAATCAGAACTTGTAAAGGAGGCGATAACTATCTGACCCCTAACTATGAGTGAGCTGCAAGATATGGAAAAACATTTCAGCTATCATCCAGGAGAGTATATTGTCACCTGGTTGCTCCAATACCGGGATAATGGGAACAGTAGCCTGGATGTGGTGGGCACTGAAGCCAAGCAGTTGGGATCTCTTTCTAGGGAAGAAATCGGAAAAGGGACACAGGTCCCACGGGTGCAACTCTTGTCAGCAGTGAAGGGAAGATATCCCTTCAAGAATGATCTGGTATGTTATTCAGGAAAATGGACCACCACAGAGAAAGGTATCCAGTACTTGAGGAAATTAGCTATGCTAGAGATGAAGTATAATACTGACCTGGATGACGATCAGTTATCTCAAGATCCAGATGATGTCATGTGCCCATGACCTATGTGGCAGAAATTTGTATGGAGTCCACCATCATCACATGCCAACACACTGGCAAAAATGACCTGCATAGCTGAAGAAAAACTAGCAGTGAATGAACAATATAGCCTACCTCAACAATATGAAGAAACACTTCTCCTCCCTATTGGCTTGTCTCAGCTGTGAAGAACCTGTTCTGGGAGTTCCAGAATTCAAAGACTAGGCACTTGTACATACCAATATCTCAGCTACTAGAGGTAATCATTCCTCTGCTTGAGAAAGGGGACAATTGGGTACACACCATATGCCATCCTGTGGTTTTACCTATGTAACCATGATACGATAAAGTAGGATAGAAAACCCTTCTCAACCCTAGAGGCACAGGTACATAAGTTGCAGGAAAAAACAACTGGAAAAGGGAGTACTTCAAGAAAAATGATCCCTTCAGTTTCCAGTGAGCAGTCTCCCAGACTAAGTAGATGATTTGATACTATTTCTGAGATTGAAAATTGGACTTTTGGTTTCTGTTCTTGAGAAGATAATGACAAATATAGTGACCAGTTCCAGAGGGGGCCCTGCATTCAGCCATGTGGAGGAAAGGCAAAATCAGATTTATTGGACTATGACATCAGAGCCACAGGAGTATAACACTCTGGTGGAAACTGGTGAAAGAGTGTATTCTGGTCCCATTAAGCTCTAAAGGGGCAGAACACATCTGTATTTCTGGAGTACCAGGGAATCTCAAGCACTAACATTATTGGAGGCCAAAGTGGAAATGAGTGGCAAAAGTACTCTACTGCAATTGGCCTAGAGGTTCCACGCATCTTGAGTACAGATTACCTCAGGAAAGGGCACTTCAGGGACCCAACGGGGTACTGGTAGGCTCTTGGTATAGATGTCTTGGAGAACATTAAGTAGCTGTTTATCTTGCTCAGTCCCTCCTGTTGTGAGGTTGCTAAACATAAAAGAACAGCATGTGCCAATTGCTACAACTGTGCACCATTGGCTTTCTTGCAAGGCATGCTTGTACTTCAGTATGAACTGGAGTCAAAGGCAACCAAGTGGTATGCTACAACTGATAGTGTCAATGGATTTTTCTCAATCTCTTTGGCAGCATAGTGCAGGCCAAAGTTTGCATTGAAACAGGGAGAAGCTCCTGAACACCTGCAATACACTGATACATCATGTGGGGCAACACAGCAGAGGAAGTTTTTGAGAACAGGAAGAAAATAATACAAACAGTTCTGAAAGCCAGTTTTTGCCATAAAGCAAAGTAAGATTAAGAAGCCTGCACAGGGAATTCAATTCTGAGGAATAAAATGGATGGATGCCATCAGATCCCCATGGATGTGATCAACAAAATGATATAGGCTACATAGGTCAGTCTAAAATAATGCCTCCTGTGTATTTACATGGAAACTACAACAGATGCAAAGAGCACAATAACCCTACTGAATAGAGCACATTCTCTCTCTACAAAAACTACTTTTCAACATGATCACCACCGTTATCTACGTGAATTCAGGTGAATTATGGTTGATGCCCTCTCCCTGGAGACTTTCAAGGTGAGGCTGGATCAGGCCTTGGACAACTTGGTTCAGCTGAGCATATCCCTGCTCACTGAAGGGGAGTTGGTCTAGATGACCTTTAAAGTTCCCTTCCAACTCTAAGGTTTCTATGATTCTCTGTTGTCAGGCTGCTCCTCTGCTGCCGTGTCACATAGCAACAAAATTTAATGGAATACTGTCTTAAATATTCAACCTCTACTGCCATACTACCAACATCTGCCTCTGACATTGTAGACCAATATAATAAAATAGAAGATATTACTTTTGAAGCAATCCTGGTATGTCCTTATCAACTAGCAAAAAGGAAACACAAGCTTTCTTAGGTGTCACAGGGTTTTGGACAATGCATATTCTGAATTACAGTCTGATTGTAAACCCTCTATATCAAGTGACCAAGAAGAAGAACAATTTCAGATGGGGTCCTGAGGAAGAAGACTTCTAACAAATTAAACAGGAAATAATTTGTGCGTTACCATGAAATACTTGGACCAGTGGAAGCAGTACAAAATGCTACAGATATGCTCTACGCTGCAGCTAGGGAGAATGGTCCTACCCAGAGGACCACTGGATTGACAATACATGAAGGAGCTTGAGCTGCTTTGGAAGCGGTTGATACTGAAGCACCAGCTCCTCTTATCACTCTGACTGCCTGTGCTGGGTTGAATGTTCAAAGGGAGGGTCCTCTCTACACATTATGCAGCTCATGCTACATGGAATAAGTGGATTGCACTGATCACACAACGACTTTGAGTCTTGTAGTCCAAGAATCTTGGAAATGATTGTGGGATAACTCAAAAGCAAAGATTTTGTAATGTCATCAGAAGAGGAGGTGATGCATGTTGAAGAGATCCCAATGCAAAATAAGTTACCAGAGAATGAGAAGCAATATGCTTTGTTCACTGACAGGTCCTCTTCTATTGTATGAAAACACTGGAGGAGGAAGGCAGTTGTGTGGAGCCCTGCACAACAAATTGCAGACATTTCTGAAAAAGAAAGTGAATCGAGACAATTTGCAGAAGTGAAGGTCATCCAGCTGGCTTTAGATGTTGCTGAAAGAGAGAGTGACTAGTACTGTACCTATGCACTGGCTCTTGGATGGTGACATATGCTCCTTGAGGGTGGTTACTACAATGTAAGCAGAACAACCGGTAACTCAGAGGCAAGCTCATCTGGGTTGTTGCATTGTGGAAAGATATTACTGCACAGATAAGGAACATGGATGTAAAAGTACATCACATATATGTCCACAAACCCGACAGTCATTTCACGGAGAAACATCGAAACAACAAGCAGATGGCCATTAGGATCGAAGTGGCTCAGGTAGGTTTCGACTGACAACATAAGGGTGAATTATTTCTGGCTTGGTGGGCCCATAGCACCTCAAGCCAGCAATGAAGAGATGCAACGTATATCCCAAAATTCTATATCTTGACAGCTTGCTCTCTTCTGTGTTCAACTGGTTGCAGAAACAGAACCCTTTAGTTGTAGGCCAACATAATAAAATAGGAGATGCTATTTCCAAAGTAGCTATCATAAAATGGAACTGAAATTTTCATGAGAAATGACAAGAAAACTAAGGAGAAAAAACAAGACTTGAAGAACATTTCAGAATCGTGTCTACTGTCTGACATTCTTAGAGAGTTCTCTAGTTCTATTCTTTTTCTGTTGAAGTAACATTCACAGTGTTTTCTAAAGGCAAGAGAAGGATCATGGAATTTTACAGAGTATTAATTTGCTTTGCTGTAATTCATTACAGCTGAGTGCACTGTCCTCAGAAAACAGCTTATCAAATTAATACTACACCTTTTTCTGTTTGTTTCTGACTATGCTTGATTTTTATTAAGTGTATTGCTAAAAATTCAAGTTTAATTAAGAAAAAAAAACAACAAAAAAAGGAAAGACTGTATTAGCTTCATATGGACATTCTCTAGTTCTGCTCTTTACTTTACTTTCCTTTGTCTAATGATCTAAAGTACGAAGGCAGTATCCTGCTGGAGACAGCACCTCCAGAAGAAGAGAAAAACAAAATCAAGTAAACTGCGTGATGACCATGTGATAATGACCCCAACTGGAGGAAAAGTACATGGCTAGGAATCACTCATGACTCTGATTGGATAAGCAGCTGCATACACAGTTAAGGAGTGTTTGTGGAATTATTTGTTGACATGTAAAGGTGGGTGAGAAAGTAAAAAGAGAAAACTTGTGAATGCATATAAGGGATGTTAGAACCTGTAAGAAGTGATTTGGATCATTCACATCTGCATTCATGCCACAGATGCTGTAAAGTTTGACTTCAGTTATATATCTTTTCCTGCTTGGTAAACTAAATGAAATTAGATGCATGTAATTGTTGCTTCCTGATTCAATTGGAGAACGAGTAAATGCTATTAAAGTCCACCCACAAAAGTTCTCATTTGAATTTGAAATGAGCTGTTCTACATGGAACAATGAGCTAAGTTCTTCTACTGTTCTTCCACTGATTGGTCTTACATATGTTCAGTTGAACATATTCCTTCTCCAAACTCACACTTCAGTTCAGAACACACTGATTCAAGGAACTGTGTCAACTTAACAAACACACAATGCCTTTAATTTTCCTTCTTCACAACATCTGATTATTTTCTCGTTCAGTTCTTTAGGGCAGATACTATCCTGTCATAAACTAGCACAAATATCCATAATTCCTTTTCCTACTAATATTCCACTTATTAGGAAAAAATCAACTCTTGGATAATAAATAAACACATGAACTCAGCCTGAAAAGAAGTTTACAAGTTAAAAAAGATTACAAACCAGATTTTAGAAGTTCCTTTGGCATTTGTATAGTAGAAACAAAACATACAAAAACACACACAGCAATTCTTTCCATACTATTCTAAGGAATACATGTCCATGAACTTGCAAAACAGTACTCAAAGCTTAGTCAGAATCTTATCCTGTAGAGATCATGAAGGTCAAAAGACATTCAAGGAGTATTTTCTGAAATAAAACTTACATGCAGTGCAAGCCCAATGGATATGATCCTCAAAAAAGCCTACCATTTGTTTAAAACAAAAGAGACTAATTTTGTACAAAAATAATTTCTTAAAAATTTTACTGTTTATGCATCACAATATAAGCTTAGCAGTCCCTGAAGGTAGCCTAGAGATGTAGATAAAACAACAGGGAAAGAAAATTGATACTGCTACCAAACTACTCTCTATCTATATAGAAAGAAGAGTCATTACATTTAGTTATTACTTTGACACGGTTATTTAGATCAATCTATGCCCATGAAAGGGGGGGGACGGTAGGCCTGTGGGCCCCCTGACCCCAAAAAAATGGGAAGGGAAAAAAGGAAAGGGTAGGGAGATGGGAGCTGGACTCAAAGACAGAACAGCAACAACAATCTAAGAAGGAAAACTAAATTTTACTAACTATGATATTGGAATGCAAGATAACATAATATAATACAATCTAATTGAAATTGAGGGTAATAAATCAAATAAAATAAGAGAGACAGAGTTTCCAAAACTGAGAGGCCTACTTTGAACTGAAGGTACATGGCTTGGAAACACACCCACACTCTCTCCCAGGCAGCAAGAGGGAGAGAGAGAGCTCCTGTCCGAGAGTGAGATCCCATGACTTCCATGACGTATCTTCCTCTCTGACTGTGAGGTCATCTGGGATATGTAGTTCTTCACTTTTGAGAAGCAGGGATCTGGAAAGTTGTCAGTCCATAAAACTGGAGTATTAATCCTTTAATAACCCATGCTTTACATGATGTTATTGTGTGGAATACCAATAGCAAAAATACAAAACCATGACATACTCTGATTAGTAGGCTGTTATTTCCCAGAATTTTCTCGTAACAGCTCTCGAATGTTTGCTGAAAATGGCCTTACCTTCTTGTATGTTTTTCTCATAGTGTTCTTTAAACTAAACTAACATATCCATATGTAAGCATTCTAATACACTACTCAGTGTTCAAGACCATTAGTTTCTAGCACAATCACAGTCAGATTTTCAAAAAAATTTACAGAATACGAATAAAATTCAGGGAAAAAAATGAAAAAAATAGCTTGCATGATTAGCAGCATCTCTATCTATATAAATAAGTGTTTTTCAGGTCTTCCTGTAACAAATAACAAAGCAGTTGTCACGGAGTTACCCGTGACGGGGGGGACAGGCCCCAGCAAAAATTTAAAAAAAAAAAAAAAAAAAAAAAAAGGAGAGACAAAGGAGTGAAGGAAAAAAAAAGGGGGGGGGGGGGGGGGCTACTAACGGTTTGCCACATAACCCGCCGGCTCCGGGACAGGGGGAAGGGTAGAAAGCTAGCAGATAGTTTTAACAAAGAGAAAACACAATGGCAATGATCTGAGGAGGAAATTTACTAAATTTAACCAAATGAAACAAAACAAGAGAGACAAGGATACCCAAAGTACGAGTCAAACCATGATAGTGCGAGGAAAGCACGTGCTTTTCTCCATGGCCAGCTGAGACGGCCAGGGGCAGACAACCTCTGGCGTCCAGTCCGGCGCTCCACCTCACTTCCTCTTCACGCCAAGTCCTCCGGGGATGCCACCCCGCCCCTCTGGTAACCCAAAATGCTCAAAAAGATACAGAACGAGAAGCTTAACTCTGTAACTCCCACTGTTCGGCATGATGTTCTGATGTGGAATACCGACAACAAAAATCATAACACCACAACAGCAGTGTGATGCTTAGCCTTTGTACAACTTAAAAATGTACTTTATTTAATCAGCACCATCTCCCTTTCTATGATTCTTAAGACACTTTGATTCGTATTTGAAAATTCCTGACATCAACATATATGGAGAAGGCTGAGGTACTCAAGGAGTCCTTTGCCCCGGTCTTCACTGTCAGTCAGGCTTCCCACTCCTCTTATGTCCCTGAACTTGCAGGGATCAGGGGGAGCATAATTCTTTGCACTGCAAGAGCAGGGCAAGTCTGATGTTGCCTCATGAGACTGAATGTATACAAATTGATGGGACCAGACAACTTGCATCCCAAGGCCCTGAAGTAACTGGCTGATGTGCTTGCCAAGATGCTCTCCATCATATTTGAAAAATTATGTCTGTCAGATGAAGTCTCTGGTAACTGAAAAAAGGAAAACATCACTCCAATTTTCAAAAAATGAGGCCTGCAACTAGCAGTGCACCCCAGCCCAGACCCACCATGGGTCTGGTCTTGTTCAACATCTTTATCAGCAACCTGGGTGAAGGGATAGAGTCCACCCTCAGCGAGTTTTCTGATGATACAAAGCTTGGAGGACTGGCTGACATACCTGAAGGCTGTGCTACCATTCAACACAGCCTGGACAGATAGAAGAGTTGGGCTGGAGGAACCTGCTGAGGTTTAATAAGAGGAAATGCAGAGTCCTGCACCTGGCGAGAAATAATCGCATGCATCAGTACAGGACTGTACTGTGGAGAAGGACCTGGGAGTCCTGGTGGACAACAGGTTGGCCATAAGCCACTAGTGTGCAAGAAGTCCTGTGTTGTCCTGCATTAAAAAGACCATGGTCAGCAGGTCAAGGGAAGTAATCCTCCCCCTCTACTCAGCCCTGGTGAGGACACATTTAGACTATTGTGTCCAGCTCTGGGCTCCCCAGTTCAAAAAAGTCAGGGATCTCTTACAGGGAGTCCAGTGGAGGGCTACAAGGATGATAAACGGCCTGGAACACCTCCTGTATGAGAAAAGGCTGAGTAACCTGGATCAGTTTAGCCTGGGAAGGAGAAAAGTAAGAAGTGATCTGATTAATGATTATAAATATCTAAATGGAGGTGGGAGGCAAATGGATGAGGCCAGGCTCTTCTAGGCGGTGTGTAGTGATAGAACAAGGAGTAATAACCTTAAACTTGAGCACAGAAAGTTCTGTACTAACATGCAGATGATCTTCTATATGGTAAGGGTGACGAAGCACTGGAACAGGTTGCCCAGATTGGCTGTGAAATCACCTTCTATGGAGATATTCTAGACCCAGCTGGATGCCTACCTATGCGACCTATTGTAGAGTACCTGCTTTAGCAGGAGAGTTGGACTCCATCTCTTGAGATCCATTCCAACCTCTGTGATTCCATGATTCTGTGAAAGATAGAAAGGAAAACTCAGGAAAACAAAAATCAGTGAGCTTCATGTCTATGCCTGGGAAAATCATGGATGAGATTCTCCTGGAAGCTATGTTAAGTCACATGCAAGTGAGGAGGTGATCCTTGACAGCTAACATTTCTGCTAAATTCTTGATTTCTTCCTCACTATCAAGAACTGCAAACAGATCATTAAATCAAAGCAAACCTTTTTATATAATCATCTTACGCCAGAAATTACACTATTATTTTTCATTAAAAAACAATACAATAGAAACTCCAGTGAGGTTCCAATTGATAACAGTGTACTTTCTTCCAACAGAAAAACATGACAAATACAATCCAATAGTAAATCTTATCTAACTATTGCTCTTTAAATAGCTTTAAAATTTTCAGAGCAGTAATTTCTTATTTTCTACAGACATCAAGAGTGTCTGTAAATGACACAAGTCATTTATGTAAGCTGGGGCAAAATTTCACAGTATTATTTTTCCTTTAGCCAGAGATTTCATAGTATTAGCTTTCCCTTAACCAGAGATAACTATTAATCCTCTTAGAGTAGCAATACCCTCTTGATTTTCCTCATGACTTAATCAATACGATGTTATTTTCTACTTTATTTACTTTTCTACATCAATCAAACCTACAAAAAGAAAACAACAACAACGAAAAAAGCCTGCAACACTGACAATGGACTATTACTTTGGGAAAATATTTCCAAGATGGCTAGTAAGGTTTCTTCTGGAGGTACTAACAACACTTCTACCAGCCTTTGTCATGGTTTTGTAATTTTGCTATTGGTATTCCATATCATAACATCATGTACAGCACAGGTAATTAAAGAGTTAATACTCCAGTTCCATGGATTGATAACTTTCCAGATACCTGCTTCTCAAAAGAGAAGAAGAACTACATATCCCAGATGACCTCACAGTCAGAGAAGGAAGATATGTCATGGAGGTCACAGTATCTCTCTCTCTCACTGCCTGGCAGAAGGGTGGGTGTGCTTCCAAGCCATGCGTCTTCATTCAGGTAGGCCTTCCAGATTCGGAAGCTCCCTCTCCTATTTTATTTGATTTATTAGCCTCAATTTCAATTAGATTGTATTACACTGTGTTGCATTTCGATATCATAGTTAGTAAAATAAGTTTTCCTCCTTAGATCGTTGCCGCTGCTCTGTTCTTTTTTTTTTTTCCCTCTCTGAGCCCAGCTCCTGTTTCCCTACCACTTTCCCTTTTCCCTTCCCATTTCTGGGAGCCAGGGGGTCCATGGGCCTACTGCCCCCCTGTCACAGGCATAGATTGATCTAGATAACTCTGTGACAACCTTCTTCCACAATTTACTCTCAATGTCTTATTTATGATACCACTGTGACACACCAAACTCCTAAGAATAAACCAGGAAATGCTTTTAAAATAATGGAGAGAAAATTTCAGTAAAGAAAATTAGATTTTGCTACTAATTTAATGATAACAAAAATTGAAAGAGATTACATTATATGCATAGGCTGCTTCAAAAATGTCTCCTATTTTATTATGTTGACCCACAGTGTCAGAATGTCAGAAATGGATGTTCGTGTCATGACAGTAAAGGTTGAATCTTCCCAACAATATTCCATCACATTTTGTCACTATCCAACAGATGGCAACAGGAGTCCAGTCTGACAAAATGGTATACGACATGAAAGGGCAAACGAACAAAAGTTGTGTCATTGAATTCCTCCATGAGGAAAAAATTGCACCCATTGACACTCATTACACTTGCTGAATGTTTATAGAGGCCAAACAGTGGATATTAGTACAGTTACGTTGTGCATGGTGCACGTCAGCAGTGGTGACATCTCTGCTGGTGCAGATTTTGTTGAGTATTAATTTTGAAGTTACCTACATATAACAGCCAGCAGGAGGAATGAATTCTGGATTTAAAGAGAGTAATGGTCATTAATATGTTATCAATATCCAAGTTAAAAATAAATAGAGCTAAGAAATCAAAATATCACACTGATGTTTGGATGTATTAAAGGCTCGCTAATTATTTTGCCTGTACATGTAATACCAAGATTTCTCCATTTTGATAGAGGTCATTAGGAAAACTCAGTGATTCTCAGTATCCTTCATGGTCCTTGTGACATAGATCTTTGAAAAACGGTACTGCAACTTTTTCTAAAATGTAATTCTGTAACATTACAGAGATTTATTTCTATCTAAGCACAAAGTATACCCATGCACCATTTCATCCTCCTTTCTGTTGTCCTAATAAATGTTACAGCTTGGGGGTTTTAAAATACATTGTGTAACAGGCCATAGAAATATAGATCAATCTGATGTTAAATAATAGTAAGTTCACTGGAAGTTATTTACTCATTCTCAATAAAACTCTGAGGAGGAAAGCCCCGAGTCCCCAAGACAGCATTCCATCTTCAGAGCTGTAGTCAGATTTGACCAGAATTTATTCTTGTGCCTCTGTTTGGAACATACATTGTCTTTCAGTGTACCCTATAAAATCCCATGAGTTGACTCAGCCACTCTCTGTCATAAAAGCAATGATTTAATTGCAGATTTAGGCTATTTACATCCACTGAGGACCTGCACATCGGTGGAGGGCGCTGGAGAAAGAACTCACAAATGTTAGCATCTGACGATGCCATATCCAGCACCATTGGAATAGGTATAGCTTATTGCAAATTTTCTATCAGCATATCTGCTCTTCCTCTGTCAATAAAATATAAAAGCAGTCCCACTCCACATAACAATTAACAGATCAAGAGAAATAATAAATAACAACAGCCCCAATATCTAGATTTTTTTTTAATAAAGATCTACTTTTAGAATTGTTCACATTTCTTTACCTATAAATTTCATTTCTGGAGAGGGAGCAGGAAAAAAAATGTCATTGTTCTTAACACAAAAATGAATGAAGTATTTTTGTCACAAATAGCCAGATATTTACAATATAGCTGAGAGGAAAGCTTTTACTGGTGCACATGTTAGTGTGCATGAGTGGTTAGCAGGGCAGACTGAATATCTATAATCCAAAATAGTGAATAATAAATGAGTATATCTGGCAGTCTCATAACTAAAGCAACATATTAGGTTTATGTAACACCTGAAGAACAACAGAAAAATAAATGTTTTCATAGTCTTGATGTTTCTATGGTTATAGCTTGAGGATTGTCATTGGAATGCATTTTATGGGTAGCATTTGTTTTTACTGCTAGTAGACAATATCGTTGTGATCACAGAACTTTTTAAAAAGTGGAAATTAATGTTGGGTTTTCAGGTCAACCTAACTACTCATCAGTATACATTCTCAAGAACAATATATTGCCTGTGGGCCAGTGAGAATTACTGAAGAGATTTCACTCATCAAAATATACTTGGAAATAGGCACATCAACTTGCTGTACAAGTCAGATGCATTTCAGTAGGATATTTCTTTATTTTCAACCAGCCAAATAAATAGCTTTCATTCTTGTTTAAATTAACAGGATGGTTAGAGAATGTAATAATCCAATTGACTCCTGAGATTCACGAACAACATATCCCCAGGACACAATTCACCCTCTGCCCCAAAATGATGGATCTCAGCTGAAAGATTTCTGGGATGTCCACCAATGAAAATCAAAGTTCTTCTTCAGAAATAGGCACAAATCTTTCTTTGTCTCCTGGTCGTATTCGCTATGACTCTATTTTCTCCCCCATCTCCCGTGCCCTTGGGAAAAAAAAAAAAAGAAAATGATATAGTTGTACTAGCTGAAACTGCTCTTAGTATCAATTACTGTTACTGCAACAGATTTTCTTTTGTACTGTGGCACCTTGTCATCTACCTCATATAATCTGAATGAGTTTGGACAGGTACAACTCCATGGAGCACAGTTAACACACATAATAGAAAAAATTATGTAGCTATGTGTTAGTTCTTTCATAATTGAATTAAAGTTGAGAAAAACTCCAGTGAGCAGCTAGTTGCAGTATGAAGCTGAGTATCTTGCTGTCATACTTCATTGTTTTGTACTGTACTGCCAGAAAGCTATTTTTAGACATGCTCTGCAAATACACAGTTGTTGCTTATATCTTGTCTAAAGGAAGTAAGGTTGCCCTACTAAGACTTTACTCTTCTCTCAAGGGTGAACTAAAATCCATTAAATTTAAAAACACACTGTAAACCCTGCACAATAGTTGCTGTGATGAAACTATGGTTTAATTATATATAACAAACCATCAATTTGGGAAAGTCAGATAGATATATCTGCAAATTATTGTTTCTTCATTCTCTCCCAAAAGTCATTGTCTCTGTGTCTATTGTTTGAAAGTTAATTTTGCTGGCATAACAACAAAATAAAGAAAATGCATAGAACAAATCACAGCTACCCACAACATCACAATAATAAATGTCTTGTGAATAGTAGCAAAAGCATTGAACAAGATCCTGTATAACTCAAGAACAACCCAAACAAACAAACATTTCTACTCACAAGGGATTATTTTTCAAACATTATCACACATATTAAGGTGGGATGAGGACAGGGTCAGAGAAAAATATTAATTTAATATGCATCTCCTAAATACAGACAGATACACATATTCCTATAATAATATATTACTTCATTATCATGTAACATACATAGAATCATAGAATCACCAAGGTTGGAAAAGACCCACAGGATCACCCAGTCCAACCATCCACGCATCACCAATAGTTCTCATTAAACTACGACCCTCAACACAATGTCCAAATGTTCCTTGAACACCTCCAGGGTTGGTGACTCCACCACCTCTCTGGGCAGCCCATTCCAGTGCCTGACCACCCTTTCAGAGAAGTAATATTTCCTAACGTCCAGCCTGAACCTTCCCTGGAGGTTATCCTATCCATTCAGAGGGACCTTGACAAACTTGAAAGGTGGGCCCGGGTGAACCTAATGAGGTTCAACACGGCAAAGTGCAGGGTTTTGCTCTTGGGCCGGAGGAACCCCAGGCATCTATACAGACTGGAAGGAGCAGTCCTTGAGAGCAGCTCTGCAGAGAAGGACCTGGGGGTCCTGATGGATGACAAACTTAACATGAGCCAGCAGTGTGCTCTTGCAGCTCGGAAAGCAAATGGTATCCTAGGCTCCATCATGAGAGGGGTGGCCAGAAGGGACAGGGAGGTGATTGTCCCTCTCTACTCTGCTCTCATGAGGCCCCCTCTGGAGTACTGTGTCCAGGTATGAAGCCCCCAGTACAAGAAAGCTGTTGGAGAGGGTCCAGAGGAGGGCCACAAAGATGATCAGGGGGCTGGAGCACCTACCCTACGAGGACAGGCTGAGGAAGCTGGGCTTATTCAGCCTGGAGAAGAGAAGGCTGCGGGGTGACCTCATTGCAGCCTTTCAGTACCTAAAGGGAGCCTATAAACAGGAAGGGAGTAAACTCTTTGAAAGGGTAGATAACAGCAGGAGAAGGGGGAATGGTTTTAAGTTGAAAGAGGGAATATTTAGGTTGGATGTTAGGGGGAAGTTCTTTACCAGAAGAGTGGTGAGGTGCTGGAACGGGCTGCCCAGAGAGGTTGTAGGTGCCCCGTCCCTGGAGGTGTTCAAGGCCAGGTTGGATGGGGCCCTGGACAACCTAGTCGAGTAAATGGAGAGGTTGGTGGCCCTGCCCGGCAGGGGGGTTGGAGCTTGATGACCCTTGAGGCCCCTCCCAACCCAGGCCATTCTGTGATTCTGTGTGATTCTGTGATTCTGTGTGGGGCCTCACCAGTGCTGACTACAGGGGGACAATTACTTCCCTGTTCCTGCTGGCAACACTGTTTCTGATACAGGCCAGGGTGCCATTGGCCTTCTTGGCCACCTGGGCACACTACTGGTTCATGTTCAGAGAGCATCAATCAATACCCCCAGGTCCGTTTCCTCTACACAGTCTTCCAGCCACTCTGCCCCAAGCCTGTAGCATTGCCTGGGGTTTTTGTGGCCAAAGTACAGGACCTGGCATTTGGTCTTGTTGAACCTCAACCCATTGGCTTCAGCCCAGCTATCCAGCCTTTCCAGATCCCTCTGTAGGGCCTCGCTAACCCCAGGCAGATCAACACTTCCAGCCAGCTTGGTGTCATCTGCAAACTTACTGAGGGTACACTCAATGCCCTCAGTACGCATACATACATACATACGCACAAATGCATACAAGCGTTACCTTGTTGTAAAATCAACACGACAAAGTCAAGGTGTCTTATCTTGTCTCCATTCTTATAAATAACAGGTTCAGATTGTTATTATTTTGTGGATGGACAGCTGACCCAGGGAGGTCAGATCTATCTCCCCCTGGGTCAGTGTGAGCAAAACAGCTGCTATGGATCACTGTCTCACACAGAACAACGATGGGAGTAGGCAAGAGGAATGCGGAGCAGCGATAGAGACCACTGTGACAGGTGCCGTGAGACAAGCTGCAAGTAACTGCAAGTTATGAGAACTGTGCCTTGTTGTACTTAGCATGTTATTTGTACCACTCTATATAAACGGCTGTGTGCAGTTATTAAATGACTTGGCTACTAGAAACCACATGGATGTGTGGCCTCATCCCTCACCGCACCTCGACTGATTATTACTTTCCAGGGGCCCTCGGACTTGTTGTTTGACAACATTATTTAACCATCAGCTTTTGCATCTGATTCTAAAACAGAGAACTGAAGATAGAATATAAAAGAAGGTAGGAATTGGAAAGTCTGGACTGAACAAGAGGTTTATTTGAGACCTTTGTAAGAGACATGACATACAAGCCACGTTATAAAATACAAGTGTCCCTGAATAAAAGTAATATACTAGTTAATTCCAAACTGTGTTTGCCTCTGAGATTAGATTATTCATCCAAATGCACCTGAGTATAATTATTATATCCAAAAGCAACATCCAGGGAATTATAAAGAACAGGCAGGCCCCTGAACTACAGATAAGAGCCTTGAGGTGAGTGGAGCTCAGAAAGAGCAAACCACTGCCCAGCAATAAGGCAAGGGGGTAAGAAATTGTCTTGTGAGCAGCCATGAGAAGAGGTGCACAACTTGCAGCCCCTGAAGAGCCTGCACTGCAGCAGATACATGCACTGCAAGCAAACCCTTCACATGCAAACAGACCTTTCTTTGACTGTTCTGAGGAGACTGCTTAAACCATCCTGCTACCTACTGAAAGACTGTGTTAGAGAGGATTTCCACACTACAGCACAAAGCTAACTAATATAGACCAGTATAAGGTAAATCACTGAGTGATCCATCAGTGGTTGTTGATCGTTCTATATAAGTAATGAAGCTGAGCAAAACTGTGATCATAAGATTAAAGGCTTCATATATATAATGCCTTTGAGTGAAACTACACCAAGAAATTTAATTAAGATTTGCAGGAATTTTAGTTTAATTATATGTAAGTACTTTGCTTTTCATCTGTACTCTTTCTTAAAATAAATAAATAAAATTACAATATGGATAAACAACCAGAAGTGAAGACTTCTGGTCTTCTGTTCTACAGAACTCTGTAAAAATTTTAAAGTCAGAGAATTGTGTTATTTAATGAATATAAGTAAGACTGTGCCCTAATATAAATACCATAGATTCAAGTGGTTGATTGTCCTGTAAAATTAATAGCAACCTTGAATTTTCCTTATGTACCTGACAGTACTCTTCTGAGGAGGACAGTACTCTCCTGAGGAGGACAATGCTGCTGTGAAAGTTCTTTAGCATATGATTAGTCACCTTTTTTCTCTAACATATCTATAGGATGATACAAGTGCTCATTCAGATAAGTGTTTCCTGTCTTAATAATTTACAGAAAGACACATGAAAATGAGTGGAGATATTATCAATAGTACCTGTTAAAGAAAACACTTACTCAAAGGGTGGTGAGTTTGCAGACAACACCAAGTTGGGAAGGAGTGTTGATCTGCCAGAGGGAAGAAAGGCACTACAGAGGGACCTTGATTGACTGGACTGATGGGCCAAGGTAAGCCGTATGAGGTTCAGTAGGGCAAAGTGTTCGATCCAGCATTTTGGTTACAACAACCCCAGGAACCCTGCAGGCTTGGGGAATAGTAGCTGGAATGCTGCCTGACAGAAAGGGACTTTGGTGTACTGATGGACAGTCAGCTGAATATGAGTCAGCAGTGTGCCCAGGTGGCCAAGAAGGCCAATGGCATCCTGTCTTGTAGCAGGAATGGTGTGGTGAGCACGACTAGGGAAGTCGTCCTGCCCCTGGACGTGGCACTGGTGAGGTCTCCCCTTGAGTGCTGTGTTTGGTTTTGAGCACCTCAGTACAGAAAGGACAATGAGGTGCTGGAGCAGGTCCAAAGAAGGGCAACAGGGTTTGGATAATATGCACTATGAGGAGTGACTTAAGGAACTGGGACTGTTTAGTCTGGGGAAGAGGAGGCTGAGGGGAGACCTTACGCTCTTTTCCAATATCTGAATGATGCTTACAGTGAGAGCAGGGTTGGTCTCTTCTCACTGGTGACAGGTGACAGGATGAGGGGAAATGACCTCAGGTTGTGCCAGGGTAAGTTTAGGTTGGATATCAGGACAAATTTCTTTACAGAAAGGGTTGTTAAGCATTGGAATAGGCTCCCCAGGCGGGTGGTTGAGTCACTATCCCTGGATGTGTTTAAAAACTGTTTTTATGTGGTGCTCAGGGACATGATTTAGCAGAGGCTTGTTAGAGTCAGGGTAGTATGGTTAGATTGTGGTTGGACTTGATGATCTCTAAGGTCTTTTCCTACCTGAGCAATTCTATGATTTTATGATTCTATGATACTTTTAAGATAAGCCTAGTACAGAGATTCTCATTAAACTTGATGATTATGTTTAGAATTTGAGTATCATTTTCTCTTAACCTAATTGTGGGAATTTGCGAATCTGGTCACCCCTTCATGTGTGGGACGTGACACGCTACTCTGAATAATCAGATAATCATGAGACTATCACTATGACCACTGATCTTCCTGTTCCATCTTCTTATCTACCTGGTGGTTGTTTTAGGCAGCTGTGAACAGATATCCACATCAGGTGGAGCATGAAAAGAAATCATAACTTCAGAGCATAAGGTTGCAAAGCCATACCTTTCTCTCATTCACAAGCATCTTCCATACAGCAGACGTGGAAATTAGCCTACTTAAGTCTAAGACAGATTTTTTTTATTTAAAAAGAATACCACTAACCATTTCTTAAGGAACAGGGTTGATTCTTCAACTGATTAGCAACTATGGGCATCAAAGACATCTTATTTATTATTCTGTCACTAGTATATTAGTGAAACATGTTGTTTTAGTATATTCTGCTACCCTAGGACACACCAGGTATTTTATTTCCTTTTGTCAATCTGTAGGACAGACACAAGATTGAACATGTGGAAATTTCTGGTAGACTTGAGGAAGAAATTACTTCTACAATGAGTATGTGAATCTCCAAACCTGGAGTAAAGATATTCAGAAATTGACTAGACCAGCTCCTGAGCACCTAGTCCAGTCTAGATCTGCTTTGAGCAGGAGGCTGAACTATATTTCATGTGGTCCTTTCAGAACTACATGTTTCTTTAATTGCAATTACTCTGGTTTCAGCACAGGGAGGAACAATCTGATTCACTTTGTTCATTTACTATGAGCAAAGAAATAGGTAGCTAATCACACACGCTTGGAATTGTGTGGAGCCCGAAACATGAACATGTTATGCATGTAAAATGCCTAAGTCACTATTTAGGACTGACACTGTGGCACTATGAATTTATTAGAGCTTCATCTTATATGATGATTTCCATGCCATAACTAACCAGACGCTATTTCTAAGGCAGTGGTCTTCATTTATTTGTGTTCCAGTGAAATAAGACATCAAGTTATGATATGCAGCTTCTGTATCATGAGTCTTCTCAGTTTCAGAAATCAAGTTTTTGACCTTCCACGGAAAAGCAAACTATCCTGTCTTTTCTTAGCCTAGCTGGTCCTACAGGACGACTTTTATTTTGACAAGACTTTTTAGTAAAATTCAGATTGGTGATTATCAGTTACATTTAAATGCAAAGATTAAGTGGTATATTTTTATAAAATGAAAATTTCTGAGCTAGAGAACAGCTTTTCTTTCTTGCACTGTAGAGTGAGAAGCCTAATCTTAAAGTGCGGGAAAAAAAATACAAAATGAGCTCTTGTAGTAACTGAATTCATTGTGCTTTTTTCCAGCTATTTTTGACATTTTTAACTTTCTGGGCAGTTAACAATTGAAGTACTCAGTTATTCCATATAATCTGATGCTATACATAGATTTCATATGGCTTTCACCACTATATTGAAAGCTATAGTGAAATGCTATAGAATTACATAAAAATTCTAGCCATCGCTGAAGGCATTGTTACCACATTGTTACTGGTTAGCAGGTAGGCAAAATATCTAGTAAGAAACTAAGCAAAATTTGAAAGAATACTTAGAGGGCACTAGAAGTTTCAGCAAAGCTTCAAATATTTTACAAAAGCTGTCATCTCTAGGAAGTGAAACCAGCCAAAAAAAAAAACCTGCACAAAAACCACTCTATGATAAGTAGATATCTCACTGAGATATTTTAGCTACCATCCCCTTTCCTTTGTGCTTTGAATAAAAGCTACAGAAAAACTTTGGAAAATTCCTCATGAAAGGGAGTAACACATGAGAAAATACTTTTTCTCTCAGTAAGCAGTTTTTCTAGTGTTCCATATAGAAGACCTATATTAAAAGTAATGTCAAACCAATTCTACATCTGCACAAGAAGCAAGTTTTGAAGTGCTGATTTGTAATTCATTTCATGTTGGACTAATAAAAGTACCTTGTTAAAAAAGCATAAATACTTTACTTGATCCAAACATATGCTGATGAACTTTGGGGCAAAGACAGGATATGGAGAACGTAAATGCTTATTATCATTATCATTTTTATTTTCACTTATTTGTATTTATAACATACAGAAATTATAAGACTTACAGTAGAGTTAACTGTAAAGTTTAATGAATAATCCAAGATTATTGATAAACATCAGCATTTCAAAATTCAGGTTCAGAAGCAACATTTTAAAATGAATCCAAGATGATTGAAGAACTTTATGACTATAGAATAGTAAAGGTCTAAAAATTATCTTCTCAACAGCAGATCTATTTGTTTAATCTAAAGACTAGGTAAGGCTTCAGAAAATAGGGAGATAAATGGTAGATAAGATAACAATAACAGTATGACTACCAGAGAAAGATAATTCTGACATGATCTACTTACTTTCTTTGACATGACATCTACTTTAATTCAGTAAACTAGAAAATGTAACTCTCTGGGCATCTGCATATGTTTCTTATTATTCCAAATGGAAATCTATTGCAAAATCCAGTGAATATGGATGTCAGAGCAACTATGAGATAGATGAGCTGAAGATAAATCCAAAGTGAGTCAAACTAAAATAAAACTAAAATGATATTGATGATTATATTGACATTGGCACACAAATCAGTATGCACCCATGAAATTTGATGATGAAATAGGGGATCTGTCATTACAAAGGAGACTTGGGGAAAAAACAGCTGGTGACTGGAAGAGTAGAAAAATAGTGAAGCTGTTTACTACAAAATGCAAGTTCATGCTCCATGGAAAATGTAATAAGGTGAGAGTTAACTCTCTGGCAGAAGTGATAAAAGATATTGATTTCTTTAACTGCTCACAGGGTGTAAGCTGATGAAGTTGAATACGACCATAGTTGTTAAAAAGATGAATGCAATTAATAACTAGAATCAATATCCAACAATTATAGGGAACAAAAAGTAAAAAGAAAAAGATGCATAGCATAACAAACGGCCACTGAGAAAGTGACCTGTCCCACAGGACATCCTGGTCACCAAATTGAAGAAAAATGGATTTGATGGATGGAACACCCTCCGGACAAGGAATTGTCTGGATGATCACACTCAAGGAGTTACAGTCGATGGCTCAGTGTCCAAGTGGAGACCAGTGATGAGTGGCATTCCCTAGGGATTGGTGTTGGGACTGGTGCTATTTAACATCTTTGTAGGTGACGTGGACAGTGGGATTGAGTACACCCTCATCAAGTCTGTACACGACAACAAGCTGAGTAGCGTAGTTATCATGGTAGAGGGAGGGATGTTATCCAGAGGGATCTAGACAGGCTTGAGAGGTAGTCCCATGCCAGCTTCATGAAACTCATGAAGTTCAACAAGGCCAAGTGCAAGGTCCTGCACCTGGGTCTGGGCAATCCCAAGCACAGATACAGGTTGGTGGAGAATGGGTTGAGAGCAGCCCTGAGGAGAAGGATTTGGGAGTGTCAGTTGATAAAAGATTAAACATGAGCCAGCAATGTGCACTTACAGCCCAGAAAGCCAACAGTATCTTGGGTTGCATCATGAGAAGTGTGATCAGCAGATTGAGGCAGGTGATTCTGTCCTTCTACTCTGCTCTCAAGACCCCACCTGGAGTTCTACATCCAGGTCTGGAGCCCCTAACACAAGAAGGACATGGAGTTGTTGAAGTGGGCCCAGAGGAGGGCTATGAAGACGATCAGAGGGCTTGAGCACCTCCTGTAAGAAGACACACTGAGACAGCTGTGGCTCTTCAGCCTGGAGAAGAGAGGGCTCTGGGGGAACCTTATAGCAGCCTTCCAGTACCAGAAGGGGGCTTGCAGGAAAGCTAGGGAGAGGCATTTTACAAGGACGTGTAGCAATAAAATGGGGGGTAATGGTTTTAAACTGGAAGAGGGTAGATTTAGAATAGATATTAGGAAGAAATTCTTTACTGTAGGGGTGGTGGGACACTGCAACATGTTTCCCAGTGAGGGTGTGGATGTCCCCTCCCTGGAAGGTCAGGCTGGATAGGGTTTTGTGCAGCCTGGTCAAGTGGGAGGTGACCCTGGCTATAGTAGGGGTGTTAGAAAAAAGGTCCTTTCCAATTCAAATCTTTCCATGATTCTATTTTTCTAGGAATTGTCATTATAAACAAGCTCCATTCTCATCTTGTCCCTTAGAAGTCAAATTAAACTGCAATAACTAATACAGAAAAGAGAAATTTATAAAACACCAGAATGTGAAAGTAAATACCAATAGCTTTGCTAGCAAGGAATGCAACTATGTACATTATTTATTTATTCACAGAAGTTACATGGGTTTGTGAAAGGTCAGGTGACCCACTCAGGTGATGAGGGAAAGATTGTGGGTGTTATCTACTTAGACATTAGTAAAGACTTTGGCTCGTCTCCCACAACATTCTCCTGAAGTAGCTGGTAGCCCATGGCTTGGATGGGTGTGCACTTTTCTGGGTAAAAACCTGGCTGGATGGCTAGGCTCAGAGAGTGGTGGTGAATGGAGTTAAATCCAACTGGTGACTGGTCACTGGTGGTGTTCCTCAGGGGTCAGTACTGGGGCCAGCCTTGTTTAATATTTTTATTGATAATCTTGAAGTATGATAATCTCATTAAGTTTACAGATGACACCATGCTGGAGGAATTGTCAATCTGCCTGAGGGTAGGAAGGCCCTGCAGAGGGATCTGGATAGGCTGGATTGATGGGCTGAGGCCAATTGTATGCACTTTAACAAGACCAAGTGCCAGATCCTGCAATTTGGTCACAAAAATTCCTATCATTGCTACAGGCCTGGATGGCAAGCTGCACAAAGAAAAATATTTGGGGTTGTTAGTTGACAGCTGGCTGAACATGAGACAGCAGTGTGCCCATGTGGCTAAGGAGGACAATAGCATTCAGGCTTGTATCAGAAATATTGTAGCAGGGCCTGGGAGGTGATTGTCACTCTGAACTCAGCATGGGTGAGGCTGCATCTCAAACACTGTGTTCAGTTCTGGGCCCCTCACTACAAGAAAGACATTGAGGCCCTGGAGCATGTTCAAGGAAGAGCAACGAAGCTGGTGAAGGGTCTGGAGCACAAGTCTTATGAGGAGCAGCTGAGGGAACTGGGCTTGGAATACATGAAACTCAAGATTTCGATCATCAGCAATATGCCTCAGAGTAGTTGACTCTAGGACTCCACTACAAATGCTGACATAATTCTGATATTACAAGGTCCATTTATTGATAATCTGGGTGAGAGGACTGAGCCTACTCTCAACAGGTTTACAGATGATACCATGCTGAGAGGAAGTGTTAATCTGCCTGAGGGTAGGAAGGTCCTGCAGAGAGATCTGAATAGGCTGTATTGATGGGCTGAGGCCGATTGTATGAGCTTTAACAAGACTGAGGGAACTGGGATTGTTTAGTTTGGAGAAGAGGAGGCTCAGGGGAGGGAGATCTTATGGCTCTCTTAAAGGAGATTGTAGCGAGGTGGAGGTAAGCCTCTTTTCCCAGGTAACTAGCAATAGGACAAGAGGTAACGACCCTAATTTGAAGCAGAAGAAGTTCAGTTCTTTTCAGAAAGAGTTGTGAGTTATTGGAATGGACTGCCTAGAGAGGTGGTGGAGTCATCATCCCTGGAGATTTTGAAAAAAAAAAAAAAAAAAAGGGTAGATGTGACACTGAAGGACATGGTATAATGGGTATGGTGGTGGTGGGTTGATGGTTGGACTAGAAAATCTTAGAACAATAGAATCATTAAGGTTGGAAAAAAAAGCAGTCTTTTTTTCCAATAGTTGACCACTGAAATAATGTAATTTTTATTTATATCACTTGAATTGCAAATATGGAGCAGATACAAATAAAAATGATTTTCCATACCAAGTTATTAACAATTATAGAAGTAAGAGCCAGCAATGATGCTTGAGTTCTCCATTTAGTCAAGGTGAATGTAGTTCATGTTGAGTGATATTACCAGAGATTATTAAATTTAGGAAATCAATACATACAATGGAATAAAACTTTTTTTTTTTTTTTTTCTTTTTGGTACAGGTTTCAAGAACATTTGGACAAACTTTCAGAAAAATTATTGCCTTTGTTTTAAAGAGCTTCAAATATTTATACATGGAAAAACTAAAAGATCACTGAAAGTATGATAAACCTACTATTTGCAGACTCTTCTGGTTCACTGTTAATCACACAGGTTTTAAGCAAATGACTTTTTGAAAGTTTCAAAAAATACTGAATAAAGCTAAGTTCAATCTGACCCCTATGGACTTCCATTTGAAATATCCTCTCCTTGACAAGTAGACTGTTGGTAACATCTCTCAAAGAGTAATTTTTCAATTAATTACATACTTGTATTAGCTCAGTTTTAAATAGACTGTAAATCCTAGATTATATTCTTACATGCAAAAACACACTGATTGTTACCACTATTATCCTAACAAAGAAAACAATGAAACTGAATAAAAGTTGTCAAGTATATGTTGCCATAAAATAAATAAAATAAAACTTTGTAGTTTTTCTTGTCCTCACTTATTTCATTATTTGTTTTCTAGTAATTATTGTGTTCATTTATATAGATTCTGAAAGAGATGTTAAGGCACATGCGAAATGAGGAGGTAATTCTTGACAGCCACCATGGCTACACTAAGAGTAAGTCATGCCTGACCAGTCTGGTAGCCTGCTATGATGGAGTGATGGCATCAGTGGACTAAGGAAGAACATCTGATGTCATCATCTACCTGGACTTGTGCAAGGCCTTTGACATGTTCCAGAACCTCATCCTTATCTGTAAGTTGAAGAAATGTGGATTTGAAGGGTGGACTATTCAGTGGATAAGGAATTGCTTGGATCAATGCATCCAGTTGTCTTTACCCCAAGTTTAGCTATTTCCACTAGTTATGGAAATGTCAGCAGATTGGTGTTGTCATTTGCGATCATCATACACCTTGATGCTTAGTTACCATCATTTCCCAGGAGCAAAAAAAAAAAAAAAAAATGTTGGGCAGATTGTCCCTTTATAACAAACCCCAATTCAATTCACATGTAGTTGCTCAAATGCATAATGGCCACAAACCCAATAATGGCCCTGTAGCAATGGCTACACTCATCAGTGAGACAATGGTTGTCATAAGTGTAGGTTCAGTTACATTTGCTAACTCCAAGAAAAATACCATTCTTTTGTTTTCAGTTTAAGCAATAATTGCCTCAGGTTGTGTATTGAATGTCCCAAGGCTGTTTATCCTCTCACCAATAGGAGTCATTCTTAATTTCATTAACTACTCAAGGGAAATAGGAGATGCAGTCCATGGCCAACTTTCAAGGCCAGTTAGACTGCCACAAACCCAACAATTGCTGGTGTTGAATACACAAGCTATCTGATACCTTGGAGCTATGAATTTGTTTTCCTAATCATAAAGTGAAGTCAAGTTCTCACTTGCTATAGAGATCATACTGAGGACAATTGCCTGAAGCAGTCATGTTGATGGTACCATAGACAGTCCACAAAAACAGCCAAGACAAGGGAGGAGGCCACCATGTAAAGTAGTAAGGTCAGCTTACTGCTTTTTTCCTCTCAAATACCTGAAAGACAGAAAATGAAAAATTCTGGTCATAAAAGAAGCAGTTAATGGGAGGGAAAATCCATCGAATATTGATCTTGTACGTTTTATGCCAGTCATTCATAGCCTTCCAGGTATACTCATTAAGGGATTCCATCAGAGTTAGGTTGAGAGGCCCCCAAACTAGGCAAGATGATCAACACCGACTGTCCAGGGAGATAACGGAGTTTCTCTGGGTTATCTATACCTGGATCAAGACCAATGGGTACGAGTGATGCGGCCTCAGGACAGAATACATTAAACTGGGGGCAACCATTAATTCCTCAGCAATCATTGACTCTTTTGACAGCATCAGGGAAGTGAGTAACCCAATTCGATTTTGCCAGTTTTAGAAATTTCTCAAGGAGGCCTTTGGATCATTCCATGATGCCATTAGCTCGAGGATATTAGGGAGTGTGGAAAACTCACTGAACACCTTCCTCTCTGACTCATTCTTGTGCAACCCCTGAAGTGAAATGGGAGCCATTGTCTGATTGGATTAACTTCTGGAAGAATGCTAAATTTCTATAGAGCCTTAACAGGGTTTTCCTATGTTGCTTGAGGGAAAGATTCAGTCTGTAGTAGTCTAGAGAATACTTCTACCCTCTACTAACATATACTGTTTGCCTTCAGATTTAAGAGAAGGGACAATATGATCAATCTGTCATATTTCCCATATGTGCTTCCCCTGCCTTAAATGCAGAGGGGCTTTCTGTAGAGGCTACCTGTCCAGACACTCTTCTCCAAGCTCAACAAGCCCAGCTCTCTCAGCCTATCTTTGTAGAATAGGTGCTCCACCCCTCTGATTACCCTGGTGGCTCTCCTCTGGACCTCCAATGGCTCCACATGCTTCTTGTTCCGGTAGTCCCAGGCCTGAACACAGTACTCCAGATGGTACTTTGCAAGGGCAAAGAAGAGAGGGACAATCACTTCCCTCAGCCTGCTAGCCGTCTCTCTTGATGCAGCCCAGTACAGCTGGCCCTCTGGGCTTCAAGCGCACACTGCTTCTGGCTCATGTTATGTTTTTCATCTACTAGATCACACAAGTCCTTCTCTGTAGGGCTACTTTCAATGAGTTCTTTTCCCATATTATACGTGTAACTGACATTACCCTGATCCAAGTGCAAGACTTTGCACCTGGCCTTGTTGAACCACTCTGTGTTCACATGGGCCCATCTTTTGAGCTTGTTCAGGTCCCTTTGGATGGCATCCCTTCCTTCTATGGTATGATGGAGTGTGACTTACCAACTTGATCTGCTAATTACCCCAGGACAATCAGATATACCTCAAGAAGCCCAAAGGATCTGTGTGCATTCTAGTTCCTCAAATGGTCACAAAGGCATCTAAGTGCCACACAGCCATTCACTCGCTAGTCTCCAAGGTGGGATTAGGGAGAGAATTAGAAACAAAATAAAACTTGTGAGTTGAGATTAAAACTATTTACTAAGACAGAAAAACAGGTACAAAAATGTGAAAACAATATACCAGGACTGCTCCAAAAGTAATGCCTCCTATTTTATAACATCCAGACCCTTGTTCATCACTAGCAAAGATGCATAGCTAATGGTGGTGACTAAGTTGAAAGACAATGTTTTGTACCTGAAATTTGGCCCTATCAAACAGTGTGCTTTTTGTATCTGTTGTAGTTTCCATGGAAATAAATAGGAGGCATTACTTTCCAAGCAACTTACATTTATATATATTCACAGTGTAACTACACGCCACCATGAACTAATGCCCAGCCAATCCCTGAGCAGTGGCTCAGTCTCCCTGGCCAACTCCCCACAGCTTTATAGCCTTCCATATCTTGTCGCGTTGTATGGAATCACTTCTTGCCTAATTCAGGCTAGCTGATCTGGCTTTGCCCTGCCCTCTGTCACAACACCATAATGGCTCTTCTGCCAAGCAGCCTGGCCTGGCCCTAGGCACACATCCATGACTAAGCAACAACTAAAATATTAGTGTGCTATTAACACTGTCTCATCTGAAACTAGGACAAATATTATCCCTCAAGTTCTTACCTTACAATTCAGATTATGAGATATGGGAAAAGCAGTCGCATGTGAAACTCAAGGCAGTAACATTACTGAGTAACTTAGCCATCTCCACGTTTTTTGTATCCAGGTCTCCTTCACCAAGTGGGGGTGGGATGGACAGTAAAATACAGTGCTGTCTTCTGCAACCATGGAAATTCTTCTTCACATCCTTTGCCAAGCTGAGCCCAGATATGCCTTAGCTTTCTTGATCCTATCCTTGTGCTCCTAGGGACTTCATAACTATAATCTTAGCAGGCCATATATCTCTGTATTCACTGTCTATAGATACTCTTCTGACATTTCAGTTTGACTGGGAGGTTGTGACTCAGCCATGATTCTCCTCCTTGCCTGATTTTTCACACATTAGAATTGAGAGCTCTTGTGTCTTAAGAAAAATTTCTTTGAACACCTAGATCTCTTCTGCTCGTTTTTCCCTGAAGGTCTCTTCTTCCCAAGACGTTCTGTCTGCTAGTTCCTTAACTGCTGGAACCTTACCTTCCTGAGATTTAGGGTCCTGAATGTATTTTTTGCCAGTGAGACTAAATGTTTAGGCAACTTCCTTTGAAATTTTACCTTTGAAGTAGAGAATACAAGACCAAAGCACTGCCAATTCATAATACAAAATACACAAATGACATTTAAATTTTAGCTTTGCCTGACAGATTATTCTTTGTCACTATAATTCCCTTTGATGTATGTACTTAGGTAAACTTTTATCTCAAGCCATGCTGAATTTGAAAGATGTTTCAAAGTAACACAGTATACATAGATAGAGGTAGTGTTAAGGAATAAATTTCACTCAGCGTCTAAGATATCAGTGCCTGCTTGACATTTAATTGAGTTGTCATTTTAAAACAGAGGTAACGTGGAGTTCTAAGATCACAAATTTGAGCATTTTACACCATCAGTTCAACTGCAGTATCTCTGATTTTCATTATAACACAATAGCTACAATTTTAAACACATACGCAGTACACACATACTTACATAAATGTATATTTAAAAACGTCTGCCTGTTCAGTGAACGAAGGATTCAAGTATTTTTGTTTATTTGTTTGCACATTTTAAAACAAGTCACAGAGCTTTCAACAGTACTTAAAGGAATTCAAGGCTACATTGCTACAAAGATTAGTGCATTATGCCAGAATAAAGTTTAGCACTAATGTGACTTGCTAAACCTTTCCTTGTGTACACACACACTTTGCAGCTATGAGCCAAACATCCAAATTCTATCAGAAATCTCATATAACCTTAGCTGAAGACATACATTTATATAAACCTGGTTAAATCTGGTTAGTTTAACCAGTGCTGACTACAGAGATCTCTATGCTTCCCTGAACACCACAGGAGCACCAAGTTCTCTCACAAAGTGATTTAGGACTCAGGGCACAGCTACTCAAATGTGCAGCAGGTTCAATAATGTTTTCACAGTGGGAAACACTGAGGTCTTCACATCAGCTATTCACCTACTGTCACTCCTGAAGAGTGATTGTTCTTCCAGTTATTCAAGACCATCTACCTCTTTCTGAATTGTATCAATTAGCAATCCAATTGCAGTGACAATCATGGGGTTGGCAATCTCCTGTTACTACAGCTGGGTTATCCTGCCACAAGAGATAAACAGCTTCCTCATGACACATATTTAGTAAATATATTGTTTTCTCATGGTTTTGCTTACCAAATTTTCTCTAGAGAAAGATGTCACCATTGTGAACAAAACCCCTGCAAAGAAAAGCTTTTTTTTTTTTAATTATTACTATTTTTAAAGGTGATTTAAAAGTAAAGGATCTTAACAAGTTTAGGTAGGGAGAAATGATGTGGTAAGACTAAGAAATTAGGGGAAAAATCTCAAACCAGAAAAAAAAGACTGATGGATAAAAAAGGAGCAGCAGAGCTACAAGGAATTCAGGCTAGTTGTCAAAAGCTAACAAACAAGCATGCACAGCATGTTAGCCCATGTGTACAGCAGAACAACTTTACAATGTCACTAGATAATCTGCTTGTTCAAGAGCCTTTTTTTCAGCCTTTTTGAGGATCTCCTGGTGCTATGTCCCATTCATAGGCTTTGACCCTGACATTCAAACTGAGCACTGAACAACAGTCTCTAATTTTACTACCTTCAAAAGCATCCCTTTTACAGGGTCAAAACAAGATAATGCATAGTAAGTGAAGACAGATGGAAAGGTCACTTCAAAATTGGGCTACTAGTCTGAAGCAAATCACTGGTGTAAATATAACCTTTGTGATGCCCATCAGCTTCTTCAGAGGGAAGACAAAATAGTGACTCAACACGTAACCCTATATGGCCTACTGTTCACCTGACTCATCAGTCTTGGTTATGGACCAGTAATACCCCTAAAATCACATGGGATACTAGAACATCAGTGTTCAGAAGGATATGACTAGGATCTTTTGGAGCTTTCTTTCCTTATTTCTAAAATGACAGGATTTTCAGTTCTCATGTTTTCAGAGAAATACATCAAGATATTATGCACATATAAAATAAGCCTTAAAAGTGCTACACAAATAAATTGCTTCCAGTCTTCAATTTTTCTGACTTACAACTAAATTCTATGGAAGCCAAAAAGGTATTTGCAGGGCAGGACACACTGATATATAATAACAATTATACTGACTGTCCTACTTGCCCATGCTTAACTACATTTTTGTTCACATTGAAAGGAGGTCTCACATAGACTGAATTTTATTTTTGATTTTTATTTCTTAATGAAACTAAATCGGAGCATGTACTCCAGAAATGCACCTGCTTTAACTAGCAGAACTAGAGCTAGGTTAAATTAAAGCTCTTGGAGTGGATGTAGTGTGACCATAATGTCACCACTGGTTGTTTTACTTTGCTATTGAATTCCGTTAGAAAATCATCCAGTATAATCAAGATCCTTTCCTTTTATTTGATTACCCTGAACTTTTCCTGTTAAAATAGGAAGACGTCATTCACGATGAGTGGAGAGGCTACATTTCTCTTCTCAGGAATACTCTTTACATGGTGTAGTAATTTTCTTGTTTTAGTCACGTGAAAAAACCCTTACTGCAAGAGCTCCACAACACACAGGAGACTTACTAAATCTTATGTCTGTAAACTATAATGTTGTAGCTCTGGCTTACCTGCTGTTAATTCTGTCTCTAACACAGAACAGTTGGAGGAAATAAGTAACTTCAATAAAGTAAGAAAATGCAATAGCATTTGCACATGAAAGTGACATGATAACTTGGAGGTCTTTTCCTGCAAAATTTTGGTCTGTTCTTATTTTAACTAACTACATTTATACACTCTTAGATAAAAGATTATTGAATTTTGTTACAAGATCAGGAAATGTCTGGAACGGTTTTTAGTGAATATGCACTCACTAAGAAGACATACCATCAGGTTAATCAGGTTAATCTCAGGCCAAAATAAAAACAGAACCCATGGCCCTGAGGAAGCTGGCTGACGTGGTTGCCAAGCTGCTCTCCATTGTATTCAAAACATATAAGGGACAGGCACGTGATCTGAGACAGACAGCATGGCTTCACCAAGGGCATATCAAGCCTGAACAATCTGGTAGGCTTCTATGATGGAGTGATGACATTACTGGCAACTGGTATCATCTACCTGGACTCATGAAAGGTTTATGACATGGTCCCACACCACAGCCTTATCTCTAAATGAATGGTGGACTATACAGTGGGTAAGGAATTGGTTGTATGGTTGCAGCCAGAGGATTGTGGTAAATGGCTCTACGTCCAGGTGGAGGCTGGTGATGAGTGGTGTCCCCCAGGGGGTCCATCTTGTTACTGGTACTCTTTAACATATTTATCAGTGACATAGGTAACAGGATTGAGTGCTTCCTCAGCAAGTTTACAGATGACACCAAGCTGAGTGGTGCAGTTTATACAGCAGAAGGAAGGGCTCCTCCTTGAGAGCAGCCCTATCAAGAGGAACTTTGGGAATCTTGGTAGAAAAAGCGGAGGTACTCAGTGAGTGCTTTGCCTCAGTCTTCACTGGTGGTCAGGCTTCCCATGTCTGCCAGGACCCTGAACCTCCAGGTGAGGGTGTGGAGAGTGGATTCTATCCCACTGTAACAGTGGAACAAGTCTGAGACCTCCTCATGAAAATGAATGTATGTAAGTCCATGGGGTCAGATGATATCCATCCTAGGGTTCTGAGAGAGATGACTGATATATTTATTGAGCCATTCTCCATCATATCTGAAAAATCATGTCTATCCAGTGAAGTCCCTGGTGACTGGAAAAAGGGGAATATTATTCCCATTTTTAAGAGTGAAAGGAAGACCAAGGGAACTACAGGCTTGTGAGCCTCACCACTGTGCCTGAGAAGATCATGGAGCAGATCCTCCTAGAAGCTTTGATAAGGCATATACAAGACAAAGAGGTGATCCAAGACAGCCAGCATGGCTTCACCAAGAGCAGATCTTGCCTGACCAATCTGGTGGTGTTCTATTATGGAGTGACGGCATTGGTGGACAGGGAAAGGGTGATGGATGTCATCTACCTGAACATCTGCAAGGCCTTTGACATGGTCCTTCACCATATTCTTCTCTCTAAATTAGAGAGGTATGGATTTGAAAGATAGACTGTTTGATGGATTAAGAACTGGTTGGCTGGACACAGCCAAAGGGTTGTGATCAATGGTTCACTGTCAGGGTGGAGGCTTGTCATAAGCGATGTCCTTCAGGGGTCGGTCTTGGGACTGCTGCTTTTTAACATCTTCGATTACATAGACGATGGCAGCGAGTGCACCATCAACAAGTTTGCAGACAACACCAAGCTGAGCAGTGCAGTTGATAAACTGGAGGGAAGGGAAGCCATCCAGAGGTACCTTGACAGGTTGGAGAAGTGAGCCCTAGAAGAAGAACCTAATGAGATTCAACAAGGTCAAGTGCAAGGTGCTGTGCTTGGGTTGGGGCAATCCCAGGTTCTTATACAAACTGGGAGAAGAACCTTTTGAAAGCAGCCCTGTGGAGAAGGACTTGGGCGGTTTTGGTAGATGAGAAGCTTGACATGAGCCAGCAGTGTGTGCTTGCAGCCCAGAAGGCGAGCTATGTTCCGAGCTGCATTAAAAAAGGGGTGGCCAGCAGGGAGAAGGAGGTGATTGTCTCCCTCTACTCAGTTTCTGTGAGGCCCCATTTGGAGTACTGCATCCAGGCCTGGGGCCGCCAGTACAAGAAAGACATGGAGCTCTTGGAATGGGTCTAGAGGAGGGCCACTAAGATGATCAGGGAGCTGGAGCACCTCTCCTATGAGGAAAGTTTAAGGGAACTGAACTTGTTTAGCTTGGAGAAGAGAAGTTTCCAGGGAGACCTCATTGTGGCCTTCCAGTACTTGAAAGGAGTGTATAAACAGGAGGGGGAACGACTGTTCACAAGGGTGGATAGTGATAGGACAAGGGGGAATGGTTTTCAACTGAGGCAGGGGAGGTTTAGTTTAGATATTAGGAGGAAATTTTTTCGTCCATTGTCCAAGGAGGTTGTGGATACTGCATCCCTGGAGGCATTCAAGGTCAGGCTGGATGTGGCTCTGGGCAGCCTGGTCTAGTGGTTGGTGACCCTGCACATAGCAGGGGGGTTGTAACTAGATGAGCATTATGGTCCTTTTCAACCCAGACCATTCTATGATTCTATGGTAGATGAAAAACTCTATGGTATCCTGGGCTGCATCAAAAGAAGGGTGGCCAGCATGGCAAGGGATGTCACTGTCCCTCTTGACTCTGCCCTTGTGAAGCCCTATCTGGATTACTATGTCCAAAACTGGGGCTCCCAACTCAGGAAAGATGTGAAGATTTTGGAGAGGGTCCACAGGAGGGCCAGGATGATCAAAGGGATGAAGCACCTCTCCTATGAATATATAGGTTGGATCAGTTCATCCAGGAAAAGAGAAGGGAGGTCTCCAAGAAGACTTCATTACAGCTTTCCAATATTTAAAGAGAGATTATAAACAGGAGGAAAATCAAATTTTTACAAGGGTAGATAGTGAGCAGACAAGGGTGAATGGTTTTGAGCTAAAAGAAGGGAGATTTAGATTAGATGTCAGAGGAAACTTTTTTTACTGAAAAAAAGGTGAGGTGTTAGAACAGGCTGCCCAGAGAGGTTGTGAATACCCCATTGCCGGAGATGTTCAAGGACAGCCTAGATGGAGCCTTGGGCAACCTGATCTAGTGCTTGATCTAGCACAGGCACATCCAAGCTCATGGGCCTGGCACAGTATGAGTTGTGGCCTGCCCCATGCCCCATGCTATCCTCGTGGGGACTCTTCCTCACCAAGTGTCCCAGCCCATCTCCAGGCACACAACCATTGCTCAGCAACAGTCAAAGCATCTGTGTGCACTGTTCAGAAGCTGAAAATAAGGAGAAGGGGAATGCATAGTGCAGTGCAGACTCTCTCTTGCACCTGTCACACACACTCAGACGCATTGAAACCTATGCATATTACATGTGGCATGTATTTATGCTGTTCACTGAGTATAACTCAGTGATTGCTGATGCTAATATTTCAACCTAACTAGTGTCATCTCAAAAGATAACAGGACCCCAAAAAAATGAAAAATTATTGATGAAGAGTGTTCAATGAAAAATGGACAGATAAACACTTCTTTGTCAAAACAGATAGTACAGCAGTATGCTTAATTCAGAAGGAAACTGTCAATTTTCAAAGATTATAATTTAAAAAGATATTACATGCAGAAACTGCCACATTTGATAAAAAACAAGGAATGCCTTACAAATACAAAAGAGAGGAAAAAAGTCTGTCACTTCAAGAAAATCTTTTTTAAAAAGATAAAACTCAAACAGATTCTGTTATAAAAGCTAGTTATGTGGTAGGAAACCTGACTGCAAAAAAAATCAAAACCATTTTCTTATTGTGAGTTTATTAAGCAATGTTTGGAAAGCGTGGATTTGAGTGCTCATTTAAATGAGTTAAACATTTGTCTTCAAGGTGAAAATCAACTGAGCTGTGCTATGTTTAAAACCGTAGCAGTATTTGAAATGAAACCTAACTCATGGTATGCTTAAGTTATGCCAAATAATTTTGTGTGTTTTGTTGTATTGGCTAAACACAGTCCTGTGAACAGTTAAAAATATGCAGTCTGGCTTCTACTTTTGATAAAGGAATTTGAGAAAATAGGTTTCAAGATTTCTGAAAAAATCAACAATTTTTTTTTTTTTGTATATTCATGGCATGATTTTCATTGAACATAAACATATTACTTGCAAATTTTCAAATGGAACGTATAGAGTTGCAGTCAGACATTCAACTCAAAGAAAAATGTGATCTTGTCTCTTTATTAGACTTTCATAAGACCTATCTTAACAGACAAAAATATCCCCTGCTTCATAATCATACCTTATTCATGTCATCATTTTTTGGCAGTATCCATATGTGTGAACAACTGTTTTCAAGGAGGAATCACAGGAATAATAATATTTGCAAAATCTCTTATGAACACCTTGAGAAATCACTAAGAATTTCAACCACTTCCATTGAATCAGGCATTGTCTAGACAAGTTCAAATATCCCAAGCCATTCCATGATTCTATGAGTCCATGAAATAAACAACAAAAAACCACCAACCAAACAAAAGAACAGAACTGTCATGCAGAATCTCTAACATGACACTATATTCATTATCTAAAACTATACAATCAGGCCTCATCAATCATGATTTCAGTGTTTGTGAAAACAGTGATTTGAGTGTTGGTGTAATCTCATTCAGAAGGAGATTAAAATCCAGTTGTATTTTTTGACATAAGCTCTCTGGCACAGATGAGCTATTTAATTTTACCAGTATTCCTCAGTGCTCAGAAAAAATAATTTTCAATGAATAGCCATTGAACAGCTCATCTTTCTTCAACCACTCATTAAGCCATTACAACCATAGAAACTACTTTCTGAAACAAGATTCCTTTTCAGAGTTTAGATGTATATATAAGATATTGCACTTTTTTTTCCAGTTTTTGTACTTCTAAAACAGATGTCTGTCTTCTCTTATATTAATTATGTCTCTTAGCTGTAGCAGCAGAGTAGTTTTTATACTTCCATAAATAACTATAAAGATGTTACTGTATGGTGAGAAGGTAAATGCTAACATACTAATGGAAATTATTGCAGACATTTTCATCTGTGCTTCAAATAGTTTGCTATTAACTATAGCAAAATTAAAAAGTTTACATGACCAAAGCAGAAAACTCTTGTGCACAGTAGTCATGCTGATAGCCCAAATGAAGAGATACCAGGTTTTCAGACCATGTTTCAGTAACTATGTATCTACACAGCGTGAAGTGAAACAGCATCAAGAATGACTGAGAATGCTTTAGTCCCTCTTTGTATTTAACACCTAAAAATCTGCAATAGTGAAAGAGTGATCAGCTCTTAAGATCTTCAAATTAATAAAATTATTCATAACTTCCAATCTTTGCATTTATTGTGAAAATTGACTTTTCATTATATTTTGAACCTGCTTCCCATGAAACTACATAACTAGGCTCCACTTTCAGCATGGGATGTTTTATAAATAATATAATGTTTTAAGAGATTAAATCCTCATATCATACATTTTTTCTTCCTAGATCAGGAGTTCTCTATGGTCCTAACTCTGCTTTTTACATATTTCAAAAAATGTTGAGTGATTTTAAACATCTTGTGGGTTGAGATAAAACCGTTTATTAAGATAGAGAAAAGGAAAAGGATAACCATTTTGAAAAAAAAATATATATATATATATATATATATATATATATAAAACAAGTGATGCACAAGCAATTGCTTACCGCAGATGGAGAGAAAACATAGCACCACACAGTAAATCTATAAAACTACCTACTGGGCTAGAAATGGTTTAAGCAACTCCACGCAGGGTGAGTTCTGTTTCCAGAAGGTTTTGGGAAGTTATATTATACCTCATACAATATTAGTCTCTCAACATTCCCTGTTGCCACCCTATTTTAAACTTCTATAGATAGATGTCCCTGAGTGGAAAACAGCTGATGAGTTCCTACCTGATGATTCTACAGTGCCAATACATATGTTTTCTTATTTTATAAACACAAGAGCAGAATAAATAAATAAACTATGATACTGCTATTATACTCACGTAAACAATAATATTCAGTAGATTAGGTGAAAAGAAATACTATATATGTATATATATATTTGAGGAGAAATATCTTGATTTTCATTCAAACATGATGGCAGTATCTTTAGCAGTCAGAACTTACCAGCCCTCTGAAAAATAAATAAGTGAATGTGAGTGAAAAAAATTGTCCCGTTGGACTTTCCTTTATAAAGTACTCATTACAAATAGAAAAGCAGTCCAATAAATATGATTGTTTTTCAGAGTATGCCATATCTTCCAAGATGTTTTATATACAGCTATTCACTGTCATATTTCCATTGTATTTGGTGTTTTATGTCAGTAGTGAACTAAAAAGATTGTATTCTCTCCCCTTCATCTTGTGGAATGCTTTTTAAATAACAGAATGTACAGAAGAGAGAGAAAATTCAGATGTGTTTAATTATCATGACATAAAATAATTTTCTATCCATTCTCGGAACTAAGAAATTTTTCATATTGTTAAAGCCAGAAAACAGTTTATAACTCAAGAATTACTTGAAATTTCTTGAAAAGAAAATTGACACCGTTCTTTATATATATAATTTTCTTTACTATAAATGCAAAGGTTTGTATTATATCAGGGAATGACAGCACTTCAAGGAATTACGAGGGCAACAGCTCTTAGCTCTCTGGATATTAATAGCATTATTTTCAACTTATTATCACTGTCATGTTATGTAATTATGGAGGCAGTTTTGCCACCAACTTCAAGTGGGCATATGCCATCTTCACTTGGAAATTCCTGTATGCTGCTAATGCTGGGAAAAGAGCATGTCTAAGGGGGGGAGGAAAAACAAAGGGATAGCATTTTCTCACTGTGCCATTTGAGTATTGCAAAATTCTCTGCCAATTTTGCCATTCCTGAAGAATGTTCTCAGGTGTTTGTATGTGTTATGGTATATTTTTAAACTGCAGTACAGATAGGCATTGGATTACCCCAGACAGACAATATATGTTATCAACAGATTATTTCCCGTTATTCTTTCACTAATAGCACTTGACATCAAATAAGGACAGAGACACTTTTCTGAGGCTGCTTGTCCTGGTTTCAGCTTGGACAGTTTGTTTACTTCATGTTTAGTACGTTGCATGTTGTAGCTTTAGGAGAAAAACAATGTTGATAACATACCAATCTTTTTGTTGTTGCTGAGTAGTTTTGCACAGAGCCAGCTTCTTGTACTAGCCTGCCAGAAATGGGACTGAAGGGGCACAAGGAACTAAGAGTGGACAGATGAGCCAAATGGTCAAAAGGGATATTCCATACTATACGACATGATGTAGAAAAAACAAACAAACACAAACAAACAAACAAACAAACACAGTGAGACTGTGGGGATTTGGTCAGGGGAGGGTTGTCTCTTCCTGGGGACTGCCTGGACACTGATCAGTAGGTAGTGAGCTGTTGCTTTGTACATCATTTGTTTTGCATATTTATTATTACCATTACTGTTATTTCTCTCTTCTGTTTTTAACTCTATCACCGAGTTCTACTTTTTCTAATTCTCTCCCCCATCCCATGGAGAAAAGGGATGGAGAGAGTAAGCAAAGGGCTGTGTAGTGTCCAACAGCTTACTAAGCTGAACCACTACAGTCTTTATGGTGCTTAGAACATGTCAAAACAGAACTGTTATAAGAGGTAAAGTAGTTTAATATCTGCTGGTCACAATGCTATCTTCTCATTCACAGTGTGGTTTTGGTTTTATTGACTCTTTTTTAACTTGGATCACATTGTTTATCACCTTTGAAGGCTGGCCTAGGACTCCTAATTGTTTTGCCAGTATTACAGTTGGAAAGATCAGCATGGAGGAAAGGCAAAACAGAAGTGCAATGGCAAAAGGGATAAACAGGAAAGGAACAATCACCCACCTCTGAGGATCTAGACTTGCAGGGAAAAACTCCACAGGAGAGGAGCCTCCAACCAGAGATCCTTCCCTAGTGGCAGTCAGCCCTTAAATGGCATCTAAGAGAGGTGGAGCCAGGCTCCATCCCTTCCGGTCACACAGGTGAATTGCCTTCACCTGTGCTCCCAGGGCTGACTCAGTCCTTTCCCCAGGTGATCAACTAGTGGTTCAGGCCATGACTCAACAGTTCCCATACAGCCAGTTTGTATATATGTGCTCATATTATGCTGATTATTGATTTAATTTGATACTTGTACTCAATTGTATCATCATTCTCTGACTTCAGGAACCTTACAGTGGAAACTCTTAACAAGTACACTTTCTATTTCCTGTAAGTTGTTGGAGGATTTTGAAAATATCTGCAACTATGTTGGGGGATGTAAAGATCAAAGGCAGCCTTAGCTGCAGTGAATGTGAGACATGGCATTTTAAGATTCTGAAATGAGCAATAATAAAGAGAAAAATAAATCCCCTAGACTTCCTAAGATCAGATTTATCCAAGTCAGGATCCCACAGAAAACAGCTCTGGGAGGCAAAGGGGCTCAGGATTAGCTAGCACAAGATAATTAGTTTCTATGTCACAATAGTTTAGCAAGCATAGCATAATGCCAGCACAGGTTAAAATAATATTTCTGACTGGGTTCTAATGCAAGAAGGAAATTTACAGAGGCCAGACAAGGGATAGATTGTTTCAGAGGATAGAGCCTAAGCTATTAAACTGCAATATCAAGCAAAAAGATACATCCTCAGTTTGGCTATACATAAAGGGATTCCAGGGTGATCACTGAAGAAAAACTTTTTGTCAGCTAGGAAATTCACAGATGATGTCTTTCAGCTTCAGTACAATTAAGTTTAACATCTTTTTTCAGTGTTCTTTTGTCAGGAGTGTCAAAAGGCATGGACTACCTCAGCATTTTCCAACATTCCAAGCCTTTGATGAAAGACAGTTTCATAAGTTAAAAGGACCCCCATCAATGTATCTGGGGAATCAACACTTGAGTGCAAAGCCAACAGAGCTCACTGCTCTCACAAACTTTTAATAAGGCCTTGTCTTGCTCCAGTTATCAGAGGCAAGATGATCTGTGACGTATATATGTATGTATATAAACCCAGAGTGAGATTAAGGCTCTTTGCTAGTCAATATTGTCCAACCAGTTTATTACCTACTCCTGGTTAGCTAGGCTTGAGGGTGGAGGGGAGAAGAAAGCCGTACTAAAAAGATAGAAAATAAAAGCAAGGATTCATTATAAGAATGCACCACCGCCCTTTCACTGTTCTGTGAATTTGCCAATACGTAGCAGGGATGGTGGGGTGCAGCGTCTCTCTCTGTCGGTGATGGGTTGTTCCAAGTAAAAAGGCACAAAAAGGCTGCAGACCTCTGTTTGAAAAGTCCTTATAAATGGTATAGTCTTTCTCTGGTTTACGTGGTAACGGTACATTTTGCATGTTTGTTACTGTTTCATTCAAAATGTGGGGAAAAGGAGAGAAGGCCTCCCTGGTGCCTTTCACCCTCCAGTCTCATTCTTGAGGAGAAGAAAAATGAAAACTACCCAATTGAGCTAAGGAGCAATAACTAATTTACTACAAATAGTAAAAGAATGTAAGATAATCATATAAAAAGGAGTAATAAACAAATCAGAGAGAGAAGTTCTGACCATGCTGCTCACTGCTCTACTGGAAAACAGAAGGGCTGTTCACCCCTGTCATCCAGAATCTGAGATCATATAGGGAACACCAGAGGCTCCTGGGAACAGTAGCCTGTTCCATTTCAGTGCATCTTCATCTTGAAGAGTTGGAACTCATGTGAGATGCTAGAGGATAAAGGACCAAGAAATACTGCTCTGTAGTGCACTGTGCTTCTTCACCCAACAGATTGTCATGTGATTTCATGACATGGAACACTAATAAAACCAGGTCAATGCTCAGTACCACTGTACAGGCTTATCTACATCTGAGAAGTCAGGGCCCCTCATCCTGGGGACACCTTGTCCCATCTCAGGAGCAGCCTGGATTGTAATGTGAGCTGGGATACTCCCCTTATTTTCATTCCCCCTGGTGACCACGTGTAGGCAGCAGGGAGTCCTTGAGACTCTGTCACAGGCCTCTCAAGCAACTTTTGAGACACAGGAATCTTTTCTTTACAGACACTCATAGGCCTTCAGAATGGACTGTTGCAAGAATCCTGAATTTCTTACTGCTAATACTAAAAGGCTTCTCAAATTGAATCATAGAATGGCTTAGGTTAGAAGGAATGTCAAGGATCATCTAGTTCAACCCCACTGCTGTGGGCTGGGTTGCCAGATACTAGACCAGACTGCTGAGGACCCATCCAAAATAACCTTGAATGCCTCCACAGCAACCTGTTTCAGTACCTCATCACTCTCTGATTAAAAAACAAAACAAAAAAACAAACAAAAAAAGCAACTTCCTTCCATTATCTAATCTAATCTCTACTTTGTATTTTTAAACCATTCTCCTTTGTCCTATCTGCCTATGAGGGGTTTTTCTTCTTCTTCTTCTTCTTTTTTAAGTCAGTTTCTCTCCCTTTAAACACTGGGAGGTGCCAGTGAGTTGTCCCTGGAGCCTTCTCTTTTCCAGGCTGAACAACACCAGCTCCCTCAGACTTTCTTCAGGACAGGTGCTCCTGTCCTCTGATCATCTTCGTGGACCCACACAACAGCTCCAAATCTTTCTTGTTCTGTGGGACCCAGGCCTGGGTGCAGTATTCCAGGTTGGGCCTCATGAGGGCAGAGCAGTCTGGACAACCATCCTGCTGGCCATTCCTCTTTTGATGCAGCCCTTTGAACTGCAAGCTCACACTGCTGGTGCACGTCTAGCTTTTCATTCATGAGGACCAAGTCCTTCTCCACAAGGCTGCTCTAAATACATTATTCTCCTAGTCTGTACACATATTATCCTGAACCAAGTGTAACACCTCGCTCTTGGCCACGTTGAATCTCATTAGGTTAATGTGGGCCTACTCAAGTTTGCCCAGGTTCCTTTGGATGGCATCCCACTCCTTCTGTTGTGTCAACTACAACACTTGGGCAAGTTGCTCAGTATGCACCCAATCCCACTGCCCAGGCAATTGATGAAAATACTGGAGAGCAGTGGTCCCAAGACAGACACTCCTGGTAATGAGTGGTATCGCCATAGTGAACAGCTGTATAGGTAGTAGAGTAGGGCATTTTTATCCTCAAATTTGGAGAAAGCAGGGAGGTATCCTAATGGTTAAATATATACTAAGATTTTCTTTTTTTTCACAAATGCATGCATTTGACAGGAGAGTTTATTTTCAGTCCCAGATCAGTGAAGGGTCTTCACAGATGTTTTGTCTTCAACAGATAAATATTCAGCATATTTATTCTGAGTTCTTTGTCAGTATTTCAGGTAAGTGACAGTGTAAAAGCAATAGGTGCAATTCTCAAGCCACTTCTATTGCTTTTGATAAAGTGTAATTTAGTTTGCTCATTTGTGTTCTGTTGAGAAAAGGGGAAAGAAGGCTGCTTGTGAAAAGGAAATGCCAAGTGAAGTAAGAAATAAATGTTGCTCCAAGAAGAATTTTACTGAGTTAGTTCACTGTTAAAACAAGTTTTGTTCTTCACTTGTGTTTAGAGTCATTTTTTCTTTTTAAACCTGCATTTGGCAAAATAATAATAATAATAACAACAACAATAATAAAAATACCCAGAGTATTTGATGGGGATTATTGAGGATTTCTTCCCTAGGAAGAGTAGTGTTGGTGGGAGGTGGATGGGAGGGTTCCCCATGATGGATCAAAGAAAAACACAAAAATGTTCTAATTTTTTTTTCAAGTAAAATAAGCTGCAAGTTCTTTCTGTGTTTGTTTTGCAAGGTCAGGTTTTTTTCTTGGTTTTTTTTTTTCTTGTTTGTGTGTGTGTGTGTGCGCGCGCGTGTTGTTTTTTGCTTTTATAGGAAAATATTTAGCTAACCTGTTTATTTTGGCTTAAAAGGTGGCTTCTTACAGTTAGCTAGAACCTACAGCTCTTAATACTGCAGATGAGGCCTCACAAACTGGAAAATATATTGAAAAAACAGCATGTATATCTGACAGCCTGAGCCTGCAGGCAAACAGTGATAAACCTATAAGATGAGAAGGGATTGAAAAGCCTCATCTAAACAACTTGCATCTGTCAGTAACTCATAATCCTTAGAACAGGGGACTGCTAACCATCTAGAATGATAATACTGTCAGTGCTGCTGCAAAGAAAGCACTGATTCTATCATAGTTATTTATCTCCTCCATACATTCTCACATATCTAAATTTTAATAAAATAAATAAAAATTCAGTAATCATCTTCAAGCCTCAAGGGCAACTGAGTCAGGTCACTTAAGACCCAAGACCCACTCTATGTAGCGCTTAATTTACGAACTAGCATTAATAATCACCAGAAGCCATTTCATTTTGACCTCTTTTTTTTTTCTCCACAGAAAGTAAATATTAGATTGAAGAAAGCTAGATATTCATTCTATAAATGATAAAATCTACCTTCTATAGAGATAAAGTTTATCTAGAGAATATGTATTCTGAGATTGACTAAATCTTCATAGTTCTTATAGGCTGAATGTTGAACAGTCATTATTGGCTTCCACGGAGCTTTGAAGTGCTGCTTTTTACTTTTGATGGATGAAAATCAGTCAGTCTGGGGCTAGTAGAAGAGGTCAGAAAAATTCACTAAGTAGTTAAAGAATGCTAGAGTTCACAGCTTATCTTATATACATTCATAATACTGAGAAATTGAAGTGCTACTACTGAGAATTTCTCTTCTTAAATGCATATCTATTTTTATCTGTACTGTCACAAGATAGAGCAATATTGTGATCTACTATAATGTATTTGTAGGCATATGCTTGGTTTTTTTTTTAAAAAAAAATCATAAATCAAATATGTTGCTTTTTCCTTTCTTGTCTGAAAAAGAAACAGATGGAAATTGTTGTGTGCACTACTGCTTGAAGACAAAGTTCTTTACAATTCAAATGATGGACTCATAAGTGCAGCTTACAATGAAATCATGAAATCACTGAAACATGACAGAAAGATGCACTTGTTAATGATTATTTGTAACATTTAGAAAGTAAGATTTTTTTTCTTTTAATCTCTAGTTGTGGAGGAGTTGTTTGCTTCAGAAAATAAAAGGTTATTTTATGCTAATGAAACCACATTATTCATTTCCTAGTTTTCAATCGCCGTATATAGTGTAAGACAAATCATGAAATTGAAATTTGAAATCCACATTAAGATAGTATTATTGGATGAACTAATGAGACCAGAAAAAGTATTTCATACATAGAGACATCAGAGGCTTATATTGGTGGTATAGCAATAGAGACCGAACCATCCCACCAATATTCCATTACATTTTATTGCCCTATGACAGATACAGCAGAAGAGCAGTCTGTCAAAATAGCATCTGACGTGGAAGTGTGTATGAAGCAAAGGTGTGTCACTGAATTTCTCCATGCAGAAAAAATTGCACCCACTGACATTCATGGATACTTGCTGAAGGTTTATGGACACCAAACAGTGGATGTGAGCACAGTTAGATGGTGCGTGGTGCATTTCTGCGGTGGCAACAGTGATGTGAAAAACCAGCTAGCTGTCACAACACAAAATGAAGAGTGTCTCAATCAGCTCATCCATGCAAATTGGCTAATAGTGGTAACTATGTTAAAAAAATAGTGTTTTGTAACTGAGAACTCGCTCTACCAAATAGTGCTATGTTCTTCGAATATGTTGTATCTTCCATGGAAATAAATAGGAGGCATTACTTTCTGGGATACCTACATTTATATATAAAATATACGTAAATGATTAGTGAGAACATAGTTCAGAACCATAGATATAGTTTGAGTTCCACTCATTCTTTTCAAACAAACATCTTACTAAAATGTAAGTTAACAGCAATATATTGTTCTGCTTTACAATGGTAACTCTCACTCCTGAGTGTATGAAAATCATCATAAATTTGGTAAAATAGGGAAAAACAGAAAAAGATCTTTGCTTTCAACTTCTTCTTCAGGCTGGTCATTTGAACTAAAAGTAGCAAGAAAGTATTTCATAAAAATAAAATCACCTGCTCTATTTGCCTTCCTCCAGTATAGTCCTAAAAAGATACTTTTCTGGCTTACTCCAGCTATTTTTAAGGTCTGTTCGCCATTCTTTCCCACTCTGCTGCTAGTTCCCACTTTTCTCACTAACAGTTTATTATTTAGTGTATTTTTACAATAGTGTGCCATGTTATCTACGATAGAACCATGTTATTCTTGTAGCTTTCATGGTGTTTTCCTCTCACAGTGATGTGAGACCTAGGGTCTGGATAGTAAAACCTTAAGTATTAATAGCAAAGTTATTTTTTCTGTATGTCATAAGTAAGCCTTCCTTTACAAATACAAGCTAAAAGCACCTCCTTCAGATGTAATGGTTTCTAACCCTGTAAATTATACCCGGAGAAACTGTAGCCTTATTGTGATACAATTGCACCTAGCAGTTCTAACTACATGTAAGGAGATGGCTGTGTTAGTGTGGCACAACTTTGTGCTTACTGGGCTACCCTTAGTGCCTGAGGACTACTCATAGTAAGGAAATCTGAGGCACCTACAGAAGAGTTAGACTGTCTGTCCCTTGAATAAAGGGCTCCAACAAAGACCCAGTTCTCTATCAGAGAATCCTTCATAGGGAGTGTAGTGGAAATGCTAAGTCATGGCTTGAAACAGTGACTGAGCACCTGACAGGAAAGCAGGGCCAAGCCAGGGGAGCTCAGATGTATGTAATGCACTTGAGTGACTGGATCCTGGTTCCACCCCTTCCCAGACTTCATTGAAGTGTTGGCAGTGGAGGTGAGGGTATGTTACCTGCAGATCCCTGCTTACCTGAGGTCTTCTGAAGGTATGTATCTGCTTTTATTTATTCCCACATACTCTGCTGTCATATTTGAGCAAATGCTCACTCACTACTGCCTGGGATCTTGCTGTACTGCTGTCACTGTTATGCTTTGCATTGCATTACACTTGGCAAGCCAGGCAGGTATGACAGCAGTGTACTTAGGATGGATTATCTTAAAAGGCTAATGCACTGCTGGGACCCCCAATACTCCAGAAGAGGAACTCTCAAGGGAAGCCTCAGGATTTCTGGGTTCCCTATGGCTGAATGCTGTACCAATTATTGAAGAATGGGGACCCATAAGGGATGATGGTCCCATTACTGAATCCTCTACAAAGATGGCAGAACTTTTGAAGTAGAGCAATCTTTCCTAACAATGGAGGAAAGAGTAGTTACAGCATCTGCTGTAGTATTAGCTACTACTAACTGTTAATGCATATCATTGCTCTGAGGAAGGACTGAAAGACAAAAAAAAAACAGCTTTTAAAATGAGGCAAGTAGAAAACAAAATTACATTTCTGATAGGGTGAACTGCCTCATTGTCAAATAGCATTTCCCCTCTAAAATTAAGAACTATATCATTAGAGGGCGAAAACTACTTTAATCAACGGGATTCTTGGATCCTGGCTCAATCTAAAAGTAAAAGGAAAATCAAGAAGACTGAAGTCCATCTAAAGGGTCTGGGAACCTCAGATCCTCTAGAAATGAAACAATTAATTACTCAAAAAAACTACCAACATGTTTGATATCATCCAGCATTTAGGTTTATAGCATAGGTCTAGGTCCTAGAATAAATGAGATAACTGCTTACACACTAACTGCTATGTAATTCTTGTCACACAGGACTGAATGCACTGGAAGCTCTGAGAATATGTATGTCATAATCATTTAACCAAATCATTTGTGTCATTTAAAATAATATTTTAGTTCAAATAACTAAACAATTATTGCGTGGCTATGAATTGTGAGAACAGCCTTTTGTATAACTTGAGTGGATACAAGCTGAGGGACAGGAGACTTGCTTAAATGTAAGCTCAATAACAAAATGCGAAGGCCGCAGAACTTCTAGTCAAGTGGAGATAAGAGAGTAGAATAGATGTCCTGTTCTTGAAGATCAGACAGCGAAAAAGATGGATCAGTTCAATGCAACACCAGTGAGAGCTGGTTCGTGCTGTCCCCCCCCTTAAATGCTGGAAATTCACAGCAAGGATGATTACTTGACCATCCATGTTTCATTCCATGACCACCGGAGACTCCCACCATGTGTTTAGAATGCATGCTTAGGAGAATGGGGACTGTATATTAACTATTTCCCAAAGTTTCGGCCTGTTTTCCTGGAACGTAATGAATATGTATATGCTATGCTTTAAAATATGTCATCATTTTCCTGTCAGTGTGCATGTTTGGTGGAGTGATTTCCCCCATGCACCTAGCACTGTAATGAAGGGAATACCTGCTTGACATAACTCACTGGTGTGTCAATTACTTTATTGTGTTTCTCAGCTTCATTTAAATTACATCAGTTCTGAAGCCAAGCAAATACTTTTTAAGTTTTTGGTAATTTATGGTTTTTGTAATTTATGGTAGTTTGATACGTCCAAATTTTAGCTTAATTGTATTGACTTAGTTACTATTTATAACACAAAAGAACTGTACATGTTCTTTATCTCTCTGCTCCAGATATCAAGAATATGCACCCTGGAATTAAAAGACTTAAAATGTCTCTGCAGTGCATGCACAGTATATATGTGTATGGCATATACATACATGTATATGCCATGTATGTTTTATATATGAGGAATATGTATTCTGTATAGGTATTATCTTTTCTCTGTATGATTTCAGTAATCAGTTTTATAGAGTTTCTGTATACCAGACTGCCAAATCACAAGGGAATTCTGAATATCTTTGGCAAATGATCAATTTTCTGTTTCTGCCATGCAAAGAAAACTTTCAGTGTGGGAAAAGAATGAACACAAGCAAATCTGATTATTTGGTGGGCTGTGATCATATGTTATTTAGGGCTTTTGAATTGCAAAAATCTGAGAGAACAATCTCTCCCATATTTTCTGCCCCACATTGCAGGCTTGGGGGAGCTTCTTAAGTTTAGGTATTTTGGGATTGGGTGTGATTTTTATTTGTTTGTTTGTTTGTTTTATTGTTAGTTCCTTATATCTTAAGTGGAAAAAATACATATGATTTAAATCTGAAGTTACTAAGAGCTAAGGGGCTTTGGCGGTTTGCAGACTGCATTTACACTGAGGCAAAAAATAAAAAATAAATAAATAAAAGCTGCTTTTCACATTCCGTGCTTAACACAGTAGCTTGCTGTAAAAATGTACTGCCACAGACCAATGTTTATCAGCAGCAATGTTTTTCTGTTATTGCTTAACTTTAGAAAGTTGGTATAGAAACTGTTCTTCTTCCTCGGAATATTCAGCGATTAGAACAAAGATGGTAACTGGATCAGCACCTTTCTCATCCCACTCAGTGGGATTTAGACGGAGGTGAATCTTTTTCTATCTCCCGAGTCGCACCTCCCCTAGCCAGTAGGGGTCGCTACCGCGATGGAGTCATCCAAGACTCAGAGGAAAAAATAGACATCGATTTATTGAGAGCGTTCTTAATTACTAACAATAACTGCTTGGAGGTAAGGTTGGTTAATTACAATTAATAAGCATCACAGATGAGACAATATTAGGCACCAGTTACTGTAAGGAGCAAAAGAATAGAAAAAGAAATAAAATAAATAAAATCAAAATTAAAAAAAGAATAAAATAAAAAATGGGGAGTCAGATACACAAACACAGCAAAGCGAGGCAGTTACCACTGCTTGATCCAGCAATGTCTTCTTGTAAGATGCTGATCTTCAGTGGTGATGGTAGTCGGAGGTTGTGTTGTTCATTTGACAACTACTAACAATGACAGTACAAGCTCTTACAGTCCAAAGTGGCTTAGCCAGGTCTTTTTGATCTTCCAGTTTCAGGATTTTCTGCAGGAACTCCTTTGTTCCTGTCTTCCAGGCCTCGCAAATTTAAGTCAGCAGGTAAGAAGAAGCAGGGAGATGCCCAGCTCGTTCGCCTTCACAGGATACAATGGTATCAACTCCCCAGTCTCCTGTATTGAGCTGGTTTCATTTGCTCCCAGGCCAACTCTTTAGCCACTAAATGCTCCTGAGCCCTTGTCTTCCAAGGTGAGTGACTCCAAAGAGATCCTTTCAAATGTAAAATTGTCCACAAAGTGATGTTGACTGCCTCATATTGAATTGAGATACTCCTTGCCAGTCTTAGAGAGCTCTGCAATATCCTCAAAACCTACTGGAGACAAAGCCTTTCTCAGCCACTGATACAGTATCTTGTTGAAAATGGGTTATTGGATTGCTTATTTCAGTGCTCATTGATGCAATTTATTTTAATAAAGAACTTCATGATGTCTGATTTTTAATTTTTAATTAATTTTTTGCAGAGATAGTAAGCTAGCCAAAGAGGATTTATACGACTGCATTGGAGTGGAAAAAGTGTTATATCTGTCAGGAAGTATTTTTGCTATCAAAAGAATATTTTTAGTATCAAAGGATTTTTTGGTGAGAACTCAAAGCAAGTTAGATAGTATTCTCTTCTGTGGATGCCCCCTTCCTTGGAAATGTTCAAGGCCAGGCTGGATGGGGCTTTGAGCAATCTTCTTCCAGGCAACCTGCCTATAGCAGGGGGGTGGAACTAGATGACTGTAAAGGTCCCTTCCAATCCAAACTATTTTATGCTTCTAGGTATATCACTGCCTTCAACAAGTCACAGATTCTGGGTAGACACAAATTGAATGAGATCTGGCAATTTCATCAAAATCTCTGCCTTTGGTAATACAGCATACAAGTTTTATTGCTCAAAGATTGATTCATATGTAGCAACTGAGAAGCAAAATGCATCTGATTAGGAAAGTCAGAATTATCTGATTTTTTTTTCTAATGTTCTAATCTTAGAACGATTTCTGTAGATGTTTTCAATCACTGCAAATCAATCTATTTTTCAGTGTGCCTATATTGGTAGAATATTCAAAAAAGCTGCAGTGCAAGATAAATGGCATTAATAAGCAAGGTTGAGAACTAAGGACATCTCCAGAAGAGAAAAACAAAGTCAAGTAAGCTGCGTGATCCTTGCATGAAAATGACCCTGATTGGAGGATGAGTGCATGGCTAGGAGTGACTCATGACTGACTGGATAATCACCTGCATGCGCAGTTAAGGAGTGTCTATATGGAATGTTTTTTTTTTTTTTTCCATGTAAAGGGAGATGGGAAAGTTGCAAGAGAAAACTTGTGAATATATGTAAGAGATGTTAGAACCTGCAATAAATGATTTGGATCATTCACATCTGAGCCCGTGTCTCAGATGCTATGGATATCAATTAAAATATCATGTTGCCAGCTCCTGTGTTTGTTTGTTTGTTTTTTTCATGAGATTTGCAGATCTTCTTAAAGTCTCAGCTCCTGAAGATTTCCTAGAAATCTCAGCTATCACTAAATGAAAAGTGTTAATACTTAGATTTCATAATTTTAGAGATTGTTTGAAAATGTGAAGCATAAAGCTTAAAAACTGTTCTGAGCAGTAAAAATAAATAAATGAAGATTAAATATATACTATGTTTTGAAATACCATCATTTTAAAATGAGTTCTATTATTTCAGGTAGGAATGGAGGAGGATGGAAAAAAGTAAGACACATGATATTCCATGCAAAGGAAACGAATACTACTGAAAACACAAGCACAAGTGTAAAATTCAGTAAAATTATCAGCTTTCTTCTGTGACGTTTCTGATACACTGCTGATATATTCATACTGGTAAGCTTGTTGTGTAATGAGTCGAGTGGTCTTCAAGAGATTATAGACGTTCTTCTGCCTCTGTTTCTGCTGGTAAACACTAGACATAAGACTACTTTTTGTTTCATTACAGAAACATAAGTGATCAGCTTTTCAATCCTTCAGTTATAAATTACTTCTATAAAGCTTTCTAATTTCAAGGGAAAGTGTAACGAGAAGGTTTTTAGGGTCACAAAGTCAAGGAAAATCTCTTGGCTTGAGATCTAAAGGAGAATCTTACTGTAAAAATCAAAGTCTACCTTAGAACAGAAGAGACTAAAACATTAAGTGGGCACATAACATGGATAGTCTTCTGTTTGCTTCAGCTAGGTGGCTTTTCATGCTCAACGTGATGGTGGTCATGAATGTGCCAGACTAACACAACACAAATTCACACCTCCCTATTTATTCAGTTTTCAGTCCTGCAAAGTGTAGAGCAGTGATAGCTGAAATCATTCAGCAATTTGCCAATTTAAGCTGTAACATAATTGCCTTCTTTTTAACTCCACATTTCACAAAGCTGGTGTTGTTAACTCTTGCTTAAAGACTTTCTGGAATAGTTGTACATACAAAATTTATTTTGTTGTTTTCTCCTCAGGCTTCTTGCTAGTAGGTGTTTTCTGGCATTCTAGCCTTGAGCAATGTATATGAACAGTATTATGTTAGAAGTGAAGCCAAATTCAATATCATATTTTATTTTATATACTGTTTCCTGCTCAATGAATCATGGAAAAATGTTACTTAATATTTATACAGGATTCTTACAAATGAAAAATTTCCCAACATAATTCCATTCAAATAAAACCACACTGTGACTCAAATGGAGGAAAAAAATAACACCATCAAAAATGTGCTTGTCAGACCACAGCCATGGGATGCTCCTCTTTTAGGGCAGATTAAGAAATATACCAGGTCCTAGCCTTGTTGCTTTTGCATCTAACTCATTTTCAGTACGATTCAGTACTCTGGATGTTGATCTATATACTACACATAATACTATAACTGTGATGATAAAACACTATTTAAATACAGTTTTCATCAGGTATATTACTAATATTTCTTGATTTATTCCAATTAAGAATATGATTCTGAAAATCTGCACACAAAGATTGTGCAACAGTTGTGCAAATTATTATGGCAGCCTCTTGCTATATATTTGCTACTGTACAGTCTGTGTGCTGAAGCTTATGCTTGTATTTGCATGAACAAGTGCAGTAAATTTTGGTGTAAATTCTAAATCACAAATCTGGAAGTGAAATTAAATCAGATCTGGCAGCCTGAGAGAGGCAACACTTCTGCAGCTACATGCCCCCAGGTTCAGCCACTTGCAATGCTGAGCATGTATTTCCAATATGCATGCACACAGAGTACCCATATACTTTAAAAACATGCATATTTACATGGTTAGCCACACTGATTGTAAGCAGAACACTCAAGCAAACACAGCAGCAATTGCTTCATCCTGATCACCTCTCTGGTTGAACAGGATGGAGGTTCATTCTTGAAAACATGTATATTTAAAAAGTGGGTACCTCCAGTAGCTGGGTTCAGGCACTTGGTTTGTTCAGTATGTGCCCCCTGATCCTAGTCTCCCCAATTGACATAGGAGCATAATTCTGACATCAATTTTAAAGGTTATATTTAAGAGACTTACTTATTTATGGATTCTTCAAACTGGGAAAAAGTAATTAATTTCAGGCATCTCTATTATCAATCAATAACTGAGTTTTCATAATCATGATGGATTTTATTCTTCATAAGAAAAAGAATTATTATTGACATAATGTTGTTGTGGTTTAAACCAGCAGGTAGCTAAGCACCACAAAGTCATTCTCTTGCTCCACCTCTTTCCCAGTGGGATAAGGGAAAGAATTGGAGGGAGGGCGGGGGAAGAAGTAGTAGAACTTGTGGGAGAAGTTGATATAAATACTTAGTAAGACAGAGAAAATGAAGAGGGAAAAGAGGATGACAGTTATGACAATTATAGATGTTTGTATATGTACAAGTGATGCACAAGCAACTGCTCACCACTCAACAACCAATGTCCACCTATTCTTCAAACAGCAGTAGACAACTGATGAACTCCCCCCTTTTTCAAACTTTACTTCTACACGATATCATAAGGCAGATGTGTCCAGCCCACAGGCAGTCCAGCTCAGCTTGCCATGTGCCCTGCGCCTCCTGCTGCCACATCATCCTGGCAGCAGCTCTGACCCACCAAGCTGCAGGGATATGGGCAGCACAGTGCCATGCTGACAAATAATATGACACTTTGCTTAACTTGCAAGAAAATGGAGTCAGTTTTCAAAGATTACAAGTGGAAAAGACATCATATGAAAGAATGTTTCATAAAGACAAGATAGTGAAGAAAAATCCTGTCACCTCAACAAAATATTTTTAATAAGTTAAAACTGAAATGGATTCTATTGTAAAAGCTGGTTACATTATAACAAATCTGCCTGCAAAAAAATCAAACCATTCCGTGACAGTGAGTTCATTAAGCAGTGTATGGTAAGCATGACATATAATGTATCCTGATTAAAAAAAAAAAAAAAGATTTTTATATAAAATCAGTTTGTCTCACCAGACTATTGCCAGACGAACTGAAGAATGAAGAAAATCTATTGAAAAAAAAAAAAAAAAAAAAAAAAGGAGAACAAAGCTGCTAATATGGTTTATGATTAAGCAGGTTAAAGGTAATCCCTTTCCATTATGGTGAACCAGTACACTGCAACACTTGTACAATTACCCATTGCAGTGCACTTCAATAAAATATGAGACAATTGATTATTTGTTCCTGGTTGAAGTCCTTAGCTCTTTGTTGGCTAGTACTTAATGGTTCTCCTGAAGGCGCATAGTTGCTTCAACAAATGAAGGTTCATCTCATGGCCCATCATTCCTGCAGTCAACCACCGAGTGTCACACTGATCTTCCAAGTGACACTGGAGCATCTTGATACCATGTTATTCCTGCCAACAATTCTGAAGACCAAAAGGAAGAATCAGCAGGTAAAATTCCTTCCTTTGTGGCAGCCAGCTTTTAAATGAAACAGGGAGGGGTGGAACCTGGCTCCACCCCCTCTAGTTGCACAAGTGAATTGCATTCACCTGTGCACTCAGAGCTGGCTGTGTCCCTTCATGAGGTGCTCAATCACTGGTTCAGGCCATAACTTAGCAATTTCCATACAGGTACCAAAGGGGGGAGGGTCCTAATTTGCCAAAGGGATATGATTAAAGTTCCCTTAGTGATGAAAACTAGAGTGTTGACCATGATGTCTGCAGGCCATGTACCTATTACTGGGAGACTACCAATCTCCCAGCCTCCAATAAACTCCACCAAGGTGCAAGTAGATCACACTACTTTGGACCTACAAGCATCTTCCAAGGCCATTCTGTTTTATGAATACCTGGTTCTAGGTTCTTGGGGGCAAGGAGCAGAAGATTATTGTCATTGCTAATCTGGGTTCTTACGTGATTATCAGTGCCCATGATTTGGATCCTAAGTGGGGAGGCTCATGTTGTCTGCAGCGTGTTCAGGGCACTGGGCCTGCCATCTCTAGACCTTTCATTCAGGTCCCACAGGGTTTCATAGAGCCTCTTTGTCAACACCTGCAGGGACTGAGAGTGTTTTCAGGGCAACCTTAGGAATACTGTTATAGTGTTCACTAAGGCTAACCCTATCAGATTATATGGCACGTGGAATAGCCTAGCGTTGTACCGTTGTGACAGTGAAGTGAGACTCTCAGTCGCTCTCAATGACTTGACGTGTCCCATAGGTCACCATCAACTTGGTGAGTCCCTTGATGGTATATGCCTGGTTTGCTCTTGGCACTGGATAGGCCTACATTAGCCCATTTGCTTCTATTGATGGGAATATCTCTCCTCCTCAGACTAAGGAAGGAGCCTAATGTAATCAACCTGCCATTGCTGGAGAGGATTGTATGCTCTAGCAAGATGGGCTGTTGTTTCAGACAACAGCCTTGGTCTCATCTTGAAGCAAGCACTGCAGCCTCGGCATGCCTGGATGACGTCAGACAGTTGTATGGGCAGCCCCGGTGCTTTAGCAGCTGTTCACATTGTCTTTTGTCTGGCATGCCACAACTTCCGATGTAACCAGCGGATGATGTTCTCAGATGGTGAATCCTCTAAACCATCAAACTGAAGCCAGTGTGTCAGCTTCATTGTTTCCCAGTGACTGAAGAAGTTGGTGGCCAGAAACATCATATAGACATTTATGATCCTGTGTTTAACCACATTCCATATGTCTAACCACATACTTCTGCCCCAGATAGGTCAGGCATGGATAGTCCAGTCCTGGGTGGCCCATGGCGCAATCCAAAACATGAGGCCCCGGTACACAGCCCAACTATCTACACAAATGTTCAGGATACCATCACTGGGTTCCTTGATTATAACCATCCACACAGCTCGAAGTTTTGCCCATTAGCTACTCTGACAATTCTCCTCTTCAAACCAGATTATTTCAGTCGAGGGATGGTATGACACCACTCTCCACTTATTTGGATTACCCTTACTGGATGAGGCATCTTCAGGAATGGGTTATTTCCCTTCCTAAATGGGGCTCTGCTCCAGTGGCGTGACCACTGTCTCTTCTGGTACATCACTGTGATACATCACCAGGTCTAGGAACTTCTGAAGCTCTTCTTTCAATGGTGACAAAGACAGACTGCTCCTCAGGCTGATATAGATGACCCATTGTGCCACTGTCTGTGCTTGATAACTCCCGTCTTCCGAGTGTGTGTCAGATCTTTCACTCATCCCTGAATTGGCAAGGTTGTCTTAACTATAAGCTATGCGGGTTATTGGCACTACTGGCTGTAACATGAAGTAGGCAGCCAATAACCATTTTTCAATCAGATTGTACCTTCTGCTCCGTGCCAAACCTGAGACCAGAACCCAGCTTGGGCTTAAATGTAATTTTGCTGCTGCCACAGGCCCCAGCTGAACCCATCCTGATTTACATGGGCGTCTAGTTTGGCTGAGAGGGTAGGGTTGAATATATGCAGCACCTGGGCCTATTTAACAGCTACTTTTGCTTGCTGAAAGGCCTCTTGTTCCATTCTCCTCCAGTCCTATTTTTAGGCTTTCTTTGTGAGTCAGCATAAAGACTCAGCACCTATGCTAAGCAGGATATAAAAGGATGCCAGTATCAGAGAATGGCTTGAGAGCAGCCCTGAGGGGAAGGATTTGGGGTTTTCAGTTGATGAAAGACTCAACATGAGCCAGCTGTACACATTTGCAGCCCAGAAGGCCAACCATATCCTGGGTTGCATCAAGAGAAGCATGACCGGCAGGTCAAGGGAGGTGATTCTGCCCTCCTGCTCTCATGAGACCCCACCTGGAGTACTGCATCTAGTTCTGGGTCTCTCAATACAAGAAGAATGTCGAGCTGTTGAAAGTGATCAGAAAGCTTGAGCACCTCCCCTGTGAGGACAGGCTGAGCGAGTTGCGGCTCTTCAGCAATTCTCCTCTTCACTTTCTTCTCTTCAGAAGAGAAGGTGCCAGGAGGACCTTGTAGAGGCCTTCCGGTACCTAAAGAGGGCCTACAGGAAAGCTGGAGAGGGACTTTTCGTAAGGGCATGTAGAGACAGAATGAGTGAAAATGGCTTTAAATTGGAAAAGAGCAGATTTGAACTAGAAATTAGGAAGAAATTCTTTACTGTGAGGGTGGTGAGACACTGCAACAGGTTGTCCAGTGAGGGTGTGGATACCTCTTTCCTGGAACTATTCAAGGCCAGGCTGGATGGGGCTTTAAGAAACATAGTCTAGCGTGAGGTGTCCCTGCCTATGGCAGGGGGTTGGAATTAGGTGACCTTAAAGGTCCCTTCCAACCCAAACCATTCTATGATTCTATAATTCAGCATAAAAATATCCTTCAATGTCTTGACTGTCCCTTGATGACTTTCCAAAAATCTCCTGTCTAGCTACTAATCCAACTACAGCAAACTGAACAAATATACAGAGAATAACAAGAAAATGTCAAGACTGCAGGCTTAAGTTCATTCAAACCTTCTTTTTAAAATTTAAACACTGAATTTCCTGCTGCTGGGGCGTGCTGTTTTAAAATATGTATAAACCTTTGAAAAACAATGACTTGCCCAGTAATGCATGAAGAGATAATGTGCAAATCCCTACTGTACAATATTCTGTCATTCCTTTCTCCCTATAAAAAAATGTGGGCCATGTACAAAGGACATAAAATATTATGAATGCATATGAATAAATAAGATTGATTTAATTAACATGAAAGTATGCACTGGCATTCTGGCAATCTCTTCTCTCCATTTTTATTTATTTATTTATTTATTTTGCTTTCTCTTCCAGCTCTCTCTCTTCAATCTTTTGTTCTATCTCTCTCTCTCTTCCCTTTCCTTTCTTATATATTTCATATGCATCCCGTATTTTCATGAATCATTCTTGCATTTTTAAGTTCTTTTTCTGAACCACCATATGTTTTCCTGCCTCACCAGAATCTGGAATCATTATTCTTGATTTTTTCTTCTGAAGCGGCTTAGATTTGTCCATGCCTCTCTGAGTAGGAGAAATGGGTTTAGGAACACTCATTAACCTGCAGCCACAGGGCATGACACAGCCTATGCTTATAAGCTTGAATTTATCTTCCTTCAAGACTGAGTGGCCATATACTAAGCAGAAGGTGGTGGGCAAGGCCCTGGCACAGATCATACTCATCTTTCTATTAAATGCTATTCTAACACAACATATATACATATATACCACACTCTTCCCACTTCTGGTCCATATGTACTACATCACATACCTACTGCAAAAAGGGTTGTTGCATCCTAGCATCCCTGCCCAAGTCCTTCAGGCTCCACGGAGAAACTATTGCCTCTGCACACCCCCTACAGCTGCTGAACAATCCCAAATTCAGTAGCTCCTTTTTACTCTTGCTTCCACTATTTGTGTGGAGCCAGACAGCCTTTAACCATTCTCAGAAGCCACCTTTACTCTGGGGTTAGTAGAATATAATAAAATAAGCACGCTACACAACATATGACTATTTATGACATCAATCATTTACAAACATTTTGTTACAAATCTTTCCCATCAGTCCTCAAAAATTCTGAGACGATATTTCAACCGTGCAGATGTAGATTCAGGCCAAATGTTTAATGGAATAATGCTAGATATCTGGCCAGAGGAAGCCCACCAAATAGACACAGCTTTGTGCTTACTAACAGAACTCATGGTATCCCCAAATTTTTCTCTAAGAATAGTTTTGGAGACTTAAATGAGTCTGGATTAGAACCACACTGGGGAGTATGTCATCAATTTAACAGTAGTGCACAAGTCTTTACCAGTGTTCAGAAATCTGTTGTGGTTTGCCTTAGTTCATTCTGACAGAATGTGACTGAACATTTACTCTAGCGAGAGAACAAACCAAAAAGATGTTAGGAAAAATCCATTAGGATCTTTCTAGAGCAAAACTATGAGAAACATTATTTTCTATGTAAGACAGTGCTGTCATGCCAGCGTGCAAGGATACGGAGACAGACTGAAACTCATATTAAACCCCAATTTCAAGTATTGTTTTCATTTATGTCTGGCATTAATTCATTACTCAGCTCATATCTGGTTGGGATTATTTCTCTGCTCTTCTAGAAACTTGCCAACTTGTCCCAGATTACTTACTGTCAAGCATTACTGACTCTAGTTATCTAGTCTGCAAGAGGATCACAAAAAGAGTTTGTCGTAAGACATTCTGTATTCCTGCTTCAAAATTGTAATTTTCATGCAGTTTTCACACAGATGCGTGCAACATCGTGTAATAGTGTGCTCCTCCCTACACCCAGCCTCTTCCTTTTGTCTGGTTGTAATGCCCAAGGCCTTCCTTGGGACTGATACTGATAACTGTTCTGCTAAATACTATGACCATGAGCCAGTCATCTTACCCCATAAATACTGAGCAGCCCAAGAGACCCTTGAGCTCTTATTCTCATAACAAGACTGTACATGGTCTCCCCATATCCTTCTAAATGTTAAGAATCTTGAGTGATTGTAGTTACAAGGTGGATTATATGGAATAATCATGAGAAATAACTTACTGGGATATTCCCCTCTTAAAAGGAGAAAAGCTTTGAAGAAACTCCCAAGGTAAAATACAGCAATTGGGTAAAATTTGTATACTCAGTTTTAATGAGTGTTTCATTAAAGAAACTTAAAAATCTCTGTAGAGTTATTCCATAGTTTGATGTATTCACAGTCAGCTGTATTGTGAATATTTTTTGTATTTGCACATGCTCTGCAAACTGTGTATTTATCACCAGACATCCACAAGAATCTGTAATCAGTTGCCCCAGTACAGAGCACTATAAGCTAGCCATAAGAGTTTTCAGTGGGCATGTCCAAACTCCTTAAGGGTGGATGTACGAGTCCATTTGAACGTGGCTAGAGGAAGGTGTGCTGTGCTTTGGGTGAATCTGTAATTGTAAGAGTTGTCAGTGGACAAAGACAGATTCCCTAAGGTTGGTCACACAAGTCCGTTTGAAAACTACTGTACCCGAAGCACAGAAGTGGTGTTTTAACACAGCATATGTGAAGCTCTTTGTTTTCTAGCTACCAAGCAGACCCGAGTGCATCTATTAGTTACAGTCAGAACTATAAAATAATAATGGATATTGCATGTACTACATACATTTATAGCACATGCAGCATACGTAATACTTTTATGTGTGTGTTTGCATATAACGTATGCTACATAAAGCATATTCTATACTGTACATAAAAATAAGAACAAAAATATGGATAATGGTGGTCAGATTTTTAACCATATACTATATTCTGGCTATCTGTCATTATTCTACTGTACCTTGCATTATATGCCACTGGTGTTGAAATCTGACAGAAGGAATGTCTTCTCTTTTTCTTATGAAACACTGGTAATAATGAAAAGAAAGACTATTACGAATGCTTCACGCTTGTTCCTCCTTCATGTTCGCTGTTGTCCCCTGCTCCAGTGTGAGGTCCCTCCCATGGAACTCCATCCTTCCAGAACTGATTCCATGTGGGTTTTGCACAGGCTGCAGCTGTTCAAGAGCTGCTTCATACCATGGGGCCCACCCTTCAGGAGCACACTGCACCAGTATGGGTCCCCATGGACAGCAACTCCACCAGGCCTCGCGCTCCACTGTGGGCTCCACTCCATGTGCTGTGGCCACCTTCTGGCCACATTCACTGGCTGTGCCATGCACAATGAACAGCAGGAACAACCATTTTCCAGGAAGGAATTTCAGATTCTGAGAAATGTGTGTTTATTTTTAATAAGATACATTTGAATTTTCATGTTATTTCGCTCAGAAAGGATATATAAATAGATTATTCCCAAGATTTAAATGTAAGACTTCATAGTACAGTGCAATGTCTTAAAGCTAAATGGAAGAATGGAATTTATAATGCATATAATTCTAAAGGCTGTGAAATTAAGCCAAATCCCCCAAGAGTACTTTATGAGAAGTTACAGTTGGAATGAGAAAGGGAATAGTAAGTATATGTTTCCCCAAATACAAGTGAAAAATCTCAAACCACTATAGAAGGGATATGTATTGATTTTGAAAATAGACAATATCTTATATTAGAATATGTTGGTTTGTATCTTTTACTAGGGAGAAGGAAATACAGATGGTGAGCATATGAAACTTCTACTTACTTACCGTAAAATGTTAGTAGCTGTCTTGGGCAAAGCAATCATGAAATGATTGAGTTCTCTATTGGTAAAGACAGGAGGGAACACAGCAAAACTGCTACCTTGGATCTCCAGAGGGCAGACTTTGATCTGTCTAGAACACTGTCTGGGAGAATTCCTTGGGAGTCAGTCCTGAAGGACAACTCCTCAAGAAGAAAATCTTAAAGGCGCAGGAACAGACTGTCCCTCTGTTCCTTAGGGTCAGCCAACAGGTAAAAGGACTGACTCTTTTGCCAAAACCCCGAGAAAAAGAAGACCATTTACTATATTTGAAAGAAGTGTCAGGCAACTCAGGGTGTACAACAGTGTTGTGAGGGTATGCAGAGGGAAAACTGGAAAGGCAAAAGCCCAGCAAAAAATATAACTTATCACCGTTGTTAAAGATAATTAAAAAAGCTTTTACAAGAATATTAAGAGCAAGAGGAGATCCATATATATATGTATGTACAGAACACATGTGTGTATATATACACACACACACACACAGGTTGTTCCAAAAATAATGCCTCTTATTTATTTTCACAGAAAATACAACAGATACAAGAAGCAAAATGACACTGTTTGATAGAGCACATTCTCAGCTACAAATCACTCTCTTTCAATGTAGTCACCACTGTCAGCTATTCAAAATCTGCACCAGCAGAGGTGATTCACTGTCTCTTCTGTCTCTTTTTGCCACTGTTGAAATGCACCACCCACCACGTCACAGTGCTAACAGCCACTGTTTGGCCTCAAAAAACATTCAACAAGTATCAGTGAATGTCAGTGGATACCATTTTTTTTCTACATAGAGGAATTCAATGACACACTTCTGCTTAATATGCACTTTCATGTCAGACACCATTTTGTAAGACTGCCACCTGTCACATGGCAACAAAATGTAATGAAATATTTACGGGAATGTTCAACCACTATTGCTGTGCCACCTGTGATGCTGTGGGCTAACATAACAAAAGAGAAGGTGCTGCTTTTGGAGCAGCCATTGTGTATGTGTATATACATATGTATACACACACACACACACATATATATATAACATTACCATTACTATTTTTTTTTTCTTGCTTTTCTGTCTTGGTACATAGTTCTTATCTCTACCCATTAATTCCACTAGGAGGGAAGAGTGAATGAATGATTCTGTTATGCTTAGCTATCTGCCAGGTTAAACTGCAAGAACTTCACACTGTTAGAAATATTCAAATACAAAAAACCTAAACCCAATTCAAAGAATGACCACCTTGTTTGTGAATATCACATACAAGTCAGGGTTAGAGTTGCCTAAATCAGGGCAAAATCTGTAGTATATTGCCGTTTTCACCATTTTTTCCTTTCTTTGTCAATTTATAAGCTACCATAGAAGACTCCAATAAAATGAAGTTCAGCCCTTTGGTACTTCAAGACACAATGGCACCAGTGAAGCAAAACCTCTGCCTGAATGCATATCCATGTAAGGTACATTAAATAAAAATACCCTGAATGCACACAAAATTCATTGACAGTGAAGAACAGGTAGAATAGGCTACCAAATCAAAAGTTAAAGTTTCAAGCAACTTTAAATATTGATGTATACATCTCCACAAATTTATAAATACATTATTGCCTTCACTGTATGAGAAAGTCAAGTAAATTCAAACAAGACAAATACTTCCTTAACAACCCCTTCTATAATAATAGAGGAGCATCTAACACATTAGTAACACATAGTCACAAGTTTTACATACCACTGCTGGAATAAGTGTCTACTGTGCTGGATCATGAGATGATCAGGCTATAGAATTTCAATTTGTGAGAAGTATTAACCCAGAGTGTTGTTTTTTGTTGTTGTTGTTGTTTTGTTTTGTTTTTTTGTTTTTTTGTTTATTTGTGTTTTTTTTTTTTTTTTCAAAACAAACACCCACTCGTGTTCCCAGCACAGACTTGAGCCTTGTCTAAAAGTTCAAGTAATACAGGTGACTTCAGTGCTACATTAAGATACAGAAAATGAGGACTAAGTCTCCCCTACCTCCCCACTGATTGGCAGATAACCGCATTTGTACATCTAATAACAGAATCACAGAAATTTTGTGGTCAGAAGGAACCACTGGAGGTCATTTGATAAAACACTCCTGACTAAATAAGGACATCAACAACCCAGGAGCATATTCAGATACTGAGTATCCCAAAAGAGAAAGACTCCTCAACCTCTCTGGGCAACTTGTTCCATTTAAGAAATGCTTCCTAATGTTCAAAGAAAGCCCCTTATGTTCCAGTTTGTGTCCATTTGCCTCGTATCTTGTCACCAACATGACTGAAAAGAGCTTGACTTCTGTCCTCTTGCACTCTTCATTCAGATATTTACAGACATTCATGAGACTCTGCTTCCACAGGCTGAAAAATCCCATCTCTCTCAACCTCTCCTCATGGGAGAGCTGCTCCAATCTCTTCATTGATTTCACGGCTTTCTGCTCAGCTCTTTCCAGTATCTCCAGGTCTCTTTTGTACTGGACTTCTTGTCCTGTCTCATATCAAGGTTTTCAACTATCAAAGAAGTCCTTCTCCACAGCGCTGCTCTCCATGAGTTCTCTCTCGGTTTGTACTTATGTCTGGGATTGCCCTGACCCAGGCTGAGCACCTTGCACTTGGCCTTGTGAACTGAATGAGGTTTATCATGGGCCTGCTTCAAGCCTGTCAACGTCCCTTTGAATGGCAGTCATACTGGTAGTCTCAAATCATCTCCTTGACTTGTGTGTGCCTTAACTTAATTTCCAGGATGATCTGCTCCATGACCTTCTCAGGAACAGAGATGAGCACCACTGATCTGTAGATTCCTGGATCTTCCTTTCTGCATTTCTGAAAAGCGGAAGCGATGTTTCCCTTTTTCCTGTCACCAGAGACTTCGTCTGACATCCATGACTTTTCAGATATGGTGGAAAGCAACAACATTGTCCAGTTCCTTCAGAATCTTGGCATGCATGTTATTTGGATCCATAGTCTTGTACGCATTCAGTCTCATGAAGGGGTCTCTGACTTGCTCTGCCACTACAGTGGGAGGGATTTTGCTCCTTCAAACCCACTAAAAATTTAAGGGCCATGAGAGACATGGGTAGCCTGACTGTAGGTAAAGACTGAGGTAAAGAATTTGTTGTGTACCTTTTGATGTCTGTTGTGGCCAGTTTTCCCTTTTCATTTATCAGAGGGGATACACTCTTTCTGTTCTAACAAATGCACCTGTGGAATCCCTTCCTCTTCTTTTTCACATCCCTCACCAATTTCAGTTCCAATTCTGCCTTGACTTTTCCGTTTCCACCTCTGCACGGCTGGTCCCTTATTCTTCCCAGACAGCACATCCCTGTTTCCCTGCCTGTACTTGTCCTTTTCTCTCAGTTTGACCACTGCTATTTCCTGCCTCCTCTGCTTGATTTCTTGTGCTGGGGGATATTGAGCATTTGTGCTCTCAGAAAGCTGTCCTTACAGAGCTGCAGGCTCTGTTCAATTCCTTTAACCCTAAAGTCAGTTTCCCAGGGAATCTCTACCAATAATACCTTAAAGAACCAGAATTTTGCTTTCCTAAAGTACAGGGTCCCGACTTTGTTTTTGCTAGGCCCATATTTAGGATATAATCTGTTTCCAGCTTTCATAGAATCATAGAATCTTAGAATCATAGAATCATAGAATTGCTCAGTTAGAGAAGACCTTAAAGATCATCAAGTCCAACCATGACCTAACCATACTACCCTAACTCTAACAACCCTCTACTACATCATGTCCCTGAGCACCACACAACAAACAGTTTTTAAACACATTCAGAGATGGTGACTCAACCAACTCCCCGAAGAACTTATTCCAGTGTTTAACAATCCTTTCTGTAAAGAAGTTTGTCCTGATACACAACATAAACTTACCCTGGTGCAACTTGAGGACATATCCTCATCCTGTCACCTGTCACCAGTGAGAAGAGACCAACCCTGCTCTCACTGCAATCACCTTTCAGGTATTGGAAGAGAGCAGTAAGCTCTCCCCTTAGCCTCCTCTTCCCCAGACTAAACAGTCCCAGTTCCTTCAGTCGCTCCTTATAGGGCATATTCTCCAAGCCTTTCACCAGCCTTGTTGCCCTTCTTTGCATCTGCTCCAGCACCTCCATGTCCTTTCTGTACTGAGGTGCTCAAAACTGAACACAGCACTCGAGGTGGGGCCTCACGACAGCCAAGCACAGAGGCAGGACGACTTCCCTAGTCGTGCTCACCACACCATTCCTGCTACAAGACAGGATGCCATTGGCCTTCTTGGCCACCTGGGCACACTGCTGACTCTTATTCAGCTGACTGTCCATCAGCACACCAAGGTCCCTTTCTGTCAGGCAGCTTTTCAGCCACTCTTCCCCAAGCCTGCAGGATTGTCTGGGGTTGTTGTAACCAAAATGCTGGACCCGGCACTTGGCCCTATTGAAACTCATACAGTTTACCTTGGCCCATCAATCCAGTCCATCCAGGTCCCTCCATGGTGCCTTTCTCCCCTTAGGCAGATCAACACTCCCTTCCAGTTTGGTGTTGTCTGCAAACTTACTGGGGGTGCACTCAATCCCCTCATCAAGATCATTAATAAAGATGTTAAATAGAAGTGGTGCCAGTACCGAACCCTGAAGGACACTGCTCGTGACTAGCTGCCAACTGGATTTTACACCATTGACCACAACACTCTGGGCCCAGCCATCCAGCCAGTGTTTCACCCAGCAGAGAGTGTGCTCATCCAAAATGTGGGCAGCCAGCTTCTCCATGAGAATGCTGTGGGGAACAGTGTTAAAGGCTTTACTGAAGTTCAGGTAGACCACATCAACAGCCTTACCTTCATCCACTAAGCGGGTCACCTTATCATAGAACAAAATCAGGTTTGTCAAACAGGATCTGCCGTTCATAAATTCATGCTGACTGGGCCTGATCCCCTGGTTGACCTTTAAGTGGTCCATGATAGCCCCTGAGATTATCCATTCCATAACCTTCCCTGGAACCAAGGTGAGACTGATAGGTCTGTAGCCACCAGGATCATCTTTCCGGTCCTTTTTGAAGATGGGTGTCACATTTGTCAGTCTCCAGTCCACTGGGACATTTGCAGTTACCCAGGACTGCCAAAGAATGATGGAGAGTGGCTTGGCAACCACTTTCACTGACTCCCTCAGCACTCTACGGTGCAATCCATTTGGCCCCATGGGTTTGTGAGCATCCAGTTTTCAAAGCAGGTCCGAGACCTTCTCATCATGGATCTTGCAGGGCCTACTCTGTTCCCCTTCCCTATCCATCAACGCAAGAGGCTGTGTGATCAGGGAGCAACTAGTTTTACTATTAAAGACTGAGGCAAAGAAGGCATTAAGTACCTCAGCCTTATCCTGATCCTTTGTCACCATGTTGCCCTCTGAGTCCAACAAGGGATGGAGATTCTACCTAGCCCTCCTCTTACTGTTGATATATTTATAGAAATATTTATTGTTGTCTTTCACCTTAGTGGCCAAGTTTAGTTCTAGCTGGGCTTTGGCTTTACTAATTTTCTCCTTGCACAGCATTACTACGTATTTGTAATCCTCATAAGTTGCTTGCCTTCTCTTCCAGAGACCATAAACTTTCTTTTTGTTCCTGAGTTCCAGCCAAAGGTCTCTGTTCATCCAGACCAGTCTCCTTCTCTATCAGCTTGTCTTCCATGACTTGGGGATGGTCAGCTCCTGCACCTTTAAAATAACTTCCTTAAAATATTCCCAGCCTTCCTGAGCTCCCATGCCTTCTAGAATTACCTCCCAAAGGACTCTTTCAACCATGGTCTGAAGGAGACCAGAGTCTGCCCTCTGGAAGTCCAAAGTGGCAGTTCTGCTGACTCCCTTCCGTGGTTCCCTTTCCTACATGCAGTGCCAGGCTAATGATGTTTGCTGAGAAACTGTCAAGAGTGCCTGATGTTAATTGTAGTGAATTCTAGGATCTAGACATACAACTATAAACTGTGCATAGAAACTCTGCAATTATGAATAGAAAAGTCTACCAAGAGAAGTTGGGATGTCACATCCTTGGAGGTGTTTGAGGCCAAGTTGGATTGTGGCCCTTCCAACTCAAGCCATTCTATGCTTCTGCAAAAAGTAAGTAGAAAGCATCACTATTGTATGCTGGCTTTGAGCCTATCTACTGTACTCTGGGGAAATTTTAAGATACCTTGAAAATTGGGATAGACTTTTAATTAAGTTACTTCTTTCTTTCAGAATGCAGTAAATATACAGTAGTTTCTAAAATCAGATGGCATCCTTATATGTTTCATCTCCCAGTCTGATACACATGTTCACCCTAGCAAGCTACAACTGTACTATAATGTTGTATGACAATTTATTACAGAAGAACATCCAAGAGGTTAGAAACGTTTTTAAGATATCATGATGAAAATTCAGATTTCTCTGATACAGGTCAGGTTGATAATGCATTTTCTTCATGAGATTTAGAGCATGTTCTGGGTTTAAATGTCTCATGAATTTTTATTAATGCGTTTCCCACAGTGCATGCAGAGGCATGCACCTTAAATCATTTTGACCCTACACAGTTCTTGTATAGTATTCAGGGACAATATGCAAACTCTCCTTTGAGAAATCTGAAAAGGGCTTGCTGAGTTTTATTATGTAATGTCTTGCCCTCCCAGAAGACAGAAATGTAATTTTAATCAGATTGTAGCACAAAGAGAACATGACACAGAGTGATTTTCAAACCCTATTAGTCAAAATTTTTAGGTTGTGTAAGGATGAAAAGACATTTACTTTTCAGAACTACCAATCAGGCCAGTTTTGAGGTTAAATCTTCTGGGAAATTTGGTAAGTGATTCAGATTCCAAAAACATTTATTCCTGCCTTCCTTTGAACAATGGATTTGCTAAGTGGTACAAAAGTGTTGCTGTCCACTGGGGAGCATCCTAGGATACCCTACTTAATTTCTCTGGAAACCTAAACTAGATCTGAGTCCTTAGAGACCTAAGGAAATTAAAGTCAATGAGATCTCTTCTGCTCCTCCTTTGTTTTGGAGAATTTATTTTAATTATGAGAGACTATTTTAGGTCATTGATGGGAAGCTAAATTCAATCTTCACTATTAAAATCTTTCTGTTAATCCCTGCTGCAAGCCATATTTTTAATCTTGTCTTAATTAAAAATAAAGGAATTTTTAATTGGCAACTTATGCAAATGTTCTGCCAATGGACTATGGTACAGATTGTGAAACTTTTTAATGAGTAATCAAAGCTGCCAGTTTGATAAATTTGTAAAAGAAAACACTTTAAAGTTTTTAGCCACATGGTTGTCCTTTTTTCTTTTTTTTTTTTCTTTTTTTTTTTTTTCTGCTAAGAGTAGAAGCTAAAGAAGCAAGATATTTGCTTTTATCTTGAATAGTAGTACTTGGAAATACAGTCAGATTTTGTTTAATTACTACTGTACTTCACCAGTCAATGTGAAATTCAGAAAAACAAAATTCACACTAAGTCACTATGATCTTTTGTAGCTCAAAAACTTATAGGTTTATGCTTAAGGGCTACGACATACTTGACTCAAGGAAAGTTTGAGAAAAATTGTGTGAAGAACAAGATTTATGATAAAAAATATTTGGCAAAATACCAAAATACTTCATAGAAAATGCTGACTGAAAATTTCAGGTTCTTTGCAATTCTGCACACTATTTCCACGTGCCCTGAATTGCCCCAGGTAGCTTCACCACCTGGCTGAATTGTCCAGTTTAGGATTAGAGATATGCTATATTTACCTCACTGGAAAAGGAGCATCTCCTAAAAGCAATACAGATGGAATAGACTAACAAGATCAATCTTGCATAACTCATACAGCAGTGCACAGATGGTCAAATCTTGTGAATCAAGGTTTTTTATCAAGATAATGTTGATCACCTACAGGTTTTTATTGTCACACAATTTCAAGTCTAATTCCTTTTACATTAACACAGAAACAATAGAAAACAAACTTTTCAAGCAAGAATCACAGAAAATCTTGGGTTGGAAGGATCATCAAGTTCCAACTCCTCTGCCACAGGCATGTTGCCACCCACTAGATCAAGTACTAGATTGGATTCCCCAGGGCTCCATCCAACCTGGCCTTGAAAACCTCATGGGGCAAGGATTTCACAGCCTCTCTGGACAACCTGTACCAGCACCTGATCACCCTCAGTAAAAAACTTGCCCCTGACATTTAATCTAAATCTCCCCTCCTTTAGTTTAAAACCATTCCTCCTTGTCCTATCACTATCTAGCCTTGTAAAAAATTGATTTCCCTTACATTTATAAATTCCCTTTAAATATAGGAAACTAGAGTTCTCCTCACAGATTTCTCTTTTCCAAGCTGAACAACCCCAGTTCCTGTCCTCATAGAAGAAGTGCTCCAGGCCTTTGATCATCTTTGTGGTCCTCCACAGGACCCCCTCCAAAAGCTCCACTTCTTTCCCGTGTTAGAGGCCCCAGACTTGGGCACAGTACTCCAGCTGGGGCAACACAAGGGCAGAATAGAGGAGAAACAATCACCTCCATTGCCCTGCTGACCACTCCTATGGAACCTAGGATACCACTGGCCTTCCTGGCTGCATGCCCACACTGTTGGCTCGTGTTAAGTTTTTCATCAACCAGGACCCCTAAAGTCCTTCTCAGTTGGGCTACTCTCAAGGATTTCTTCTCCAGGTTTATATACATATCTGGGATTACCTTGATCCAAGTGCAAAACCTTGCACTTTGCTTTCTTGAACCTGATTAGGCTCACAGGGGTCCACCTTTTGAGTCTATCGAGGTCCCTCTGGATGGCATCCTTTGCTTCTACTGTATCAACCACATTGTTCAGCTTGGTATCACCAGCAAACTTGCTAAATGTGTGTTGAATCCCATCATCTATGTCACTGGTAAAGATGCTAAAGAGTACTGGACCCAAGACAGACCTGTGGGGAAGACTGCTCATTAGCAGCCTTCACCTGACATAGAGCCATTGACCACAGCCCTCTGGCTGCAACCTTCCAACCAATTTCTTATCTGATGAATCATCCATTTTTCAAATCCACATCTTTCCAATTCAGAGATAAGGATGTGGTGGGGGACTATGTCAAAGGTCCAAGTAGATGACATTCCCTCCCCTTTGTCCTCTGATGCCATGGCTCCACCATAGAAGGCCACCAAATTGGTAAGACACATCCTTCCCTTGATGAAGCCATGCTGGCTGCCTCAGATCACCCACTCATTGCTCATGTGCCTTAACATGTCTTCCAGGAGAATTTGTTCCCAGATCTTCCAAGGCATAGAAGTGAGGCTTACTGGCCTGTAATTCCCTGGGTCCTCCTTCCTCCTTTACTTGGAAATTGGTACAGGCGCAGTATTTAGAATTCTTGCTTGCAGACAAATCCAATAGCTTTCTCACCACTGTCTCACTCCAGTTATTAGAAGTGTGATATATGTATACCTGACATAAGACTCATAAAGCAGTCAAATATTGACTCAACCAGTTTAAAAGTTTTGGTTAGCTTGGCCTGGGGATAGGATGCGGGACAAAGAAAGTGACAATAAAAAAGACAGAAAATAAGAGCAGGGGTTTGTTACAGGAACACAGAGATAGTTACCACTGCAGTGTCACAATGTTTAATGAGTCCAGCTGGCAGTAGGAGTGGGAACGGTAGATTCTCTCTATTTCTTGCTCAGTCGCTGGCAGAAGGAAAATACAAGGGAAAAGCACGTGCTCCCATTTTTGCAGAGTTCTTGTATATATACGCTGTCCTGTTCTTGTTGGGTTACCTGTAGTGATGGCATGTCCAACACAGGTGCAACAGTCCGGATGCAGGCTTATCAACATCAGAGAAGCCAGGGCCTCCACATAAGGGTGAGCCACCACATCTTGGTATTAGCCCGGAAAGTGACAGGCATAGAGACATCCCCCTTATCTTCCACGTTCCTGACACCTCCTATAGGCAGAGATGCCTCCAGCTGTTCTCACATTTCATAGCAGTCATTGAGGCAAAAGGTGTTTTTTGTACAGCCTCTCACATTCGGTTTTCACAACACTCAAATCTCTCATCTCCTTCAATATTGCAAACTTTCCCTTCATCCCCAAGAGAAGTATTAATCACAGCACAACAGCTGACAGTAACAGCTAACACTAGCTAAACCACTCTCATGTATTCACTCCCTTAATCGCTCAGGAGCAGAAGCAGACCTCACACTCCCAAGCCTGCTGGAGGGTTCAAGTGGTTTCAGGTAAATTGAGTTAGAGAGAAATAAGGCATCAGTGACCAAGAACTTGCAACAGTTTATCCCAGCAGGAACCACTGCTTTTATTGTCAATATTTCTGTAGTAGCAAAAATAATAGCAGCCATATTAAGCTTTTGGGTAAAAAAATGGTGCAGCTATTCCCACTCTTCAATAAAAGCAGAAATGACCAGAGTCTGGTCTCTGCCAACATAGTCTTTTTTTTTTTAGACTGTTGTATTCTCCTTATAGTCTTTTTTTTTTTAGACTGTTGTATTCTCCTTCTCCTCCTCCCATTGATTGAACATATCGATAAACAATATAAATAATATTTATACCAGAACTTCTGAATATTTACTCTTGCTTCTCTCTAGTCAGTATGCAAAGAACTGAATGAATGCAAAACGTGCTATTCTATATGTATATTCATGTTTCAAGATACAAAATAAGCTTTGCTCTTGGAGCAAAACATAGTGAGTTAACTGGTGACACAGTTCATGGGAGGAATTAATTACCAGGTTATGGGACCCAGCAAAGCTCTATCAACAGCATGGAGAAAAAAGTCATAGTATCATTACAGTTGGAGGGGACCTTTAATTGTCATCTAGTCAAATTACAATGAGCAGAGACCTCTACAGCTAGATCAGATTTCTCAGGGTGCCATCCAGCCATGCAGCTTGTTCCAGTTCTGAAACGTTCTTCCTTTGGAGGCTAACCCTTAAATGATCCCAGGGAGGCCTTCCAGTCCTCTGTGAAGCACAGTTAAGTCATTTGCACATCTGCTTCCTGGGCCAACTACCCCCTTCACCAAGTGCTCAGTCATCAGTTCAGGTTATGAAATAACAGTTCCCCTACAACTACACTTATCATAAAAAACTTTTTCCTTATACCCAATCTAAGTTTCCCCTTTCTAGTTTGAAACCATTTCCATTTGTACCTATCGCAACAGACCCTGCTAATGGTCTATCCCTTTCTTCCTTATAGTGGTCTTCCTGTATTTATAAGGGGAGCTATCATGTCTACCCAGAGCCTTCTCTTCTCCATGCTAAACAGCCCCAGCCTTCAGAGTTTGTCACTACAGAGAAGACATTCCATCCCTTGGATCATATCTGTGGCCCTCCTCTGGATGTCCTCCAACAGGTTTACATCTCTCCTCTACAGAGGACTCCACATGCTTTGTAGTGTATTGACAATTTTAGTCTCTAAAAGAATGAGTGCCAGAAATAAATTATTATAGAAGTTATGTAGAAAGGTTTCTTCCTTTTGACAACCTCAAAATTTATGAGATTTCCCTGGAAGTGTTTTGATTATTGTAATATGCAGAAAACTGTAAGACATTCCCTGCTTATTTTCCATCCACAAACTTACATTCTCAGCTGTTTCCTTTTCTAAAAGGAGAGTCCTCATTTATTTTGCCTCCACTAGTTAAGATAGTGTTCTAACATACTGTTTGCATTTGTTTTTGTTTGTTTGGTTTTTTTTTTTACCTTCATCTAAAATATTTGTGTCGTGATGACTGAACAAATGGCACAAAGTATTTATAGAGTAGAAATGATTTTTTTTTTTTTTTTTTTTTTTTTTAGTACCAGTGTGGCCAGCAAGACTAGGGAAGTAATTATACTCAGCACTGGTGACATTGCATCTTGAATCCTCCATTCAGTTTCACAACCCTCACTAGGGTTAACTAGTTAAATACTTGATTCCTGATACCTGATATCATCCATACTATTCCACCAGATTCATGAATGCGAAATACTTAATGAAAAATACCTAAAAGCAAGGATTCATAAGGCTGAGGGTGCACTCTTACAGGCGTATTTCAGTCACCACAAAAAATATACTTCTTCCTATGTCACTTACAGGACTTTAACAGACACTGAAAATATCCGAAGAACCAAATGCAGTTTCAACATGTTTGTCCAGTATTGAGATGCAATTTGAAATATTTATAAATGGACCAGAACAATGACATCCTTTTTTATTATTTTCTTTCTGTGCAAATAGATTCTGGTGTCAGTGAACAGTATTCCCAATAGCACAAAATGTTCCGAGCTCTGGTGGAAATCGACATTCTTATGGTCTGATAGTGATAGAACAAGGAGGAAATTGTTTTACCTAGATGAGGGGAGAGTTAGATTAGATCTTAGTAGGAAATTCTTTACTCATAGTATGCTGAGGAAGAGGTTGTGGGTGCCCCATCCCCAGAGGTGTTCAAGGGCAGGATGAGGCCCTAGGCAGATTGATTCAGTGACTGGCAACCCTACCCACAGCAGAGGGATCAAACTAGATCTTTAAGGTGCTTTCAAGCCCTTTTATGATTAGGTGGTTCTATGATTCTTTGTTCTTAGAATCTCCTCTCTTATGTTACACCAAATACTACATACTGCTTTCTTTCTGAGTGGTCAATAGGAATGCATGAAATAGTTGGATCAGTAAAGAACATGAAAAAGAATTCAAATTCAGACTGGTGTCCTTCTTGGCCATGCTAAAAAGAGAAAGTACAGTCTTGAGAGAGTACTTATTTGTCATGCTTTGTTGACCTAAGTATTTTATTTGGGCTTTGCAGTAGCTCAAGGGATTGGTAAAGGAATGAAAAGGAGAACTATTAAAATGGATTAGTCATGCTAGTATAACCATATTATTCATGCTAACATGCAACATCTGTAATTCATTTTTACACATCTCTAACAGTTGATTTCCTCTTTTAGTGTTCTCCTTTACAGCAACAGAGAAAACAACCATTTTTCTATACCTTTGTAGATAAGAAGTGATGACATTAAAGTGCAGGACGTTCTAATATCAAGATAGTTTGTAAAAGTAAGTACAATGAATAACTTGAATAAGCTATCTGCAGAGAGAACTTCAGTAGAATTATTGATCACTGTAGAAAAGCTTGAAAAAGGGTTTTCCCTGAGGAAAAATTAAACCTGGGACAATGACATAGAGTTGTAGAGTCACTAAGGATGGAAAAGACCTCCATGACCATCAAGACCGACTGTCCACATACCACTAATATTTCCCCACTAAATCATGCCCTTAAGTACAACATTTAATATTCCTTGAACACCACCAGGGACAGTGACTCAATCACCTGCCTAGGCAGCCTGGTCCAGTGCATGATCACTCTTTGAGGGTTTTTCCTAATATCCAACCTGAACCCCACCCCCCAGCACAACTTGAGGCCATTCCCTCTAATACTATCACTAAATATTAGCAACATACAAGTATACAACTCTGAATGTGGTAAAGTTCATAAGTTACAGGTAAACCTGAAGGTGGTAGGTTGCAAAACTGATTAAATCTCTGAAAATAATCAAATCTCCACTATTTTTCTCAAGTCACTCCCAGATAATTATCAGACAGGAAAGCTCACTGTCTCTAAAGCTTCAGTGATGTTTTTGTAGACTGTGTTTTGTAGACTCCATAATTTAGAATTACTTAGCAAAAATGCCATCATCCAGGGTTATATTTAGCATGAGTAAATTTAAGGAAGTTGGCAAGGAATTATTCAAAATAAATAGAAGGAGGAATTACAGCTACAGACTACTGTGGCTGTAAACACAGCAGAGACCGTAAATTAAATGCCAAATAAAGAAGGTTTCTTCACAACTATAACTACTCTGACAGAAAGCAGTGGATCTAATTAGAGAACCTGTAGTACTTTCTGTATGATCTTTGATAATCTTGATAACCTTTACTCCAAAAACATTTTCTTTTCTTCCACTGCTTCATGCAAGAGTGTCTAAGCAGGCTTTCTTTGTTAAGATAATTAATTTAAGTAAATTAGCGTGTACAGAGTGTTGCAACTAGCTTTCTCATCCACTTGACCTAGTTAAGACTCATCTATTTGTAAAGAAGAGGAAACAATAAACATGGGATGAAATGAAGATGGTTGATTTACCTCACTTATGTGTGGTATCATACAAGTCTGTTTTTTATCTTAACATACATTTTTTTGAAAAAAAAAACGGTGTTTAAACATTTTAATGTCACTGATGAGAACTAGAAGTCCATTTTACCTGACCATTCTTGCATCCATGCTTAGTACAATCCTGTTCAGTATCTTATCTGACAGTCAAAGTCAGTTAAGATTGCTAAGTGAAAATCATAATCAAGATGGCAGAGGAATATATTTGTTCATTTTTGTTCCTCCCCTTTCTGTCTGTGGGAAAAAAAAAAAAAATATTCCCACAAAAAAGAACAAATCACATCTAAAGGATTTGCTGATGTATACGGTCCTGCCTGACAGAGAAGAAAACACCACATTAAGGGAGTCTCATAAAATAGATGTATCTGCCTCACTTTGAATTTCCTAGCTTATTAGATAAACTGAGCTCTTAGGAAACTCTTGTTATCTGAAAGTGCAGAGAAAGAATCTGAATTTAACTTGTTCTTCCACACTTTGTCTTGTTAAAAAGCAGATATGACTACCAGGAAGACCATCTACAATGGTGTTACTGGTTGTCTCAAAGAAGATTGTTCTGTATGGCGGCGCACAATGTAACGAAATTAGTCACACAGTATGAGATACGTGATCTTCAGGGAAAATAAGTACTTTAAAGCTTAAAATGCAATTTTTTTTTTTTCCTGAGGAACACAATCAACAAAGGATGAAAACGATTAGGAATAACTAGTATGGCCAAGGAAAGTATATGAGTGAAACATTATGATACGCGCTTCCATTACATTCAAAAACATCCAATGAGTAAAAGAGAAACATACTTCATAATGAAAGGGTAGAATATTTTTGTTAGTGTAATGGAACCCTTAGTATTCTAAATAAAATTATTATTATAGGCCTATTTACTACAAACAGCAAATGTAAAGGATAACGAGGAGAACCACTACTACATAAAAATCCTGAAAAATAATAAACTTCTTACATACACACTTCCAAGTATTTTCCTTTTGTTTTTTAGCTTCACTTAAATTAACTATTTGAATATGGCAAAGACCAACCGTCCCTGCTCAGCAGCACATTTCTGAATGGGATTGGGAGCAATCCATCTGAACAGAAGATGGATATAACAAATAGAATCTTAAATCCTTTCCTGAAGATTAGATAGTAACGTCTCCTTCGGTGTGGAATCTTCATAGGGTTGCTTTAATGTGTTTGGTAACATGCTCTAATAACTTGCTCTTTCTTTTTTGATCTGCAAGTTCACATCACATATGAACTTACTATTTATTATACATTTTACACATGTTAGATGCCTGAAATTTATTCCATTGGTACATTGTGTATGGCAAAAGAAGGCAATAACAGAACCTTCCAACAAGATAAAAGTACTACCAAGCAATAACAGATAACAAAGAAGAAATACTAGCTCACCCCCTTCCAACAATCAGCAACAGTTCAACAGAAAGGCAACCTCTACCCAAAAAAAAAATATTTCCTTGGCTGCTAACCCTTAAATGAGGGTGAGGACGGGTGGATCCAGGCTACATGCCTTCCAATCACTCAGGTGCATTACTTGCATCTGAGCTCCGTGGCTTAGTCACATCTTCTCACCTGGTGCTCAACCATTGGTTCAGTCAGTGACCTGGCAATTTCTCTGCACTATGAAACCAATTTTTGCCTAGCTCCACATGTTGCATTTCCTTCAGTGATTATTGTTGTTTATAGATGCAGAGTCCTTATGGTCAATCTATCTCATTTTTTAGCAAGCCACACCTGTACTCCTCTGCTTTGCAACCTGTTTCACCAGATTTCAAGGCATCTGCTCTCATACCAGTATTTCTCTACACTTCATTGTTATGCTAGAGACATCACTGGATTTACATTCAAATCTTTATGGATGAGAAATGAGAGTATTTTACCATTCCATCATTTAAGGGCAAAGAAAGTGTATCTATTCATTTAAACAAAAGAAACAATTGCTGCTAGTTCCTGCACAACTGCAAGAAAGTGTCTATAGTTCTAGAAATAAATTAAACTAAGTTCTTAGATAATTACAATACATTCCCTTGAGTACTCCAGGTCAGAACATGTCTTGATTTTCGCATGCCTTCCAGAAGTTACCAGAAGTTGAAATAGCTTACTCTAATTCTCTCGCACCAATCTGTAAATAGTAATGCTGTAAGTAGAAGAAATAATTGTGCATGCAAGTCCATTATCTATCTTTTGTGAGAAGGTCATCATGAACTGTAGTTTTTTCAACTAAGTTTGCGGTCTGATTCTAAGAGTAGTCACCTTAGAGCTGCTATATATCCTGAGTATAGTCATGATTTTGTATTACATCATTCGTGATGCCAAGGAGGAAGAAGATTCCAAGACTTTTTTTGGTCCCACATCTATCAATGAATTAATCAACTGCACAGACTTTTCTGTATGAGAAGAAAAAAAAATATTCAGTAAGGTAGTCCTATCAACCATTCCACATCTATACTATCACAACTAGTGAAAAAATATTTCTGTACATTGGCTGAATATCACTTTTATCAACTATGAAAAGCGGCTTTTGCAGTGCATGTATTTACTACCTGTAAAAACACATCAAATCTCATTTAATATATTACATTGTTAAAAGTGATACCCCCCAGACACAACATAATCTTCTCCTGCAATTCGAATAACACTGCATTTTAATTTTTGTTCAGTTTAATTTTGCATAGCTTCACATGCAGTCTGAGAAAGAATCAGTAAAAAAAATGCTGCTACATCAAATCTATAACACAACACAGAGAGGTAGAGAACCTAGTAAGAAAGTGTGTTCTAACAGATTTGAAATAACTTTGTTTTGTTCCACAATCTTTATCCAGCTTGAGAATACTAATCATAGGCCAACAGCTTTGTATTCAGAAATCCCAAGTCACACAGTGGTGGAAAATTCTGATGAGCCATAAGCCATGTTGGAATCGGGGAAGATTCAATTTTAAGTGTCAAAATGTTAGTCTTGCTGCCTCTGAAGGATTTCTTACATGAATAACAAATCCATGTGCTTTCACAGTTACCTTCTCACTTTTCTCCTTCATTCAAATGCACACATGAGGATGAATATATATCTATAAATATTTCAGCTGACGTGAGAAGATTAAGTGGTGACAAGTTTACAGATGGGGGAATACTACAGTGATGGGGATATTCGAAAGAGTTCAAGGAGGTAAACTGAGAATAAAAAAGTAGGAAGAAAACTCTTGAATAAAGCCAGTGAAATGATTAATTTGTATACATATGATAGAAAAGGAAAACCTCAGCTAACATTAGTCAGCAGAGAAGCAAAAAGAGTAGGAATACTTGAAAACCCTACCTGTAAACAGTATAACTTGTTGGGTTGTTTTCTTTTTTTGTTTTGTTTTGTTTTGTTTTGTTTTGTTTTGTTTTGCCTTGTCATTTGCCTCAGTATGCAGACATAACTTTAAACAAATACACGTTTTGCAGTGGTAATTCCAGTCTGATAATTCAAATGACTTTCTCAGTTAATCTTGATGAAAATATATCCTAAATGAAAATTCATCACTAATATCTATTTCAGCTCACGAAAGTCATTTTCTGGCATACTGTGTTGCATCTTGACTAATCTCAGGGACTGAATGATGAGATGGTCTCTTTTAAACTCTTGGAATTTTACATTGGCATCAAGCATAACAACAGATTGAACTAAAAGTATTCCAGTGCTGCGTTTTCATTTGTATCATAGTGGTCATTATTTTACCTACTAAAACCTAGCATTATAGCTCAGCAAAAGACATTTTCAGTTAACCAAGGTAGTGCTGGTAATACCAAAGCCTAACTGGAAAAAAAGTTCCTCCATATCTCTGAAGCCCTAAACATATCTGTTCCTTGGTGCTCTGGCATTGAATAGTAGCATCTTAACCTGTTATGACTACTAACACTGTCACCTCCAGAGTTTGTAGCCATCCATCAGTATTATCCTTTCCCATTTGGTTTGCTGTAGTACCTAGAGACACATTAGAATATGCAAAATGAAAAATATAATTGGAAGGCAGAAGTAGATTAAAGTAAAATTCCTAAAAGGAGTTTGAGATGTTAAGGGTAGAAAAAAAATATTAGATTATGCATTTATTTCCTTCCTATGTAATATTTTCTAATGAATTTTCTGGCTAAATACTAAGAAATAACCACAACTTTTCTACATTATCAAAATGAGGAAATCCCAATAGACGTTTTCTGCATATTCAATATGTATTATCTTCTTAATTCAACTCCCCTCTCACTTCCTTTATTGCTGCTGTGTAGCATATGGAGTTCTCCATTAATAGCGAATAGCCTGTGACATACAGTTCTACTAAAATAAACACAGAGCAAGTGCATAACTTGATATTTATTGAATGCTTCAAACTTAACCTTTGATATTAATAAACAAACAAACAAACAAAAAACCTGGAGAAACGAAATAGAAGCATGTGCATATCATACAAATAATGACTTTCTCACCACAACTCACACACACAGTTTCTTCTTTTTTTGTTCAGAAATCATGCTAGCAAACTAGTCAACATTAATGCTCACTGCATTTGAAAACTTTCCAGATAAAGTCTTCCTAAGATAATAGGTAATTCAAAGTTTCACAATAGGTAAAATTGGTTGAAATTAGAGTAATTGGTAATTAGAGAAGGAAGTGTTAGACAATCTTAATAACAAAAGGTCATAAAAGTTCAATTTGCTATGTTATTGCATAATGACATGTCTTACCGATATGTATTGTCTGTTTAAGTATAAACAGCACATCTGAAGAATGTGAGAATAGATTAAAAAAAGAAGTTCTATTGAAATTCACAGTAGTATTTACTGTGCTTTATGCAAACTACATCATGTGATTAGACTTTATTTTTAACTTGAAATCAGACAGGAATTTTTCCGATAAAATTTTTGCTTAATAATTTGCAACATCCTGCAAGCAATCTGCTACATCTAGTATGGTTTTATTTGAGAATAAAATGTCCTTTCCTATAAATAAAGTCTATATATTCTGACTCATAATGGTTATGAAACACATTCATCAAAGCTTTTGTTCAGCCGATGAGTTGAAAGCCTGTTTTGACTTCTTAATTATCACCGCTAAAAAACTCTGGTGAAGATAAAATAATGTGCACTTAGTATCTAGCAGTACTCCTACTTTTCAGTAGCATTTCTGATACATAGGAAGGTTTGATATCTTTGAAAAACCTTTTCTTATCAATATGTTTTGTCTTTAAGAATAAATTTCCCATTAGCAAGAACATCTCAACATTCTAGTGCAAAACAAATGTAGCTGATTTGTTAATAAACAAAAAGAACAACACTATTTCCAGCCACTTGTATAAAAATACATCTCAAGCTCACAACACCTATCCTAAAAGAATATGAAGAAGAATGGTTTTTGAAGTACCATATGTTTACAAACTTGTGTTGACAAAGCTAGATTATGAGATAGGCCCACTGGTGTCACTGTGCATATATTTGTATGCTTATGTTCTTCAAGTCAGTAAGAAGAAAGCAGTCATACCGGCAGTGATACAATATTCCTGTGAAGCTCAGTTCAGAGACATAAGTATTAGAGGCAGAAAACAAACATGAAACATTTTGATCTTACCTATTTATACATACAAAGGTTCACACACATAAAAAAAGAATGTATATATGAGTGGACTGTTGATCCAACATGCACATTATCATTCCATTCTAGCAGTAATACTTTAAACTTTCCCAGAGTGTCCTACATACAGATACTGTATAATGTACAATTAATTTGTTCAAGAAATCCACTACAAAAGCCATATCATCATCTTGCATATGTTGAAAACTTTCATCTCCCATTTATGTCTCTGAAAATCCTTATTTAAAGCATTATCATATCACTTATCACTTCTGAATCACTTAAGATCTTCTCCTTAAATAAAATAAAATAAAATAATAAAATAAAATAAAATAATTTTAAAAATCCAGTAAGAGAACTACAGGATTATTGATTTTCTGGAGTAAAGAGTACTTCAAAAACTTATTGATTTTATACACATCTCCAATACTACATGGATGGGGTGCCCTCCGTGGGAAAATACATGTTGTATTCCTGTCCTGCATAAAAATTTCCACTTGGACACAGGCACATCCTGGATTTTTATACCACACCCTTTGGACTGATAATGACAGTTGAATAATTAGATCGTGTATCAAAGGGGGAAGGGGGAGGTGCTGATCTGTCAGAGAGACATAATTAGGGTTCCCTTCATGACAAAATTTTGGGTTTGTTTTATAATTCCTGATGGCCCTGTGCGAATACTTGTGGTGTTACCATTCCACTCCCTTCTAATAATCTCCCTCATGGTGCAAGTAGGCCGCATCATTTTGATCCCACTTGCAATTCCCAAGGCCACCTTACCTTGCAAGTTTCTGATTCTAGATTCTCAGGGGCAGGGAGGAACAGATCATTTATCTTTCCAACTTGGGGCTTCAATCATATATCACTTCCCTTAATTTGGATCCTAATTGAGGAGGCCCAAGTTGTTTGTAACATACACAAGGCACTGGGTCTACCATCTCCGGGTCTTTCATTCAGATATCTCAGAGTTTCATGTAGTCTCTTAGTCCATGTCTGCAAGGACTCAGAGTCAGTCTTCAGAGCTTTTGATGACTTGAGGAGTCCCATATGCTGTCATCAATTTAGTTAATGCCTTGATAGCATAGGCTTGAATTGCTTTTGGCACCAGATAGGTCTGCATTAATCCACCTACCATGTCTACGCAGTTCAAGGCATACATGGCCCCTTCAGATCTAGGGAGAGGCCTATGTAGTCCACTTGCCATCTCTACAAGGTGTTGTGCCTCCTGGCTAGATACGTTGTTATTTCTGGCAAGGGTCTTGGTCATGTCCTGGATCACACCTCTCATTCTTGACATGCCTGAATCATATTTGACATTCTAATGGGCAGCCCTCATGCTTTTAGTGCTGCCCACGTTGTCCTCTGTCTGGAATGTCACATCTACTTGTGTAGCCATTGAGCAATGTTATTTGATGGTGAATCTTCTAGCCACCTTTTCCAAGCTAATGTGTCGGCTTCAGCACTACCCAGTGGTTGCATGGGCTAGTGTCCAGATACAAGGTAGGCTTATACTGTTCTATGCCTAGCCACATCCCATGTATCCAACTACATGTCTCTGTCCCAGATTGGTTGTGCTTGGATAGTCCAATCCTGAGCAACCCACTGTGAGATTCAAAGTGTGAGTCCTCTGTAGACTGCCCTGATCTCCATGCAGAAATTCAAAGCACCATCACCTGGTTCCTGGGTTACCATCATCCACACTGTTATTGGTTCAGCCCACTGGCTACTCTGTCCGTTCCCTTCTTTGAACCAGATGGTCTCAGTCGAGGGATGGTACACAATTGCTTGCCATTTAATAGGATTTCTTTTGCTGGATCCATCTGTGTACCAGGCATCTTGTAGGATATTACAGTTCCTTTATATGACTCCTCTCTGGTGGAGAACAGTGGTCTCTTCAGGGGCATCACGATGGTGCATCACTGGGCATAGTATCTTTTGTAGTTCTTTTTTAAAAAAAAAGATGAAGAAGACAACTGACTGTGCTGCCGCAGACAGGAGACCCAACATGCCACTGTTTGGGCTTGGGCCACCCCTGCCTTAGGAATACGTGATAGATCTTTTACCCACCCTTGAATAGGTAGTGTTGTTTTTCCTACTACTTCAGCTGTTGTTACTGGCTCCATTTTCTGCAAGGCAGAGTAGACAACCGATAACTGTTTCTCAGTCAAGCTGTACCTTTCTGCTTCATGCCAAACATGAGACCAAAACCCAACTGGGGTCTGGATGGAACACCGACAGCAATTCCCAGCCAAACCATTCCTGGGTTACATGCATGTCTAATTTGGCAGGTAGAGTGGGATTAAACATACTAAGTGCCTGTGAGAGGTAGATTGTGTTTCTGCAGTGGAAATTTCCAGTATTTCTGTATGTGGTGCAGGATCAGTGGTTTCTCAAAGAGAAAGCTGCTGAACTAAGGAAAGTTGAGACTGGGGCATTCTAACCTGGGTAGAATTGGTAATTTGGTAATTATATAGGGTAGGGGAGAGCCTAGTACAGGACAGAATGGGTGTGCCAATTTTTGGAAACCTTGCCCTCCTATTGCCATAAAAAGTACAGAACATATTTAAAAACAGTGGGTTGGTAACAGACATTGTATGGAAATGTTTCATAGCAACAGTGTCGGGAAGACTGTGAGCCTGAGACACTCAACCAGTGAGTGCCAGGAGAGGCATTACCTGTGACAGAACCAGGGTATATAACGGAGTGGATTTCACTGATTAAGCATGCAATTTATCCCTTATCAGTAGGGGCTGTGTGCCCATTATTGCAATAATGAATAAACTGCTCTTCAAGAAGATCTTTGCCTGCTTAGAAATTTTTGATTTTGAGCTTATTTCTCACATGCCTGTGCTCATTTAACAGCTAGTTTGGATCACTGGAAAGCGTCTTGTTCTATCTGTCTCCAAATCCACAATTGGATTTTCTTAGTCTATACAGAGGTCTAAGGATCTGTGCAGGGTGGGGTATAAATGTTCTCCAATATCCTAGGATGCCCCAAAATTCTTGTAGCTCTTTTGCCACAGTTGGTATTGGAAATGCCTCTATTTTATCAACAATGATACTGGGTAAGACTTCTGTCTTCCGCGACCAAACGACTCCTTACAATTTGACTGACAAACTGGGCTCTTGAACCTTATGTGGACTAATAGCATACCTTTTCTCTTGTAGGCAGTTTGATAGTGAACTTACTATTTTTTCAAGCATTTCCAGACAGGTATAAGTTAGTATTATATTGTCAATATAATGATATAATTAGACATTATCTGGTTTATCCCACCCCACCAAGTCATGGGCTACCAAATCATAGCCATAAGTTTGTGAATGTACTTACCCTTGAGGTAAGACCTGAAAGGTCCACTGCATGTGAATGCAAATTGATCTTAGGGTTCTCTAGCAATGGGAATACTGAAGAATGCTTTAACTAAGTCTAGAACACAATAGTAGGTTTTTAACTTCCTACTCAGTCAGTCCAGGAGAGTGGCAATATTGGCTGTGTAAATCAGTGGGGTGACCCTGGTTTCTGGACCGGTCATACTGGGGAGTTATAGGGATTGTGTGTTGGTCTTATTGCACCTACTTTTTCCAACTCTTGTATTGTTCCAGTTATTTCCTCCTGACCCCCTGGGAGTCTATACCGCTTCATATTAGTGATCTGGCATGGCTGGAGTACCTGAATAGGCTCACCCTTCACATAGCATGCATCAATGTGCCCAGAAATGCCATGCTGGCAGAAGAAGAAGGATAAAAAAGGGACAAACAACCAAGTGGGTAGGTGTCTGACACCAGATGCCTCACAGTGTGATGCCTGCCAGCTGAAGGACTCTCCTGGGACTGCTACCTGAGACCTGCTTCTTCCTCCTGGACTTGCTCTGTTGCTGTACATGCTTGCTGTCTAATGCCAGCCACTCTGCTGCTGCTCTCTCCCGTGCTTTTGCCTTGGACTATCAGAACAGCGTTCAAAGGGGTGCTGCTGGATCTTGGTGGTGACTATCCACGCTTTACATAATTCTTGCTTCTTTCCTACCTCTCCTATTGCCCGTCTTCCCTTCCCTATCACTCAAATTCGTAATAGTCGCCGACCTCCCCTTCCCCATCTCCCTGCTTGATTAAGATTTGTAATAAACTCTTCAGACCAACATTTGAACCGTTGTTTCTTAATCTCACATTGGGTATACACATATCAAAAAACCTCCTCACTTTCCTATAAACTGAAGTGAGATACCCACAAATACCTTTTGCAGACTCATTCACTGAAACTGATCCATGTATTTTTTGTTGAGGAGAAAAGTGTCTTCTAAGATCTGCTTGTCTCCTAGAATCTTTCAAGGAAGAATTTCCCAAATATAAACTTTTAAGTTGAGACCATACTGAGAAGTAATGTTCATGCTCTGGATTACAGAAAATAAGATTTAATTTGACGCTTTTGACTATTTCCTTCTCTATACATCCTGGTCATTACCACAGAGAAGAAGACTGTTATGTTATTTTATTTTAGCTGGAGTTGTCCACTAAAACAAAAGAATGTATAAAAAATATATTTATTATAGCAACAAATAGATGCTGATGAAAAAAAGACCATAAACTTTCAACTCCTTCTCAAAAACAGTAAGATTCTGGGACTAAAATTTTTGTAGCTGGAGAACTTATTCAATTGGGTGAATGCCTGCAAAGCTCTCGTGGGAGATTATTCTGACACAGGTTTCATTTCAGTAACTTCTTAAATCCAAACTCAGGTGATCCAACATGAGTAGGTAAAAAATAACACACAAACACAAAAAAAGACAACTAAACACAAAAATATGTCCACTTCTACCAGCACACCATTTGCACACTTTTTTCATTTTAATCACACTGCCAGCCAGAACTGTGGACAATGAAGACAGCAGCATCTACTGCAAGAGGAATAAATCCTCTTAAGGTTGCATATGGCTCTTTAATCTAAGCGCTCTGTAGAGATGACTTTTTTCCAGCATTCATCCCACATGAATCAGCTGGAACTCTGTAACTGACCTCATTTGGCATCTGTCAGAAACTAAAAGCAATAGCATTCAGCTGTTCAGTTCAGTAAAACATGCAATTGCATAAATAAAATATAAAACTATAAATCATAGAATCATAGAATTGTTCTAGAAATGGTTGGATCTTAAAGATCATCAAGTCCAACCGCAACCTAAATATACTACCTGTATTCAGCCCTGGTGAGGCCGCACCTCAAGTACTGTGTCAAGTTTTGGGCCCCTCACTGCAGGAAAGATATTGAGACCCTGAAGACCATTCAAAGAAGGGCAACAAAGCTGGTGAGCGGTCTGGAGCACCGGCCTTATGAGGAGCAGCTGAAGGAGCTGGGATTGTTCAGTCTGGAGAAGAGGAGGCTCAGGGGAGACCTTATTACTCTCTGTAACTACCTGAAAGGAGGTTGTAGTGAGCTGGGGGTCGGCCTCTTTGCTCACGTGATTAGTGATAGGACTAGAGGGAACAGCTTTAAGCTGTGCCAGGGAAGGTTGAGGCTGGATGTTAGGAAATACTACTTCTCTGAAAGAGTGGTCAGGCACTGGAATGGGCTGCCCAGGGAGGTGGTGGAGTCACTGACCCTGGAGGTGTTCGAGGAATGTTTGGATGTTGTGTTGAGGGACATGGTTTATTGAGAAATATTGGTGATGGGTAGATGCATGGACTGGATGATCCTGTGGGTCTTTTCCAACCTTACAATTCTATGATTCTTCCCTAACTCTAACAACCCTCTACTACATCATGTCCCTGAGCACCACACAACAAACAGTTTTTAAACACATCCAGGGATGGTGACTCAACCAACTCCCTGAGGAACTTATTCCAGTGCTTAACAACCCTTTCTGTAAGTTTGTCCTGATATCCAATCTAAACCTTCCCTGGTGCAACTTGAGGCCATTTTCCCTCATCCTGTCACCTGTCACCAGTGAGAAGAGACCAACCCTGCTCTCACTGCAATCACCTTTCAGGTATTGGAAGAGAGCAGTAAGCTCTCCCCTTAGCCTCCTCTTCCCCAGACTAAACAGTCCCAGTTCCTTCAGTCGCTCCTTATAGGGCATATTCTCCAAGCCTTTCACCAGCCTTGTTGCCCTTCTTTGCATCTGCTCCAGCACCTCCATGTCCTTTCTGTACTGAGGTGCTCAAAACTGAACACAGCACTCGAGGTGGACTCACGACAGCCAAGCACAAGGGCAGGATGACTTCCCTAGTCCTGCTCACCACATCATTCCTGATACAAGACAGGATGCCATTGGCCTTCTTGGCCACCTGGGCACACTGCTGACTCTTATTCAGCTGACTGTCCATCAGCACACCAAGGTCCCTTTCTGTCAGGCAGCTTTCCAGCCACTCTTCCCCAAGCCTGCAGGATTGTCTGGGGTTGTTGTAACCAAAATGCTGGACCCGGCACTTGGCCCTATTGAAACTCATACAGTTTACCTTGGCCCATCAATCCAGTCCATCCAGGTCCCTCCATGGTGCCTTTCTCCCCTTAGGCAGATCAACACTCCCTTCCAGTTTGGTGTTGTCTGCAAACTTATGGAAGGTGTACTCAATCCCTTCATCAAGATCATTAATAAAGATGTGTACTGTGACTTGGGGATGCTCACAGTAGAGAGGATTTAAACTCTGTCTCTTTTCTTTCTAGGAAGTTAATACCTTCTGAGCCAACCTAACACAGTTCCAATTCCTTTCCAAAGGCGTTTCTTCTGTGATTTTTCTTATGCACTCACTGTTGTGGCATGTGGTATTCCTTCCTATCCTAAACTGGAAAACTTTTCTGAGAGTGAAAGATCATCTTCAATGTCATTTATCATCACTCAGAAAAAAAAAAAAAAAAAAAAAAAAAAACATTCAGCAAGCTGTTGAAAATGAGTTAGAAAGGACTTGATTCCTTTGGAATATTTCTTAAAAGTTGTAGTTCCTCTAACTTGCCTAGGTTACCACCAAAAATGCTATTGGTGGTTCATCTGTAACATGGATTGCTACTCAAGAAAAAACTGTTATCAGGACCCAATACTCTTGCTCTTCTGCTCTTGCTCTACACATCCTAGAAGGAATCTCCATAATTTAAATATGTAGACAGATATTATACACTGCAAATAAAGACAGAAGAATACAATATCATGATTTACATTTTGAAGCATTAAGAGAAAAGACTAGAATAGAAGAGAGGAAAAGATTAGGGGGAAGACAGAGAAGGGTACAAATTGTGTACTGGGGATAAGAAAAGATAACAGACATGATATTATTAAGTCCATGCCCTTCTCTAGTAAATCTGCTTTTAGCAAAATAATTAGACAATTCCTTTCATATCCAGACAGATCCATAAAAGGAACTTACATATTTCAGATACCATTAGAAAAAGAAGGATGTTAAACAGAAAAGGTGGTATTTGGAGAAAAACAGTAAAGGATGGAATGCTGGGAATTTATGGAATGAAAGCCTTTAGTGAAGAAAATAGCAGAGAAGACTCTATTAGCAGAAAAAAAACATAAAGTTCAGAGCATCATAGCTCAAGATAAGAGAGAAGGGAACAAACCAGAAACATGGAATTCTGGTTTTATAATAGAGCATAATGAATAAGACCATTAAAAATAATAAATGAAAAAGGCAACCAATATGGCAAGCTCCTAAAGTGTACACCAGAAACAAAAACTAGATTAGGAGACCAGAAGTAGGACAAAGATAGAACTGATGCTGAAAAATAATTGGCAAGAAGAGCAACAAAGTCTAACGTTAATAAAAAGCTAGAGCTCACTATGTGCAAAAAACAGGTCAGAAATTCCTGCATCTATCTACAAATCTCCTTCAAACCGCTGAGAAATTATGCCATTGTATTTCGAGCCTAAATGGAGAATTAAATGATCTATTGCTAATCAGGTTTTCAAGTGATGTAAAGAGCATGATCATCTGCAGATGCTCCTGCCTAGAATTTCTCCTGCCCAGAAGATGCAACCCAGTCTGGTGCCTGGGGATTCGGAGTCCCTGCTCTGGTGAGGGGTTGTGGTATGACTTTCCCCATTGCAGTGTCTATTATCTGCAAAGCTGAACATCCGTCTCAATTATGCAGGCACACGGACAGATACATGACACTCGTAAACAGAAACACACACCTACTTGTCTTCTCCTCCTCCTCAGCTGCCAGATGGGAGATGTATAACATAGAAACATGCACAGCACTCTGCAGGTTTACAAGCACACAAACATTCATGGGTCACTTCATCTGCCTAGCACCCGTGCTCAAATCCTGGGCCCCCTTACCCATGTCACAGGCCTGTCACAAGTAGATATTTTTACACAACTTTCAAGAAATTTAGAGTTTATTTAATACTTTTATGATAAATCACACAAATATGTCTTATGATTCTTAGTAACACTTAATCATTAGAAGATTGAACACAATGATTCAACAGAATTTACTTCGGTAAGACAAAAATGGCTTAACAATTCCAGAATGAGCAAGTTCACTTGAATACTGCAGAGTATTACAAGGGAAGTTTCTAAACTCTGTAGCATGCATGAGGACTCTCTCTGCCTTGGTGAGATATTCCCACCTTCCCTTTTGTCAACTCTCAGGGGATGGATTAGAATCTCTCATCAGTCAAACTTGGTTAGCAGTGCATCTTCAGAAGTCTACTCTGAGAAGGATTCCAGCCCAGGAGAAAAACAAGGATCACAGCTTGCTGCGGTCCTTGAGTGTTCTAAGTGCTCTTTGCTTAAGGCCATTACTTATAAACAGCAAAATTATTGTTTTCAGTCAGAGTACTCTCCCTTCTGTCCAAAATTCAGCTAAGATAATTTTGGAACTATTTCCCAACTGTCCTTTTGAGAATGCCCCTCAGCGACACAAAGCTATGGCTCTGTCAGCACTCCACCATGTTCCCCCTCAGTGACATGCAGCTGTGACTCAACACCACAAGACCCTCAGGGACACACAACCTCCTAAGAACAACCTGTCTTGTTTTTCGATGATGCGCAGCCATAGATACCTCATAGCAATACCCATCCATGACAGGCTCAGAAAACCCTGCTATGCTTCACCTCAGCAACATACAGACATGATCATCCCAAAGAGCCGTGGCCTACTGTGAATGCACTGCCATGTCTCCCCCTTCAGCAGCATTCTGCAGTGCCTACCTCAATGTGCCACTCCATGTATTCCTAAGAGATACACAGCCATGTCCACTTCAGATTAACTTGATATGACCCCCAGACCAGTTTTAGTGTGGCTAACTCAGACTAGTTCATTGTACTCCCTCTCAATATGCTGTAGTTTAACCTGGCATGTGGCTAAGAACCATACAGTTATTCACTCTCTGCTCCACTTCCCAGTGGGATAGGGAAGTGAATTAGAAATACGATAGAACTTGTGGTAGGGATAAAACTATTTACTAAGACAGAGAAAAGGGAAGGAAAACATTTACAATCATATAAATGTATATAAATGTAAATAACAGATGATGTACTAGTAGTTGTTCACCACCCCCAACCAATGCCCATCTAACAAGCAACTGAAGTGTAAGAGAGTGTGATGAAGTCCCACTGCCTTAAAAACTTATTCCACTTGTCATATGATATGGAATATCCCTTTGGTCAGTTCAGGTAAACTGTCATAATTCTGATCCCTCCCAGCTCCTTGGGCCCTACTCTGTAAACGATATTGGCTTAGCAAAAAGCTGTAAACGTTGATGTATTTTGAAAATTGTTTTTTCTTCTAGAACCAATACCAAAACTGCATAATACTAGAAATTCTGAAGAAAACTATTCCTTCCCAGCTAAAACTAAGACACAGTGCCTCACAACCTTGGCCATGTCGAGGCTCCACCATAGCACCACTATGAATGAGTCAGTTTCCTGCCATGTTTCCCCTCATCAACACAAAGCCATGGCTGCCTCAAAGCATCCCATCATGTTTCTTCTCAGGTATGTACCACCATGGCCAACTCAGACTACCTCGTCATATCCCTATTCAGTTTTGGTCATCATTTCTGGAGCTAGGATTCCATGATTCTTGTGATCTCCTCCTAATGCAAGGTATACTCAGACTATTTTGACTTATTGGGATGGGTTCTTTATTTGTTTATTTCCTAGTTTGTTTGCTTGTTTGTCCCGAGATGATTGTGTGACATTTTGTCATGGTTTTACGATTTTGGGCTATTGGTATTCCACTTCATAACATCATGTAGTGCTCTGGGAGTTAAACAGTTAATGCTCCAATTCTGGGTACCTGTCCCAGAAGAGAAGAAGAACTACATGCCCCAGAGGACTTTGCATTCAGAGAAGAGATAAAGCCCCTGGCAAGGTCACGAGACCAGGCTCTCCCCCCTGCTGCTTGACCCGACTACACGTCTCACCTCTGCATTAGTATAAGGCCTTCAGTTTTCAGACACTCCCTCTCATTATATTTGATTTATTAGCTCAAATTCTAATTATATTGTATTATATTCTATATAGTGTGTTATCTTGCATTCTGATACCTTATTTAGTAAATTAGCTTGTTTCTCCTCAGATGTCGCCGCTGTAATTTCTGGGGCCCATTTCTCTTTTCCTTTATTTTCCCCTTTTCAGAGGCGCAGACCCACAGGTCCCTCCACCCCACTAGTCACAGAACCGGGCCAAATCAGCCCATAAACCGTTGACACATTGTTAATGATATGCAGAAATATAAACCCTCAGGAAGTTATTTTCCAGGGGCACATGGTTGAGTTTGTAGCAGATTAAAAAATCAGGCTGTGACAGCAGTAAGCACTGTAGCCATATCAAAGGGGCAGTGATTATTTCAATAATGCACATAACCCACTGTTGAGAGTTACATTATCCTGGTGTTCTACTTCAAAGGTAGAGCAGTTCAATTAGTTATGACTATAAGGATGTTGATGATAATGATAATAATGGATGCAGATTCCAGTAATCCTTAAACACGTCTCTTGTGCAACAGTGGACCATGCTGGGCATGGATGGCCAGTGAATGAGCATCAGGAGGTACTGGGTACCAGTATGGGAGAGGGTCAAGTGTTGCTGGAACTGGTAAGAAATGGCTCTTGCCGGCTTCAGAACTTCTACGTGCAACCCACTGCCTGATGAGCTTCCACCATTCAGAGGAGTCCACAGAACCTTGGTACAGATTTTCATTCAATGAAAATAGGCATTTCACATTTGTTGCTAATTTAGAGCAACTGCACCGGTAACTCATTTCTTCACCTGAGAGGGACAAGGGGTAGTATGAGATAAGGATGAGATCATGTACCAGTAATAATCAGTGTTCGAGTACACTCAGCATAAATGAGACTTGTATAAATAATTGTGTAGTGATAACACACTAGAGAAGTGAGAACTAAAAGAAAAGGTAAAACAACATTCCCCACCATCTTCTTCCTCCTGAGAGGGAATAAATGCTTGAAGGCTAAGAAGAGGATTCCAAAATCCATCTAGACATTCCTGGTTTCAGCTGAAAAAAAGAAAAAAGAGCTGAAGGAAGAGAAAGAGAAACAAATCGGACAAGAAAAGCACAGCACCAAAGAAATCAAAAGCTAAGAGAGAAGTGGACATACCAAAGGTCAAGGTACTTTGCATACCTCAAGCAGCACAGAGAAATAGGGAAAGGGATTTGTGATTAGTCCCTAATTCTTGATCTCTGCTGCTCCTGATCATTGCCACTGTCTTCTCCTGCAGCAACATGGGTTTCTTCTCATGGAATATGGCCCTTTAAGAAATGATCAGACTTGGGCTTTCACGGACAGGCATTCTACGAGAACTTCTGCAGTATGGGTCTATATCACAGGATGATGTATTCAGTGACAGACTGCTCCAGAATGGGGTTCCCATGTAAAGCATCTCCTGTCAGACCACCTCCTCTGCCAGATACTTTCTGTTGTTCAGACAAACTGCTGTTCTGTCTCTAAGTCTGCTCCTGAGTTGGCACTCCATGGGCTGAGGCTCCCTTCAGGCCACATCCATCTGCACTGGCATGGGCTCCTCCATGAGCAGCACGTGGAGATCTGGTCACAGTGGTATCTGAGGGCTGCATGGAGACAGCCTGCTCTACAATGGGCCTCTCTACAGGATGCAAGGGAACTTCTGTTCTGTGCATGAAGATCTCCTGACCTCCTTCAGCTCTGATCTGGGTGGATGCCATTCTGTTTCTCTGACATTTTCTCATCTCTCCCATTTACTTGCTCATACCAGTATTTTCCTTTCTAAAAGCTGTTCTTCCAGATGTAAAATCAGTATTACTCATTGCTCAACTCCAGCCAGCAGCAGGTCCTTTTTTGAGCCATCTCGACAGAGCTCATTCTGATCTGACATGGAGAAGCAGTAGAGCTCTACACACAGAAGCCTCCACAGCAGCCCCCTACTACCAAAACCCTGCCATGTATAACTAATGGACAAAAGGAAGCAAAAGCTAAAGTGTAAGAATTAGAGATGCCAATGGCCCAGATACTTAGCATCTCATAAAAACTTAAATAATTTAAATTTATATTCTGGAAGGTTTAAGAAATGTTCTTTGTGCTAATGATGATGCTAAACTGAGCACCTACTCCAGCTTCTGGAGCCCAGCCCCGAAGTCTGGAGGGAGCTGGATTCTCTGCCCACGATGAGTTATGTGAGTTCTACAGTAAGTGAAAGTCATATTACTTCTTATGTAAACTTGATCTAAAGATCAGTGGCTCATGTTCTTCCCATAGTACAGAATGTTTCTATCTGCCTCCAAAACACCAATACATACAATTTATACACTGCGTAAAGTAGTGTCCTGGTTTCAACCGAGACGGTGTTGATAGCACACCAATGTTTTGGTTGTTATTCTGTGATGATCGTGCTGCTCACCAGAGAAGAAACTCCACCATGACGGCTCAGCATCTGGGCAAGGGGCAGAGCAAGCATGTTGCTGAGCCAGGACAACTAACCTGACTTACATAAGGGATCATTCCATAACACATGATATCATACAGAAGTTTGTAAAGCTATGGGGAGTAGGTTGAGGTTGCATCATTTTTCAGGGATTGACTGTGTTTTGGTTGGCAGATGGTTGACTATTTGTGTTGAGGGTATATTGTTATGATCACATTTTTTTTCTTTTCCTTTTCTATTGTAGTCAATACTAAAAAATGAATAAAGTAAATAAAGTCTTTCATTTTAACATGAGTTCTACTTCTTTCCCAGTTACCACATCCCATTGTGTGGTGTTTAGCTGCCTGCAAGATTAAACAATAACTTTTATTTCCTAAAGCAAAATCACTCAAAATTGATGCCTGCAAAAAAAATGCATAGTTTTCTATTGAACAACAGACTATTTATAAATTCTCCAATGCTATCCTGTAAATCTGAGATTGTTCTTCTCATTTTCAAATTTCAACAGAATGTGTTTCTATCTAGAAATTGATTAAATTAAATTAAATGAAGCAAGAATGTCTCACAAAAATGTGTTTTAAGTACTTCTAATATCACTGGTTACTTTTATGGAAAATGTGGTTGCACTTAGATATATGTATAAACTTGTGAGATTTACAAATTATAGACATCATTGGCAGTACAATCCACTTCATGGGAATCACTTGCTCACAAGAACAGTATCATAAAATTCTGGATAATTTTAACTATATATAGTAAGCTTTTAATGTACAGCATATTATGCAAAGACAGAATCCTCCCATGGCTCTTTTGGGTATTTTTTTATGAACAGTAATGAAATTCAGTTCGAAGATCCAAGATAGTTGGCATCTGTTCCTTAAAACCATGGTTGTCCAAACATTTTGGCTTGCCTGTGCCCACATGGAGTGAAGAGGAACTGTCTTGGCCTGCAGTTGCTCTGAAAGGTATACTTCCCATTTTATTTCCATACAACTGCAACCAAATACAGCTAGCACAAAACACCATATTGGCACATGAAGATTTTGTTTGACCTTCAGGACTGAATCCCAAGAGAACCTCTTAGTCAACATCATAAACAGTCCAAAGTCAGCATTTCAGAAGTCCAGGGTAGCAGTTTTCCTGACGCCCCAATTTCTTATTTCACCAATAATCAGGATCTAAATAATTTTGCATTTGCAATGGCCAAATCTGTATTCAACTAACTTCTCTACTCATAAACAGCAAGCCTAGCAGGGCACCTCAATTGATAGGCTCTCTTAACAGATGTGTCAGGAAGTGATCTACCATACACTCCAGGAATGTCCTATGATGTATATAGACTCTGTTACATTTTATTTCCAGCTAAGATGTGATAATTTGAATTCCCTCTCGAGAATAAGGGCTAGCAATTGCAAGACTATTGCAAAATGCTTATACAATGCTTCATCTGTCTCTTCATCCTTTTGGCAGTCCATAAAAGGCTATTACCAGGATGTCAGTCTTAATAGCCTTGTCTCACCCCACTTGGTGGATTTCAAGGGAGGTGAATCTTTTTCTGTCTCCTGAGTTGTGATTTCCATATTCAGCAAGTGTCTCTATAATTCAAGATTCAGAGAAATTCTACAAACATTTTATTGAGAGCTTTCGTAACAACAACTAATACTCTACCAAGATGTAAAATTTTCTCACAAGCACTAAAAATGAGTAAGTGTTAAAAGTAAGACAATAATAAGCAACGTCTACAAAGAAGAGCAAAAGAACATAGAAAATGGGGAGAGACAGACAGAAAAACAAGCATATATACAAACACAGGAAAGCAGTTCATCTGTCCTCAATCCAGCAATGTATGGTGGTGCTGTGTCACTACTTTGGTAGTGTTGTGTCGTTCAAGATTGTGGTGGACAGTTGACGACAGACGACTTGCTAATATTCCAGAGTGGTCAAAGAATTTCTTTTAAATGGCATTTTCTGACTTGAAAAATCTCATCAGTAACTCTTTTGTTCTCAGCTTCCAGGCCATGCAATTTTAAGTCAGCAGATGAGAGGAAGCAGGGAGACACCATCTTGTATCTTGCCTTCATAGAATATAACAATATCAACAATTACTGTTCTCTATAAAGCTGGAATCATTTACTCCCAGTCAAAGTCTTCAGCCAGAGTAAATTCCTATGCCTCCCCATGTGAAAGCAAACTGTGTTTATAAATAAGAGCTTTCAAATGGAATTTTCAAATTACTGTCCAAAAAAGTGCTTTTGATTATCTCATGTTGATTTGAAACATTCTTTACCAATTTGAAAAAGCCCTCCCCTGATTGTTGCCCATGAGGACTCTGTTTCTTTACTATAACCACTAGTGAGATTCAGTAGACCAAAACAGCCACACATACAGAACCATCCCACCAAACCTGCTTCCTTGCCTGTCCCTTATGAAGAGCTTACGGACGGTCACTGAAGCACAAAACCGTGTTTCAGCAATGGCAGGTATGTCATACATTTCCTGCTGCACAATGGCTTCTAGCTCCTCCTGTTTGTTGCCAGTGCTGAATACAGTGGAATAGATGCACTTCAGATAGGCTACCAATCTCACTCCAAACCCTGCCATGCAGCTCCTAGGCTCGCATCTCAAAAGCCTGGTTTTATTTTTCCCCTTAAAAACTAGCCTAAGAACAATTCGCAGTTCACCTTTCCAAGAATAAATTACAGGGAGAGAAAAAGAAGTGCACAAGGGTAGTCCATCCCAAACCCCCTCACGGAAGGCCAATGAAAAACAGACCTAGAATTTGCAAAGGAGACTATAAAAGACACAAACCCGAAGACCTGTGTGGGTACCCCACCATCCTGGGTATGAGACATCTTTGTAAACAATAGTGGTGATCTGAAACTTCATTTTATCCATCCTTCTAATTTTTCTTTTTAACAGTCTCACAGGTTCTATTACACTTGTATTGTCTTACAGCTATAATGTTGGATGTGTTTAAGAAGGAATTTGTTTTGCATATTTTGATACTCCATGAAATGTTGGCACAGTGAGCAGGCGTTCAGTGACAGGTTTGTTACTGGGGCATCACAGAAGGAGGAACTGACATCTCTGTCACTGTAGTGTGACCATGGACCAGAGTGCTCTGATGGTCGCTGTGGTGGCACAGTAGAGAGGAGGAACAGAGTAACAGTGGTGCTACAGCCAATCCAAGTCTAGGCCCCAGTACAGTTCCTAGTGCTGATGTACATCTCAGAAGTCCAGAGTAGCAGTTTTCCTGACACCCCAGTACTTGAGAAAAAGAAGATCCTTTGTACATACACCTATTATGTGCTTTCCACCAGCTACAGTGTAATCTACATCAACATTTATAAAGCCTCTGATGCAGTCTCCCAAACCCTTCTCCTGAGGAGCTGGCAGTACATCGTTTGGACAGCTGTACTGTTAGCTGGGCGAATAACTGACTGGATGGCTGGGCCCAGGCAGTATTGGTGAACTAAGTTAAATCCAACCAGCAATCAGTCACTAACGGTGTTCCTCAGGGGTCAGTATTGTTCCAGTCTTGTTTAATATAATTTCTGATGATTTGGAGGATGGAATAGAGTAAGTTTGCGGATTACACTAAGTTGGGGGAAAATACCAATATGCTGAAGGGTAAGAAAGCTCTACAGAGTGATCTGTATACATATAGGTTGGATCAATGAGTTTAGGATAGTTGTGTAAGTTTCAACAAGTCTTATGAGAAGTGGATGAGAAAACAGGAATCTTTTAGTCTGGAGTAGAGGAGGCTCAGAGAAAACATATAGATGTGGTAGATGAGGACATGGTTTAAGGGTGGCTGTGGTGGTGGTGCATTGAGGGTTTGTCTTGCTGAGGTCTTTTTCAACCTTAGAATTCTGTGTCTATGATTTCTGAGTCAGTTGAGATGATGGTGACTCACATGAAACCAAAACTGTAAGTTCTTCTTTAGATGCAGAAATTGTGCACAACTGCACAGAAATTGTGATTTAAAAAAAAAAAAAATGTGTATGCAAAAACAACTAAGGAAGACAAAGAAAGAAAATGTTTTCTTCCTATAACAATTCTGTCTCTGTGTTTCACATCAGAGACAAAGATACAAAGGGTATTTCTACAAGGGTTTCATAGTGTCCTTAATAGTTGTAGGAGTGTTGAATAGGTACACTGATTCCAAAAAGCATACATTATGTAAAAGTAATTAATTAGCAAACTACTGTATGCCTATGTAGAATTTCAGATTCTAGCAACTGTTGGCCTTTTTTTTTTTTTTTTTTTTTTTTAAAGAATGCATTGGTCTTGTTCATTCAAGATATTTGCAAGTCTTAAAGAGTTCAGTTGAGAACATATTGAACAGATTTACATCCTTCAAAGATTTTTTATGAAATTGTAATGTTACTATAATTAATCCTTTAAAATAGTTGTTCAGAAATGTACATACTGCCACAGATGATGACATGAATCAGGCATAATTGTGAATGCTGTTTTCTAACACCACATGGGAATTAGAGAGCTTTCTTCCTGAATTTTGGATAACAATTTTTGGTGACCGAGATGTGAGGTCACTACTGAGATCTCATGGACCAAAGGACCAGAGGGGACTTCCATTCAGCATGCACAATGAGTGATTTTTCGGGACCTTCCGGCTCTGTTCGGTCTGGCCACAAGATCCCGGTACTACGGTAAGGTATTCCATTCTTTTTTATTGCCTCCATTAAATTCTGACAGAAGTCTGTATCATGTATGGACAGCAAGGGAAACACGATCCCAAGATACCCTACCATACACTATCAGGAAAATATCCCAAGTGTGACAGCAACCCAGCACTCAAGTCTCTGGGTTAAGAAATGGGGTACTTGAGAAAGTCAAGTACCAGAGTATGATTAAGGTGTAACACAAATGCGTAAGGGAAAGGTGTAATGTAAAGGCATAAGATAAAAGGAATTCTGATGTTCTCTCAAAGTATTGCAGTAGAAGGGGTGCTCGCTCCTCCCCACAATACTGAAACATTAATTGGTAACTGTGCTGCATTATGGTTACTGACATTGTGCATTTGTATGTGAACACAGATATGTGAGTGATGGTACTGAGTTTTCTATTTTTTCTGTCTCTTTGTAGTGTGTGTATGGTGAATCTGCAGATTGTGTTAAGCTTTCCTTTTTACTTTTGTAGCTGCAGCTGTGTGTGTGTGTTACAATGTGTGAAGGCAATTCGCACATTCCAGACATTCCAGACAATGAGCAGTCAGATGTGGAAATTGTGGAGGAAACTTGTTGAAAATTGTAATTATTGGTGAATTGAAGAAGATTAAAATTACTTGTGGAAAGCTGGGATTTGTGGAAAACAATAACAAGTGAAGCTCCCATCTTGCTATAGGGGTTATTCATTACGACTCTCACTGAAGGAATTCTGTGTAAAACCACGTCTTGAGGGAGTCAGTGGACCTAGTAACCTGAGGAGGGACAATTGTCCAGCACAGAGTATATTTAGAGGCTTGCAATAAGTTGTGGTCTGCACTGGCCAAGGCAGACTTGTGCTAGGACAAGAAACCCCTATGTCAACCCCCATGTGGCTCACAAGCAGAACGCTCAGAGGGAGGAAGAGCCAAGGGCAGGGACAGTTGCAAACTCCTTTATCTGTCTTAACTATTTAAATGTAGAACCCGAACTCTGAAAGAGTGCACTTGTTTCTCAAGTTGCCTTGTTTGAATCGTGAGGAATAAAGGAATGCCACTTTCTAACACCACACTGGAGGTAGAGAGTTTTCTTCCTGGATTTTGGACAACAGTTTTATAATTATCATCCTTTCACTATAAGCAATCATAATGCACAGCTTTTTTTGTCTCAAAATATTTGTTTAGTTTTTCATCTTTACACTAAAATCTGAACTGAAAGTCCCTGAAAAATAACAGGTTCCTATAACAATTTTCCACATAAATTTTGTTAATAACTGCTGACAAACTTTTCATAATAATTAATAAAATGTACAACTAAATAAGAAAACAGAAGGTTTGCATTGCTTCCAGTAGGTTTTATTATCAAAATAACATGAACATTTCAAAAAAAAAAAAAAAAAAAGATTGCATATTTGGGGGAAAAAGTATGGAGATTACTCAGTCTCCTTCAGTGATTCCTCACTTTTTGCAAATGAATCAACAAAGAGGAAGAGGATTAATTGGTATCACAGCTATAGTTGTAGTCACAGATCAAGACCAGACCTATCGATTTAGGTGTTTCATTAGGTAGAAGTTGCTGGATCGAATTCATGCAAAGTTTGTGGTAACAATTATGAAATGAGGCAGTATTTCTGGAGGGAACTGTAAAAGTCTATTCATACTATTCAAATACACAATTTGAAAATATATTACTACTATATCAAATATATAGTGATTGTGTAAGGGTAGATGAGATTTACTCTAGAAAGGCTAACCTCAAATCAATCTCATGACTGGGACCACCACACTGCCCCTAGGACAGACAAAATTGCAGTGAGAATGGAACAGAAAGTGCCGTTATGCCACTAAATTTTGTGAGTTAGCTTCTACTACAAAACCACAATCTTCTAATATCAAAGTATAGGCCCTTTCTAAAACTTACAACTTTATTATAAAATGGCTGCATAGGTTGCTTCAAACAAAAAGTTGCTGAGGCAGAGACTAGCACAAGACTATGCAAAAATATTTGACCCAAAAGCAGAAACTGAAGCAAGCTGACTAATCTGTGATAAGGCAATCTGCAGGATAGTACTAGCACAGGACAGAACAAATGTGATATCATAAGAAATATAGCCATCTTATCTCCATAGAGAAATATAAAATATACTTAAAAACAACAGGCTGGTAACAGACTTAATATGGAAATATTCTTTAGCGATTGTGTTGAGGAGATTGTGAGCCTGGGATGCTCAACCAATGAGTTAACAGGAGAGATGATGACGTGTTTTGGGAAGAAGGTACATAACGGCGCGTATTTTGCTGACAAGGCGCACATCTTTGCCACAAGAGGGTGCGAGTCCACCATTGCAATTGCGAATAAAGCGTGCTGCTTCACGACGGTCCTTGCCGGGGTCGAGCTTATTGGCTGAGAGTATTTCTCAGGTCTAGATTAGAATGAATCAAGATTACTGCTTTAAAAATGCATATAGAATACTTCCTCGGCCAAACCAAATTGTAGTGTTCTTATCATGATATAACCGAAGCATAAATTCTGAATATACTTTAAAAAATTTGGTGTTTACATAAACAATGCAACTGATATGCATATCAGATTCTGACACTGGAGAGAGGTAACAGAAATAGCTGCTGCCATGGGGCATGCTGTAATAATGGCTCTCATCGTTCTCCTAAGGCTTTGGATGACCTTCTTGAGCACAGTGCCAAAACTATTGCAGAATACAAGTCTTATCAGATTGTTGGCAGGCTGGATGTAGTTGTGGTACTAAAGTAACACTGGTTTAGTGGACAATATTGGAGGTAGCTGAACAGTTGAACTAGATGATCTTAGAGGACTCATAAAGCTGAGTTAACTCTCTTACCTATACTAATGTACCTATACTAATGTACAAACTACAATCACTCCTCTAATTGATTTGCAGATACACAAAATGGAGCTGAAAACCTTGGAATTGACTTTTAAATAGTAGCCAGCTTAGATTTTTTTTCAGAAATAGTAAGATCATAATTTCTGTGGCATTTCTAGAAGTTTATTTCCCCTAATTATTAAATGCTTTATTTCTATCCCTTACTGAAAGCTTTCCATTCCCCACTGCAGCCATGAATACAGCAGTCTGTGGGGATGGATGAATTGAAGGAGTGGAGACTGCTGTCACCAAAGCGAGGGAAAGTAGCTGTCAGAAGCAGCAGAATCTTATCTGCTGATGATAGAAAAAGTATTCTATTAGTATAAATCTGTTTTAGGAAGGTTGCGCCTCTCTGATGGGATACATGACAAATCCACTGCTTATGTGATCACAGGGGCCACAGAAGATGGTCACTTGGGGGTGAGTAAGAAGGCAAGGTCTGAAAAGCAAGATCAGCAACCTAGGTGACATCCTATTTTCCTTCAAATAAAAAACATATGTGGTAACCAAGCCACCAACATCAGCTGTACCCACTGTCATTATCTTAAGATTATATGATTCAAATTCCTTCTCTCTTGAGGGAGCATTGGAACCTTTGTCTAATTTAGTTGTTTCCATAGTTGTAACAAGACTTGGTTGGGTTGCCTATCTATTTTAAACTGTACTCAGGCTCCAATCAGATTGTTAAACACTTGTGTCCTAGAGATGCTGATGAGTCCCATTTGAATTACTTTAGGGTCTAGTCTCCTAACGGATTGTGGGTAGATTTCTGACCTTTCCACCACCCTGATATGACACCGGTCCCTTAGGTGCTCTGTCTCCTCTAAGTCTGCCACTACCTGGGCAGCCTGTTGTACTATGGCCTCTGAGGCCGCTAAGGAGTTCAGTATAGATGCCCAGATGCTATACTGATGGGGTGGTACCTGTTGCAGGATGAAGTCTCTCATTCCTGCTGAAAATTTTTCAAGGTCTGGGCTTTCAAAGGTATCTTCATAAATTGCTTCCTTCATGTCCAGTTCCCTAATGTAATTTTCCATGTAAGTATTCCATAGATTACTATAGGCCCATATTTAAGGGTATATCACTTTTATTTGTCGACATTATGTGGCGTGCAGCCATTAACCATTGAATTAAAGAATGATTTTTCTCATTATACTGAACCGTAGCAAATAACCTTTGTCTGAGGACTGGGTGGGTAGTGATGGAGGCGAGTTTCAATATTTCTTGTCCACTCATTACAACTTTTCTATCCTCATATCCCATAACCTGAGAAGCCAGGCCTGCACTCTTTCCCTTGGTCTTTGCTTGAATCACTGTACCAGGTCCATATGTTTGGCTATTGTGTATGGGCATGCTATTATGTGTAGCATGGTTTGGTTGAGTGGCCACTGGTCTCTCCCAAGTCTTTTTTGTCTTGTGTGACTATAGAATGGATTTCTAGAGGGTCCAGTTCTACCAGAGACTCTAATTCAGATTTATTAAAATTCTCATTTCTAAAGTTTTCAGGGCTGTAAGGGTACTATTTCACCAGGTCCCCTTTGCTTGCAATGGACAGGTCCCTGACTCATGGTATTGTGCCAGTTTGGATACTTTCACCCACAGGCACAGCAAGCTTATACTCAAGATGTTTAACTCAGTCATGCAATAAGTGATTTTCTTCAAGATTTTCTTCTGACATGTTCAGATGTTTTAATGTCATTAATAGAGGCCATGCTACAGTAGAGGCAGCAAGCTGCCTCTTCTTGTTTGTCATAATACGTTTTCCCAGGCCCTCAAAATAAGCAGTGATATGAGCTAGAGAGCTAGCAATGTTTCTCCAATCTTTCAAAAGGCCCCATTTTTTTTCTACAATAGACGCCAGCCAATGCCCTTGGGAGCGTAGCAATCTCAGGATGTGTCCAAGTAGTTCTCCCTCCAGGGGGACAGATTTCCCCTATCCCAGCTATCCTGCTACACCTTTCAAGAAAGCCATCATAGTATTTTCCTTTTCAGGAGACCTGAAAAGAAATACTTTTAGAAGGTTGGCTCCTGCCTGGCTCACCACTAATGTGGAGGAAGGGAAAGCGATGATAATGCCTTCTACTAGGACAAGAACATGCTTATAAAGCTATTCATCAAGATTTAGTTTAGAAAGCAATATAGAAGGTAGCTCACCCTTTCCAAAGACTAGTGACATCTTAAGAAAAGTGTGATCACTAAAGAAAGATGTTGCTCCCTTGGCTGCTAACACCTTAAATGAAGGTAAGGAGGCATAGACTCAGGGTCCACCCCTTCTGGTTGCTCAGGTGCATTGTTTTCACCCTGACTGAATCAAAAGAAGCATGGTTAGCAGGTCAAGGGAAGTGATCCTGCCCCTCTACTCTGTGCTGGTGAGACCTCATCTGGAGTACTGTATCCAGATATGGAGTCTGTAGCATGGGAGAGACATGGGCCTGTTGGAGTGCATCCAGAGGAGGGCCACAAAGATGATTCAAGAGATGGAACACCTCCCCTACGAGGATAGGTAGGGAGAGTTAGGGCTGTTCAGTCTGGAGAAGAGAAGGCTCTGGGTAGACCTGATAAAGCTTTTCAGTGTCTAAAATGGGGGGGGGGAGGGGCGGAAAGAAAGGGAAAGACTCTTCAGTGGGATCTGTGGTGATAGGACAAGGGGAAATGGCTTCAAACTAGAAGAGGGGAGATTTAAGTTGGATATAAAGAAAATTTTTTTACAATAACATTAGTGAAACACTGGAACGGGTTGACCAGGCAAACAATTCTATGATTCTATATGTAACTTAACAATATAGACTTACATTTCAAAGTCTAACTAGGCATGATTAGGGATGCCCAACAAGTGTCTAATCAGATTTCCAGGAGCATTTGAATGCATCAGTCAACTAAAACTATTTGAAATCTTCCTGTAATACTTTAAGTGGTCCAAATAGAAGCTGTGTTAGACAAGAACTGCTCAATTTGGTGTGATAGCCATGTTGTTTACTGAACTCTGCTATGCAGTCTCTAGCTTCATGAATGTTTTTTTCTTCACTCTAGTGAAGAAGGAACTAAGAAGAATGAAAAAGTCATGCAAACTGCTTAAAGCAGTGAGAAAGAGGAACAGGCTGTTCAGCCTGGGGAAAAGAGTACTGAGAGGTGTTTTGCTAAATGTTTATAAGTGTATAAAGGCAGGTGGGAGGCAAATGAATGAGGCTGGGCTCTTCTTAGTGGTGTGCAGCAATAGGACAAGAAGTAATGGCCTGAAACTTGAACATAGAAAGTTCCATACAAACATGCAGAAGAACTTCTTTACATTAAGGCTGATGGAACAGGTTGCCCAAAGTGGTTGTGGAGTCTTCTTCTATGGAGATATTCAAGACCCATCTGGACATCTACCTGTGTGATCTACTGTAGGGTACCTGCTTTAACAGTCAGATTGGACTCAATCTTTTGAGGTCCCTTCCAACCCCTGCAATTCTGTGATTATTTATTCTGCCAGCAACTGAAATACTGAGAGATTCATAAAGGGCTTTCCTCCTTCTGGACACAAGTGTTATGAAGAGCGGCTGAGGGAACTGAGATTGTTTCTTCTGGAGAAGAGGAGGCTCAGGGGAGACCCTGTATTTCTCTATAACTTCCTGAAACGAGGTTGTATGAGGTGGGCATAGCTTCTTTTCCTGTGTAACTAATGATAGGACTAGAGGGAATGCTCTTACGTTGCACCAGGAAATGTTCAGGTTGGATATTAGAATAAAATCTTCTGAGAAAGTGGTCAGGTGCTGGAATGGGCTGCCCATGGGGGTGATGGAGTCACTATCCCTGGAGGCATACAAGAAAGGTTTAGATGTACTAAGGGGCATGATTTGGTGGGGAAATATTAGTGATTGGTGGATGGTTGGACTGGATGATCTTGGAGATCTTTTGCAACACTGGTGATTCTATGACTCCTACAGGAGTGTTCACTCTCCAATTGGTCATGTAACATTTATTTATTTTAGAGTTGGAAATAGCTACATGTCTTATAGTCCAAGTAGTTTGGGTATTGCAAATTCTTCTAACTGGGATGGAACAAACAGAAAAATTTCTTGCATAGATGCTTCTAGTGGCCTATCCATGTAAGGCAATCAAAGCAAGCCAGTGGGGGGGGGGGGGGGGGGGGGGGGGGGGAATAGGTAACTGCTTTTATTTTATTTCTCAATCATTAGAAAGCCAAGGAAGATTTTAGAAAATTACATAACATTTTGCCCAATATTCTGTTGCATCCTTTTCCTGGTGCTATATAGAACCTGTCTTACTGCTTGATTATACTGGATGGTCAGGGCTGAAAACTGCAGTGTTTCCAGGGCGCTGCTGTATCTATTAACTTATAATCATGAGATAAAATAGTACAAAACAAGATGATATCTGTTGCCAATATAATAATACCAAGAGATAAATGATTATTCTCTACACAGAGGGTTACTATGTTTAGGAGAAAAGTGGGAGTACTGAAAATATTTTTCCACAATTAGTACATAAATAAAATACATCTTTAAAATAGTGTTTTTTAATTTTTATTTCATAATTTTTATTTCTATTTTGTGTATGTTTTATAGTGTATAGAATTTTAAAAACATAAACATGCATATACTTGGGGTGTATGCTCAATTTTCTATTTGACAAAATTCTACTCTTCCTGTATGTCACTCTTTAAAATATTTGTTTGCAAATGTATTTATTGTCAAAATCAATGACATGAATACACTGTGATTGTGAAGTGAGGGATATTTTTCTCTGGTAATACGGGTCTTATAAAAGCCTAGTAAAGTGGCATGATCAGATTTGAGTTGAATATCTGATTGCAACTCCATATTATAGTTTCACTTAAAAAGTCACAGGTAATGTATTTATGTCAACTGTACCAAAAAAATTGTCTGCAGTCTTGAAACTTGTTCTCAAATTCCTTTATCAAGATGGAAAGCAAAGCTACCTATTTTTGCTGTTCACAGAAATGCGTTTAGGCAGTGTATGAAAATGTGTTATTTGCCATAACTTGAGTTGGCACTGAACTATGTCTTTCCCGTGTCCTGGTTTCACCCCAGACAGTACTAATCACATGCCAGTGGCTTGTTTATTGCTGACTGATTGGTGTGCGCCTGGGTCCAGCCTGGATCACTTGGTGGGGAAGAGCCATGACAGAACAGAGCAGGGGGCAGAAAGCAGGACAAGCTATGCTTTACCTGGTACATCTTCCCTTCAAAGAAATGCAGTTTAGAGGTAACTGCTGTAAATCTGGGGCATTTTAGTAATGGACAAGCATAAAAGAAAACGTATCACATCTGGCTGAGTCTAGGAATAGATAGGATAGCATTTCTAATTTAATGATCTGGAACTCATGAAAACATTTTAAGAAAGGAACAAGTAGTCCAGTGCAAAGCATGAGAAGACAGCCTCAGAAAAACACCTATTGGAAATGCAAAATTTTTTCTGAGGACTCAGAGACAAATTTGCAGCAAAACATCACCACTTCTGAGAAAAAAACTCCAATCAAGTAGTGTTTTTTCCAGTATCTCATTCGAATCATCTTAAGGGCAAACTGTTTACCTCACTTGCCACTTCAGTTTTTCATCATGTGGCTCCATGTAAAAGACATAGTTTTGTGGGTGGGTTGTTTTTTTTTGTTTGTTTGTTTTTGTTTATTGTTTATTTTTTGTTGTTTAAAAAAAAAAAAGGCTTTCTTGGGGGTATTTGGAAGGGGTGCTAGATCTTGTGGACCATTCCAAAATAATTCCCTGAATAAATACTGATAGGATGTTCTGGTCTTGCAATTTGGAGATTGTCTGAGAAATACATACCTGCTGTTATTATGAAATTTCATTTTAGAAGTGATTCTTGGACAATGACAAGATTTTCTAGAACTGCGTGTCATGTCATGACATGACACTGTTCTAGCTTGTGGCCTTTACCAGTACATACTAAAGAAGCATGAACAGGTGATTTTTTTTTCAAAGTTGCATACCACAATGTTACTGTGAATCATGCACTGCTGTTATTTTTCTGTCGCTAACATAAACATCTCATAGAATCATAGAATTGTAAGGTTGGAAAAGACCCACAGGATCATCCAGTCCAATTCTTCGCCCATCACCAATGGTTGTCACTAAACCATGTCCCTCAACACAACATCCAAATGTTCTTTGAACACCCCTAGGGTCAGTGACTCCACCACCTCCCTGGGCAGCCCATTCCAGTGCATGACCACTCTTTCAGAGAAGTAGTATTTCCTAACGTCCAGCCTGAACCTTCCCTGGCACAGCTTAAAGCTGTTCCCTCTAGTCCTATCACTGGTTACACGAGAGAAGGGGCTGACCCCCAGCTCACTACAACATCCTTTCAGGGAGTTATAGAGAGCAATAAGGTCTCCCCTGAGTCTCCTCTTCTCCAGACTGAACAATCCCAGCTCCTTCAGCTGCTCCTCATAAGGCCTGTGCTCCAGACCCCTCACCAGCTTTGTTACCCTTCTCTGAACACACTCCAGGGCCTCAATGTCTTTCTTACAGTGAGGGGCCCAAAACTGGACACAGTACTCAAGGTGCGGCCTCACCAGTGCTGAGTACATGGGGACAATTACTTCCCTGTTCCTGCTGGCAACACTGTTTCTGATACAAGCCAGGGTGCCATTGGCCTTCTTGGCCACCTGGGTACACTGATGGCTCATGTTCAGTCAAGCATCAATCAATACCCCCAGGTCCATTTCCTCTACACAGTCTTCCAGCCACACTGCCCCAAGCCTGTAGCGTTGCCTGGGGTTATTTGTGGCCAAAGTGCAGGACGTGGCATTTGGCCCTGTTGAACCTCATCCCATTGTCTTCAGCCCAGCCTGTCCAGATCCCTCTGTAGGGCCTCGCTACCCTCAGGCAGATCGACACTTCCAGCCAACTTGGTGTCATCTGCAAATTTACTGAGGGTGCACTCAATGCCCTCATCCAGGTCATCAATAAAGATATTAAGCAGGACGGGCCCCATGAGAATTCTCTCATCTAGAATCTGACTTTTGTCTACTAAATTTGTTATGAACAGATGCCTAATTCAAATGAGTTCAAAGTAGCTCACTCGAGTCTCACACCAGACACAAACATTTCTTAAAATGATTTAACTGCTAAGCTCAGCTAAGAAGTTTTATGATCTATAGACTTCATAAAATAGTTTTACTCATAATTTCATTTGTTCCCTCTGAGATTCATTGCTTTTGTTTGTTTGTTTATGTTTGTTTGTTTTGTAGTTTTGACATGTTTGCTTTATTAGCATTATCAGGTCTTTCCATCACCACTCAGAGGTCAGCAGACTATTTTGCAGGTTTAATTTCACTTTTTTTTTTTTTTTTTTTTTTTTTTTTTTTGTGCTGCACTGACCAGAACACCTGATACCTTGGCTCTCTGATAGTACCACCATAGGTAGCATTGTTGAAAATGATACCTTCAGCTGATGCTCTGCACAGCCGCCAGGTCTAATCTCTGTATTGAGCATTGTGTCTTCTTGACCTAAGAACAGGACTTGTGGGTTATATTTTTGATTTTAAATAAATGTACACACATCTCATCTTTTTCATAAATATGAAAGGAATAAGCTCTATTCAGGCAGTCAGAGCATTCTGGGGCTATAAAATACTCTCATCTCCCACTAACAATCATGGGTGTCCAATTTTTGATTTTCCTGGGCTGCATTCAGTGAAGGCCACATATAAAAATATGTAATAATGTATATTAATAAAAAAAATGTTTTACTATTTTAAAATGTAAAAAGAAGAGGGCAACAAAACCATAATATTAGTGGATTGGACATGTATCCCTGATTTAGATGGCATGTACTGTTTTTCACATTTTCTCTTAGCCACTGACTACTTAGACATTCCAGTTGGATAGGTCTTCTCAAGTGAACAAGTTTACTAGAATCTTTTAACTAGTCAAGAGCCAAGGAGAATCTCCATCCTTTATTGGATATAGTGAGGAACACAAGCAGCAGAGTTGAGTAAAAGACTGAGGTACTACAAATGCAAGTGATTTATTTCAGTACTTGTTCTTATTATATACCAACCCACTAAGATAGCACAAACAAAAAATAACAGAGGGCAGTAAAGAGGCAAACAATGAAGAGAACTGCATGGAGTATTGAAGATATAAGACACAAACAACCTAGAGCAGTATATCACCAACAAATGGTTGTAACTATCTGTAGATGTGAAATGCTAGATTGCAGGAAGGAATGAGTGTGAGGAGCATATATAGTTGTTTTCAGTTGCTAATCAGATTTGACTCAACTTCATTAAGGAAGGGAATCTCTAAAAAGGTCCTAAAACAGAAAAGAAATGCTGTTACATAAACTGCATCATGCACAACTTTAGTTTGATTATAGGAGCGTGGGTCCTTTTAAGAGAACCACTTATCCAAGTCTCACATTAAACTCGTTTTCAAAATATGGGAATTAAGCATATTTCCACTCTTAGGATGATGGTGTACAGCTTTTGAGCTGGAAAAATCAGAAGTGAGTCTACATGGAAAAGTTCATAGATTTTTCGCCAGTTCTACCCTTTCTTTTCTAAAAGCACAAAATGTCAGAGGTAATCTAGCAGCTCAATAAATCAGACAGTACAGTACAAACTGTTCTGGTCAGAAGAGTTACATAAAGATTGTGAAGGATGTACTTTGTTTCTATTCTTCTACCTCATCAGTCTGCTTCAGTATTACCTGCTGTGCATTGATGCAAGGAGACATTTAAATTATGACTCCTTGTTAAAGTGCAGATGAATTTTGAATCGGTAATGAAAAGGCACCTACAACTACGCTAGCTAAGTCACAAGCTGTGGAACTACAATCCTCTCACAGCTTGATTTCACAGGATATTACCTTACAAGATTGTACCACAAGAACTAGTTTTTCCTCATTCTGTTATGTTCATTATTAGAAAATGGAAAGAGATACAGATACTTCCCCTTTCTCCATTTGAAAGGGAGTTTTCTGTATTTCTGATGTAAACACAGTCAGATGACTAAAACAAACCCCTCATTCCAGAAAGAATCTACAAAATCAAAGCAGATGAAACAGGAGAGCTACAAAACCTGTGTGGTCTTAATTGAGATCCATTGAGACCCTCAAGATATAATCACCTCACAAACGCTTACTCATTACATTACTGAGGAAAAAAGAAATCCACAAGATTCCCATATAAACAGACAGCATACACACCAGAGGTTATTCATTTGTTGTCAGCACTGATACTGTTGTTAGATGTAATCTATTCACTTAGTGAATTCGTACATATATCAACTTACTAAGTGCATGGAGCTCTGAATTACATTCACCATACAGGCTAACCAACATAGGAAAAGATATATTTAGATTAAAATAGAGCAATGCCTGTGGGAGTATTTTCCTCAGATTTGCCCACTCTTAAGAGTTGCAAGAACTGGGTAGGTCTCCAGAAATCCTACAGAAAAGTCCTGGCAGTGCAAGCTTTAGGGGGAAGAACACCAAGCACAGCTACAGGATCTTTGAAATAAGGTGGGGAAAAAAATAATAATTACAGAATTCCAATATACCCTGAAGATTACAAGGATGATCTCCAGCTTAGTCCATCTCTTGTTAAGTCTTTAATTTCTTACACCTCCTCTTGATAAAACCATCCTTCTAAGTATTTTCAGTTTTCCCCACCATCAAGGTAAATAACTTTAAGACAGGCTGTTATCGCTAATAGAGAAAGCCATTAGTTCTAATGCCTACTCTAGACAGCTGAGCACACTGAGACAGAGCATTGGTCAAAAAGAGGTGTTTAAATCTCCACATCATAAGTACAGGTAATCAGCTGCTGTAAATTGTTGCCTTCACCTAAGCTTCTGATAGCAAACACTGACAGCCTGTGCTTAAGCCCTTTCCATTTGTCTTTGGGTTACAAAGCAAAGCACAAACTCTAACTAGTAAAGCACATCACTCTTCATGTTATAGGTCTCTAATATCAGTGACTTCCAGTGGCTTCCATCCAGAAATGTGGCTCAAGACACATTCATGTAAAACACAGTCAATCAGTTTTCAATACTCAGAACTAGCAGTAATAGATGATAAACAGTTTATGGGCAGAAGACTGAGAATTTGCAAACAAGATGTATGTTGAAAATTTCACTGTAAGTGGCCTAGAGTGGAAAAAACACAGGTAATTTCTCACTTCATCTTGCATCAAAGTGTTTACTATCTGTAAAGCAAATTGAGATGTCAAGACTGCAGTAAATTGATAAAAAATACTATTTTCACTTTTCCTATTGGAATAGTTTTACCTGACAAGGTTTGGGTAGCAGGGGGCTGCAAAGATATCCTCTGTAAGCTGCCCTATGTCAGATCAGAGCCAGCTCCATGTTGGCTCCAAAATTGATCCACCACTGGCCATAGGTGAGCCATGAGCTATACTCATTGTGCCTCTGTAAGCACAGATTTAACAAAGGAGAAAACTGCTGTGCAACAACAGCTGGTAGAGAGGAGTGAAAAATATGAAAGAAACAGACCTGTAGGCACTGAAATCAGTGCAGAAGGAGGGTAGGAGGTTCTCCAGATGCAGAACAGAAATTCCAAACAGCCCATGAAAGGCCCAAGGTAGAGCAGGCTGTCCCCCTGCAGCCCATGGGGCACCACAGAGAGCAGATTTCCATTTGCAGCACATGGATTAGCTCACAGTACAGGAGGTGAGTGTGGCCTGAAGGAAGCTGCAGCCCATGGAGAGCCCCCACAGGACCAGACCCCAGGCTGGTGCAGCAGCTTATGGCCAGAAGCCCATGGTGGAGCAGGAGGTCTGGCAGAGCTGTTGCCCATAGGGACCTCAGCTGGCACAGTGTGCTCCTGGAGGATGTACACCATCTTATGAACCAGAGTTGGAGCAGTGCTTGAGGAGATGTGGCCTGTGGAAAGCCCATACAAGTTCAGGAAGAATGGCATCCTGTGAGTGGGATCCCACATTGGAACAAGGGAAGGTAGTGACCATGAAGGAGCAGCAGAGACAAAACACCATAGACTGACATCAGTCTCCGTTCCCCTTTACTACTCCAGGGGAGGAGACAAAAGAGGGTGAATGAGGCAAGGTCTTCACAGTTTGCTCTTAGTTCTTTCTACTCTGATCCATTATTTACTGGGCAATAAATTACATTAATCTCCCTGAATCTGTTTTGCCTGTAACAGTAATTGGCAAGTGGCGTCCCTGTTCTCGTCTCAATTTGTGAGTCTTATTTTCTTTTCCCATTCTGCTGAGGAGGAGCAGTGAAAGTGGCTGTTATGTAAAAACACCAGCACTTCCACATAAGAGACTAAACTTGAAGAACATACATGGAAACAGGTTAACATTCACCAGTTTATTAGAGAGGCACTCGCACCACTGGGAGCAGCTGACTGGTTGAGTCCCCAGCAAGTCCTCATTACCAATGGTGGCAGGCTGGTGGCACACCACCACTTAGTACAGTGGCCATACACACACAGTGGTGGTGTGCCACCAGCCTGGTGGCTGATATATATGTATAACAGCAAGAGACAATAGAATATTGCATATCAAAATAAACAAGGTCATTCACAGAAAATAAGGATAGTTACAGCTGTAGAGCAGTATACCACAAACAAGTTTCTTCTAGATTGTCTTAGTTTCAGTTGGGATGGAATTACTTGGAGTGTCTTGTATGGTGCTAAGTTATGGTTCTAGGAGAAGAATAAGACTAGTAACATAACAATGCTTATAGCTGTTCTCTGTAACACAATGGAAAGTGCAACAAGGGAGGATTTACTCAAACATGAGAGCAGAAGGTATGGAAATAAGAGAAAGAAACTACTTACCTTTGAAAGACATGCAAGATGCAGAAGATAGGGATCACCAGATTAGATGCCCTCACCTCCACTGCCAACCCTTAAATGAGGTCTGGGAAGGGGTGGATCCAGGATGCATCCCTTCCAGTCACTCAGGTGCATTGCTTGCACCTGATCTCCCCTGGGCTGACTTTGCCTTCCCACCAGGTGCTCAACCAATGGTTCAAGCCATGATTTAGCATCTCCACTACACTCCTCCCCTTGATGACGACATGAACTAATGATTCAGCAGGTTAAAGGTTAAAGGTGAGATATCGATCAACAAGATATGAGATGATTGATGATTCGTTCATGGTTGAAGTCTGTGTTCCTTTATGCGCCAGTATTCAATGGTTCTCCTGGAGGCACATAGTTGTTTGGACCAGGGGAGGTTCAGTTCATGTTCCATCAGTCCCAAACAGTCTACCACCAGGTGTCATGCTGATCTTACAGTGACACTGGAGCATCTTGATGTCATGTTACTCCTCCCAGTGATCCTGTGGACTTGAACAGACTCATGGGGAGTAGTAAAGGTATTACAGAGGTACAAGAAGAGGTAGGTCTGCCCTCCATGGCAAGATCAAGACCCTGTTCCTGTCCTAGGTCAACACTTGAGCCTGCATTGAAGCATGTCCCAGCTGTTCACATCATACCATTTGGCCCAATATCTGAGACTCCATAACAATATTGAGTACCAAAAGGGAGGGGCTGATTTACTACAGGGGCACGATTAAGGTCCCCTTAGCAAAGAAAGCCAGTACATTGACCACAACAACTGCAGGCCATGTATCTATTACCAGGAGAACTACCAATCCTCCAACCTCCAATAATCTCCCCCTAGGTACAAGTAGGCCACACCATTTTGGTCCCACTTGCACCTTCCAAGGCCATTCTATTTTATGGGTACTGGGTTCTAGGTTTTCAGGGGCAGGAAGCAGAAGATTTATTTTCATTGCCAATTTGGGGTCCTACCCAATTATCTGTGCCTGTAATTTGGATCCTAAGCAAGGAGGTCCATACTGTCAGTAGCATCTTCAGGGCACTGGATCTGCTGTTTCCGGGCTTCCATTCAGGTCCTGCAGGGTTTCATAGAGTTTCTTTGTCCACCCCTGCAGGGACTGATAGTCTGCCTTAGGAATACTGTTATAACATTCACTAAGGCCTGCCCCTGTTGGGCTGTCTGGCAGGCAGAATCACCACTCAAAGTTGTTCTCTTCTGCCCAGCGTTGCATCATTGTACCAGTGAAATGAGACCCTTGATTGTTCTCGATGACTTGAGGTGTCCCATAGGTGGCCATCAACTTGATGAGCCTCTTGATAGTACTTGTCTGGTTTGCTCGTGGCACTGGATAGGCCTTCATTAGCCCATTTGCTGTGTCAACACAGGTCAGGACACATCTCTCCTCCTCAGACTGACGAAGGGGCTGAATGTAATTGACCTGTCATCACTGGAGAAGATTGTGTGCTCTAGCAAGATGGGCTGTAGTTTCAGACAACGGCCTTGGTCTCATCTTGAAGCAAGCATTGCAGTCTCAGCATTCCTGGATGATGTCAGACAGTTGTATGGGCAGACCCCATGCTTTAGCAGCTGCCCACATTGTCTTTTGTCTGGCATGCCACAACTTCTGATATAACCAGCAGGTGATGTTCTCGGATGGTGAATCCTCTAATCCATCGAACTCAAGCCAGTGTGTCAGCTTCACTGTTTCCCAGTGACTGAAGAAGTTGGTAGCCAGAGACGTGGTAGACATGTATGATCTTTATTTAGAATCATAGAATCATAGAATCGCTAAGGTTGGAAAAGACCCACAGGATCATTCAGTCCAACCATTCGTTCACCCTCCACCAATGGTTCTCGCTAAACCATGTCCCTCAACACAACATCCAAACGCTCTTTGAACACCTTCAGGGTCGGTGACTCCACCACCTCCCTGGGCAGCCCATCCTGTCACCAGGTTCCTTGGTTATAACCATCCACATGGCTCTCAGTTCTGCCCAATGGCTACTCTGACCATCCCCCTCTTCAAAACAGGTTGTTTCAGTGGAGGAATGGTATGTTCTCCACCTCCTTGGGTTACCCTTGCTGGGCCCATCTGTACACCAGGCATCTTCAGGAATGGTATATTTCCCTTCCTGAATGGGACTCTTCTCTGGTAGAGCAACCATTGTCTCTTCTGGTGCATCACTGTGATATAAGACTGAGCCTAGGATCTTCTGAAGCTCTTCTTTCAGTGGTGACTAAGACAGACTACACCTTTGGCTGTGATAGGCAACTCATTGTGTCACTGTCTCTGCTTGTGCCACTCCTGTCTTAGGAAGGTGGGTCAGATCTTTCACCCAGCCATGAATTGGTATGGCCATTTTAACCATAACCTTTGCTGCTTGGGTTATTGCCTCTACTGCCTGTAGTGCAGAGCAGGCAGCCAATAACTGTTCTCCAATCACATCGTAACTCCCTTCTGCTCTGTGCCAGACCTGAGACCAGAACCCAGCTGGGGTTCAAACTGAATCCTGGAGCTGCCATAGGCCCCAGCCAAACCCATCCTGAGTTACACGGCTGAAAGTGTGGGATTGAATGTATCCAGCACTTCTGCCTGTTTAACAGCTAGTTTTGTTTGCTAGAAGACCTCTTGTTTCATTCTCCTCGAGTCCCATTTTTGGCCTTTCTTTGTGAGTTGGTATAAAGGCCTCAGAAGCTGCTCTAAGTGGGATATAAAGGAATGCCAGTATCCCGATTTACCCAAAAATTCTTGCAGCTGCCTTGGAATGTTAGGGACTGGGAATGCCTGAACATTGTCTGTTATCGCACTTGTTAGTAGTCTGGTCTTTCCTGACCAAACTATACTCAGGAATTTCATTGAAAGATCCTTGCAGCTTCTGTGGGTTTATAGCCCACCCTTTCTCTTGTAGACTGGTAGTCAGTAATTATATTGCCCTTCCTAATGCCTTCAATGAGTCGCATGTCAGCATAAGACCACCAATATGTGGGAATACAAGAAAGACTATTCAGAGCAGCAGCTGCAAAGCAAGATAAACAGCATGAGAACCAAGGACACCTCCAGAAGAGAAAAAGCAAAAGGAACGGCTTATGGCTCTGATTGGATAAGTGCCCGCATGCACGGTTAAGGAGTGTTTATAGAACACTCCGTTGACATGTAAAAGTAGATGGGAAAGCTGTAAGGGCAGATGCAAAAGCCAGAAAAGGAAACTTGTGAATGTATATAAGTGATGTGAGAACCTGTAATAAAGGATTTGGATCATTCACATCTGAGTCTGTGCATCAGACGCTGCATCAATATAACAGTATAGTTTTTATGTTTTAGGGTTATTTCAATCTGTTATGTCATGCACCACTAGTTACGACAATATGTAGGTAAGTGCACATACCCTTGAGGCAGGACCTGAAATGTCTGTTGCCTGCCTCCCCACATAAATGCAAACCGATCTTGCAATTCTTCATGAATGGGAATACTGAAGAATGCATTTGCCAAGTCTAGGACACAATGGTAGGTTTCTATCTCCCTACTCAATGTGTCCATCAGGGAGGTAATATTGGGTACAGCTGCATGAATGGGCATATTTAACCTTATTTGACTCTCTGTAATCCACTGTCATTCTCCCTGTGCTGTCTGACTTTCATATTGGCCATATGGGGAAATTATATGGTCTATGTGCAGGTCTTACGATTCCTACTTTTTCTAGTTCCTGCACAGTTCCTGAGATTTCCTCTTGCCACTTCAGTATTCTGTGCTGTTCAGTATCAGTAAACAAGCACGGCTCTTGCAGGCAAATAGGCTCATTTTTCACATGGCCTCTTAATATTGCCTGCACCACCCAGCTACTAATACATCTCTCTGTTAGTCTGAACTCTTCTACGGTCACCTGGAGAATTAGATCCCATAGTCTATCTGTGCTCAGTATATACTCTGGGACTGAGGTAACCCCCAGGTGAGAAACACCCAACCCCCAACTTCAACCATGTCTGGGTTATGGGGATAGTTTGTCCCTTGAACTCACCAGTCATAACCCCTTCTCTACGGAATTTAGTTGGATCACCATAAATAAATGAGGTTTCTGCACCCGTGTCTACTAATGCCATCACTTGCTGTATGTTTTTCTGCGACCTAAAAACAGTTCAACGTAGGGCCTCCAGTCCCTTTTGGGGTCCCTAGGTACAGGATGGTTGGCATTCCCCATCACACAACAAACTGTGCAATCGCCAGTTCTTTTTCCTCAGCTGGCTCAGGTATAGTGGCCAATATATATATAGTTCCAATTCTGTGATTTGCCTAGTGCCATCAGATTTCCGGACCAGCCATGTAGGAGAGTTGTAGCGGCATGCACAGGTCTTACAATCCCCACCTTTTACAGTTTCTGAATTGTTCTGGTGATTCCTGCCTGTCCTCCTGGGAGTCTGTATTGCTTCATATTAGTGAGCCAGCACAGCTGGGGCAATCTACTTGGTTCATTTTTCACATAACCCTGCAAGATTAACTGTACTGCCTGGATATTAATACTTCTGATTTGTAAACTTAACTCTCCAATATGTGTTTGGACAGCCAGTCCCCATAATACATCTATACCCAATATATACTCATGTAATGGTGCGATAGATATTTTGTACTCCTGAGGAGGTAGGTGTCCCACACCCAGCTTTAACCAAGTTTGCATTATGGGGATCTGTTTTCCACCTTATTCTCCTATAATGGTTCGTGTACCATTCTGATGGGTCATCATAAACTATGGGCGTCTTAGCTCCCATGTCTACTAATGCTATTACTCTCTGTGTATTCTTTCAGGACCAGCTCAATGTAAGGACTCCAATCTCCTTTGGAGGCCCTAATCCAAAGGGGACCTTGCCCCCCCCTTCATGCTATGAGTTGAGAAATCCCTAGGTCTTGTTTCTCTGGAGGCTTGGTCATGGCCACCCAAGCACCTTGGGGTGGCTGACATTTCTTAGTTGATAATTAAAATGTCTTCTAGTCTCCATGGCCGTAGAGGGATTCTATCGTCCTGATACCTTCCCTTCTAGTGGGGAAAGGTGTAAAATGTTTTTCATTTAGTTGTCTCCAGAAGTTTAGGAGGACACCGTTGGGTTGTTCATCAATTTTACTGAACTGTACCCCTCCCCATATGAGGTCATTCCACATTTGCTTAGGTCGACTGCTGTATATGGGCAAGCAGTTCCATATCGTGTCATCTGGGCGGGGTGCCACTGGTCAGGGGTGCACCCACACCAGTCTATCTTGCATCTTTTTTGTTTTCTGTGTCACTATAGGTAAGATCTTAAAAGAATTCAGCTCAAATAGGACCTCAAGATCTAATCTCCTGGTTTTCTGATCTACCAAATCTAGGTTAGATGGGCCCATTCATTCAGGAGCCTTGGTAATTTCTAGTGAAATATTCCAGACTTTTTTCGAAGAAATAGCCAGATCTCCCAGTAGAGTCTCCACCAAATCCTCATTACAGATGGTGGCAGGCCAGTAAAGGGTCCACACCACCTCTTACTACTGTGGCCATTGTGGTATTGTTAGGCAGGGGGCTTTTTGCAATGCTTCAACCAATTACACGCTGGCGCGCGTTCGCCACAATCTATATATGTATGTAAGAAATGAATAATAAACGGAGATTCTGATGCACTCATATTGGGTCATGTCATCACTCCCCATGTGGCTCGGCCAGAGAATGGGCTAGATTCCGGTTTCTGAACCCTTGGGGTCCACAGCCAGTGCTCATGGTTTTGGAACTTGTTATTTCAACAGCAACAGTTACTGCTTCCCGTAGTCAGGGCAACCATCCCAGAGTTGTACTGTTAGTCTGATATTATTGACTCAGTGTCATGGTTTTATGATTTTGGTTATCAGTATTCCACATCACAACATCATGCAGTGTACTGGGAGTTAAAGAGCAAATGCTTTAGTTCCGGGTACCTGTCTGGAAGAGAAGAAGAACTACGTTCCCCAAGAGCCTTTTCGAGTACTGTTATCATTCCTGCTCAAGGGAACAGATATAAAGGCGCAGGTCATCTGACTTGCCCCTCTTCTCGTCTCGCCATGTTCCTTGTCAGATCGGCTCACTACTGCTGCTCCTGACTGCACGCAAGGCTTCAGTACTAGCGTAAGGCCTTTGGCTCTCGGACAATCTTTTTCTCAATTATTGGTTTTTTTTACATTCTCATACTATATTTAGTAAATTAGTTTGTTTCTCCTCAGATCGTTGCCGCTGTTTTTAATTATTTTGGGGTCCCCTATTTCCCTTCCTGGAGGCGCGGATTTTGCAAAATCCCTATGCCTCACTAGTCGCGGAACCGGGCCGGACCAGCCCTTAAACCGTTGACACTCAGAAAAATTAGGGTTTTTTTTCTTGCACTGCGGAGAAAATTTGAGCAACCTTTCAGCTTGCCAGCTTTTTTTTGACCTTTTCTGTAATATATCAACATCTGTAGGTACAGTGACTTTTTAAGCTGGTACATGTATACAGACACTGTAGACCATCACGTGCTGCACCTTTTGAACTATGTCCCCAGTTTTCCCTGAGGAAGACTCATCAATGGAACAAATATGATTTTACGATAAATCAGTTTGACAGTGAATATCTCCTGAGGGCAACAAAATAGTAATAGTGCTTGCCTTTTATGTTTTGTTTTGAAATTTTAGCTTTGGGCAGTTTAAGCATTTGAACCAAGACACATGTCAAATACTCTCAAGGGAGAATAACTACATTACTTTTGGATACAAATTTTCTGAGGTGAAAACTTTTTAATGGATCAAGACCATAAAAAGGGAGATAAGTATGTGCTGCAAATGTTGCTCTAATTCTCAGGCATTTTTAAGGCATGTATTTCCCGCTAATGATTTGAATGTGTTGTAGTAAGATTGACTGTAGCATTTTTCGCTCAGCTTCAACATTTCCTAAACTAATCCAGCAATTTCTGCTCATAAATAATTATTGAAATTTTGAAATCTGTTAAATTATACCTCAAGCAATTTACATAGATGTGGCACAGGAGGTGAATATTAAAAATCAGAGTGAACGAGTTAATTTCTAGGAAAATTCAAAGGAATCAAAATGGAAATAAAAGAATTCTGAAACATAGCAAATTCAGGGGTAGGTTAAAGAATTATATATATTATATATGTCCACATTAGATTTGAAATAATTTTGTTTGATATAGCTATAATATCAATACAAATTTCAATTGACATCATTTATTTTCTTTTTTTTCTTTTTAATAATAATCTTCCTTTCTTACATAATGGAAAACCTTTTTTCTGTAAAGCTCCAGAAACCAAGCCTGTACAAGATAAATAAAACTAACCAATCACTTTCTGCCCAGACATTTCCAGAACAGATTTAATTTTGGGGTGCTTAAATGATTTGTGATGCCTTCATTATTAAATAAAAGTTCACATTTGAAATGAGGACTATAATTGCAGATTCAGAAAATCACTGACACTACAAGGTACTTCTGGATATCATCTAGTCCAGCCTTCTTAATTTAAAACTAGATCAAATGCAGCAGCTTGCCTAGGGCCAAGTACATAACCACACTGTTAGAAAACTGTTTAGGTGTAGTTATTTGAAAGTCTTGTTGATGACACACCAGAATGTATAGTGAAAAGGCATGAGCTTTTCTAAAAAACATTCAGATGTGTATACACAGATACTGAAAATTGTAATTTATTTTAATTTGAATATTTCATTGAAGTTCTTAAATAGAATGTGTTTAATTAATATTCAAGAGCTAGTAATTAGAAAGCATAAGGTCAAAATTCCCTTATCCATTATAAAATTGGGTTACCATATCAATGTCACCTTCTATTATGGCTACTATGCTTTTGATTTATCAGTCTTACAAGGCAAGTTTCAAGGTGAAAGGTGATGATTTGTATCTGATAGTACTTCTATACTCACATACATGGATTTGCTGACAACTGAGCCACCAAGTAATTCTCACTACTGAATCCAAAGGTTAAATTATTCCATAAGGTACTATTTTTCTTGAAGGTATCACAAGCATATATATTTTGTATGTAAAACAAACAAACAAACAAACAAACAAAAACCCTCTAACTAAACTGAAACAAACAAACAAAGAAACAAACAAAACAAACAAAAGATTGTGTTGTATTTCATACCATGTATAAACAGACTGTGGCAGTAGCAGGAGAAGATCAGTTCTCTGCTTGTAAACAGAGCTGCCTATGAAAACTCTCCAGGCTGTATTGAAAGTGCAAGTATTAATTACAGCAGTTGTTCAGTTCAGATGTGTCTGCCCTATGTAGAAACAAGAAGACAGTATTTCTAATTTTAAAGGAAGTTTGGGACAGTAAGCAATAAATGCAGCACATTTGGCCAAATCCTTGAATGGCAAAGGAAAGGTCGTTTAGACAGGACGTGTACTTGGAAACACATTGAAAGTGCTATGTAGTAGAAGATAAATCTTCCCATGACAATTCCACTTCTGTGTTGATATTAGGTAGTCATCATCTAAATAAGATGATTTTAAATGGATTATCTCCTAATCTCAGAAAAGAGATATGTAGATACAGCCTAAATTAGAAGGCCTCAGAATAAACTTGTTTGAATGCGTTATGGTATGATACAGGCAGATTTCCACCACAGCTCCAAAATTACATTAAGTTCAAGCTGCTAGACACTTAACAATACCCTGGAATATCCACATTTAATGTAAATTTGGTTTTCAACTACAGCAACCACTTTATGGCATCAACTTAGAAAATGGAAGGGTAAAAAAGGTCTGTAAGTACAGTCATATAAAATCACATCACCTAGAAAAAAACATTTTAATTGAAATCTCTAGAAATGTAAGTATATGCCTTTTGACTGTAGGAAAATAAATTGGATTTTTTCTTACACAGTTTTCCCCTCACACAACCCAGGGAAAGTATGTTTGTTCTGAGGATTGAGGACAAATCATCATAATATCTTAAGCAGGGAGTCAAAGAGACATGGCCAACCTCTTTTCAGCAGGCTGTGGGAACAGGATAAAGGGAAACGGCCACAAACTGGAGCATAGGAAGTTCTGAACCAATATGCGTAGGATCTTCTTCACAGCGAGGGTGACAGAGCACTGGAATGGGATGCCCAGGGAGGTAGTGGATTCTCCTTCTCCAGAAATATTCAAGACCCTTCTGGACACCTGCCTGTATAGCCTACTGCAGGAGGCCTGCTTTGTAGGAGGGTTGGGTTCGATGAACTCTGGAGGTTCCTTCCAACCCCTACAATTCTGTGATTCTGTGATAATGTTATTTCATCTTTCGTATAGTCTTCTTTGCTGGTCATCTCCTATAAAACAAACTCAACACAAAGAGAAAGCCCTCTTGCCTTCAGTTTATATTCTCCTTCAACAGCCCTCCCAACATAATAACATAATTTCACCTTGTTTTCCAAGGATCTTTGGCATTTTGTTTTGTTACATTTTTGTTTGTTTGTTCGCTGGGTTTTTTTTTTTTTAAGAGAAAGAGATCCCTGAAAAATGTATATCTGCATAGCATTGTTTTGCCTCCAGAAGTAAAATCAATATTTTTATGTTTTAATTGTTACATATTACAGCAGGAAAATATTCATTCCATTACACCATGTCAGGTGATGCTTGACTGAGAAATATTTCACCTAGTCTATAACTAAAATATGGCTTTAGTTCAGGAGGCTTTGGTCTCTTTCCTGTGTTTTTAAAAACTACAGCAGTATAGCAAATACTTGTATTTGTTCAAGTGAACAATTAAATTGGAAATAATGCACTATTACAACAGGGAGTAATAAAAAAGGAAATTAATTGTTCAGGTTTGATGAGAGAGATAATATCCTGGAAAAATGGTTCCTACTTCCCTGTTAATTGCATTAGAATGTAAACTTCTGCCTTGTAGTAAAGTAGGATAGGTATATGTAGGTATCTAAATGTCAACTGCAAGTCTGATTTTTTAGGAGACCACATTATGAAGTATAAGGACAAGCTGAGTATTTCAAATAGGGCTTCTGTCAAATGTGATGTTGCTTTCCTTAACTGGAAGAGAACAATTAAGATTGAATGAATCTGGAATGATTCAGTTCTACTGGAGGTTCAATCCCTTTGGAATTAGTGTTCATACTGAGATAGGGGCCTTATTTCTTTTCTAACTTAGAAAACGAGTTTGTTGTTAGCCACTGTACTTTCTATTTTTACATGTTTGGTTACAGCGACAGAGGTACCCTCTCAATTTTAATGAAACCCATTAGAAATTTTTTGTGATGGTACTCAGTTGTATACTTAAGGATCTTTTGGAGCTTTTGTTCTAAACCTCCTGTGATATATAGGTCAGCTATAAACATTTATTGTGCAATCCTCACATTCCCTAAAAAGTCTAAATAACAATGGAATAATGTGCTGTAGATAAATGTATTAAAAAGTTCTGGGAGGTTCATAAAGGACATGTACATGAGCATGCTTTCTTTTTGGAACAAAAATAAATAACCCCAATGGATTCATCTTCAGAAGGGTCAGGGAGGATTACTTCTACATCTCTGTAATCATATATTTACCATACAGTGAAGAATAAAAGTTTTGTATTAGGCAAGTTCTTCTGTCCTTTAAGAATACTTCTTTCAGTTAAGTCAGGAGGATCTGAGAAAAAAACATAATTTGTCTCATTCTGGTGCCCACTGTCACTGTGGCATTTTTGTATAATCTTCCTGCAAATTCCTGAGCCAAGCCATAACTTAATTTACATGGTAAATTTCTATAAACTGCAATTGTTACTCTTTAGTATAGTTTTCCATTGCTTTTACTTTGTCACCACATGTTCTTTATCTCATGTATTGTGTCCTTTATTACCTTCACAGTCTATTGGTTTCAATTTGGATGTTCTTGACCCAGGCTCTTTCCATTGCCCTTCTTCTAATCAGACTGATCTTGGTATGTGCATTTACTATAATAATGCTGTTTCTTTCATTCATCCACCTGCAATGCCACTGAACATTGCCCATTTCTTATAGGTTGTTGAATTATTTCCCTAACAAACCTTATTCATAGTTTTAAAAGATGTCAAATAACAGAATTTTAATCTGAAGACAGATGAACATGAGATAACTGAATTTTACGATACATCTCATTCTGAACTGATACTTCGACTCCTGCATTCTGCTTTTGACTGTAAATTTGAAAATGGAATTAACCTTGTTTTATGACTAAAGATGTTGTGTTTTTTTTTTCCTGTTTCTGGAAACTCAGAATGAGATTGGTAAATAAAAACACAATGTTTCCTCTACCCCTACAGCTGGTAAGAACTATGGTCTCTTCAGTTCCATATAAAATGAACTGAATGAAAAATCATACACTGTGCTTGGATCTATATACTCAGCAGCCACTGAAAAACTTTCCAGAATGTAATGATTACAAGATTTGTGTTGCTCTTTACAGATGCTGTGGCAGAATTACACTTGATCTATGCTGCAGTTTCACCATCTCCAGGCTTTTTGAGTACAGCATTCATAGCTTAGCTTTATACCTACTTCTGTGCAATTATGACTTGAGAAAAAAAAGACAACTGTTTTCTAGCATTGTCTAAAAGAGAATAGGTTCTAAACCAAACATGTTATAACCTCCCTGAGAACAATGAAGTATTGTCAAATTACATATGGATCCAGCTTTTCCATTGCAAATCCTATAGGAAATTATAGTTTGCAGATTAGAAGTAAATGCCTTGATGAGACATGATCTAAGTGGTCCAATGAGTGGTTTTTATGAAAAGAGTAACTTAAAAATATATATTCTTTTCTCTTTATTCCTGTCTTCTCTCACACCCATGAAAATTCATGCTCTAATTCACTAAGCAACCATTCATTTACAGGAACGCTTTCTTATGTTCAGACAGAAAAAAAAAAAACGTATTTTTTATTAACATGAAAATATATATATTACCAAGTAACATGTTTGTTGACCATCTAATAAACCAAAATCCAAATGTAGGACTGATCTTTTCAAAAATTGCTCTAATGCTTCTTCACACATTGAGAGAAATCATATTTTGCCATAGGATAACTCACTCCCATCCATAGTAGTTGGCCAAATCATATGCTGTATCTAAAAGCTTTTAGAAATAGCTCAGGATTATTGTGAGTGTAGGACTTCAGACTCTTGCAAAGAAGTTCTGTAATCAAATTATTTGAATTCTTGCTGACGAATAACCTGATTTATTTTGTTTTTGTATCACCACTGGTAAGAGTGGCCTCAATATCTTCTGTTTCCTCAGCTATACTCTTGAACTTTCTAGTTTCTCAAAATAGAAGCTCAGCTATGGTAGCCAAACCTTGTAATATGTCTCCAGACTTTCAGAACTCTATGCTCTTGTCTACTGTCTCCGCTCTTCTACCACGTATAAAATTTCAAATATCTGAATATCAAGCCAATGTGTAGGTCACCAATGTCCTATGTCTCTCTATCACATTCATAGAGAAAGATTTTTATGTAGGGGATAGGATAAGACTGTTTCTCTTGAAGTTTACAAGTATACATGAGGATTTCCCAAAACAAATACTGCTGATTAAGCCAAAGATCCATCTTCTGGTGCCTCGCAGGACATAAGTAAAGTAGAATAAATAAGGCAAGTGTGGAAAACATGTATGTAAACTTGTTCCAGATACCAGCATTCACTGTCTTGGGGACAATCAGAAGTTGCATCACACTTGAGTATCTAATAATCTTTCCATTTGTCTATTTGATTCTTTGATCTTCATTGTTTTCTGAGTAACAGTGACAAATTTATGTCATATGCTTATTATTCAAGGGCTGCTCTGAAAGTAATGCATTCTGTTTTATTATGTTGAACTGTGACAGAAGTATATTTTGGTGGTACAGCAGTAGAGGTTGAACATTACCACCAATATCCCTTTATGTTTTGGGGTGCAGAACAGAGCTGACAGCTCTTTAAGGACACCCTTCTGAGTGCACAATGGCTCTCCATCCCCCAGCAGAAGAAGCAGAGCAGGGAAGGCAGGTGACCTTTGTAGCTGTGCAAGGACCTGCAGCTTAAACTGAGGGAGAAAGTGGAAGCAGGGTTGCGTAGCCTGGGAGGAATACAGAGATGTTGTCTGAGTGTGTAAAGATAGAATTAGGAAAGCCAAGGCACAGATGGAGTTGAACTTGGCAAGGGATGTGAAAGATAACAAGAAGGAGTTCTACAGGTACATAGGCAGGAAGAGATAGGCCAAGGAGAGTGTTCCCTCTCTGATGAAAGGTAATGTGGAGCTGACTTCCTCAGACATAGAAAAAGCTGAGTTACTCAATGAGTGCTTTGCCTCAGTCTTCACAGGTGGTCAGGCTTCCCATATCTGCCAGGACCATGAGCCTCTAGGTGAGGGTGTGGGGAGTGGTTTCTGTCCCACTGTAACAGTGGAATAAGTCTGAGACCTCCTCATGAAACTGAATGTGTACAAGTCCATGGGGCCAGATAATATCCATCCTAGGGTTCTGAAAGAGATGGCTGATGTGGTTGCCAAGCTGCTTTCCATCATATCTGAAAAATCATGGCTGTCGGGTGACAGGAAAAAGGGAAACATTACTCACATTTTTAAGAAAGGGAGAAAGGAAGACCTGGGAAACTACAGGCCAGTGAGCCTCACCTCTGTGCCTGGGAAGGTCATGGAGCAGATCCTCCTAGAAGCTACATTAAGGTACATATGAGATAAACAGGTGATTCAAGACAGCCAGTGTGGCTTCACCAAGGGCAGATCATGTCTGACCAATCTTGTGGCCTTCTGTGATGGAGTTACAGCTTTGGTGGACAGGGGAAGGGCGACGGATGTCATCTACCTGGACTTCTGCAAGGCCTTTGACATGGTCCCTCACCACATCCTTCTGTCTAAATTGGAGAGGTGTGCATTTGAAGGATGGACTGTTCAATGGATTAGGAGTTGGCTGGCTGGACGCAGCCAAAGGGTTGTGATCAGTGGTTCTGTGTCAGGGTGGAGGCTGGTCACAAGTGGTGTCCTCCGAGGGTCAGTCTTGGGACCGGTGCTCTTCAACATCTTTATCAGTGACATAGATGATGCCATCAAGTGCACTCTCAGCAAGTTTGCGGATGACACGAAGCTGAGTAGTGTAGTCAATACATTGGAAGGAAGGGAAGCCATCCAGAGGGACCTTGACAGGTTGGAGAAGTGAGCCCATGTGAACCTAATGAGGTTCAAAAAGGCCAAGTGCAGGGGGCTGAGCTTGGGTCAGGGCAATCCCAGGTACTTATACAAACTGAGAGAAGAACATTTTGAAAGCAGCCCTGCGGAGATGGACTTGGGGGTCCTGGTGGATGAGAAGCTTGACATGAGCCAGCAGTGTGCGCTTGCAGCCCGGAAGGCCAACTGTGTTCTGCACTGCATTAAAAAAGGGCAGCCAGCAGGGATAGGGAGGTGATTGTCCCCCTCTACTCAGTTTCTGTGAGGCCCCATCTGGAGTGCTGCATCCAGGCCTGGGGCTCCCAGTACAAGAAAGACATGGAGCTCTTGGAACGTGTCTAGAGAGGGCCACTAAGATGATCAGGAGGCTGGAGCACCTCTCCTCTGAGGAAAGTTTGAGGGAACTGGGCTTGTTTAGCTTGGAGAAGAGAAGGTTCCGGGGAAACCTCATTGCCGCCTTCCAGTACTTGAAGGGAACGTATAAACAGGGGAACGGCTGTTTATGAGGGTGGATAGTGATAGGACAAGGGGGAATGGTCTTAAACTGAGACAGGGGAGGTTTAGGTTAGATATTAGGAGGAAGTTTTTCACACAGAGGGTGGTGACACACTGGAACAGGTTGACCAAGGAGGCATCCTTGGAGGCATTCAAGGCCAGGCTGGATGTGGCTCTGGGCAGTCTGGTCTAGTGGTTGCTGACCCTTCACATAGCAGGGGGGTTGAAATTAGATGACCATTGTGGTCCTTTTCAACCCTGGCCATTCTATGAAAATAAGGTAAGAGAACCTGCTGTTGTGTAGATACCTGCAATTCAGATATCTAAATTTAGAAAGAAAATAATATTCCACTCAGAAAGATTTGTTAAGAATTAAGATACCTCTGAATGGCAATCTTATGGAATAATTCCAGTTATATCCCTGCCAGACTTGGAGTTTCCCAAACAACCTAGTCATGTGCTCAGTAGTCTTCTCTGTATATATATACTCTCAGCAAATCCTACAAAGACAGATCATCTCCAGCCTCACATGTCAGTCTCCAGCTCAGCAGTCTGGTTATTGCATTAGGAAGATTTTGCAAAAGGTAGTAAGTCTAACCTCTCAAAGCCAAGTCGAGTACAGTATCACACTAATGTGACTCCCAACAATTTAAAGCAGAGTTAGCTCTTACCAATCTAGCTCTAAGAGGTTGGTGCCTATGCTATGACTACCTAGGATCTGGAAAAAGGGTCTTTTCCCATGTCTATTTCCCAAGTATCTTAGCACAGTTGGTGTTGACCAACATGCTCATCATGCATCATTACTATCTGTGCTCTTTCCAAATTCTCTGCTGAGATTTTACCTAAAGTAGTAGTCACTGTGTTCCAGAGACTCTGATGCCCTTAGTACATCAGATTTCCTCTAGTACAGAAAATCTGCTTTTCGTATCATGTCGCAGAGCTGTTCTGGGGTCTTGACTCATTTTTGCAAAATTCTGTTAGGTAACTGGAAATGCAGATTCTTTAATTCACATTAAATAGCTTATGCCATATCCTGCTGTACTTCCCAGAATTAAACTAACATCACATGCTCTTACATATTTCAGTCTGAACACCTAAAGAGCTTCATTCTTCTTGAATTTGTAAGTAATGGAAGTCTGTAATGTCCCTCATCCTCTTGACACATTCAAGAAGCAAAAAAGAATCTTTGTTTTCCCAGTGGAACTAAGACACTGCAAACTCAGGTCAGGATTTCGCAGTCTCAGTGAATGAGGAACCCTCATATTTTAGGTGATGGCAGCTTACAAAAAATGTCCATCACTTACTGCATCATTATCTCTTTTTCCTGCTGCTTAGCAAAATTCATACTTCACGACAGCTTCAAAATGATCCAAACAGTTTATTAGAGCAGGTACATATCTGCCACCAGGATCCACAGATGACATTTAGATATGCAGAGACACTAACACCTACACCAGGGAAAGAGAAGGGATGATTCTAAGTTTCATTACCAGAGGCAGAAGATTTCTCTGCCATAATCAACATATCAAAATCTGTTATTCAGGCCAGCCTGAAACATAGAGTTGAATTCCCAATTCAAATGGGAAAGCTACGTAAAGGCTAAGTAAAGCTTATTTTCAAATATCTTTTTAGTCTTAGAAGGATCACAGATTCAAACCCCACTCTTTTGTCTCCAAGAACAGGGCTGTCTGATACAGTCTGGTGAAACTCCTTGCTCAAAATCTGATATCCCACAGAACTGCACGTATTTGCATATGAATGCAAAAAAATCCCACATATTACTGAAGTGAAGCTGGCTGACTTTGCTGGATGCTTAGGAAGGTCATCAATCCTCTTCCAACCTAAGCATCAGTTGGTTTCAACCACTATTATAATTCTAGGAAGGATATGGACCAGTTATTTTCTTTCTATCTTAATCTCTGCCTATTTTCCTCCGAGATCCTATCGTAATAGAAAATTAAATTACAACTACAAAATGAGCCAGATTCTTAGTCCTAGATATGATTTTCTTGGCAAAGCAGTCTATTGGGAAAAGGTATATTCATACAATATTAAATAACTACTAAATCCCACTAACATAAAGTATAGGCGATGACAAAGATCCAAAAGTTACAATTCTGGCTCCCTATTAACACACAGAGCAGTTAAAAATTGGGCACTGTGGCTGCTTTTTTTTTTTTTTCTTATTATGAACACTAGAAGTGTTTCTGAAGACTTACAGATAAATGCACTACATTAGTGAAATCTTTCTGCGCACACAGTTTTAACCTATCTGCCCTTCTATCAAAAATACAAAAAATACTGCAATATCCTACTCCACAGAGAGAAAACGCACAAACACACAAAAGATTAATCTACACCCTGCCCCCCAATTCACGCAAGAAAATCCACTGATCTTTGAATCTTACATTTCTTATGCTCTTTGAAAAGTTCACACTAGATTTTATTTTCAATTTGAACAGAATCCACTTAAATATTACATTAAAAAAAAAAAAAAACTCAAAATGCACAACTAGTAGTATGATGTAATCAGCGTGAAAGTTTCTTCTCCATTTGTTTCCTAGGCCAACCTTTGGATGGCTCATGCCTTTAAGGTGATTAGTTCATCAGTTGAACTTAGTTTCAAAGAAGAATCAAGAACTTGCAGGAAATACAGCAGTAATGGTTAAAGAATATGTTTGTGAAAAAGCAGGATTTTTGTTTGTTTGTTTTTAATGAAGTTTCCAAATAAACGTTTTGCTTTTACGTTTAAAGTAAGAAAAAGGAGAAAACTTCATGCAAAATATCAATAATTTGAAAATTATTTGATTTTGGCCACACAAAATGGGTTGATGAATCTGATTAATCTTTTTGTTCAAATGAATGCTCTTTTATTTTGATTGTTTTTGTTCATCACAGGTTTTCGAGGACAAAACATTTTAATATAAAAAATCCTTAGAACATATTTCACACTTCTTTTATAAAGAGTGATTTTCCATTTGCACCCAGAGAATGAAAGAATATCTTTGGAAAAACACATAGGAACTTACAAAATTAACCATTATACCACATAAGGTAATTTTTAAAAAAGCCAGTGTTTTTACCTGTTATGAAAGGATGTGAAAACCAGTGTATCTACATTTGTTATTTATGTATCTACATATAAACAACCCGATTTGATTCAGGCCTGGTCATTACACAGCAGACCAGAATCTTAAAAGAGAGTATCTAACTAGAATAGATATGGAAAATCATTCCTTTGACATTCAAGTTACTTGTCTGCATACCATATAGTAAAATGAACAATTACTTGTAACAGACTTTATTTGTGTATAATGGAAGGGCTTTTGACTGGAAGGTATTTGGTGAAATGAAATATATATATATATTTATAATACAAATAAGGAATTTGTTTTATTTTGGGCATATGATATTTACTTGAATTGTTACATTGGGATAGCTTTATAGAATAGGACTTCTGAGTGGATTTTTCTTCTCTTTCCTCCTATGTCTGTTCCAAGGTACGTTCATACCTCTTTGATATCCATACTTAATTCCCACACTCTTCACAGAATGAAAAACAAATTATGTACATAATTACCTTCTAGAAGGCACCTCAATCAACATTACATGTTTATATTTATTTGAAGGATGTCACTTGCACAAATTGAAGTGAGAGCAGGGAGTATACAGTGAACTCAAGTCATCAAGTATAATAATTATAAAAGAGAAAAATAAATGGTCTGGTATACTAAAGTTTCTTCCCTTATAATCAATAATTTTCCTCTCACAGATTTTCTGTAAAGTAAGATCTGTATTTCTTCCAGAGTTTGTAAACCATACAATTCCAACTATGCTCAGAGGCATTTCCTAAGCTATTCTATAATGCAACATGACTTTTTTCCCATGTTGCACTGGAAACATTAATTGTTCCTTTTGCCAAGACAATATTTCCAATTCTTGATAATGATGTTTTGCACTAACATTCAGAAGAAGTTGTCCCTTGGTTACACATCCATATTCAGTTTCTTTGCCAGTGGTCTTACATTTGTGTTACGAGGTTCACAGATGAAAACCACAAGAGTTCTGCACAGAAACTCAAGAGATAACACCTCCCTCACAGTTAATGCTACACTGTGTATATATACACTTACATACAGTTTTGCAAAACTTAGTTTACCAACCAGCTTTACCCATGGGAAAGTAACTTTACCTCTCTTGCAGCCAAGGGACCCACTTGCCTGGGGACTACCTTAATTCTGAGAAATGCCTGTGAATTCTATGATTATGAGACCCAACGACAGTGTAAAGCTTTGCACCAGGAACACTGATGGCCAATCTCAGAAGCACTGACATTTGGCAGAAGCAAGCAGCTCTTTGTTCACAGAAGCATCATCTCTGTCACAGCATCTCACAGGTTCCATTCTGCAGATATGAAATCTTTACATGAAGTTTCTTTTTTCATCCTTCTTTCTTAGTCTGTTGGGTGTTTTGGTTGTTTTTTTTTTTGTTGTTTTTTTTTTTTCTTGAAGAAGGAAATGCTAAAAGCAAAGCCATTGGGAACAACTTACCCTAGAATATCACTTCTCTTACTGCACCATACTACCAGCATTATCATGGCACATGTTAACATGACTGGAATCAAGATCAGAGGTATGAGAATTTCATCTGGTGGATCTTCCCAGTGAACGTTGTCCAAAGTACAGTTTAAAAAGAATTGTTTATGAATTCCAGTGATAAAGCTCTCTGCAAGGGGGTTTGGCCAGAAGCAACTTGCATCATTGGCTTCACGTTCTGTGCACTGGGTAAAGATATTATAATACCTAGGAGAAGAAAAAAATGAAGTTTCAATATACCATGTATGTATGTTACACACAAAGAAACAAAAAATGATGCTATATATGTCAATGGTTTACAGGCTGGTTCAGCCCGGTTCCGTGACTAATGGGGCAGAGGGACCCACAAACCAATGCCCTGGTAAATGGAAAATGGGGAAAAGGGGAAAGGGTAGGGAGATGGGCCTAAAAGCAAAACAGGGGCAATGATCTGAGGAGGAAAGCTAATTTACTAAAAAATATATCAAAATGCAAGATAACACAATATAACACAATATAATGCAATTTAATTGGAATTGAAGCCAATAAATCAAATAAAATGAGAGAAAGTGTCCAAAAACCAAAGTCCTTACTCTAATACCGAAGGTGAGATGAGCACATGCACTGCTGGGATGAGCAGAAAGGGAAGAAGAGATGTCTCATGAACAGCAACCAGTTTTTATCTTTCCCTCTGGATGGAAAATGGAAATGCAAAGTCCTCTGGGGTATGTATTTCCTCTTCTCTTCTCTTCTCAGAAGCAGGTACTCAGAAATACTGACAGTCCACGGAACTGGAGCATTAACTGTTTAACTCCCAGTGCACTACATGATATTATGATGTAGAATACCAAAAAAAAAAAAAATCATAAAACCTCGATGTATGGGAACTGTTGAGTCACGGCCTGAACTACTGATTGATCACCTGGGGAAAGAACAGGGTCAACCCTGGGAAAACAGGTGAAGGCAATTCACCTGTGTGACTAGAAGGGGAGGAGCTTCACCTCTTAGACCCCATTTAAGGCCTGACTGCCACTATGGAAGGATCTCTGGTTGGAGATCCCTTCTTTGTGGAGTCTTTCCTGTGAGCCTAGATCTTTGGAGATGGGTGAGCACCTTTCCTTTTGTAATGCTATCTCATCTGTGTCAATCTTTCTTATTGTAGCACAATCCCATCCATTCCAATTTTTCTAATTATAACACATGACAATATATAATCTACAAAACTTGATATACTGTTGAAGAAACTTCAACAGAAGCTGGAGGTATTAAACATAATGAGTCTGATGGAGAACTGATTTGTATTCATATAACCAGGAAGTATCATCTAAAGAGAGATCTTTAGATTCAGATTTAAAAATCCAGAGAACCTGGACAGACAGCAGTCAAAACTGTCTCTTGAATATTATTTCTATAACCAGGACCTCATAGCAACATTTAAGTTTTGCAGAATTAGGATTCTCACAGTGGAGACCTCTAGGGTTTCATATAAAGATGTGAACACAAATAGAGCACGAACAGGATATTTTGAGCAAAATATGAATAATTAATACCTCACCCACCACTGGACATGAGGTTTTGGCAACAGTGATGATGCAATGCTGGAGCTGAGACACAGCATGTATTACTATGTAAAAATTTCAATTCTGTTGCACTCCTAGGCAGCAAGAAGAAAATGGGAGAATAAACACAAAAAACTCCACTTTTGACAACCTTCTCAATTTCAGTAAATGCAGAAAAGAACAAAAAAGTCTTTCCTTGCTGAAATTCATTTGGCCAGGGATCAGAAAAGACAAACTCTGAAAAAAAATGAAAGAATAAATAATAAGGAACAATAAGCCTAAATGAGTAATCAGATGGGTTTTGTGGTGTTATCTCAAGTCAAAGAAACGCAGGAAGTGAATGAATTACTGGGGAGGAGATTGGAAATTTAGATTGCAAGGTTTCTGGTCAGTTCATGAATAGGGGCAGAAATAGGAAGAGGAATTAGTCTCTTGCATTTTTATATATATCTTTCAGTTCTATGTGATTCAAATGGAAAGAAACTTCTGATTAATGACTCTCTCTCACTGTATACCACAGAGGACAAATGCAGACTCAATTGTTTGTTATGAAGTAGTAAAGGAGAGATAGTCAGCATCTGTGTCAAGTCTGAAGACTGTCTCAAGCCTGTCTATCAGGAGAAATGTCTGCTTGTCCATGTTACAATAGAATGGGTTGGGAATATAGGCTGCAGAATAATATTCTTAGAGCTGTGTTCACAGAAGGAGAAAAGGATTCACAGAAAGCTCCTTCTGCAACATTATTGCAGTTCTCATTCTTGGTGAGTTTGAGTTGATACCAGAGTGATCTCACAAGTCCACTCTTAGATGCTCTGTCACACAGATGCATACATAAACAATACATGTATATTTTAAGCAAAGCAATGAGGAAGGAAGTTTTTGTGATAAGGTCAGCAGCCACAGTCAAAAACAGGAAATAAGCTTAAAATAAAACATGAATACTAGCTGTTTGTTGTTGTTATGGTGCCATTCTTCCATGCAACCCCGTAGCATTCATTCTCTTTGTCCTTGGACTAAATTAGAATCTAAAGCTGTCTAGGTGAGTGTGGGAGAGACAGCCCCAAAGGACCTGAAGAAAAATACATCTGAGGGCATGTCTACCAGGATCAACAGACTACAGTACTGAGGTGCCAGAAGTAGCATTGAGTTGTCCAGAGAGGTCAGTGTTCTGTCTAGAACAGACACCAGACAGGGCTCCAGAGTGAGTCAGGCTCTGCTCCAGCCCTGCTCTGTGCCATACTCTGGTGAGCAAGCTGTCCCACTAATGTTACTGCAGCTCTTTGCTGCCACCTCAGTTTGCCTATCTGCTTGTGCAGAGTACAAATTATAAGGTCCTACAGAAAGTTCACAACTCCTTCAAGAGTTGTTAGGTTTTTTACATAATGTTAGAAGGCATAACTAAAATATTTCCCACCGATTTTGCATTTCATGTCCAAACATAGCCAGAAAAATCTGGTTAAACTGTCCAGAAGGTCATATAAAAAAAAAATGGAGTTATATTCTATTGAAAGACGTGAATCAAAATACAATATAAATGTTATCCTAAGAGTTTGAATTCCTCATAACTTTCCCTTTATCCTTTCTATCAAAACAAAGAAGTTAGCTACTTTTCCCATGGAACTGTAACAACATAAGAAAAAAACTCACCTGAGAACTAGACATCTGTCAGGAAAGCTCAATTCACTCAAATATAGACTCAGTTTAATAACTCAGAGCTTATGCACTGCAACAAATATCTCACATTTTAACAAAAAAAAAATCCTCCACATGGTACTTCATAACAACTGCTTTAGAAGGGAAGAACTGAGTTCTAATTACAATGGCATGTGCATTCTGTATTTGATTGTTTTGCAAAAGGTTTTTTTTTTAATTCGTTATTGTTTTTTAAGGGGAGGTGGAGGCTAATAAATACTTAATGCAAAATCAACTTACCTATGCTTAATTCCCTTATGTTTTAAGTAACTCCCTTAATTCAAATTGCAAAGGCTAGCTAGAACAAGGACTTGTTTTTATTTTTTAAACTAAAAAAAACCTATGACAAAGAAGTCCTGGCCTCTGCCTGGAAGCAGTTCAATACAAATGCTTACAAATTACAGACTTTGTGAATAGGTCATTTTCTATTTATTTCCAAAACAAGTAATTGGAGAGCAATACAGTAATATAAGCTCCAATACTTTACCTCTCATACTATAAAGAAGTATGAGAATGTTGTTATTCTCTGTGCTGAGCCACATTTTAATTTATTTCAGGCTGGAAGTTGGAAGGGACCCATAAGGGTCATCATGTCTATCTTCTAGCTCAACACAGGACTACCCAAAAATCATACCACATGTCTGAGATTACTATTCAGACACTTCTCGAACTCTGGCAAGCTCAATGCCATGACCACTTCCCTGAGGAGGCTGTTCCAGCGCCTGATCAGCCTCTCAGTGAAGAACCTTGTCCTGATATCCGGTCTGAACCTCCCCTTGTCACAGCTTCATGCTATTCCCTTGGGTTCTGTTCTATCACTGGTCACCAGAGAGAGGAGATCAGTGCCTGCCCCTCCACTCCCCCTCATGAGGAAGCTGTAGGCTGCGTTGAGGTCTCGCCTCAGTTCCTCCCATTTTAGTATTGTCAGCAAATCCAAAACATCCTACATCCATGTCATTTATGAAAACATTAAAGAGAACTGGCCCTAAAATGGAGTTCTGGGGAACTCCACTAGTGATTGTCCATCAGGCTGATGTAATACCCTCTGGCCCTGACCCATCACCCAATTACTCACACATCACATTGTTTTTGTTAAACTGTATGCTGGACACTTTGTACAGAAGGATACTGTTGAGAAACAGTTACTAAAATCTAACTGAAACTGAAATTTACTGAAATCTAAAAAAAATAACACCCACTGGCTTCTCTTTGTCACCTTGGTCATAAAAGAAAATTAAGTTAGTTAAATAGGACCTTCCCCTCATGAACCTGCGTAGGCTGTGACCAATGACCGCATTGTCCTTCAGGTGTTTTTCATGAACTCTCACCATAATTTTCTCCATAATTTTACCAGGCACTGAAGTGAGACTGACAGGCCTGTAATTACCAGGGTCTTCTTTCTTGCGCTGTCTTGAGAATTGGAACAATGTTTGTCAGCTTCCAGTCATCTGGAATCCCTCCAGATTCCCAAGATCATTGAAAAATAGTTGAGACAATTCTCACAATGACATCAGCTAGCTCTCCAAGTACTCTGGGATGAATCTCAATGGGTCCCATGGACTTATATGCATCCAGATGAAGCAGCAAATCCCACACGAGTTTAGGTTGGCTGGAAATTGATCATTACCATAGTCCTCCAACTCAGGGCATCTTGGGTGCCAGAGTCCCTCCTCAGCATTGAAGACAAAGGCAAAGAAGGCCTTAAATGTCTCTGCTTTGTCTGCGTCCCTGTTTATAAGATGACCACGCTCATCAAATAACAAAACAATGTTCTCTCTGGTATTCAGAAAAGGTATACTCACTGGGAGCCAGATAACAAGTTTTGTCTTCTGTAGGTTCAAAAACTAATGGAGCCTTGAGTTTCTGCTTAGTTTACTAGGCCAGCATGAAGAACAAAAACTAAATATAGTCTGAACACCTTATAAAGACATATTTTCCACTGATACAGCGAAGAAAATTACTCTAATTAAGGAACTGACCTAACTACTTGGTCATTTGCCATGTTTTGAAAATATTCACATTCAAAGAACATTAAAAACACTTAAATACTCTTTGAACTCATCTCTGAGCTACATCAGAACTGTTTTAAATATTATTTCCAATATTCTAGAACAATATTCCAATTTGCAGAGTACAAATACTTCTTCTCCAGTACTTTACTATTGCACATAAACAGATAATAAGAATCACTTCGTTAGTTTTTCCAAAAAACTGTGAACATTTTATTTTGTGAGTTATTTTCTTGTGAGAAAATATATAGATTTATCTATGCATAAGCAAGAGCCTGGACAATGGCTATTTATTATCAGGAATGCTAGTGCATACATGTACTTTAACAGGACAATATTTCATGAATCATCTGCTTAAGCTATTTAAATATACATGTGAATGTACTCAGTCACCTACCCAGTCACCTACCACTCAGGGCACTGCACTAAACGTGGAGTGGTAAATTCTTCCTCCTACTTCCTCAGCCTCCCTGCATAGAAAAACTGTAGAGATGACTGACCTACAAACACACACAAAAAAATACAATTCCTTCCTCCAAATTCTTATTAACAAGGAGACCAAGGAACCCAGTACATCGTATTATTATCAGCTCCAACAAATAAACACTTTCCAAAGAAAAATTGTTCTTTCAAGAAAGCCCGATCAGTTCTCAAAACACTGAGTCCAGTGTACGAAGTTATTCAAGACAAGGTTTTGAAGACCACTGGCAGTTCCAGTAAGAGAATGTCTCCTTTCAGTTGGTTTATCCAAAAGTAATGCTTCCTATTTATTTTCATGGAAACTACAAAGAGCACAATGAAACAAGTTGATAGAGCAAATTCTCAGCTACAAAACACTGTTTTTCACTATTAGCTATGCATTTTCACTAGTGATGAACAAGAGCCCACATTCTGCGCTCGTAACAACATGTGCCAGCGAAGGTGACCCACTGTCTCTATCTCTGAAACATATCACCCACTGCCTCACACTGCTAACGTCTACTGTTTGGTCTACAAAAATATTCAGCAAGTATCCATGAATGTCAATGGGTGCAATTTTTTCCACATGGAGGAATTCAGTGATACAGCTTTGCTTCATACACACTTTCATGTCAGACACCATTTTGTCAGACTGCCCTTCTGCTTACGTCTGTTACATGGCAACAAAGTATAATGGAATATTGGTGGGAAGGTTCAACCTCCACTGCCATACCACCAACTTCCACCTCTGATGTTATTGGCTAACATCATAATAGAACAGGAGACATTACTTTCAGAGCAGCCCTCCTAAAATATACAATATAATTAATATTTAAGTAACAAAACATTTTATTTTAAAATATTTTTCTTAAAAAAAAATAAAAAAGAGAGAGAAAAAAACAAAAAGCATAACTCTAGTGGGAAATCTGACCTTGTTTTTGTGAAACTAACACAGCAGTCTGGTTTGATAGCAGTAGCTGCAATTCTTGGTGAGCTCTCAAGGTGTTCAATAGAGAATTTTGATGAAATTTTACTCTTCTTATACTTTATCCTTGATAATAATGGTACAAAATATACATACTGCCAAAAAGTGATGACATGAGTAAGGTGTGACTGTGAAGCAAAGGATATTTTTTTCTGTAAAGATATGGATTATGAAAGTCCAGTAAAGAGACATGATCAGATTTTAGAATTGAATATCTGATTGCAACTCTATACATTCTATTTGAAAATTTGCAGGTCATGTATTTATATCAACTGAAAATGGCCTTGCAAAATGTAAATTGATGGGGGTTTTTTTGTTTGTTTGTTTGTTTTTCCCCTCATCCAGAGAGATCTGGACAGGGTCAAGCAGTGAGCCCAGGAGAACCTCATGAGGTTCAACAAAGCTAAATACAGGATCTTGCGCCTCGGTTGAGGCAACCCCCACAACAAATACAAGCTGGGGGATGAAAGAATTGAGCACAGTGCTGCCAAACACCTATCCTATGAGGACAGGCTGAGAGCTGGGGCTGTTGAGAACAGAGAAAAGAAGGCTCCGGGGACACTTGGTAGTGGTCTTTTAGTATCTAAGGAGGGGCCATGAGAAAGAAGAGCACAGACTCTTTATCAGGGTCTGTGGTGACAAGACAAGAGGAAATGGTTTCAAACTTAGAGTGGAGATTTACGTAGGATATAAGGAAAAAGTCTTTTACAGTGTAGGTGGTGAGGCACAGGAACAGGTTGCCCTGAGATGCGATGGATGTCCTATCCCTCAAGACATTCAGGGCCTGTCTGGAGGGGGCCCTGAGCACCTGCTCAAGCAATGGACGTCCCTGTTCATTGCAGGAGAGTTGGACTAGATGACTGTTACAACTCTGAGGATTCTATGATTCTTTGTTTCTATTTTCAAACTCCTTTATCAAGACGGAAAGCACTGCTGCGTATTCTTCGCTGTTCAGAGCCCTCTGTTTAGCAAATGTAACAAAATACAATTATTTGACATGACTGCCTTCACCATACCCTGGTTTTAGCTGACACTGTTAATAGCACACTGACAATTTAGTTCTTGTTGAGTAATGGGCTTGTGCCCAGGGCCACTCCACGGGAAGAGCTGCCACCTTTAAATCATGGGGAGGGGGTGGGCCATATTGCAAGTCACTCTGGGTTGCATGCAGCCCACTGGCAGCAGGTTGTATGTGCCTGAACTAGAGCTTCAATATAATTTGTCTAAACCTTTATTTACTATGCTGTTACGTGAACGAGTTATGTCAGAGCACATTACTTAATCACGAACTCTTCAAGGACAAGACCTAAAATGAAGAAGGTTGAACTACTATTAGGTTTCAGAAGAAAAATATATATTTGTGCACAATAGTTACAGAAGGAACAAAAAAAAAAAATGTGTCATTTTCATGTCCATCACAATAAAATACTGCTGGCAGTGAGTTTTTCTGTATGTAGACATACATGTATGCATATAACTGACCTTCAGGGATCATGGAAAACTAAACAATATTCTACCACATGTTGTAGGAAAAGTACTTCTTGATTTTTGTAAATATTAATGCCAGTGATCACTGTAGTGAACATAGATTGAATTAGAATTTGCCAAGTTGAGGCAAATCTTTTCACAAGATTGATGCAACATATACCAGTCTGCTGAATTAATTAACATGCACATTGGACACTGAATTTCAGTCTTATGATTGGACATTTCTTCACCATAAAGACAAGGTCATTTGTGGCTCACTGCTTAGTTTTAAAAATAGAATTCAGTGGTAGAATAAAATCTTCAATGGTAGAGCAACTGATAGAGACCACACTTAGAACAGCTCATTTCAGCCTAAGCTCCTGAGATATAGCAAAGTAGCTTAAAAAGTTCCTCAGTAAACAACATCCTCAAATCTGCAGCAGCAACCTTGCTATCTCAATTCAGAATGAGCTTAACATGCAATATTGCAAACAGGACTGAGGACTTGGTACATCACTATTGGATAAAGTCTGATGCCTGTTCTCTGCCCTGGTCCAACACTAGTAGATACTGCAGTAACAGTGACAGTTGACAGAAAACAGATAACAGCCAGAGAGATAAGAAGGGCCATTTGTTATTCACTGAATGTTGAGAGAAAGCAAAATAATGTTTAAAACAGATTTTAATGTGACAGACCTTATGACCACTCCAACCCTTGTGACAGGCCTTGCAGTTCAGTCAGAGAACAAACTAGCCAGTGTCATTCACCCCTAGACACAACAGGAAAAAATGGTTGCAAAAGTCAGATCATTTAGTAAGGAAAGAAACTACTGCTAAGATGTAAGAAGGAGATGAAGACGAAGCAGATGATGGAGGACTGTCACAAGAACATGAGAAGGAAAAAGAATAACTCACAGAGGCAATAGCTGTCTGACTCCTAACCATGGGTGAGCTGTGAGATATGTGCAAAGACTTGAGACATCATCCAGGTCAACATATTGTTACCTGGCTGCTGGGATAGTGGGGCCAGTAGCCTGGACTCAGTGGGTGCTGATGAGAGGGGCACTTCCTCCAGCCACATGGAGGAGAAGGATAACCAAGTTTATTGGACTGTGTGGATTCAATGGCCTGGCACATCAGAACCACAGAAGTATACATTTCTAGTGGACACTGGTGCACAGTGTACTTTAAATCCATTCCCAATATATACTCTGGAATTGGGATGATAGACACCCTGTACTTCTAGGGTGGGAGATGCCCAACCCCAATTTCAACCACGTTTGGGTTACATGTCCCCTGAACCCACCTATCATTTCCTTAGTGCCTGAAAATTGATTTTGGTTGCCATACGCAATCAATGTTTTTGCTCTGGTATCCACTAGTGCCATAACCCACTGAATGTTATTTTGGGACCAATGGATCATTAATTTAGCACAGGGCCTTTGGTCCCCTCTGCAGGCCCTAGTCCAAAGGGATTTCTGTTCTCGTCATGCCACTAGCTCTGCAATACCCAAGTCCTTTTCCTCTGATGGCTCAGCCACAGCTGCCCAGGCTGCCTGAGGAGGTTTAAGCTTTTTTTGATGGGACTATAAAATCCTCTAGGTTCCATATTTCTCATGGAATCCATTCTATGATTTTAACTCCTTTCCCTTTAGGGGAGGACTGAAATCTGTTTGTCAGGTAATAGCCTCCATAACTGTAGTGGGACCTGATTAGGTTATCCGTCAATTTTTTAAATTGAACTCCTTCTCTAATCAGGTCACTGATCATTTGCTTTCTTGAGACCCTAATGGGTCCAGATTGGAATACTTTAGGGGCTGGTCTCCGAAGTCATGGTTGCAGATGGACCTCCAACCTCTCCACCACAATTTGGACATTGCACATTCCCTGTAGGCACTCTGTCTCCCACAGATCCCTAATCAGTTGGGCAGCCCATTGTATTACAGCCTCCAAGGTGTCTTACTATGGATGCCAAAGTGACATACTGGTATAGTGGGCCTTGTTGCAGGATGAGATCTCTCATTCCTGATGAAAATGTCATCAGATCCAGACTTCTAAAGGCATCCTCATAGACTGCCTCTTTCATACCTAATTCTCTAATATAGTTTTGTAAGTCTTCCACAGACTACTATAAACCTGTGTTTAAAGATGCATCATTTTTATTTGGCCATGTTACTTGGCTTACAGCCATTAGCCATTGAATTAATGATTTTCTTCATTATGTAGGACCGTTGCGTATAGACTTTTCCTGAGGGCAGGGTGAGTAATGCATGCCAGTTTTGTAATTTCTGGTCCATTTATATGATGCACTTGGCCCCCATGTCCAATAACCAGAGCAGCCATGCTGGTCTGCCTTCTTTCAGTTTTTGTCTAAACTACTGCATTAGATCCACTAGTTCGGCTGCTGTGTGTGAGTGCGCCACTATATGCAGTGTAGTCTGGGTGAGGAGCCACTGGTCAAGGGACACTTCCAGTGATTTATCTTGCATCTTTTATTTTTATTTTTTTATTTTTTTGCATCATGATAGAATGAATCTCAAAGGGATCCAGCCCACAGAAAGTCTCAAGATCCAACTTTTTAGTTCCCTCATTTATAGAGTCTATTTTATGTGCATTCCCTTGTTCAGCGTCCCTGGTACGTTCTGAAGAGATGTTTCAGACCTTTTGTAGGGGAATCACCAGATTCATTTTTTTCCCTATCAATACTGTGATCTGTCTTTCCAATTTTTCAACTCAATCATATAGTAGTTGATTTTCATCAGCCAGAGCCTCTTCAGACACATTCAGTTGATTTAAAGCCATTAACAGTGGCCATGCCATGGTGGATATGGCCAACTGTGGTTCTTTAGTAAGCAATGTATCTTTGCTAAGGCCACAGAAATACTCATCCAAAAGTCTCTGGCCCATATGGCTCTTTCCTCTGTTCCACAAGGGACCCTATTTTTCAACTATGGAAGCAATCCTGTGATATGGGGATCCTACAAACCTTGGGACGTGCCCTGGCAAGATTTCATTGAAAGTACTGACTAAAGTAAGGCAAGATGATGTAAGTTAGAGCTTAACCAACCTTTTGATCAAAACAATTTCCTGGCTTCCTGGGTTGGATTGGTTAAAGAAGATATTCATAAGGATAGCATATGTAGTAACAATATACATTCTTGCTTGTTGCATGATTCAGTGTTGGGGATGTATCCCTAAATGTGAAGGGCCAAAGCTGATGAGGATTAGGATATAAACATAATCCTCAAAAGAAAAGGAGGGACTGATATAGGCTGGTTTAGCAATAGGGATCAATACATATTAGTTTAAGGAGCAATATATTAGCTTAGCAAAAGGAATTCATGTGTGCTAAGATTTTCCAGTTTAGCTTTGCTTGGTAAGTGAAGGACGAACAGTCTTATTTGTATGAACAAGTCCTTGCTTCACTGACGCCACAACATCCAGTTCTTATCTATGTAATACGTACTGGGATCTTTGTATCCACCAGGTTCAAGGACTATTCTTGGTTTTCATATAGATTGTTTTGAGTTATAGTGTACCAAGATAAGGAGTTGCTAACTATGGCATAACAATCAATGGAAATTTGTAAATTAGGGAAAAACAGCTGAAAGTCAGCCAAAGTGAAGCAGCTCAAGATGGAATAAAGGGGATGAAATACTGCATCTTAAGTCCACCAAAGAACTGTACTGTGCATGCTCAGAGGACATTAGCATATGTTAATGAGAAGAATGAATCAAAGAATCATACAATCATAGAATGACCAAGGTTGGAAAAGACCCACAGGATCACCCAGTCCAATCCTTCACCCATCACCAATGGTTCTTGCTAAACCATGTCCCTCAACACAATGTCCAAATGTTCCTTGAACACCCCTAGGGTCAGTGACTCCACCACCTCCCTGGGCAGCCCATTCCAGTGCCTGACCACTCTTTCAGAGAAGTAGTATTTCCTAATGTCCAGCCTGAACCTTCCCTGGTGCAGCATGAATCTGTTCCCTCTAGTCCTATCACTGGTTACATGAGAGAAGAAGCCGACCCCCAGCTCACTACAACATCCTTTCAGGTAGTTATAGAGAGCAATAAGGTCTCCCCCGAGTCTCCTTCAAACTGAACAATCCCAGCTCTTTCAGTTGCTCCTCATAAGGCACGTCCTGCAGACCCCCTACCAGCTTTGTTGCCCTTCTCTGAACACACTCCAGGGCCTCAATGTCTTTCTTGCAGTGAGGGGCCCAAAGCTTGGCCGCAGTACTCAAGGTACGGCCTCACCAGTGCTGAGTACATGGGGACAATTACTTCCCTGTTCCTGCTGGCAACACTGTTTCTGATACAAGCCAGGGTGCCATTGGCCTTCTTGGCCACCTGGGTACACTGATGGCTCACGTTCAGTCAAGCATCAATCAATACCTCCAGGTCCATTTCCTATACACAGTCTTCCAGCCACTCTGCCTCAAGCCTGTAGCGTTGCCTGGGGTTGTTGTGGCCAAAGTGCAGGACGTGGCATTTGGTCTTGTTGAACCTCATCCCATTGTCTTCAGCCCAGCTATCCAGCCTGTCCAGATCCCTCTGTAGGGCCTCGCTACCCTCAGGCAGATCGACACTTCCAGCCAACTTGGTGTCATCTGCAAACTTAGTGAAGGTGCACTCAATGCCCTCATCCAGGTCATCAATAAAGATATTGAAGAGGACAGGCCCCAGCACCAACCCCTGCAGAACAGCACTTGTGACTGGTCGTCAGCTGGATTTAACTCTGTTCACCACCACTCTCTGGGCCCAGCCCTCCAGCTAGTTCCTTACCCAGCCAAAAGTGTACCTGTCCAAACCACGGGCTGCCAGCTTCTGCAGAAGAATACTGCGAGAGACAGTGTCAAAGGCTTTGCTGAAGTCTAGGTAGACTACATCAGCCTTTCCCTCATCCACCAGACGGGTCACTAGATCATAGAAGGAGATCAGGTTGGTCAAGCAGGACCTGCCCTTTGTGAACCCATGTTGGCTAAGCCTGATCCCCCAGCTGTCCCACTCATGTCTCTGACCGTGTCCTCCTGAATCGTGGGGGGTTTAGTCTGCTCCCCAGACGAGGAAAGTGGAGTACCCTGAGGATAACTGGTCTGACTCTTAAAGACAGACATAAAGAAGGCATTCAGAACTTCTGCCTTTTCCTTATCCTCAGTGGTCACATTCCCAGCCTCATCCAGTAAAGAATGGAGATTCTCCCTTGGTCCTCCTCTTACTGTTGATAGACTTGTAAAAGTGTTTCTTGTTCCTTTTTACCCCAGCAGCCAGGTTGACTTCAAGCTTGGCTTTTGCCTTTATGTATGTTATACGTATGTTATTTCCAGGATATTATTAAAAATGATTTATGTATGTAATATGTATGTTATTTCCAGGAAATATATTGCATATGTATATTTTAACTGAATAAATGTAGCATCCGAACTCTAACAAAGCGCACTTGGTTTGCCAAGTCACCCAGGACATATCATGAATTAAAAAGAATGCCTGCTCTCTAACACAATATTGGAGTAAAAGAGTTTTCTTCCCAGATTTTCCAATGACAGTACAATGCAGTGACATTTCATCTAACATGAGTTGCTGGTGGCAATTGCATAATCTATTAATTTTTTAAGTCCCATTTGGGTGGGTTTTTTTGTTTTGTTTTTTTTTACCAACTATTGCTAGGGTACCACAGGCATGCACACGTGTAGGTAGGTTGAAATATTACTATCATTAATCACTGTGTTTTACTTGTCAAGTGGTACAAGCGCATGTGAAATGTAACACACACTGGTTTGATTTGACTGTATGTGGCGGGCACAGGAGGTGGATGTAGCAGTGCCCTTTCCTCCACAGTGTTCTATTGCCACCTATGCAGTCGTGCTTGAGCTATGCACAATCAATTAATGAAAAATATCACTGAAAAATCACTTAATAATGTTAAGAATTTTACAACATTTTGGGGACACATTACTAGCTGTTCAGGGCTGAGTGCAGCCTGCAGGCCACAGGTTGGACATGCCTTGTCTAGATACAACCCATGAAACTTACTAGGACTCCAAAAATCTGAAGAGCATAAAGTGCACAAACACAACTCAGGAATTGTGTAATTAACAGAGGCTATATCTACCTAAACTAGTGAGGCTGCTTCTGTTACTGTTAATATTATATTAATAATATTTCCTGCTTGACCAGACAGAGGGGGATGTACTTTCTCAAACAAGACACAAAGATAACTCTAGTTGGTCAAAACAACAAACTCTGAATCCAGATTACAAAGTATGTATGAACAAAGGAAACGAAGGGGGAAGCTGCTGGGGGAGTGAGCACATGATAGATGGACCAAGAAGAATGTGAACCCCAAAAATCATAGTCAATGGGGAAAGGACTCACTTGCAGTCAGGCCATAGGGAATATAAACTGCTGTATCTTTCCAGCGTGCTGGTGCCTACATCCAGAAGGACACCCACTTTTACACAAGTGTAAAAGAGATTGTGATTCATCACAAATTCTGCCTGAGCCTAGATTATTGAACACAAGCATTTCTTACAGGTGCAAGAACACAAACCATGCAGAATGCATGTTTGAGGGGCTAAAGACTCTATTTTCCCAGACAAATCCATGTCTACTTCCACAAGAGGGGGGCGGGTGGGGGGGGGGGGGGGGGGGGGGGTTGAGGGGGAATAGGGGAATATAGAATCTTAATCTTCCACTCAATTTTGAAGACCATTCTAAGATTTCAATGTCAGGACAGGTTTTCTACATGCCCAAAATATATGGACTTAGTTAAGACTGCAGAAGAGCAAGCATTAAAGACTTCAGAGCTACAGTAAAGTACAGATAATATTGCAGACCACTCTCAGAAGTAACCCCAGATACGATGACATTCAGCCTACCTCAAGCTGTTTGATTATACTAATATGGAAAACAACACTCATGAAGATGCTGTTATTTACTATCACTTATTTACTACCACTCTTAAAAGGTACACAAGGAAACTGTGAAGCCCCAAAGGGTCAAGATTTCTGGTGCCTGTTTAATGAAAACTGAACTTGGATTCTTCTCTGGTAACAGTAACTGGAGAACAACTGAGAACAACTCTCACATGAAATCTCCATTAATTAAGCTTCTGTCACAACCCTTCCCTCAGAAAAAAACAATCTCTTTTACCTGGCTTTTGTGAAAACTGTATGAATCTCATGTCTTAAGCTTATCACTTTTCTCTTCCAAATGTCATTAAAGTCAGCTAAGGGGTTCAACTGCTACTAAGAGGTACTGGCACACTGACACTCAAAGACACACAGTATGACTGTGTATGACTTATTCAGTTAGGAAACTAGGCACTTGCCAGAAACTGGCATGTTTTTCAGAGAAAACAGGGATTATTCAGACTACAGAGCATAAGATCCAGTACAGTCTGGAAGAAAGTAAGGGTACCCTGAACTTCTTTCTACTTCTTCCTCTGTGCCTAACTGACATACCCAGGAAGGGAAAATGTTGTCCATGGCAAACTCATGGACAGAATGCAAAGTACGAAGTTACACCTGGTCAGTTATCTCAGAATATACACAGTATAGCAGCCTGAAGGAGATTTGTCAGTTACTGAGACCTGATGCTGCTCATTTGCAAATAAGGAGTATATAAAATACCATCATTAATGTAAAATATTTGCCCAATATACAAGATAACCCATACCCCGATCCTGAGCATATGCAAAAGGCTCTGTTCCCAGAGAGCTCATGGATGTAAATTCCAATTGTATTATTTTGCTGAAGACTGCACAACAATTCCCAGGTTAAAGGGAACTTAGTTACAAGCTAATTCTTCACAGATACACACCTCCTCTCTCACTTTGTTTCCATGAATACAGATCGCGGCACACAACCTTTATCAGCCCTCCCTGAAAAGCTTCAGCAGAGCCCTCATCATGGGCTATCAACAAACGAAGCTTCTAGAACATTTCACAGCAAGTGAACCACACCACAGTACCAGAAATCAGACAAAAGATAGATGTGAGAGTCGCTATATCTTGCTTTGATCTTACTTCATTTCCCTGCAAATGTATCAAGCTTGTAATTTCTATCCAGAGATCAAAACCCTGCTTAGATTCTACAAGTGATTCTGCCATTTTTTAATTTTTGCACAGTTCCAGCAGAGCTCATTATATGAAATTTATGTCATATAAACTTGCTTATCCTGTCAACTTGAAATCATACTTTTTGAGATATGCTTAAATAAGTCATAAAGGTGAGGAGTTAGGACAGATTGAAGGATTTATAATGCTTTCGCAACTACTTTAAACATGATTTTCATGCTTATTGTTTCTTCCTTCTGTGATTTCTCATTAAAATGACAATCAAATAAAAGATCTTTGATAGCAGATAAAAATGAGTCAGGAAATAAATAGTTCCATTTATGTATACACCAGATATTTAAGTCCATCTCAGCCACCAAAAAAAAAGAAAAAAGAAAAAAAAAGAAATCTCAAGTGTTTGTTAAATACATGGAATTGGGAATGTTCTTAAGAGACCAATAGTATTGTTGTGTCCTAAGGAAGCTGATCTTTCAGACTAAACTCATGACGTTGATTTCAGATTTAAATACAATTTTTTTGGCAATGCTTCTGCACCAGGCTTGCAGTCACCTATAGAGTCCTTTCACCACCAATACATCCGTGACCACTGGCCACCTCTCCATGTACTGCAAAAACCAAACATGGTTCTTAACAGACAAAAAGCCATTTTTGTACATCAAAACACATCTTGCTCATGGGTAGAAGGGTTTTTCTGTATTTTCAAAATATGTCAGACTTCTTACAAGGTCTGTCTCGCAAACCTGTTTGTCCTAAGGTTATACAAAGTACTGCTGAGGTGGGTGTTACTAATTGGTACTGTTTTCTACTCCCAAGTGCTATTGGGTGTTTTCTGGTTTTTGTCTGTTTTTTTATTATTATTATTTTTATCCCCACAATGCAGAAGGAAGTTTTGTTTTTAGAAAAACATACTGTGCTGCTAGTTTTAAGTTAGCAGAATGATGCATGGTTGCAGCTTAGAAGACAGAAACCTGTATGAGCAGCAGCATTTTATAGTTTGCCAGAGGCCCTGACTCAAGCCAACTTCTTCACATCTAGATGAGCATGGCCCTTAACTGGTCACTCTTCAGCCATAGTAATCTTCTGCTAAGCTTCGGTCTAATTAAATGTTGTGTTCCTTAGGAACAGAGTTCTTCCTCCAGCCAAAACACTAAAAACACTGAAAGATCTTAACCCCCCAGTTCAAAAGCAGGAAAAACAACATAATATCTAAGCCACAGACCTAGAATAGAATTCCTCACTGCTAACTAAATAATCACTTCCAGAAACAAATAAAGGAGATGGTATTCTAGTAGGAAGGCAAATAAAAAAGCCTTCATGGAAAATGGCCTACATCAGGCATGTCCACCCCATGGCCCACAGGCTATGAGCAGTCCAGCACGACTTGCAGTGTGGCCCACCTCCTTCCCTGGATTTAAAGGTGGCAGTTCTTCCCCAGGTGGAAGGTGGAGCAGCCGAGGGCACAAATCCATCTCTCAGCAACAGCCAGATCATTGGTGCACTATTAATACTGTGTCAACAGAAACCCAAGCATGAAGGCAGTATTGACTCAAGTGATGGCAAATAATCATACACATTTTGATACACTGGCAAAAGACAGGCCTCTGAACAGTGAAGAATACACAGCCATGACGTCTGATTTGATAAAAAGAATTTGAAAATAGAATCATAGAATTCTTAGAGTTAGAAGGGACCTTTAACAGTCTATCTGGTCCAACTCCCGTGCAATGAACAGGGACATAGAATTGTAGAATCACAAGGTTGGAAAGGACCTACAAGATCGTCTAGTCCCACCATCCTCCCATTACCATTGCTACCACAAGCCACTAAACCGTATCTCATAGCTTCTCATCCAGACACCTCTTGAAAACTGCCAGGGACGGTAACTCCTGCCACCTCCCTGGGCAGGCCATTACAGTACCTGACCACTCTCTGAGAGAAAAGGTTTTTCCTCATATCTAACCTAAACCTCCTCTGGTATAACTTGTGGCCATTTCCTCAGGTGCTGTTTGTTGCCTGTGAGAAGAGGCCGAACCCCTCCTCATCACAACCTCCCTTCAGGAAGTTGTAGAGTGCAGTGAGGTCTCCTCTGAGCCTCTTCTTCTCCAGACTAAACAATCCCAGCTCCCTCAGCCGCTCCTCATAAGATTTGTGCTCCAGACCCCTCACTGGTTTTGTTGCTCTTCTCTGGATATGTTCCAGGGATTCAATGTCTTTCCTGTAGTGAGGGGCCCAAAACTGAACACAGTACTTGAGGTGTGGCCTCACCAGTGCTGAGTTCAGGGGGGATGATTACCTCACTGCTCCTGCTGGCCACACTGTTTCTAATGCAGGCCAGGATGGCACTGGCCCTCTTGGCCATCTGGGCACACTGTTGGCTCATGTTCAGCCAAGCATCAACCAACACCCCCAGATCCCTTACCTCTTCACAGTCATCCAGCTACTCAGCCCCAAGCCTATAGCACTGCATGGGGTTATTGTGGCAGAAGTGCAGGACCCGGCACTTGGCCTTGTTGAACCTCATCCCATTCACCTCAGCCCAGTGATCCAGCTTATCTATATCCCTCTGAAGGGCCTCCCTACCCTCAGGCAGATCAACACTATCTCCCAACTTGGTGTCATCTGCAAACTTACTGAGGGTACTCTCAATCCCCTCATCTAGGTCATCAATAAAGTTATTAAACAAGATGACAGTATAAACAGTATGCAAAGCATATGACACTGTCCCGCATGACATCCTGATTGCCAAATTAGAGAAAAATGGATTTGATGGAAGGATTGGACTCTCTGGATAAGGAATTGGCTGGATGTTCACTGTCAGAGAGTTGCACTCAACAGCTCATTGTCAAGCGGAGACTGGTGACAAGTGGTGTTTCTCAGGATCAGTGCTGGAACCAGTAGTTTCACATCTTTGTAGGCAACACAGTGGGATCAATTGCACCCTCAGCAAGTCTGCAGATGACACCAAGCTGAGAGATGTAGTTGACATGCTAGAGGGAAGAGATGCCATTCAGAGGCACCTGGACAGGTTTGAGAGGTGGGCCCGTGCCAACCTCATGAAGTTCAACAAGCCCAAGTGCAAGGTCCTGCACCTGGGTTGTGGTAATCCCAAGCACACATACAGGCTGGGCAGGGAATGGTTCAAGAGCAGCCCTAAGGAGAAAGATTTGAGTGTGCCTGTTGATGAAAGACTCAGCGTGAGCTGGCAATGTGCACTTGCAGCCCAGAAGGCTGATGGTATCCTGGGCTGAATCAAGAGAAGCATGACCAGCAGGTTGAAGGAAGTGATTCTGCCCCTCTACCCTTTTCTCATGAGATCCCACCTGAAGTACTGCATTCAGTACTGTGTCCCCCAACACGAGAAGGACTTTGAGCTGTTGGAGCGTAAATTTGTGTAAATTTCTGTATGTCCTTGCATGACGCCGAGTATAGTAAGCTTATGCGTGTGAATTTCCTCATAAAGAACTTAAGTTCAGCCTCTACTGTCATATCATGCTACCTCTAATATTATGAGCCAACATTATAATTTGTTTATAATGAAGAACAGCCTTCATATAATTAGCTTCACCTTAAGTCAAACTGCAACAGCTAAACTTCTGTCAACTTTCAAACTTAGCAACAGCTTTAGGATTATTTTTCAGAAGATTAGATCAGATTATATAGTCATATATATCTTTTTCCCTAAATTCCTTTTTGAAATCTTCAACATCTGTACAGAACATAGGTGGATCTTCTTGAACACTGTCAATGGGAAGCTTCAGTTCATATAATTTGTTTCTGATATATAGTGTTCTGGGAAGACTACACTGAAGCTGTACAAAAATGGTTGGTCAATACGGGACAGGCCTTGTACCATGCTCATACCAAAGCAGAGAATTCTATGAAATACATCTTTACATACAATGTTTCAGCTTTGGACATAGAGCTGAAGACAAATTTTGCCCTCTTCTCTTCTGCTAAGGAAATGTTAAAAAAAAATAAATCAGAATTGTAACATCTTCCAGGTACTACAAAGCAGTGCCACAGAGTCACTGACTCACAGCAAAGTTGAGGGGATCTCTGGGTCATAGATAGATTTGATGAGCCAAAAGAAATGAAGAGAGAGCAGGAACAAGTCTGTTACAGTTAATTCTTTTGTGGAAATAGACAAGTCAGATATTTTCCTTATATATGCTACTCTGCCAGGACTCTCTTCCAAAATATAAATTGTTATTTAATTCCCAGCTTTTTAAACCCATTGGTGACAAACACACAAGGATTGGCTGGGAGCTCGCAGGGTAACAGCTATGTGACCAAATGTTTGCAAGATGAGTGTTGCCAACAGTAATATAGGCTTGGAATAACAAAATGCTTTACAGTGAGATAGATGACACATCACTAAGTCAGAGAACCAGGATAACAATCAAATCCTATGTTCCTGAGTTTGAATCCAAGAGCAAATAAATGTTACTGTGGCTGGTCTGTCCTCTCAGGAAATGGCCAGCAGATTCAAACACTGAGAAACTTAATGATGCTCTGTCACTTTATCCAGAATCATGCAGCATTTTTTTTTCTCCTCCTCTCGCAGGTACATTTGCTTAAGTGGTGGTTATAGGGTCAGATTCTCTAGTGGCATTTGCTTCTCAGTGGCTCTAAATTACAATGTGCATCTTCTATACAAAATGGGACACCTCTAGCAGCTCACTAAAATGACCATCAGTTCTAACAGCTGAATCAGAGAAAGGAGATGGCCTATGACTAAGTAGCTATGTTATGGCCATCTTGCTCTTTTCCAGTAATATTTCTCTATATTCTTACAACTTTTATATTATAAAAAAACTTAAGCCCATATAAGTGGGAAGTCCACAAACTTCTGAACGCAGAGGTTCCTGATGATCTGTTCACAGAAAGAGCATGCAAATATCATAGGGCAATGTCATCAGCCCTATCTCTACCTCTGAAAACTGGGAGAAAAAAAAAATAAGAGTTGGAGTTCCATAAGCAATTATATTTTGAGATAAGATACAGTGTGAAATTTTGTAAGATCCTTGTAAGTAAAAAGTGCCATGCAGGAATTACTGCATAATAAAATAGATTCCTTTACTCAAAACTCAAAGTTTTGACCCACTATCTGATCCAGGTTGAGTAATGTTTACTGTTGGATGCTAGACAAAAAAAAAAAAAATCAGGGTAAACCAATACTACCAGTTTTGAAAACCTAAACTTTAAATGACTATAGCTGAAAACACAATTTTTCATCAATTTACCAGAATACTCTAAATAAAGAGGTGCCTCAGTTGCATCAGTCAAGGTTCCTTTGCTGAGCTGGAAGAAATCAGCCTATAAACTTATAACACATAATGTCAAATCACAATGTCTACTGTCACCAGAGTAAAATTCCTGAAGATAGAAGTAAACATGCAGTTTCTAGAATGCAATGAACACTTAAAATAAGCTTGTAATCAGGCTGATACTGCCTGATTAATATGATTCAGCAAATAATTATCCAAACAAATTATTCCTTCTACTTTCCCTCTTTTAAGATAGAATTTAAATATAATTGACAGAAAGAAATTCTTTAAATTGTATATTATTCAGAAATGTGAAATATTTTTCGTGTTTCATTTGGAAGAGGCTGGCATTCTTCCTCGAGTGCTGAATAAGGGGGAAAAAATGAGAAAAGCCTCAGAACGATGGACATCTTCAGACAAAGAAATCTCCATAAATAGGCAGGAACTTTCTTGTAAAAGGAATGAAAACAACACCAAAGGAGAAGCACTATCTTAACTCTATTAAAGGATTCTTAACACTAATTGACAGCTAGGAGAATTTGCACACTTCAGTCACCTCCAAACCCTGGAAAAATCTTGCACCAGAATACTTAAACTCTTTAATAAATTTTAGCACAAGGTTTGCAAAAAGCTGCCTGCTTTTTCACCTGCATTAACAACAACACAATGTAACACTTTGCTCCATTAGGTACCCTTTCCTACTGCAGATAATCCTGTTAGCTGAGGATAGTTATTATGAGAAAGATAACAACAACAACAACAAAACACCGTTATTTGGTATAACAAAATTGTAATATAATTTCATGTAGATTAACTGAGGCAAAGCTACAGTGCTTCTCTCAAAATAAGTTGAACTACTTAGATGAATACGATGCCAACCATTCTATGATTCTATGAGTTATAAAATGAAAATTATTGCTCCATAACATTCAGATACTTTTTTAATAAATCTAGCAGTACCTGAATTGCAAGACCTTTCCTTTGCATACAGAATTTTTTTGTCTATTTTCAGTGCAGCTTCATCCAGCTGGATAAGAAGGGCTTACCTCCTCTTGCTCTTTCCCACAGTTGGAGAAGAAATTTGTGAATGCATATTTCACTCCAATGCAAGAGCTTTAAGAGTCTATGTTTTAAAAGGCTGTAGATTTGTAAAGTCATCTAGGGCACACAAATAGAAGTGCTAAGAGGGAATAGCATCTAAATTGGCAAGATTAAATTATGAAATGTTATCAATAGGGGGGACATGTCAACGTGGTTATCAGCAATAGAGAAACACAGGGAACTGCACAAAGCACATCAGTGCAACATTTAGTTATTGTATCTATTGCAGATGAATTGGTTAAAATCTTGCATAATGCACATGAGGTGATACTGAATAGAAGATAGTTGGGGTTAAATTGAGCTGTTGTAATGGATACGGTGATAACTAGCTCTTGACCACTTGTATGGGAACTGTTGAATCACGGCCTGAACCACTGATTGATCACCTGAAGCAAGCACTGAGTCAGCCACGGCAGCACAGGTGAAGGCAATTCAACTGTGTGACCAGAACCCATTTAAGGGCTGACTGCCACTGAGGAAGAATTTCTTTCTGGAGACTGCTCCCTTTGGAGTTTTCCTGTGAGCCTAGGATATGGGTGAGCATTTTCATTTATTTTTTGGTTTTCTCTTTCCACCATGATAATCTTTCTAGCTGCATAATCTGTAAAATACCAACCTAACAACACTACTCTGTATAGCTGTTAATTGTACACCACTCCGCTTCAAGAGTAACCTGCAAAAGAGTTTCTATTCCAGGCAGATATTCTGATTCAGGCTGGCTCATATCAGAAGAGAGTTAATTCAGTTGAGTCTAGTTTTTTGACATGCTGAACATCTGCAGTTTCTCCTGATTTCAGCTGTTGTGAATGGTACTCAGTGCTGCCAAAAACCATGCGCTCCTCATGAGTATACATGCTCTGAAGAAGCTGATGACCCATAAAACCCAAAGTGTCACAAATTACACAAGCACTGTAGAGCTATGTTTAAATACCTCAGCACATATGAAACAGAAATAGAGATAAGAAAGCAATAATGTCACTCTTGCTGCTGCCACTCTTGCGGTACTGCAGTCATTCAAACAAAACAGGTGGTGCCCACTCTCCCCACACTATCTGGCAGGCACAGACACAAACAGCAGCAGTTTCAACACAACACATAATTTTACATTTGCACAGGATGATTTCACAGAAGAGGTGGATTTCTGAAACTGTAGAAGGAAATAATACTGTCATTTTGCTGATATCAGAAGAGAGAAGTATATAGCTGCCAACAGAGAGTACAGACCAGGGTGATTCTAAAAGCACGTTGCTTTAGTGATTTCAAAGAAAATGGAATAAATGTAAGACATACTGAAAAACAACTGTCTGGGGTAAAAGCAATACCAGTGTTGATTAGCTCTCATGAATTTTCACTGCTGTGATAATTGAATGATAATACAAAGGCAGGTGAAAGGCCAAAGCAAAATCTTCTTTCACTGATTTCAAGATAGAGGTTGGAAAGGACCTTCAGAGATCATCCAGTTCTACCCCCCTGCTGAAGAATTTTCCTAGAGTAAGTTACCCAGGAAAGCGTCTGGGTGGGTTTTGAATATCTCTGGAGAAGGAGACTCCACAGACTCTCTGATCACCTTGTTCTAGCATTGTCACCATCAAAGTAAATAAGTTTTTCCTTGTGTTCATAAGGAAATTCCGTTGTTCCTATGTTAGCAAACCTAGCCAGTGATATTTGAGGCATAAAATAGAGATGTCCAACCTATTCTGTTTTAATAAACATGCACGTTTTTAGTAAGTGTTTTCAAGATATTTGAGGTAATCAGGTGTTTGTTTTTTTTAATAACAAATACCATTATACAGTGAAAGGTATCAAAACCAAAACTAACACTTACGTGATAAATTCTGTCAGGTTGCACCATTTTTTGGAGTCCACTTTCTTCATCATCTCTTCAAAGAACTTTCCACAGGCAGGCAACCTTTCTAGCATGAGAGATTCATTGCAGAGATTAATCTGTTGATGCACACCTAGGTAAAATCAAGTATTGAAATAGAAGAACCATGAATGCATGATTTGCAAACTCTTCCTGCTTGACAATTAATGTTATAAACATTCAAGTTTCTAAACAATATTAGATAAAATATGCATTTACATTTATATAAAATGTCACTCAGTACATGACTATCTAAAGTGTTATCCATTAGATCTAATACAGAAATCTGCCTAGATACTTTTGAAATCTTAACCTCCTTTTATTAACTTACTACAACCCATCTGCACTTATAGTTTAAAGCTAAGTGGAGTTTATTCATGGTATAGAAAGTACTTTCTAAGCTTATACAGATGTGTCCCACTGAACTAGAAACATTTGCAAGAAACATTTGATTACCTCTGATTGGAATCTCATAATTACTAGTAAGATTTTTCCTTAGTATAGCCATTAAATAAAATACAAGGGTTGCTCTGAAAGTAATGCCTCTTGTTTTATTCTGTTGGCCTATAACATCAGAGGCAGATATTGGTGGTATGGCAGTAGAGGTTGAAACTTCTTGCCAAAATTCCATTACATTTTGTTGCCATGTAACAGACAGAAGCAGAGCAGCAGTCTGACAAAGTGGTGTCTGAAGCAAAGGTGTGGAATTGAATACCTCCATGCAGAAAAATTGCACCCATTGACATTCTTTGACACTTGCTGAACATTTACATTGACCAAACAATGAACGTTAGCACAGTGAAGTGGTGAATGGTATGCTTCCACAATGACGACAGCAAAATGAAAGATAAGCCACTACAGGCCAGAGTCAAAATGGCAATACATGGAGTGAAAATGTGAACTCTCCATTGAATAAATAGTTCAAGACAGCTCCCAGCTGATAAAGTGATGTGTGCTGTCATGTGGGATAGAAAAAGGATGATCCTTCTGCATATTCTGGAACCCAGACAAACCAGGTCAGCTTTGACTGCTGCATCACAATGCTGACTAAGCTAGAGATTTGCAGTACCAGGATCAGGCCAGTGACGATGACAATCTTTCTTGTGCAACACAGTAATAGCTGATGCCATCCCAGTTTGAAGACTATAGAGCACATTGTCAGTCTTGGCTGGTTTGTCCTACCACACTCCATATATTCTGGATTTGTCTCCTGACTTCCATCTGTTCGGGCCAGTGACTTCAGCTAGGGAAGTCACTGACTCACTAATGCCATGTGTCGAATGAGAGACAGCTATCACATCTATTGAAAGCATGAAAATATGCTTTCAAACAGCAGCAGGCCCATAACTGGATAGTCTACACTACATTTAACCCTACTATCTCATACTGGCCACGAACTTCTCCATGTGTACAGCTAATTAAGACCAACAGAATAAACCCCTCACATCTGACCATACCTTCTTCATTATACTCGATGGCAGTGTTCTTATGGGTGACACTAAGCCCTTGCCAAGGTCAGGGGAAAAAAATGAAAATAAATCAGAACTACAGTTAATCACCATGGACAAAAATGGTGAAAATTATTTAATAAGGGCACTATATTTTTGACCTCTGAAACTTAGCATGATACTATGAATCTTTCTATTTTAAACCTTCCTACCAATTCATCTGGTAGCTGCAGCAGTTTAAGTTATACTTTCTAAAGCTAGACATGTAGATGAATATTTGGGTAGAATCCAAAAGCAGATACACAAGTTGTAGATCTGTCAACTTAAATCTCATGCTGATGTTTAGACAAAAGTTAGGCAAATTGGACTTCTCTAGCAGGGTAATCTAAACTGCCAACTATCACTTGATTTATAATCCAACAGAATACAAGTTTCTTCTCCATTACATAATTTGCACTGAAAATTTGTTCCAGCTGTTTCTCAGTGAGGTGTTTAAAATGGATTTTCTAAGACCTTGGTACATTTGGTTCTTTTTAGAACTTCAGTTTTTTACAGTGTTGTAAAAGAAACTCTGATAGTGACATCTGATAGAAACTAGTGTGTCATCATATTGTTACTATCTAAATCCCTGGCTAAAGAAGTTCAAAATTATGCACAGTTCTACAATTTTACCATTTTTATTGAGACTGACATTTACAAAATACTAAAACACTCTATGTTCATACAGTAGAAAAGATCAATTGTAAAAAAAAAAAAAAATGCAGGAAAGTTGGATAATTTTGAAATGAGATAGAATGAAAGTGCTTCTCAAACGGTTGGCATTAACAAAACAGAAATTTGTAAGTCTGAATTTTAGAAGTAAAGCTCACCTGCTAATCCAAGCATCATTAGACCGTTAACTAGTGGGACAAAAAAGAGAAAGATGAGTTAGATATTTTTGTTCTATCATATAAGAGATTTAGTGCAGGTATAAGCAGACTTAAACATATTTTTTGACTCAGAGTATTGAAAACGTTCATTTGAACACAAGTTTCAGTTTTATTAAAGAATACATCTGAAAGGAAAATACTGGAAAGGAAAATCTGGACAACATTATGTTTTAAATTACTTTTTATCTATCCTTTACATGGGTGAGCCATACAGATTTACTACACATCTGCCTGTACTACTCCTTTAAGTTGGAAACTACAGGAAAGTGAGGATAGCAATTTTTTTTTCCTTTAGTTTCTTTAAAGTGCTGACATAAAATAACCAGAGAAGTTAACGCATCCACTTGAAATGTAGGTCAACTGCACATTCTAAAGTGTAAAGCAAAAAAAAAAAAAAAATCCTTTTGCTAGTAAAATTAAGCAAGCACAGAATCATAAATAATGAGTTCTCTATTCATTTGGAAATGCAATCCTATATTTCAATTTCCACTGTTTGCCATACATTTTGAAAAACAAAAGTTGAAAAATCCATAACTATTTTATACAAATGAACCTCCAAACAGAAATATGCCAGCAGGAGGAGTCTTCTAATCAGCAATTTGCAGTACAACCACGTGGGTGAAATTAACAGGAGCCCAATGTGTTAGCACAGCTCCAGTCCCATTTTGGATTTTACTAAGAGGGAGGTGGCTTTGATTATTTTCGCTCTCCTACTGAAAAAAAAAAAAAAGTTTGCTGGCAAATCTTTACAGTGTTAACTGTGCATCAGAAATGAAATGAGTAATTTCACAGAGATGGTTCTCACACTCTCACTGTGGCCCACCTCCTGCTCCACACCAGTACAGTGCTGGCTCTTCCCCACTGAGTACCATCAACCTGGACCTGGACACATATCAGTGATTCAGTAACAATCAAACATCAGTGTGTGATTGACACTGATGAAAACAGGACATGGGGAGGGAGGGTGTAGTGTAGTGTAAAGTTATGGCAAATAATTTTATGCATTTTGATACACTGACTAAACATAGACCAGTGAACAAAGAAAAATATGTAGCCTTGCAAATTTTGATACAGGAATTTGAGAATAGCTTTCAAGATTGATGAAACAATCTTGGCTTTTTGTGTATTTGCAACTCCATTTCAGTTAACATAAATACATTTTCTGCAAATTTTGAAATGAAATGTATAGAGTTGTAATCAGATATTCAGCCCAAAAATTTAATCATGTCTCTTTACCAGATTTTCTTAAGATTTATCTTACCAGAGAAAAACATCCCTTAATTCACCATCATGTCTTATTCATGTCATTGCTTTTGGCAGTACCTACATTTATGAACAACTGTTTTCAAGGGTGAAGTACAGGAAGAGGAAAATTTCATCAAAAGTCTCTGAGGAGCACCTTGAGAACCCCATAGGAATTGCAACCACTTCCATTGAACCAGACATTGATACATTAGGTTGACAAAAACAAGAACAAATAACCCACTAGTTTCATATCTTTGTTGTTCTCTTTATGTTTTAATAAAAATAAAAAGTTTTGTTGCTTATCTACATTAACTATTACATACAAGGGCTGCTCTGAAAGTAATGCCTCCCATTGTAACACGTTGGCCCACTAAGTCAGAGGCAGATGTTGGTGGCACGACAGTGAAGATTGAACATTTTCACCTGTATTCTGTTTTGTTGCCATGTGACAGTTAGCAAGAGAGAGACAGTCTGACAAAATGGTGTCTGACATGGAAGTGCATATGAAGCAATGATGTGTAATTGAATTACTCTATGCAGAAAAAATGTGACCAGTGACATTCACTGACACTTGCTGAACATTTCTGGAGACCAAGCAGTGGATGTAAGCACAGTGAGTCAGTGGATGATATATTGTGGCAGCAGCAACAGAGAGTCACCTCCACTGGTGCAGATTTTTATGAGTGCAGCATGTAGGCTCTTGTTCATTGCTGCAAAAATACATGGATAAATAATGGTGACTATGTTGACAAGTAGCTGATAATGTGCTCTATCAAATAGTCTAATTGTACTCTTTGTAGCTATTGTCATTTCCATGGAAATAAAAAGGAGGCTCTACTTTTGGTGTGACCTACATGTTTTATATGCAGCCCAAGACAATTCCTCTTCACCCAGTGCAGACCAGAGAAGCCAAAAGGCTGGACACCCCTGTTCTAAGAAATATATTTATCTTCTTGACAAGGAATAACATTTATGCTAGTTACTAATGAACCAGTATGTGCTGAAACCAGAGAGTGGGGATCAAAGCAGTAGGAATATTTTGCATCCAAATACACAGAGCAGAAATATCATTATACACTCTGATGACTGTATCTCTTTCTTAAAGCCCCTTTTTTCCAAAGCTATAAGTTTTTTGTACTAGTAAATATACTTGAGTCCCTGGACAGGTTAATTCTTGAAAATGTACTTTTAACAACTGCAGAAAACTGAAGATCAAACTAAAAGTGCTCACTTTATGAGGAAGCCAACCCCTCCCATTTTGAGGAAACAGACCAGAAGCACAGACATAGGTAGTCCTCTTGAAGACCATAGACTGTACCTACAATTCTTCCTCTACAATTTCCTATCACTGATATCTAAATCCTCCATTGTTACTGCTGCATTGAGTCTCAAAAGGTCATGGTACAACTCAAAGCCATCACCTCTCATCCTGCAACTAGTTACTGGGAAAAGAGGTCAACCCCACACTTCGCTATAACCTCCCTTCAGGTAGCTGTAGAGAGTAATAAGGTCCCCCCTGAGCCTCCTCTTCTCCAGGCTAAGCAATCCCAGTTACCTCAGTTGCTTCTCATAAGGCCTGTGCTCCAGACTATCTTAGTTTCAAATGGGATGTTTTGGTTCAAGGAGAAAAACAATGTTGATAACACACTGATGTTGCCTTAGTTGCCTCCTAAGCAGTACTGTATAAAGCCAAAGCCACTTAAAGCAAAGGACCCAAAGAGCTAGGAGGGAACAAGACTAGGACAGCTTACTTAAATTGGACAACGGGCTGTTCCATACCATATGACATCATGCAGGAGTTTTGAAGTGGGTGAGAGTTCATCTTACTCTCTTCTGCTGCTCAAGAGGCATAGGCCGGGAGGTAATGAGCAATTGCTTGTACATCACTTGTTACATACATTTATATATACATATATATATATATATATGTAGTCAACTATTTTCCTTTTCTCTATCTTAGTAAATGGTTTTATCTCAACCTACGAGTTCTGCTTTTTGTTGTTGTTGATTTGTTTTGTTTTGTTTTATTTTTACATACATTTATATATACATACATATATAAGTCAACTATTCTCCTTTTCTCTATCTTAGTAAATGGTTTTATCTCAACCTACGAGTTCTGCTTTTTGTTGTTGTTGTTGATTTGTTTTGTTTTGTTTTATTTTTACATACATTTATATATACATACATATATAGTCAACTATTCTCCTTTTCTCTATCTTAGTAAATGGTTTTATCTCAACCTACAAGTTCTGCTCTTTGTTGTTGTTGTTGATTTGTTTTGTTTTGGTTTTTTTTTTTTTTTTAATTGTTACTTATTTCCCATCCCACTGGGAATGGGGAGTAAGAAAATGACTGCATGGTGCTGAGCCAACTGCCAGATCAAACCACAACAATCAATTTGGCACTCAATCTGAGACTTGTCACAGAGACTGGAGCGACCACAGGAGTTGTTGTGAGGGTTGTGGCACCTCCTAGGCACATGAGAAGTGTTAGAGTAGCCACAGTGCCCATCCTGGGAATTGGAGCAATGGTAGGGCCTGACACACTGTCATCGGGTCCTGAAGTATTCTCTTCCCCTTGACGATGTTGAATAGTGTTGAACTGAGCTTGATAGGCATAGGCCAGTGCAATGATCAGTGCCTCTTTAGGATTACCAGGGTGACAGCAGACCTTTCCAAATATTAGTAAGATAATAATAATATTAATATTAATAACAATAATAATAATAAAAACTATATAAAACTAATATCCAATTAGTTTTTCAGGACCCTGCAGTTGTTCAGAGGTGAGGTTCCAAACCACTGGGGGTGCTCACTGCCCTACACACCTGCCCATAGTTTCCCACACTCTGCCACGCTATCCTCCCCCAGGACAGATCGCTAGGTGCTATTCTTACATAACTGTTTAATCTTAAACATAACCTGAAACACATTCATGACACATAGCTGTAGGAGCATGCTGGTTTGAACATCCCATGGATATTCAAAATTCTCAAGAGCTGTTGTAACTAGCTCTCAAACTCCAGGGAATAAAAAGGAAAAGTGAAAGAGAGGCTGAGGAACAGCAGGAAAGTGTTCTCCCTTATCTCCTCCAAAGCTGGGCTCCCCAAGGAGACAAAACATAGTATAATTACTAATAGCATTGACAATACAGCTTCCAAAACTCAAAGATGACTACAATGTCAGATGCACACAAAACATTTGTTTCTTGACTGCCAATTTTATCATAATGTAAGTCAGTGCCACACAGCATAGCAATATAAAAAACCTTAATCCAGCTCCCAGAGATGACAAAACACAGGAGGAAAAACAAACATCAAGCAAGGTGCTACACAATATAGTTCGATGAGAAGACTCTCAAAGAGCTCCATAAATAGGGGAGGGGGGGGGGGGGGGGGGGGGGGGAAGAAAAAAATCAACCTCAATATCACGACCAGCAATTATCAAACTACCACAACATCCTGTGTTAACACAATCTGCTGTTATCTCAACCCTTCAAGCTGCAAAGCTGGGTGCCAAATTGACTGTTGTGGTTTAACTTGGCAAGTGATTTAGCACCACATGGACATTTGCTCACTTCCCCTCTTCCCAGTGGGATGGGGGAGAGAATAATAATAATAATAATAAAGTAGAACTTGTGGGTTTAGGTAAAAATATTTACTAAGATAGAGAAAAGGCAAATAGATATGACTATATCTACTGGGCCCCTCACTGCAAGAAAGACATCGAGGCCCTGGAGTGTGTTCAAAGAAGGGCAAAAAGCTGGTGAGGGGTCTGGAGCACAGGCTTTATGAAGAGCTGCTGAAGGAGTGTCTTGCTCCAATGATTGGAGGGAGAGGAGGTTCTCTGATATATGTATACTCAGCGTGAGATAAGAAACAACAGTTAAAATGTTGGTCCGACCAGTTTATTACAAATCTTAATCAGGAAGATGAGGAAGGGGAGGACGGACGATTTAGGGTGATGGGGAAGAGAAGGCGGACGATAGAAAAGACAGAAAGAGGCAAGAATTGCGTAAAGCAGAGATAGTCACCACAAGGATCCAGCAGCGATCCATGTTGCACGACATTCTGATGGTCGGAGCAAAAGCGCAGGGGAGAGCAGGAGCAGCGTGGCCGGTCTTAGACAGCAAGAAGGTGCAGGTATGGGGTAGGTCTGGGAAGAAGTCCGGGAGGAAGCAGCAGGTCTCTAGTAGCAGGCCCTGGAGATTCCGTCAGAATGCAGGTACTCTGTAATGAGGGATCTGGTGGCAGACACTTCCTCGGGGGTGAGAGCAGCAGCAGAGTAGCCGGCCTTAGGCAGCAAGCATGTAGAGCACAGAGCAAGTCCAAAAGGGAGAGGCAGGTCGTGAGACTTCTCATGTCAGAAACCTTCCTGTTCCTCTTCATGAGAAATCTGTTATCAGAAACCTTAATGGCTGTTTACTATTACCAACCTCTCATGGTTGTTCATCCCTTCTTTATCCTTCTTCTGCACGCATGGCATTCCCTGGGTGCTTGGGTAACAGGTCATGTGCAGCACCCCCTGAGATGGCTATCTCCCTCAAGATGAGCCAACATAAAGGACCAGCTTCCTGGCCATTAAGCTCTGGTTTATCTCTCTCTCTCTCGTTGCCCCTGGCCTGGTCCATCTGTGTCCCTCAGACATTGGATTTCGCAACCCCTGCCCAGGGCTTGTCCATCTGTGTTCTCCAGACAAAGGATTTCTCAACCTTGATTAGGACTTGCTTGGACTTGTTCATCTGTGTCCCTCAGCAAGCTTTGAGACAATGATGCAAAAGAATAATCTCTTACAAGGAGCTGGGATTGTTCAGCCTGAAGAAGAGGAGGCCCAGAGGAGGCCTTATAGCTCTCTATAACTACCTGAAGGGAGGTTGTAGTGATCTGGGGCTCAGCCTCTTCTCTCGTGTAACTAGTGATAGGACTAGAGGGAATGTCTTCAAGCTGCACCAGGGAAGGTTCAGGCTGGACGTTAGGAAATACTACTTCTCTGAAAGAGTGGTCAGGCACTGGAATGCCCAGTGAAAGGCCCAGGGAGGTGGTGGAGTCACTGACCCTGGAGGTGTTCAAGGAACGTTTGGATGTGTGTTGTGTTGAGGGACATGATTTAGTGAGAACTATTGGTGATGGGTGGATGGTTGGACTGGGTGATCCTGTGGGTCTTTTCCAACCTTGGTCATTCTATGATTGTATGATTCTATGATTCCATACAACAAGTGATGCACAAGCAATTGCTTACCACCCCCCAGCTGATGCCCAACTAGCTCCAGCCTGCAGAAGAAAGTGAGGTGCCCTCCCACTCCGTTAAAAACTCCTTCCAGTTGATGTCATATGAAACTAAGGAAAAGTTGCATAATATTACCTCTTGCTTAGTCAGCAAATTCATCAATCTTTTTATTTAACCCAAAGTCATAGAATCATAGAATCACTCAGGTTGGAAAAGACCTTAAAGATCATCGAGTCCAACCATGACCTAACCATACTACCGTAACTCTAACAACCCTCCATTAAATCATGTCCCTGACCACCCACATCCAAACGGTTTTTAAACACATGCAGGAAAGGTGACTCAACCACCTCCCTGGGGAGCCTGTTCCAGTGCTTAACAACCCTTTCTGTAAAGAAGTATTTCCTAATATCCAACCTAAGCTTACCCTGACACAACTTGAGGCCATTTCCCCTCATCTTGTCACCTGTCACCAGTGAGAAGAGACCAACCCCGCTCTCGCTGTAATCATCTTTCAAGTATGGAAGAGAGCAATAACATCTCCCTTAGCCTCCTTTTCCCCAGACTAAATAGCCCCAGCTCCTTGAGTCTGTCCTCGTAGGGCATATTCTCCAAGCCTTTCACAAGCCTTGTTGCCCTTCTTTGAACCTGCTCCAGCACCTCGATGTCCTTTCTGTACTGAGGTGCCCAAAACTGAACACAGTACTCAAGGTGGGGGCCTCACCAGAACCAAGTCCAGGGAGAAGGATTACTTCCCTAGTCCTGCTCACCACACCATTCCTGACACAAGCCAGGATGCCATTGGCCTTCTTGGCCACCTGGGCATACCGTCAGCTCATATTCAGCCGACTGTCCATCAGTACACCAAGGTCCCTTTCTGTCAGGCAGCTTCCAGCCACTCTTCCCCAGGCCTGTAGGGTTGCCTGGGGTTGTTGTGACCAAAATGCAGGACCTGACACTTGGCCCTATTGAAACTCATACAGTTAACCTTGGCCCATCGATCCAGTCTATCCAGGTCCCTCTGAGTGCCCTTCTCCCCTCTGGCACATCAACACTCCCTCTAAACTTGGTGTTGTCTGCAAACTTACTGCGGGTGTACTCAATCCCCTCATCAAGATCATTAATAGAGATGTTAAATAGAAGCGGCCCCAGTACTGAGACCTGGGGGATACCACTCGTGACTGGCTGCCAACTAGATTTAACTCCATTGACCACAATTCTCTGGGCCCGGCCATCCAGCCAGTGCTTCACCCAGCAGTGCATATACCCATCCAAACCATGGGCAGCCAGCTTCTCCACGACAATATTGTGGGGGACAGTGTCAAAGGCTTTACTGAAGTCCAGGTAGACAACATCGACAGCCTAACCCTCATCCACTAAGCGGGTCACCTTGTCATAGAATGAAATCAGGTTTGTCAGACAGGATCTACCATTCTTAAACCTATGCTGACTGGGCCTGATCCCCTGGTTGATCTTGAATTGGTCCGTGATAGCTCCCAAGATTATCTGTTCCATAACCTTCCCTGGCACTAAGCTGAGACTGATAGGTCTGGAGCTACCAGAATCATCTTTCCAGCCCCAGTCCATCAGGACATCCCCCGTTAGCCAGGACTGCCGAGGAATGACGGAGAGTGTCTTGGCAACCATGTCCACCAACTTCCTCAGCACTCTACGGTGCAATCCATTTGGCCCCATGGGTTTGTGAGCATCCAGCTTTCAGAACAGGTCCAAAACCATCTCATCATGGACCATACAGATTCCCCTCCCTATCTACCAGTGCAGGGGGCTGTGTTCCCAGGGAGCAACTAGTTTTACTATTAAAGACTGAGGCAAAGAAGGCATTAAGTACCTCAGCCTTATCCTGATCCTTGGTCACCAACTTGCCCTCGGCATCCAACAAGGGATGGAGATTCTCCCTAGCCCTCCTCTTGCCGCTGATGTATTTATAAAAATATTTAGTGTTTTTCCTTCACCTTAGTGGCCAAGTTTAGTTCTAGCTGGCCTTTGGCTTTTCTAATTTTCTCCCTGCACAGCTTCACTACATATCTGTAATCATCATAAGTAGCTTGCCCACTCTTCCAGAGACCATAAACTTTCCTTTAGTTCTTGAGATCCAGCCAAAGGTCTCTGTTCAGCCAGTCCAGCCTCTTTGCCCATCGGCTTGTCTTCCATGACTTGGGGATGATCAGCTCCTGCACCTTTAAAATAACTTCCTTAAAGTATTCCCAGCCTTCCTGGGCTCCCACACTCTCCAAAACTACCTCCCAAGGGATCCTCTCAACCATGGTCCTAAAGAGGTTAAAGTCTGCCCTCCAGAAGTCTAAGGTGGCAGTTCTGCTGACTCCCCTCTGTGGTTCAACAAGGATCGAGAAATGTAGCATCTCATGATCACTTTGCCCTAGATGACCTCCAACCTCCAATGACAACCAACATCCCCCACAAGACCTTCTCTGTTAACAAATAGCAGGTCCAGGATTTTGCTTCCCCTCACTGGCTCCCTCAACAGCTGTGTCAGGAAGTTATCTCCCACACCACACTGTGAGTATCTAATCTACTTAGAAATCTCTCTCCATGGAAAGATCTTCACCTATGTTCTGACAACTGAACAGGAACCCTAGTGCACTTGGTTACAGCTGAGGTAGGATTTATTTATTATCCTTTGTCCTGGGCATTTACAAGCTGAAGAACCCCACTGCAGTAGAGTCTGTATAAGTATAGAAGAAAAAATGACGTGAACATCAATGTCATGTGGCTGTCTCTTCCAAAGACTTCTCTAAAAGCCACGCATGGGAGATTTTAAATGTATGTGACCAAGACACCTCAGATGATGACAAAGCTGAGCAATCCTGAAACTTAATGGGAAAGCCCATGATGATCCATCACCTGAGCCCTCCTGGCACTGTCTGGCTGACAGAGGAAATCAGTTCACATCTGGGATAACCTCAGGTCCACTTGGAATTTATCTCACCCCTCACTCCACCACAACTTTTTGTTATGGCTTGTCTGCACTTGCAAGCAAACCTGCTTGCTTGTTTTTCTACTGCCATCAAAAACTGGTCCAGCTGCATGCTCTCTACCTGCTATGCAATGAAATGTTAGCATTTACTGATGGGGTAAATGCACCACATCTTCTCAGGCAGCCTACCCTCAAAGAGAAAGCTAATATCAATGCTTGCACTGTTTCAAGTCTAGAAACTGTTGTAAATTACAAAAAATAAAAATAACACTGTTGGTATAAAAAGTAATGTCTCGCCTGCCAATTTTTAAATAATACTCATTACAGTACATATGGCTCAAAAGGTCACCTTTTGTTCTCAGTTACTAATTGTCCTTTTGACACCTCTGTTTATAATAACAGTAGAACAAGGAGGGTGGATGGATAGTTGGACATAACCATATAGTGTGAAAGCAGCAGAGGAAATGAAGTTCACAGGGCCAAGTAACAACAAGAATCCAACACAAAAGAAGGATGCTAGGAATAAACAGAAGTTTGCAATAAATATAGTACTTGAAAAAACACACTAAACTTGTGTTCAAAGTCATCCCAAAAGGAATCATGCCTGTATCTCACACGAGCAAGGTGAACAATAGGATGGATTTATATATTGGTGCATCAGTAAAGTATAGTACCAGCCCAACTCTCTGCAACTCCTACTGAATATCAGTAATATACTACAAAGCAATCTGGGTTTGGAAAGGAGCAGTGGTCTACCCAGGAGATGTGAGCATACAAAGTGGTACTTGTAAAATGATTTTTCCTGGGCTGACCTCAAAGGAAACACTCAGGGATTTTCTCAGTGCTGACAGCAGGTGGGAGATCCTGTGTAAGAAAAACAGTTATTGTTAGTGGTTGTTTATTTGTTGTTGTTATTAGGTTTTTTTTTAATCAAGACAGTTTATGGGTTCCACTAAAGGAATGTAGGCAGAATAGATACAGGTAACTGATACATCCGGTTTTGGCAAGAGTGTAAGCTGGAAATTTGAAGTGGTTTCTTCATGACCAAGAGATTATCTGAAGACAAAGCCTAACACAGAAGTCAGCTTTGCATTATCTCTTGTTCTGATGCTGAAACCTTTTTAACACTTCACGTTTATTTTCTCATGTCAACTGTGTGGAAGACATATCAGTCAAGGAAAGGTAATATTTAAAACTAAAAGTACAGCACTGAACTGTGTGTCATCACAGTGGGAAATATAATGTTACTGCTTCTGAATTGGTAAGATAATTCCAGAGAGTTAACAATTTTGGACATTAAAGTCTTCACTCTTCAGAGTAAGGAAAGCATGAAAGGAAGCAATTTAAGCTTTTTCATTTCATCAGTGCAAATCAACAGGAAGCATTAGTGAGGGCATCAATTGTTCAGTCTCATGTTGATGAAGTGTTCTCCAGTGACTACAAAGAAATACGCCATTTACTGTGAATTCATACTTCAATTGTGACTTTTTCAGAGCAGAAATACAAATAATTTTCTTTTATGTATTCCTTTGTAAAGTGCTTAAAGCATTGCTGCCAGCATAATACTTGACAGTGTCTGAACAGCTTCTGTGTACTTCCAGAGTTGCTGGATGGGTTTTGTACTACTTTGCTTGAAACTAGAATGCTTTATTCAAAGAAGTATCTAATCAACAAGTTGTATTTAAATTAATTTAAATAAAGCGTACCAATTCAACAACAGACTTAGGAAGGTAACTACTTAGCAATCAAATATTTAGATCTATATTACATGGAAGTCATGTGGCTCAATCTGAAGTGTCAAATAATACTTTCTTCAACTCTCTTCTGTTTCTACTATGTTTTTGTTGAAGCACACCATAACTGAAATATAAAATAGCACTTTTACAACCATTGATTTTCAGACAGTGGATGAACTAAATTTTCCAGAAACAGAGCCATTTGCCTGAAGTAAACTCTTCACACTATTTTAGAAAGTGTGGTATAGACAAATATGCTCCTTAATGAAAATACCAACTCAAGATCTTTCCACAGAAGAAAACTGAAAAAGAATAATTAACTCATGGTACTAGAAACTGTTTAGATATTACACTCAACAGAAGTATAGGGGCCAGAACCTAATTTAAGGTGGCTTCTGAAAGAGAACTGAATTCCAGAAGACGCTGCTCCTCAGGAAGTGCTATAGCCAGGCAGAAATGTAAGAACAGACAAGAAACAAATCCAAACTGTCACTGGTTGAAATTATTTCTGTCCCTGTTCCCAGGGAATTTAGGAAGGGCTGTTATTTAGGATATATCTGCAGATCTTGCAAAGTTGTGCTCATTTTCATCTAAAATTCCACTCTGAGGCCCGGTCTTTGAGCTCTCAGGATATAGTAAGAGTCACACAGATTTGTAATCTCTACACCAACCCGAATGTAGCTCTTAATCATTAACGACTACAGATAAATATGCTTCTGTCAAGAGGAGGTAAAAAGCTTGTATTTTGTTTCCCCTAAACTTCTGCTCTACTTCAGGTTCATTATAGCCTTGCAAAGTGTTGCTACTGCAGCCTCCATTTCACATCACCTATGGAAATAATGGTGCAACTAGAAAGAAATTTCTCCAAAGCCACTAACGGAAATCAACATCACAGTGAGTACAGTAGTCCTGTATGAGGACTTCTGGCACACACCTGCTCCCTTTCCTCAAATAATGTTGCCAGAGAAAATGTATTACATGACAACCCCTCTCTGCCTAAAACATAGAAGTGAAATTTATCTTCTAATTGCAGAAGAGACATCAGTAAATGAGGTAACACAGTTCAAATCTATTCACCCAAAAGAGCTTTTCAGCTTGCAATTGCAGTGGAGAGACTCTCCCAGTATACTTGAGAACAGTGTTATCTACCAAATTTTGTGTTCATACCCAGGACCTGTCTGGCACGCTAGCATCTGCTCACCTAGAAGCATTTCTATGATGTAATGGGTGCTTATTATTGTAACTCAGCTGTCAGACATTAGTTGAAGAGGCAGGAAAAGACAAAAGAAAATGTGATGGGACATAAGGATTCCCTGTAATAAGAAAACATGAGGTCAGCAAAATACTGACTTTATGTCTATTCACCTGTGAATGACCAGTCCTTCAAGGCAAATAGCACCTCTGATCAGCTCCTGAAGAGTAGCCTGAGTTTAAATGATGTTTTCTTTCCCTTCAAATAACCTTAAGAAGGTGAAATGACCCATGAAAGTTTCACAGTCAAGGGTCACACAGCACACTCCCTCCTGAGGAAGTCTTTAAACCATGGAACACTTGAAGACATCCCTTCCTTGTATATCCACCCTTTTTTGATGCTACACGTAGTACTCCTCTCCTAATGATGTTACTTAACAAGTTGCTTCATTTTATCAGTGTAATTTCAGTTGAGACATTTTTTTCAGTGATCTGTATGCCTGCCTTGAAAGAGTAGATTGGGTTGACTATTCAAGCATGAGGTTGCTTTTCTTAAGTGGCCAAAGTTGTCTGTGAGTGCTCCAGAGTTATTAGAATCCTAAAATCATAGAATATCCTGAGTTGGAAAGGACCCACAGGGATCATTGATTCCAGCTCCTCGCTCCACACAGGACCACCCAAAATTCAAACCCTATGTCTGAGAGCACTGTCCAGACGCTCCTTGAACTCCGGCAGCTTGGTGCTGTGACTGCTGCCCTGGGGAGCCTGTTCCAATATCTGAAAACCCTCATGGCTACCACCCTCCCTAATACCCAAACTGACCCTACCCTGACACATCTCATGCATGTGCTAGGGCGCTATCTCTAGGAAACAACTATATGGGAAGTAAGCACTGTATGGAAAAATGCTACAATGCATCCCCTGAATCCCCTGAAATAAAAGAATGGTGAGTGAGTGCAGATTCATTGCCATCTGTGGAGTCAGGTTGAAGCACTCAATATAACTGATGCCAAGCAGCAGGCTCATGAGAAGATTCTCAGATCCATACATTTTTTGAGCTCTGTGATGACTGATCATCAGAGTTTCCTACTGCACCACAATCCTATTGTTACACTATCCAAACCTTCTTCACATGTTTTTGTTTTTTTTTTTTTCCTCAAGCTTACACACTATAAATACTATAAACTTCAGAAATTTAAGAATAAAATAGAAGCTCCTTTTGGGAGTTTGCACAAATAAACATCTATATAAATGCAGTTGCTAAAGACATTGTGTCTTGCTATTCAAAAAAAGCATCAGAGATCGTGTGAATGCCTCCTCAGTTTAGACTTCAGTTTCATAATTTGAACTTTATTAGTGACACTAGAGCTGACTTCTTAGTTTTGCATAAAACTAGACTCTGTATTGCTGTAGAAGCCTCTCTACAACTCCCTGTTTATGTGCTGGGGAGTAAGTGAAGTACTTTAATTCATCCCCACTTAGAGAAAAGAGTGCTTCATACACTTCTGGTCACTTTGCTACATATTCAGACCTTCTTTATTAAAAAAAAAAAAAAAAAAAAAAAACCCTGACCAATATTTGTTATTCCCTACTGTTTAGCACAAACACTGTCAGTGAAGCTTCAAAACAGCTTGTCTAAATCTGTCTGCTTTCACCGTCTCTATGCATTCTTCTCAGGCTGAAATTTTCCATAGCTTTGATATCATTTGGGGGTGAAGCACTGTTTGTTCTGTTTTGTTTTTTCCCCAAGTCTGAGGAAAATGCCAAGATTTCTGGGGCACATAAGAGAGCAGTAGAAAAGGTAGTAGGAAAAAACCTCTTTCAATAATTTCTGCACTGAGCCATTAACTTCTACCCAAATGACAGTATATTATTTACAAATATTTCCAGCATTGATTTCAAGGTTGCCACTGATAGAAAATCTCCTACTTCCTAAAAAGGTGGTTTTTTTTTTTTAAACTGTTTTGACCAAAAAAATATTTCAGTAGGAAGGTATTTTGTAATTCATTACATGACAAATTATTAAGTAGCTGGAAGAAAAAGAAAACCAAATTGTGTCTAAGCATACAGTGCTAAAATCTTCAGCAGATTAATGTACCAAAAATATACAGTCTTCCTAGCCTTTACTGTCCTGACAGAAAAGCAATAAAAAGGTAGAGCTGGAACCTATTTTAATTAAGCCTCACTGAATAATCCCAGACTCAAAACATAACATTAACACATACAGATATTTTTCCCCATTATTAAAAATATAATTTATTTGTAGAAGAGCATTACTATTTTTTTTCCGAAATCTTAAAATATGAAGAAAACACAGACATTGTGAGCTTTTTTTTTTTTTTTTTTTTTTTTGCTATTTCTGGTTTATGAGAGAGCTAGTTGGAAAGAAACTGGACCCACAGTTACTCCAGCAATACCAGCTCTATCTCATTGTGCGTTACTAAGTATTTTATTGCATAACACTTCCCACACCAAACATATTCCTGGAAATACATTCAGCAGCAACATTAACCTAATCACAAAGTCTGTCTTGCCTGAATGCAAATCCAGTCAAGGTCCACTGATTAAAAACAAGAAAGAAGATTTCAATGACTTTAAATATGATACAGTAAGCGCTAAGTTTGAGTTATTTTTGTGGTAAGAACTTAGCTTATTAAATATATATATATATATTGATGTGTTTTTGCAAAAACAAAACAGGAATATAGGAGATTTCATACATGCTGCATTAAAATCAATGACTTCTTGGAAATACCAGTTTTGAGTGCCCCAGAACTGAAAGCAATTCAAAAGTCTTTTTTCATATTTCACTTGAAGATATAAACTTCATGATGTGCATAATAAACATGGATAACACACTGCTAAACAGTTAAATAAACCTTTGACTATTAAATTGGACAAGTTATGCTCTTGATATGTGGATATCCATTGGAATAGCTCACAAACTCGCAAGATGTAAAAGGTCTGTTCAACACCTGCAGTGACTCCCGAAAAGCAAACGTAAAGAAGAAATGTGTACCACAGCCCTATGCGGCTGCCAGGTAGAAAAGCCCTGATACCAAGGCTGAGATACCCTCCAAAAAAATATCCCTTTCACTTCTAAACTGTAGAGTGCCTGACAGCTGAGCCTTTTCAATTAGTCTATGAACACCCACATGCCTTGATGAGCATCCACATCTATGAGGACATCTTCACACAAGTTTTATAATATTCTTCAGTGCATGATGAGGCAGAAACAGAGAGAGAACAAAACTGAGGACTATGAATCAAATCCAACAGTTTCTAAGCCTCTTCTGTCTCAGTACTCTCTGAGCTAAAGTCTTGGAAGAAACCTGGATTTTATGTCCTGTCGGTGAGGATTGAATGACTTCACTGTGTTATTTTTGTCCTAGTATCTCCCTACCTGTTCACATGTTCACAACAACTGATGGCTGTGAACTTTTTTTTTTTTTTTTAATGAAGCAGGAGGGAAGCATATCCTGTTGCATCTAGAACTCTGTATTTTTGAGACACTGAAATGCAAGAATATTTTAAACATAGATGCTAAAGACTATTATCTCTCTGCACACCAAGGGATGCAAAAGAAATTGATCATTTAAAATGTCTGGAAACAGACCTTTGGCCAATGTGAATTTCAGTATTTCCTCTCACACTGCCTGCAGAAATTTTCCCCAAATCACACTCTCCAAAATAAAGGCAAATTAGTTGCATTTATTAGGTTGTGAAAGTAACAAAACAGATGCTTTATTGTAGGGTGTGGTGCTTTGCAGAGTCTTTTGCTTACTCAGCTTAATCTTGCTAAATGCAAACAAGATGTGCCTTTATCACTTCAGTGTTGTGCTATGGCCACAGCAGAGCCCATCACATTATCATCTTCAGATCAAAGACCCACTTGGAGCATAGGTTGAAGAAGCAGAACCTTTTCTGCAAAAGGCCATGAATCTGGCCATCTGTTTCACACAACAAAATTATCTATTCCAGGGCTAAATATAGGCCTGTAGCTTCCTATGCAGACAGACTCCTTGCTCTAGCCAGTACAGTAGCTCATGTCAAGATACTCTAATGATGAAGCCAGGGATTCTCTCTTTCAGGTCATTTTTAAAAGCACTATCCCACTGCCTTTTCAAGTATTTAGAGAGGAAATAACTGTTTCCTCTCTTCAGTGCGGTTCCAGGGAAGCCTAAATGTGAACGGAGATCAAGCTTGAAAATTTCTAGAAATGAAAGTTTAATCCTATTCTGCTTTCTGCTCCTTTCCTTCCTCATACCCACTCATCTTCCTCTCAAATGACCCAAAAGTTCTTCAAGCAGCTTTTTTACATTGTTCTAATGTACAGTCACAATAAAAATTTTCTTTTTTCTGTCAGGCCTGTCTTGAGATAAGATGAAAAATATGGAAATCTGTGAAGGAACTCTTATTTTAAGAGAAAAAGCACAGGATGTTTTCACAAAGCACAAAATAGTGCACTTCTATTCTGAAATAAGATGATTCATGCTACAGCTTTTGCTAAAATAAAAAGGTGTGAATTGAAATAGGCTTTGTCACGTTTGTGACACATTCTTAGTGAGCCTTAAATGAAAATACAGCTTGCTTTCTTCCCATCTCTCTCTCAAGCGTTAACTTCAACAGCAAGGCACAGATGGTAGTAAACACTGTTTTATAAAGAATCCCCTCATTACATTTCCTTCTTTAAGTAGGAAGAACTGAGATTTGATTCATTTGCCTCTAACTTAATCCACAAATAATCTCTGTTACCATTTGAGAGGTAGGAAAAACTGAAAAAAATCTTAAGCTATACAAAACCACAGGCATTGCTGCAATGGTTAAATAAAAAAAATCTCCTGAGGCAAAACCTCCCACAGTTCCCCTTGATACAAGGCAGTCTTGCTTGAGAGCCTTTTGTTAAAAATCTCACTGCTTGTAAATGTCCATACCTGCAGCACTACCTGGCTACCTCACTAAAGACTTCTAACTTAGATCCACAGGCTTCCATGCAGATATGGCTAAACCAAACCCAAAAGCTAGGACCTCAGACCTTAGGAATATTTAGAAAACAAACTACTGTTTAGCTACTGGAATCTTACTAATTCAAGAGGAAGAGTTTACTGTCTAAATAGTTTTCAGGAGTGGATCTCACTTATATTGGCATAAATCAGAAAGTTCAGAAAGCCCATCTTCCTTTCCACCTTCATTCTGGAGTGACCTTCAAGCCCTGAGGATGTCACCCCGGCAGCTTCTGGGACCAGACAAATTGGAAATGGCATTTGATGCTCTGTGCTACCACCTATAGAGCACCTGTAGCCACTTCAGATTAATTGAACCCCGACAGTAAAATACTGTTGGTCACCTTGTCCTCTGCACATAGCATAAACTCGTTTCCCGTGGCCTCTGCAGACCTCGGCAAAAGAGAAACATCTTCCTCCAAAAAAGGAATCAAAAGATATAGAAAGGGCAAAGGAGAGTGGGAAGCATGTTTGGATATAGCATCAAGTTGGAATACAGATTGCATTTACATTTGCTGCTTCACTTTCAGAAACTATGTTTATGAGGTCTGCTAATTATTTTCCCATTCATTTGGTGTTGAAAATCATACATTTAGAATTTGAAACATATTCATTTTGGTAGAGAAGCATCTTTGCTATCATTTTTCGTTCTGTTTCAAAATCAGGTGTTCTGACTTGCAAAGGTTTATTTGTTTTACTCACAGACCCACCTGGATTTCTTAAACTCAGCAGTCCCACAATGTTTTTTTATTTTTTCATTGTACCCTTTGCAGCTGCAGGACAGCATGATAGGTTTATAAGGAAATAATACACACACAAAAAGTTGATTTGGTTAACAATCTCATTTCCCATTTGTTTTTTTTTTCCCCCCTCAGCTGAGTCCAACTTTCCTAGGAGATACAGACACTGTATTCAATGCTAGGGGAACTCAGGACCTTACAGAATTCAGATTTCAGTACACATATTTTCATGATGTGATATGGTCTTTTAAAAAGATAGTAAGAATGGGAGCCTGTAGCCAGGCTTTGTTCCTAGCTCTCCAACTGGCTGGTTTTTCATCTCTGTCCATAAAGTGAAGATTCTTCTGTGAAATGAGATTACAAAACATGAACAACTATATCCAATCTTTGAAGTCTTCAGAGTATATATTCCAGATATCACATAATCCCTCTCAATATGGGCATTCATACGTATACTGACAAAGACTTCTCTAGAATCTAGATAAATATCCAACTTTACTGAGTCATTCAACTCCTGTACAAGTGATATCACTGAAATGTAGACATCTTGCAAACAATGAAGGAGCAAAAGGTTAGACAAGTACTTGTTTAAAAAGCCTGATTAGTCTGTTAAATATCTTGGTCAAGCACTTGTCTCAGTTTCCATACAGAGAAGTGGAACAAAAGAACCCAGTAGGATGTTACAATAGATGCATCACTACTTCTGAGTTGCTTAGATCCTACCCTGCAGTTAGTAGATAACTTCTAACCATCTACACTTCATATGGGAACAGTATCAGTTATGTCCCTATGTATCAGCTACCTCAGCTCACAGATTCCTTCATCTCAGAATACATGTCACAGCAAATCCAACTTCTGTAATTTCTGGGTTTCCAGGAAACAAACACACTGCCTTTTTGTCATCTTTGCAAAGAGGGACAATACAACAGATGGTTCTACATAATGATAATATTTTAAAAAGCCATAAAGAGAAAGACAGGCAGAAAGCAGTGGTGTGAGTATGGAGAAGTGAGGTCCCAGTCCCTATCGAGACAGGCTTCCTACAGCATTCAGTGAGCACTAACGCCGAGGACTCTTGTTCCACACTGTAGGTTTCGAGAAAGGTCAATCTATTTCATGTGTCGCGCCTCCCCCTTGTCAGCAGGGGTCGCTACCGCGATGGAGTCATCCAAGGCTCAGAAGAATAATACACATCGATTTATCGAGAGCTTTCTTAACAACAACTAATACTCAGAGACAAAAAACTAATTCTCTAATTACTATTAATGAACAATACAGGTAAGAAAATATTAGAAAATATTAGGCAACGGCTACTACAAAGAGTAAAAGAATAAAAGAAGGTAAAGAGAAAAGATAGAAAATGGGGAAAGAGAGGCAGACAGATAGATGTACAAACTGCAAAGCAAAGAGGTTCACCACTCTTCAAACCAGCGATGTCTTGGTGTCAGATTCTGATCTTCAGTAGTGGTGGTTTGTTGGAGGTTGTGTTGTTCAGCTGATAAGTAGGACGACAAGTACAAGCTCTTACTTATAGTCCGAAGTGGTTGAGTCTGCTCAAGAGAGAGACAGCTTCTGACTTCAGGATCTCAGCAGGAACTCCTTTGTTTCCATCTTCAATGCCTCAGCAATTTAAATTAGAAGACAAGAGGAAGCAGGGAGATGCCAGCTTGTATCATCTTCACAGGGTACAAAGGTCATCTCCCAGTCTAATGTATCAAACTGGAATCCTTTGCTCACAGGATAAGTCTTCAGTCAATAGACATTCCTGGGCCCTCCCATTCGAAGGAGAACAATTCCAAATAAATGTTTTCAAACGTAGAACTATCCACAGAGTGATGCTGATTGCCCCATATTGATTTGAGAGTCTCCTTACCAGTCTCAGACAACTCTTCACCTTACAGAGAATTTATGGCTCTCTGGTTAATCAGAAGAAGCCATTAGAAAACAGGGACAAATGCACACACAAGTAAAAATTCTCTGAAGTAACTGATACCATGTTTGCATTACTTGAAGAGGAATTTTTTTCTACCTGTTAAGACTTTTTTTTTTTTTTTAATGAAAAACCTCAATTTCACGTCCTAAAATTTCCAGGGCTCCCAAATGTCTTTTCTACCAAGAAATTTGCATGATTTAGTTTAGTTTTTGATTATATCTATCCTTTCCAACTTATAGCAAAAGTAATACATTATCAGTTATCAGATATCCTTAAAACTATTCGGTTAGTGTTATTAAGAAAGCAACTAGCACAGTCAAAAACTGTCTGGCACATTTGATTTACCTGTTCCCTTCTGATGAAAAACAACTGCTAGTTTTCAGAACCACAGCGACATTGTCCCTCGTTATACACTCTCCAAAATCTTCAGAAAGTAATTTCACATTGCAAGAGTCGCAGTAACATCAGCTCTTCCCACTCAGAAAAATTACTGGTTGGTTCACTAAACTCAAGGTTGCACAAATTATCATGTGCCAAGGGAGGTGTTAGCTTTTATTGTTATTATTATTATTATTATTCCTTTACAGCTGGAAAAGGAAAAACATTCTGAGCAGTCTTCAAGACATGGAGAATCACAAACTGTATTTATTTGACATTACGTTCTCATGACAGACAGATCAAGACAATGTTACCGAACACTGTCAATGTAACTATCAATATAGTTATTGGTATTTCCATTGTTTACCAGTGTATTTTGAAAAGAGTAAGAAGTTAGCAAACAAAGTTTATGAAGCACTCAGTCTAAATCTACAAGGCCGATTTTCTTTTCTCCTATCCATGACACATAAGCTGCATCTTGGGGGTTACTGTGGAATGAAGTTCAGAGCTGCCATCTGCCACAAACTTCCGACTTGACCACAACACACTGCATGTCTGAGTCCTAAGGCAACCTACCTGATGATGAATAATAAAATAAACGAATAAATAAGCCATGCAAGTATTTCTGGAAATAGAGTTGATTTCACCTTAAGTGGAAGGTCTGAAGGATGTCTGCACTTTTACCACTGCCCGTGTGCAACCCAGCCTCTCTAATGCGAAATAACCCTTCCTTTACCACTAAAAATTTTCCCCGCTCCTGCACTCGGAACTGCTTCACCGGCACCGGACTGGGGGTCCCAGCTGGAACGGCAAGCAATGCTGCTCAGCTCAGTTTCGGGGGGGGATGCACGTACCGTACTGCAGCGGGCAGCTCCCCCTGCGAGATACTGCTCGAGGGCAGAAGCCGCGCCGTACCCGCAGCGCAGCCGCCCTGCAGCCGCTCAGTCCCGCGTCTGTGAGGGTGGAAAGCCTAGGGACAACAAGCAGCTTCCCACTACCCCGCCTCGCCCTGGCCCGGCGTCCCACTTACCCCAAAGCAGCAGGACGGGAAGGTGCCGCCGGCAGCGGCCGGACGCCTCCATCCCGGCGCGGATGGGGCCGCGAAGGACGGAGCCCACATGAGGGGCTGGTCCGTAGCAGCGCAATACCACGGCCGTCTCACTCCCTCCCAGAGGGCAGGCTCTGCTTCATGCCCCGGCGGGCGGTCCCGGGCGGTGGAGAGGCGGGTGAGAGAGTGCGCAGCGTCTCCGCCCTCGGGGTGCTCCCGGGGCGGGGCAGGGTGGGCTGCGAGTATCTGCGCGGGGGATGCGGGTGGGGGTGCGCCAGGAGCGTGCGCACGGGTGTGTGCGTTTTCCGTGAGCCTGAGTAGCAGAAGGGTGCATCTGTGTGCAGTTGTGTACGGCACTGCACAGCTAGGTGTGCAGGAGTGTGCCTGTGTCCACGCGTGTGGGTGCATGTGCATTCATGTGCACACTAATGCATATGCCTGTGTACATCCATATGCATGCGTGCATCCATGTGTGCGCATGCATCCACCCATATGCACATATGAATGAGTGAGCATACATCCATGTACATGCATGTGTGCACTCATGTGCGGGCATTTGTACATCCATGCATGCAGCTGTGCAGCTGTATGATTCGTGTGTGCACCCATGCATGTACATCAATATGCATGCCTACGTGCATGTGCAACCATGCCTCCAGACCCCTGAAAAGCCACAGCAAGCAAGCAGCAGGATACCACTTCCAACAAGCTGAACTAAAGGGGGGGGGGGGGGGGGGGGGTTGTGTTCACTCTCTCACACTCACAGGAAATGTGTGTGCCACCAGCATCCAAGGGGGAGTATGGAACTCTCCACCTGCTCCAGGAGCTGAAGCAGCCTCTACCTCCTGCCTCTGCAGCCCAGCAGTGGGTTGAAGGCATGAGGGGCTGGAGACCCAGATGTGCTAGCTCACCTGCAGCACCAACATGGTGACTCGCTTAATATCTAGAGTTGAACACGTGCAGAAAGCTAGCTTAATACCTAGAGTAGAGCAGTCACGAGCTCTCTACAAAGATGCTTGATTTATTTTTGTGTTGTTTCATCTCTGCTTGGCCCTGTCAACAGGGAGAATGGTAAGGCCCTCATTTTTATAAATATTTAAAAGCTGTGAACTTGAGTTCTTTCTCTCTCTAGGAAATAAGCATCTCCACAAAGAAACAGTAGGCTGAGAAGCTGCTAAAGAAGCCTTTTCTAAGCTAAAAGTATTTGTACTGCTCTAGAATAAAAAGCCACGATTCACCTCAGTAACTGTCTGAGTAAAACATTAAATCACAGTCATCTCTGTTAAAGGTCAAGTGTACCATAAAACTAAATTTCATAAATATTTTCATGCCACAAACAAGACTGTAGCTGCTTTTATTTTTCAGTCATTTTGCTCCCATGGACTTCAAATGCCTAGAAAAGCACTTTCAAACTCATTTGGATAGTGCAACCCTAGTGCAGCAGAACTATGCCTTGCACATGCATTCGAATGCAAGCTACTCAGTGCATCAAGAGCAACTCTCCAACTGATGCAGTTATCTGGGCTGACAGAACTTGGAAAGCCACTGAGAGAGCTGTGAATCCCAAGTGTTGAAGTAGTTCTGCAGACGAGTGTCAGTTACAATGAATTTTTTCTATTATTTGTCTACATTTCCTCTCAGCTGAGAGGAAATCCTGTACAATACTGTAAGCCATAAATAACCCATAGCTGAGGGAGGTCATCATTCAGCACAGAGACTGCTGCATCTGCTTTTCCAAGAGCATTTGCAAGCCACTTCTGCCAGAGGGAACTACAGAACACAAAATAGTGACATGCAGGAAGCTCCATATGCTGCATACTTAACATAGCATCCTTCCTATCAACGTCGTCTTGATTTCCCTTGTAAAATCAGGCAATATCTGAAGTTGCAATTAGTATTTTCAAGAATTTGAACTGATATTCAGGAGTGCTAGAACGCTTGCTTAACATGCACATTAAACAATGTATTTCACAACACACAGTATACAATCAACACTTCTGTTACATAGGATACACAGATAATGCCACCAGTTTTCTCACCTGTTTTCATTATCCTTGCCTGTTTCATGCATGGATGTCACTGCTTTCAACAAGCATGGTTCAATTGGTACTTCCTGTTTCATGCTTGCAGCAAACAGTATGAAGGTGCAATTATTATCTTCAAGGTAGAAAAATAGCTAAAATATATAGGTAAATTAACTAATTTAGAGATAGTCATATTGTAGTAAACTACTGGCCAATACACTAGGTGATATCTTCAGCAACATGAACTAAAATGAGTACATCTGATATGCAGATGAACCCACGAACAAAACTATCATAAGGTTAGAACCATCAGTAAGACCAACTTCTGGTGTTTTAAGATTTTCATTAAAACACACCCCTTCAGCTGCAGTAGCGCCAACTTCACCTTTCCTTGTAGCCTGCAGTCATGGCCCAGATAGTCTGCCTACACGCTTGTGTAGAAAGAGGCCTTCCTGAATATGAGCTGGAAAGTTTTCTTCTCCTCTTCCTAATGCAACACTTTTGCATTAAGATTTTAAAACCATATTTGAAAATAATTGCTCATTCCTGTGAGGTCTGAGGAGTAGCTTCACAGTCTCTGTTTTTCAACTAAAGTAGGTCACCATGCTCTCTCATTCAGCACCCCTAGGAATATGCCTTTCTTATTCCAGCAATTAAAAAGTAGAGATAAAAGGCACTAGATAATTAAAATAATTCCTTCCCTCATATTCTGCTTCCATAATTTCATACCTATGTTTTCTTCTTTACCACCAGTGTAGGAAATATACAAAAACATTAACAGACATAGTTAAAGAAGACTTCTTCCTATGAACTGAACGCCACACTGCACAGAAAAATAAACTGATTTTAGGCTAGTCAAATTTGATGAGCTGAAAATCCTCATGCCTATATGATCTGTCACAGATCTGTTGTTATAGCTGGGCTGAAGCCAATGGGATGAGGTTCAACAAGACCAAATGCCGGGTCCTGCTCTTTGGCCACAACGACCCCAGGCAACGCTACAGGCTTGGGGCAGAGTGGCTGGAAGACTGGGGGTATTGATTGATGCTCGACTGAACATGAGCCAGCAGTGTGCCCACGTGGCCAAGAAGGCCAATGTCATCCTGGCTTGTATCACAAACAGTGTTGCCAGCAGGAACAGGGAAGTAGTAGTACTGTGTCCAGTTTTGGGCCCCTCGCTGTAAGAAAGACATCAAGGCCCTGGAGTGTGTTTAGAGAAGGGCAACAAAGCTGGTGAGCGGTCTGGAGCACAGGCCTTATGAGGAGCAGCTGAAGGAGCTGGGATTGTACAATCTGGAGAAGAGAAGACACAGGGGAGACCTTATTGCTCTCTATAACTACCTGAAGGGAGGTTGTAGCGAGCTGAGGGTCAGCCTCTTCTCTCGTGTAACCAGTGATAGGACTAGTGGGAATGGCTTCAAGCTGCACCAGGGAAGGTTCAGGCTGGATCTCAGGAAATACTACTTCTCTGAAAGAGTGGTCAGGCACTGGAATGGGCTGCTCAGAGAGGTGGTGGAGTCACTAATCCTGGAGGTGTTCAAGGAATGTTTGGATGTTGTGTTGAGGGACATGATTTAGTGAGAACTATTGGTGATGGGTGGATGGTTGGACTGGGTGATTCTGTGGGTCTTTTCCAACCCTGGTGATTCTATGATTATATGAACTTAAAGGGGGAAAAATGTTGTTTGTTTTTTTTTTCTCTCATGTAAGGATCTTCATTTTTCACATAAGAGCAGACATGAATTAGGAAAACACATTTTGCCAGCATTCTAAAACTTTACAGTTTTTAAGACATATGTGAATGCATTCTGTGATCTGAGCAGGGCTCCTGTGTTCTTAGTTAAGTAATGATCTAGTCAGTATGTATGTCAGTGGGCACTCAACTTCAGAGGTGTTGAGCTGTACCTAAGACCGTTTTATTTTATATGCTCAGCTGTTACATGACAGCCTTCCCACTGGCACAAAACATGAACCAGGTCTGAAGAAACCAGAATTAATCTATTATTTCTAAAATAATAGCTATCAGATATTATTCTTTTAAGTTTCTATTACGATAAACTGTCTTCATGCAAAAAGTTTTCAAGCTACTTGGTTACTAGCACCATTAACACCAATGCCTACAACTGATAACACTAATATCATGATGGAGATGGGGGAAATAAAATATTATTTTCAGGGAGAAACAAATAACTGAGGTAGCTTTTACATGTTTTGTGCAATATTTACTGTGAAGGAAAGTGGCTTTTATTTCCCTGTCCTTTCATCTCCCCAGGTCGAAACTGCTCTCTTGGGAAACAAGAAAGACTCCTTTAAAGTAGTGCTTTAGGTTAATACAATTACAGACAGTACCAGCTAGAGGTGACACCAGGACTCCAGGTACAGTCTTTCCATGGAAGAACAAGCACTTCACATACCAGACTGTAACACAGGCAGGCAGCATTCTTTCCTCGATCAGCCAACATCACCTCTACTGCTGCTAGAGTGCAAGACACCCAAGCAAAACCTCTGTCAACATGCCTGCCCCTTTCCATAGTCCACACCACGCCAAGGAGTTGCTGCACTGTCAAGCACAGTAAATAGGATAAACAGCAGCTACAGTGAGAATAGATCACCAGCATTATATTCTCTAACCCTTATCCCAACTAATGTGCCTGTTTTGTCAGCAGTATAAAAGGACTTCTTCAAGGAGACCTAGTCTGCAAGAACTGAGATGTGGAACTGATTTCCAGCTGCACTTATCCTATCAAAAGGACCATCACAAGTCTGGTTTTAAGTTCATGCCTTGCATGTTGTGATCCTTCCTTCCTGCTGCACACTTCAGCATAAGAGTCTGTAATTTGGCTCATGCACAGGAAAAAAAAATGGTATCTTCATTTTTAATGTAAACATTAATAATACAATGTTCTCTTCCTTACAAACTAAAACCCAAAAAATAATTTATGGTTTTCAAAACAATCCACTGACAAATATGTTCTAGATGCCCTGAATTTTTACTCAGAAATGCATTTATTTTTTCCATATTGGCTGAGCAGCTTGGGAAATGCCAGTAAGGAACACGTTGATTGCAGCTTGGAAAAAAATCAAAGAAAAACGTATATAAAGAAAGATGGAAATCCCTTCACATTAAAAAAAAAAAGACAGAAAGATTTGAAGAGATGATGATATTATTTCTCTTAATACAAAAAAAAAAATCAAGATTCAGGTTATCAATAATTTTACAACAATCTGGAGGAATATTTGAGAATCTTCTTGGAACTCCTGAAATTCAGAGACTGGTGAAACAGCATGTGATTACAAAATAAACCTCCCAGCAATAGAAAGCAGTAAAACTTATTTTAGCTCAGGGAGACCCCTGAGTTTGATTCCAGACATGGACTCTAATCACTGCAATTATGAACTGAACAGCATCCCCTTAACGTGAAAACAGCCCACTTATCTTTCTCAGACAAATGAAATACTGGTTTTGAGACTGAGCAAGATAAGATCCTAGGACACATCTTAGATGGGAAAGTTCCATAAATGAGTATAGAAAAAAATGCAGTACTATAAGAAGTGGAAAATATTGGTACAGTGAATAAAAGATTATTTGGAAATACAAATATGTGCAGACAACTATTTTTCCCCCCATTCCTAATTCTTAACAGGACTATTGCAGTTCTCCTTTTAAAGTAAGATTGAGAGAAAAATATTTTATTAAGGCTAATTTCACCTAGCTATTACGTTCACACAGCTATACTTCTATTGCAATAAATCATTCTATTTTAATCTCATAATCTTTACAGCCCCAAGGCAACCACGGTTCATACACAGATAACTTACACCTCTGTCTCACCACAGTTGCTACGCATAGTAGCAAAAGTACCGAGGCACACAGGTTGCCTTACCACATTTCACTTGATCAGTCTGATTTGCAGTACAGAGCATCAGTTCCAATCACAGAAGGACAAGATAAGCTCAAGAAAACTACACCTCAATGCCATGAGGTTTTTTTTTTAATATGCATTGCCAATTGAGAAGTGATGCACAATAGATGCTTTTGCTTTTTAAGTGGAAATTTGGAGGAAGTTGGCACACTGCCAACTAAGTTTTTGTCATCACTTGTTGTCACTGCCATTGAAAAGAGAGAAGGGAGAAAATAAAGGGTCAAAGACACCTCATTGCTCCTGTTTTCTCCACCACTATCATAGATTTTTTCAGTAATCTCAAAGCATCCATCACGTGGCTATATACAAGAGCTACTTTCCAGTTCATAAACAACGGAATTCCCTCTGATCAACTTTGATAAAAAAAGACTAGTTATTTCCCCAAGATAGCCATGAAACTACTGTTTGCATTTACCAGTGTGTCAATTAAAGGTTTAATTGAGTTTATTACACTTACAGAAAACATGGCATTTGCTTGGGTTCTTCTGACCCCTAACAACAGACAGCTGCTAAGCATGCTGGTTACTGTAAGTCAGAAGCTGGCACTTTGGACAGTTTTGATCATTTTGCTGTGCTGCCAGCACAGACATTTATGTTACTGTCCAGTAAACTAAATAAAGGTTAAAAATAATCAAGAGAAAGAAAATAACTGATTTCAAACATCTGAAGCTGCACAAAAATAAGATGGGTAGGGACAATGAATTGAAAATTATCTTGGTAGCACTTACAGTCTTCACTCTACATCAAACAGTAACATATGCTGCTAAGGCAGATGTCTTGTATGTAACGAACCTACGTTTAAAGTAAGTTTTGGATATTATTAAGAAAACTAACGCATGTCTTTATTGATTAGTTAACACTGAACAACATCTGTCATAAAATAAAAATATCAGGTATAGCAGAAGGAAGATTCTCCTTTGAAATTTTCAGTCAATGGAAGGCTTTTTCCTTTATAACATCAGCTTTAGCAGAAAACAGAGCCTTTCACATTGATTTGTTGTAAAAATCTGACACTTTTTTAACTCCAGTACAAAATCATTGCATCTTACAGAAATATCAGCAAAATCCTAAATAGGACCTCTTATTATTATTACTCCTTTTTGTTTTCAAGTTACAGAAGATCAGAAAATTTTTAAAAAGGACAGCAACTACCCCCGTAACAATTTATATTTGCCAGACATCCGTACACAGGAAGTGGAAAGCTAATACACATAAACATGAATAGTTAAAATACTTCAGAGTAACAGAGATAGGCAGCACTTTTGTCAGTAGATACAAAGGATTCTATGGCATGCTATCTTTACCATTGTCTCCTGAGATTTCTAAATCTGTGGAACAATGTGAAAGGCTCAGCAGGTGTTGTACCAACAGTGCACATGCAACACACTGTATCAGCTGGCTGAATAATTAGTTGCAGCCAGTGACTACAGGTGGAATTGACTGCATGATGTTGGCTTGAGTAACTGGAATACTTGAAGAAATGCCCAGTGTAGAAGAGCCATGAGGCTAAAGTACAGCCCTGTGCTAGGGGAAGCAAAAGCCAAAAGCCACGCCAAGACTTCAAATTTGCAGTGAAGACAATATTGAACACATGCAAAGCGTTTTTGGTTTTTTTTGTTTGTTTTTTTGCACTGCTCTCACCAGTGTAATCTGCTAGGTCAACCCTAAATATCTAACCAAAAAACAGAGAATTATAGAATGGCTTGGAAGACATCACAGAATTGTGGGGATTGGAAAGGACCTCCAAAGATCATCAAGTCCAACCCCCTGCCAAAGAAGGCTTCCTACAGCAGGATGCACAAGTAGGCATCCAGACAGATCTTGAATATCTCCAGAGAAGGAGAATCCACAACCTCCCTGGACAGCCTGTTCCAGTGCTCTGTCACCCTCACAATGAAAAAGTTCCTTCGCATATTTGTGCAGATCTTCCTATGCTCCAGTTTATGGCTGTTTCCCCTTGTTCTGTCCCCACAGACCACTGAAAAGAGGTTGTTCATATCCCTTTGACTCCTATGCTTCAGATATCTATAAACATCAATAAGATCCTCACTCAGTCTTCTTTTCTCAAGGTTGAACAGACCCAGGTCATAGAATCATAGAATTGCTCAGGTTGGAAAAATATCATCAAGATCAAAGTCCAACTGTAACCTAACCATACTACCCTAACTCTAACAACCCTCCACTAAATCATGTCCCTGACCACCACATCCAAACAGTTTTTAAACACATTCAGGGATGGTGACTCAAACACCTCCCTGTTGAGCCTATTCCAGTGCTTAACAAACCTTTCTGTAAATAAGTTTTTCCTGATATCCAGCCTAAACTTACCGTGGCACAACTTGAGGCCATTTCCCCTCATCCTGTCTCCAGTGAGGTCACTCAGCCTTTCCTCATAGGGAAGATGCTACAAGCCCTTTATCATCTTTGTGGCCCTCCACTGGACTCTTTCTAGGAGATCCCTGTCTTTTTTGTACCAGGGAGCCCAGAATTGGATACAGTACTCCAGGTAAGGCCTGACCAGGGCAGAGTAGCAGAGAAAGATCACCTCCTTTGACCTGCTGGCCACACTCCTTTTAGTGTACCCCAGGATCCCAGTGGCCTTCTTGGCCACCAGGACACATTGCTGGCACACGACCAACCTGTCATCCACCAGGACTCCCAGGTCCCTCTCTGCAGAGCTCCTCTCCAGCAGGTCATCCCTCCAACCTGTACTGGTGCATACGGTTATTCCTCCCAAGGTGCAAGACTCTACACTTGCTTTTCTTAAATCTCATCTGGTTCTTCTCTGCCCAACTCTCCAGCCTGTCCAGGTCCTGCTGAAGAGCAGCACAGCTTTCTGGTGTGTAAGTCACTCCTCCCAGCTTGGTATCATTGCTGTACTTGCTGAGTGTGGACACCATACCTTCATCAAGGTCGCTGATGAAGATATTGAACAAGACCTGAGCCAGTACCAACCCCTGGGGAACATTGCTAGTTACAGGTCTTCAACCAGACTCTACACTGCTGATCACCACCCTCTGAGCTCAGTCAGTCAGCCAGTTCTCAACTGACATCACCATCCACTCATCTATCCCATATTTTCTCAGCTTTGTTATCAAGACACTGTGGGAGACAGTATCGAAAGCCTTGCTGAAGTCAAGGTAGATGACATCTATCCCACCAGTGATGCCATCATAGAAAGCTACAATGTTGGTCAAGCACAATTTCCCCTTGGTGGATCTACGCTGACTACTCCTGATAACCTCCTCCTCTTCCAACTGCTTGGAGATGTCATCCACAACAAGTTGCTCCATCACCTTTACAGGGACAGCAGTAAGACTGACTGGCCTGTAGTTCCCTGGATCCTCCTTCTTGCCCTTTTTGAAGATCATTATGTGACACTGGTTATTCCCCAATCTTCAGGCATCTCTCCTGTTCTCCCAGACCTGACAAAGATAAGGGAACGGTTTGGCAGTCACCTCTGCCAGCTACCTCAGCACACGTGGATGCATCCCACCAGGGCCCATGGATTTGTGCACACCGATCCCACACAGATGCTTTCGGACCACCCCCTCCTCAACCAGGGGGAAGCGCTCAATTTCCCAGACTCTTCCTCCTCCCTCCAGGAGTCCCAAGGGGAGTCTTTGAAGTGAAGACTAAAGCAATGAAGTCATTCAGCACCACCGCCTTCTCAGCATCCCCCATTACCAGGACACCTTCCTCCTTCAGCAGGGGACTCACATTATCCTTAAGATTATCTGAAAGTAAAAGGAAGACTAAAGATCATCTAGTTCCAACCCTCCCCCACTGGCAGGATTGCCACCCATTAAATCAGGCTGCCCAGGGCCCCATTCAACCTGGCTTTGAATGCCTCCAAGTGTATCCATATATTCTTTGAGCAACCTATTCCAGCACTTCACCACTTTCGGAAAAAGAATTTCTTCCTAACATCTAAGTTAACTCTTCCCTCTTTTACCTTAAAACCAGTCACCCCTGTCCTATTGTAATCAGACTGCATAAAAACTCAGTCTCCCTCCTTTTTGTAAGCTCCACTAAAGTACTAGAAGGCCACAAGGAGGCCATCCCCACGTCTTCCCTTCTTCAGGCTGAACAGGCTAAGGCAGCTGTACCTTTTTTCATAGGAGGAATACTTCAACCCTCTGATCATCTTTGGAGCCTTCCTCTGGACCTGCTCCAACAGTAACTTGTCTTTTTTTGTGCAACAGGCCCCAAACCTGAACATGATACTCCATATCTGGGATTGCGCTGACCCAAATGCAACATCTTGTACTTTGCCTCGTTGAACCTCATTAGTTCCACTCTGGCCTACTTCTCAAACTTGTCCAGGTTCCTTTGGATAGCATCCTGTCTGTTATATCAACTGCACCACTCAGCTCAGTGTCATCCACAAACTTGCTGAGGGTTCACTTAGTCTCACTGAATACGTCCTTGATGAAGATGACACATGCCAGTCCTCACCATAAATTAGCAAACTCCTTTTTAAGGTAGTATTACTCTTAAATATTTTAAACTCACTCCATCTTCTGCATACACCCGAAATTCTTCTCTATTGAGAACATCCTTGTTTATCATCTACTCTTCATAACACTAGTAATCAAACTGTGAATAAACGTCTACAACAGACGTCATAAGGAAAGTTGTTTTCATGGATTGCAAGAGCCATTCCACCTCTTATGGGATGGAGTTTCATTTTACGCTTCTTCCTTTCCTAGAGGAAAAAAAAACTTCCTAAAAGCAATTTCTCTCACATATTTTGTTAAGTACAAAATCAGCATTTTGCTTAACATTGTGATAGTTGGTGAGATGGGTTAAAAAAGCCCAAAAGGGAGACTGTTCCTCTGGTGAGCAGTTCCATGCACTTAAATTAAATCACTCTGTGTAAGAGTGGGGCACAGATGTTTCTAGCAGTAATACCACAGATTAACTTTTTTTTTTTTTTCCCTCAACTAATTCTTTCTTTAATCAGTCAAATACTAATCAATTGAAAGGCTTCCCCTCAATAGTCTGAAGTGGTTTACCTTCCTTAGTAGGCTACAGAAATTTGTGCTGTCCAAACAGTAACTGAGAAGACTTATGCAAAGAAGCACATTTGCCTTTTTAGAGATGATATTAAGGAGAGTTATTTGTGATGATTATGTAATAGATAGCATAACACAATGGAAAATACAACAAGATAGCAAAGCAGCAAGATCCCAGGCTGCAGCAAATGAGATATGCTCAGATAGAACAGCAGTAAGCCCAGAAATATGGGAAAGAAGCTGCTTACTTACAGAAGGCCTGTAAGGTCCCCAGGGAGGCAGGGTTCCAGATAAGATACTCCTGCTTCTACTGCAAACTCTTAAAGGAAGTCTGGGAGGGTGTGGATCCTCGCTCCACCCCTTCTTGTCACTCAAGTGTATTGCTTGCACCTGAGTTCCCCTGGGTTAGCCCTGCCTTCCCCCTGGGTGCTCAGTCACTGCCATGGCTTAGCATTTTCACTATAAGCGATACAGCAATCTGTTCTAATAATATGTGTGGCAAAAAACGAGGATCTGATAGCAAAGCAATCATTTATGTTTGCTGCCACTATTTTGCCAGTGTCACTCCTCATTCTGTCACTGCTATCCCTGCAACACCTCACTGTCTAAATAGCATGTCTCCCCCCCCCCATGACTCTGCCGAAAGACCCAGGCCAGAGACTACTTGAAGTCAAGCTGGGCTGGACCCACCATCTGCAAGGCGCAGGGCAGCAAAAAGCACCCAGCTGAACCTGGGGTGCCCACAGCCCCAGAGGAACCTGCTTGGGTAGGCTGCTCAGTGTCACTAAGGCCTGTTGGTGAGACTGGGATCCTGACAACTCTGTTTGTGACTGTTGTCTGGTGTTTTCTCTGTTTCTCAGATGTCACTTTGTTATCTTCTAGGTGGCCTTTTCTCTGTCCTTATTTCTCTTTGTTCCCTTTGTTTCCCACAGTCTTAGGATAATTCCATCTACAATATTTAGCTTCACTCTTAACCTCCCCCTCTCTTCCTGTCCAATGCTGCTCTTCCACTATCACCCTGAACTCTCCTTTGAGACGTTTCTCTGCCAGTTCAGAGCAGACTTGGTCAAGAGGCATCTCCTCAGAGCCACTCCAGCATGGCATTTATCCCCCAAGGCACTTGGGTGAGCACCGTCATCCTTCCCATCTTTCATATACTCCAGCCATTGATACATTTGACTCCATGCTCTGATTTAAGTTCATAGATCAGAGTTTTGGGTTTTCTTTCATGCTTTCCTCTCCCATTACCTGAGATCTGTCTGTTCATGCTGCTAAAGCCCTTGTTCTATCACAACTCCTATTAGTTCAGTGTAAAATAACTTCAACCATGAGTTCAAACATTGCCACCAGCTCATCACATTAAGAAAATCCTTCTGCTTAAATCAATTTTACAAACTTGTTCTCATTTAAAAGATTCTCAAAGTGCCCCTCCTCCCCATCTTTTGATGATACTTTTATATACTTACAATTCCCATACACTTCTCTAATCCTCTAACAGAAGACACAAAGGAAAGCAAGATTCCTCCAACTGAGAGTGCCACAGGCCCTCAGACCCATGGAGGTCACTGGTGGCTTTTGTCAGAAGCAGTAGTGTGCCTAAGCTGTGTTGCAAGGACTCTGTCCTCCACCTGCTCTGCCAACCCATCCCGCACCCCCAAGAAGCATCAGATTAAGCTGGCCTCTCACTGCAATTAGAAAAGAAGTGGAAATCCAGCCAAGATAATTGAAGAAAGTTCTGTCCTCAGCAGAGCAGGTATGTCTCCTTGCGCTCCTCTGTATGTTTAGAGATTCCTCAGAAACAACAATGAAGAAAATCAGGTTTTCATTCTTTGGACAGCTTCCTGATAAATCCTGCATGTGTTGTAAATAAACATTGCTCAAGGAACTTTTTATTAGAACATACGTGGTGTCTGTAGCTCTGGGAAGACAAGAGATAAGGGTCGTTTATACTTTCTTTCAGATCTAGCAGTAGAGGTAAACATCAGCTTCTCTCTTGGCTAGTTTTATCAAAATAGGCTTAGCATAAATAGTTTAATCCTACAGATGTAGGAGAATGATGGGTTAGTCTTGATGATTTTCACAGAAACAGGCTTGGGAGCAAGTACACGTGCCTTTATACTTGCAGTTCTGACGGACCAAATCTCAGGTTGTACTGAAACTACTCTGACAGCAATTAAAATACACAGATGAAGAAAAGAAAAATGTAAAGAAACTAGAGTTTATTTAATTTAATAATTTAATAAAATTAAGTTATTTAATTTTCAAAACAAAAAAAAAAAGTAATTGAAAAACTTACCATATACGTTCAAGTCTCTCATTTATTTAAAGTATCAGCTTGATTCTTTACATAAATATGTGAACACCAACAGTATGAAGGCAAGCTGCAGCTTGGTAAAATCAGCAGCAAATCATATAGCTGAGCAGCATGTTGCCTCTATGCTGCTGTATTACAATTTGCACAGTAGCACCACCAGTTAAGACCATTAACACCACTGACTTACTTCACTTAATGGCTTGGAGTAAATGTCCATCATCTTCCTGAGCTGCAATGTTAAAACCTCATGCCTTTCACCCTTCTCTTTATGGGCAACATTATACTGAATATATTTTTAAAATTTCTACTGTGCAAACATTAGAAAAAAAATACTAGAAGCTTACTGTTCAGTTGTTTTAAAACAATGTAGGAGTGACTTTAAAGTCAGAGCTGTCAGAAATTCAGATTAAAAAAAAAATGTATGAAAATACCCAGTTACTTTCTCTTGAGTTTAGCAAGTAAACTCATAGCTTGTTCTGTTCTGATATCCAAGAACTGGGGATTATACACCTAATCCTGAACTACCCCAGAGCATGACATCCCAATAAATGAACTGCTCAAGCCTCACACTACTCCTTAAGTAGCATGATCAAATGTAGTGCATATCAGAATATAGAAATTCGATGCAGATCTCATGCTATGATGGAGTCACCACTGTGAGCCAGGTCAGCAAGCTAGTAAGGACAAAGATACGCATTTTCTTAACAGGTGTATGTCGCTCTGAATGTAATGCCTCTATTTCTGTGGAAACTACAACAGATACAAAGATACAATAACACTAGTTGATAGAGCAAATTCTCAGCTACAAAATACTATTTTTCAACACAGTCACCACCATTAGCTATGCATTTTTACCAGCAATGAAAAAAAGCCTGCATATTGCACTCAGAAAAATCTGCACTAGGTGAGGTAATCTGCTGTCGCTGTCACCACTGCTGAAATGCACCACCCACTGCCTCACTGTGCTAATATCCAGTCTGGTCTCCAGAAACATTTAGCAAACATCCATGAATGTCAATGGGTACAATTTTTTCGGCATGGAGGTATTCAGTTCCACACCACTGCTTCATATGCAGCTCCACGTCAGATGGCAATTTTTAAGACTGCTTCTCTGATGCCATCTGCCACACAACAACACAGTGTAATGGAACAATGGTGGGAAGGTTCATCCTCTAATGCCATACAACAAGCATCTGCCTCTGATGTCATGGGCCAATATAATAAAATAGGATGCATTACTTCTGGAGCACTCCTCATTGTACGTGATAAATTCTGAGTAGGAGTGTTTTTCAAATAACTGCAAAGGAAAAACATGATTTCACATATACTGAGTCTCTAATGAACTTATATAACAATACTAACAGATAACGTGGTGGCATTTATATGACATTAACAGAAAAGTACTCAAAAGCCACAAACCACATCATGGTATATTCTTGTAGGATATAGAGCACCTCATAAGCAAGATATCAGCCATTTTTTAAACAGTTACAGAATTAAAAAAAAAAGTAAGAGCAAAGTGAATTACATTGGACATCTGTAGTGTTTTAAATTAATACACTTTTTTCCTACAATGAAAGAAGAAATGTCAGTGAACCTTTTTTTCCCTCACTGAAAAGACTCCAAGGCAAGACACAGTCATTCAGAAGAAAAATACTAATAATTGTTGCCAGCTCACAATGGAGAAAGATATACACACAGACGTCATGAAAACAAGTGCAGGATGTAAGTCACCACCAGAAGACAACTGGTCTTGAAAAGCTCTGTCATCAGTTTATCATCTTGAGCATCGATATCTGCTATTGACAAACAGTAAGCAAAGGAGCAATCTATCTCACACACCAAGGTACACTGAGAATACAAACGGTCAGTGGGCACCTTAGAGGTCTCAGCATAGCAGAGTGAAGGACAACAGACATTAGATCTCCCGCAGCATGGGATTAGGAAGGCTTGTAGCTTTTACAAAACCTATTCTGCATTTGTAATAGAGGATATTTAGAAATTCATTGGTATTATTAACATGAATCAATGTCTAGTTTGGGGATTTATCTGTTGTATTACTAATATTGAAAGGAAGTGCAACAGTTCACTGATTGTTGCTTAATTTTATGTTGCTGACAGATCTCTGAAGTGCTTTGATCCTGATTTGATAACATTTTCCCTGCAACCCTTGGAGAAAAACAAGTAACTGAGTCAGTAGTGTAGAACAGTTTTTAAAAGCTCAGCTAAATATCACTTAATGAAAAGGTATAGATTTAATAAACTGACAGAGGCAGAATATATTCTTAGCAATAAAACACATCAACAAGTTTGTTCACAGCTTTGAAATGCAGAATGACAGCTGGTCTTTCTTCCATAAGCCTTATTTGTTGAGTGGTGTAGAAGGGGGAAAAAGAAAAGTTACTGAGTTTTTTATTGTGGTGCTATGCAGGCTGGAGAAGACAGTCTCAGCTGAGTTGCTATCCGAAACAAGAATTCTTTAGTGTTTGTCTGAACAAACTGTACTTTTAGGGAAAACATTATTGTTCACATTAAAAACAGCTATTACTTCTGCCTACTCATAGAACAAAGCAAACACAGTTATCTCTTAGAGACAGCATACCTGCAGACAGGAAAAAGGGAGACAAACTGTAAGAGACTGCAGAAGCAATATTGTAAGACTTGTTAATAAACAAAGACAGGAAACAAAAGATGCTGTGCAATAAAGGTTAATAGCTGATCAGTGCAATGTCCTACATTGGTATCAAAAGGGAAGCGTGGATTCTAGAAGTAAAATATTAAGAAATAATAACTTGCCTAGCTAAGAGAAGAGCCAGACCACACAGCAAAAGAGGAGATGGAATGCACTTCACTTTCTGTGTTAGAGAAATGCATTGCAAGATCAGGAAAGGGCAGTACAGAGAAGTTTTTATCTGACAGACTAAAGACTGGTATCCTTTAGCACTAGCTAGAATGACCATTAATGGGCTCTAATTTCTGCCCAACCATCAACAATCATTTTGAAGAACATTCATGAAACCTTATAATACCCCATGAGGAGTACCTATCACTGCAATACACAAACTCAAGCTCCAAATGCCAAAAGTAGGGATTAAAAGGCATTTCTGCAAAATAGGCTGGAACTTCAGAACTTTCTTATAGGTATCACCTATTCTGACCACATAAACTACCTCTCTTCTTACTACTCCTGCCAACATCTTTGCTACGCTGATACCGTACACTGGAATATGAAGATAATATATTAAATTATAAGAAATTATCATATTTTTATTATAATTTGCTGCATTTGCCGATCAAGCTGACAAGATGCTGGGATACCAGTATTTTATTTGCCTGTATTCTTCTGCAAAAAATATACAGCAAGAACTAAAACGTAAGCTTTAAGCATACAGATCTTAAAATATTATGGCAAAGAAAGAAAACCTCAAGCTTTTCAGTGTATATATAAATTTGTATATATGTAAATATATAAAGTCTGAACCAATGGTCAAGTACCAGGTGAGAAGGTGTGGCTAACCCAGGGACCCCAGATACAAGCAATGCACCTGAGTGACTGGAAAGGGTGGAGCCTGCATCCAGCCCTCTTCACCTTCATGTAAGGGTTAATAGTCAAGCAAGCAGCATCTCTCTGGTTAGATATTGCATTTCTCTTGAGCTGTAACTAGCTGTTGGAATGGATGAGCTGTTTTTCGTTCTTTATTGCATGCTATTGCACTGTAGTGCCTGTATCCTACTAGAATACACTGTCATCACCTTTTGTCATGTAAGAGCAGTTTTCAAAACTGACTGTACCAAAGTAAGTCAACTGATTATTTTTTTAATTTAGTTTATAATCAAGTAAAACAATAGTTTTTAAATAAGCATCTCTGGGAGCTGTGAGGTTTAGTCACTGTTTCAAACTGAACTGCCAATAGCTTTTATGTTAAGCCCTGGTTAAGTTCTAATATTTCAATGTTATCAAAAAGATAAGAAAAAATTAGCCAATTTTTTCTTTAATTTTTATTTTTAACTCCTGTATTTAATGGTGAATGCGCACATAGAGAAATATATATTTTAAGACTTAGTCTTGAAATCTAGCTTTGATTATAGACTTTTTTTCCAAGTGCTGTAAAGAGAGAATAAATAGTGATCATTAACTGTTGACTTGAAATCAGAGAAGCAAGGTTACATGGCTCACAAAACGCAAAGAAGCAAAAATTGCTCTGTTCCTGAACAGGTCACTTCATGTGTAGTTTACGTTACTCATCTTGTAGACAGTAAAGTTCACTCAGCTCATTATTCTATTCAACTGATGTTCATAGGCTTCATGACTGTGCAGTGGAACAAGTGGCTGGGAAAAGTGTAACTCTGCCAGCAAAGTTAGTAGAAAGAAACAAAACAAAATTATTAATTAAAAAAAAAAAAGCTTAAGGAAATAAAGGAAATTCACTTAAACTGAAAGACAGAAAAAGTAACCATATGACAAGAAAAATATAACAGTTCCCCATAATTGGTCTAGAGGTTCAGCTGGTACTTAATTACACTAATCAAAGAACACTTGTCAAGGTGAAGAATGCCAGAACCATTCAGTGCTGCTCAGTAGCTAAAACCGAAAGGTACTCAATTTTCATCAGAAGTTTTTCAAACTCTGAAACAATGTAAGACAGCAATGAAATAATTATTCCATATTCCAGAAAATAAAATTGCAAGGATTCAGTTCAATGCAGGGACAATGACACCTGAGTTTTTAACACAATTTGGCCATCTTGCAGCCTTCTCAATAAACTCTTCCCAGGCTCCTCTTTTTTTTTTTTTTCTTTTTTTTTCACTTGGGATATTTTATCTGCCTGTAGGGAAGCTGGTATTCTAAAAATTAGCTTGCCTGGTATTTGAGTTTTTACAACTGTGTGTAAGCTAGAGCTTCCCACTGGCTGCCAGCATCGATCTTGGAGCTCTCAGCTATGCTTACTCAACTTCTGCCATTTTGTCTGATCTCTTCAGACTGCTTTCTCCAAACCCAAATGTCACATTTTCATGAGCGCTATCATGGAGAAGTGGATAATGAAATACATGGTTCTAGGAGTGGATCTAGTAACATTTTTCTCATTAAATCCTAGGAAAAGGCTTAAAGTGGAGATTCATAGCATTATGAACATGATATCCACACATAACAAAGATGTTTCATGCCCAAGCACAGTTTGGAAAATATGCTCTAGGGCAACATCTCAGAAATTCTGATTCCTCTTGATGGAGAATCTTTCCTAGGATAGCTCTGAAACCATGGGTTACAATGGTGTCTCGCCCTGGGTCCATGCACTGAATGTTGCTAATAACCAAACAAATAAGCCTGCAGGTAGGAAAAAAGGCACAATGCCAAGGGATTTCTAGGCTTTGCCAACAGAAAGCAAAGGCAAAAATCAAGATTTATTTGAGGTTCTTCAGTAACTAACTCACTAGAGGTTTGCACATGAAACACCTGAGTATAGCATTAGCTGTTTACTCCAAGTGAGAAAGATTTGTTCACAGTATTATGAATGAACAGGTCAGGACATAACTCCAAATAGAAATACAAGCTTACATTAGAAAGTGATGCATTTACTGGCAGCATACATAAATATTACACTTAAATGTAGAATCTGATTCAAATCATCTCTCTGCTGACTTTTTTTCAGTGAGAACCTACCCTTCCCTTTTTCTTGGGTTTTATTCTCATCCTACATATCAAATGTTTTTAATGTATTTCAAACTCACCACCAATAACGTGTAAAGTAAACTCTGGCATAAGATAAAAGAAAGTTATCATTTTCCCTTCTGACCAGTTTTATCCTTGTGGCAGAAAACCAAGTGGAGCACTGAATTTCTAGGTTACCTACCAAGAATTCAGACTTTCCACCTGAGGTAAAAACTACTGTAGAGCTTTATGACAGATACGTCCACTGAAAAAACACAGAAGAACTCATCTCTGATCAGATGACAAGTAATTCTGCACCCCAAAGCAGACAGAGATTGTTTTAAAATGCTGTGGTATGCCAACAATGACCACTATGGCAGCCTTATCTCACACCTCTTTCTAAGCTATTTCTTGAAAGTGACGTGCTTAAACACAGTCTGGACTCCAGTATGAGCAGGACAGTTACCAGACTCTTCTGCAACATTCATAGTACTTATTTGTTTCTAATAAACACTGTCTTATCACCTTCCTTCCTCCTTCTGTAAAAACAGTAACTGATAAGGAAAAAGAAAGAAAAAGGAAAGAAAAGTAAGGAAGACTGTTTTTCTTCCTAAAATATCTTCTTAAATGCCCTCCTAAACTGAAAGCTGCAAAACTTCCTCAATGTTTCAATTTTTCACAATGTTAATTTCCCAAAATCTAGCCTGAATTTTACTTTGTTGCAATCTAAGTTCATCACTTCCTAGGTCCATTTTTGATAAGGGCAATTCATTGACAATCAGTCAGAAGCTGGAGCTGCATCTAGTCCTTTGAATTATTAACAGTCTATTAGAAGACCTTACAAAGATCTGACTGACTGTTTATGTGAAGCTACATGCTAGTAGGTCAGTATGTCAGCTCTGAAAACTACATTTAATCTATTATTTAGGTCATATATATTGAACTTAACAGCACTGTTGGATGTTTTGGAGTCCTGGAAATGACCAACTTTTCAAGAGATGGAGGAGACAGTACCTTAAGCATGGGAAGAAAGAAAGTAACAGAAGAGGCACCAAGGTATAGCTGTAATACATTATTTTATAAAGTACTTTTCCAGAAATTGAGCTGGGCACTTAAGTCTGGGTTGAAAGCTTGACTACACAAAAAGTCTGAAAAAAACAATTTCCATGTTTTGTTTTGTGGGAGGTTGTATCCAACATGTCAATCTCCAAGTCTACACAGTTTCTTGCAGGCAGACATGAGTTTGCCGTGCCTGTATTCCAAGGTAATCTAAAACTGTGACATTTAATCAAAGAGTCAAGGGCAATGAACTTGCTTAAGGAAGCTACAGTCCCTTGGCTCCCTTTCATAAATGGCTTCAGAACACAAGACATATGGGATGAAGCATTACAGAAGTGTTGGCTTAGAAAGTACTGACGTTACTGGAAAAATTGTGATGAGAATGTGGAAATTATACATGCTTGGTACTTTGCAATAGAGTTTTTCTTAAGACAGAAAAACAAACATTTTTGGATTTAAGAGAGTGATGTATTAAACAATGCACCCTCTTTAGGCACGTCTCGCAGGAAAGCCCATTAAATTTTCTCCCACTTTAGTTTGAAGGCCTGTGAATAGCTCCCCACCTGTAGACCCTTGTAGACATCACATTCCTCCTCCCTGCTAAGGTTCCCCATCTCTGTGGCATCTTTTAACCCCTGTCCCCAAGTTTTACCCTCATTGTTTTCTCCTTTACCTTTTTCTGGTCATCATTCTCTTACAATATCCTGCCTTTTATCCTTATTTTCACTAGAAAGCACATTCTACAAGTAAAAACCTGTAGGAGATGTTTCTAAAGCTGTTCAACTTTTTGGTGCCAGAAGGTGATCCTCTTATTGCTCAAGACAGGTTTTGTTTTCTTGTTGCTTTGACACTGTTGTACTTACTGTAAAGAGGGACAAAATTAAGAATATTAAATATTTTGAAAGACCAGCATAAATCTGACAAAAGACTGAAATGTAGCTGCAAAAAAAAAAAAAAAAAAAAAAAGGTGACTGAAAATGTTAGTTGTTAGAAACAGGTGGGTAGAGGAAGATAAAGTCACGCTAGCTGAGACTGTAAACATTCTCTATGGAATAAGTCGCCATCCCTAGCTCTTGGCACGCTGCAAATTAAAAACACTCATTCAATGTTTCTGGATTCAGATATAGCACAAAAACTTCCCGTGGGAAAACACAGTGTAGGACAATTTGCTGTAATCTACTATCACTACAGATGGGTGGAAACTGTGTTAGAAAAGCCATGGAGCTTCCATTTATTTTTCAGCTGATGCATATAAAAAGTTGCTCTTAACCTTGAAAGAACTTGAAATCAAAGAAAGGTTCTCAGGTTTCTTAAGGAATGGTGAAATCTCTTTATCTGCACACTGGGCTTTCCAGACGTAAAAATTATGGTATAAAATATAAACAATATACAACAAAGGTTTATAATCCAGGTTAATCACTATTTACCTACAGTGCAGAGCCATGGATCAGTGGAGATAACCACTTCCTACATTTTGCAGTGCTAAAAGAAAATTATTTTACATAATAGGAGAGGCTGAAAGACCCAGCAGTTGTTTCACAATGTTCTGCCATGGCTACTGCTTTGTGTCATTTTGGGTTAAGCAAGCAGAAGAAAATAGCAGTGAAGAGGAGGCAAGGGTAAAAAGAGACACAGCCTTAGTGAAGGACACTTGGTTCTAAAAAGAAGCCTTGAGAGAGTGTTTTATTTCACAGAATCACAGCATGGCTAAGGTTGGCAAGAATCTCTGGGTCCATCTAGTTGAAACCCTGTTCAAGCAGAGACACTCAGATCACAATGCCCAGGCCCATGTCCTGGTGATCTCCAAGGCCTCTCTTAGCAACCTATACGGCACAGAAATGCTTCCTGGTGTTTAAGGAGTGAACCTTTTGTGTTCTAATTTGTGCACACTGCCTCTTGTCTTGGCATTGGGCACAACTGAATAGAGTCCTGCACCCTCCTCCCTTCAGGTCACGGGCATCCAACATTTTGGCTTGCCTGGGCCTCAATGAGTGAAGGGGAATTATCTTTGGACACATATAAAATTTGTAGATCGCTCCAAAAGTAGTGCTTCCTTTTTACTTCCATGGAAAATACAGCAGCTACAAAAAGCACAATAACACCACTTGATAGAGCACATCCTCAGCTACAAAACACTATTTCTCAGCATAGTCACCACCATTAGCTATGCATTTTCACCAGTAATGATCAAGAGCCTGCATGCCACACTCACAAAAATCTGAACCAGCAGAGGTGACCTGCTGTTGCCACTGTTGAAACACACCACCACCACCTCACAATGCTAACATCCACTGTTTGATCTCCATAAACCTTCAGCACGTGTCCATGAATATCAATGAGTGTAATCTTTTCCACACAGAAAAATTAAATCCCACACCTTAGCTTCATACATGCTACCATGTCAGATGCCGTTTTACCACACTGCCTCTTTGCTGCCATCTTTTGCATAGCAACAAAACTTAACAGAACATTGGTGGAAAGGTTCAACCTCTACTACCATACAAGCAACATTTGCCTCTGATTTAGTGGGGCAACATCATAAAACAGGAGGCATTACTTTCAGAGAAGCCCACATATGTAATACAGTTAATATATATTAACAATAAAACATTTTAAAATATTTTTATTAAAACCTAAAATAGGAGAGAACAGCATTAAGCTAGTGGGATATTTGACCTTGTTTTTGTCAAATTATGACATCAATGTCTGGTTCAATGGAAATGGTTGCAATTCCTAGTGGGTTCTCAAGGTGCTCATCAGAGATTTCTAATGAAATTTTACTCTTCCTATACTTCACACTTGGAAATATTTGCTCACAAAGGCATGATTGTGAAATAAGGGGTATTATTCCCTCATAAGATAGGTCTTATAAAAGTCTGGTAAAGAGACACAATCAAAATTTTTGTTTGAATATTTAATTGTAACACTATACATTCCATTTGAAAATTTGCAGATAATATATTATGTTGACTAGACTAGTGTTGCAACCACACCAAAAAAAAAAAAAAAAGATTTTTTCATCACTCTTGAAACACTTTCTCAATTTCCAGTATCAAAAGAGAAAGCAAAGCTGTCTACTTTTTGCTGTGTATAGTCAGTGTATCAAAATGCATAAAATTATTTGCCATAACTTGAGTTAGCGCTGCACTGTGCCCTTCCTGTATCCTGGTTTCAGCTGAGACAGTGTTAAGAGCACATTAATGGTTTGGCTGTTGCTGAATGATAACAGCATGCTGGGTCTGGGACAGGTTGCTCAGTGGGGAAAAGCCGCTGCCATGGGCTTCACTCTTCACTGTGGGGCAGTGAATGGGCTGCAGTGCAAGCCATGGGTTGGACATGCCATAAATACCTTCAGGTATTTATAGATTTTAATAACATCCCCCTGAGCCTCCTCTTTTCCAGGCTAAACAGGCCCTTTCAGCTTCTCCTCCTAGAGAGAGGCTCCAGTTCATAACTGGACCTAACTGATTATGGAACAAAGAACCAAAAGATTTGTCTTCTACATTGCCCTGGGGATCAGGAGTTGGCACTTCATTTTCAAAGGCCATGAATGTATTTAACATTTCCAAGCTATTACAGCCAGATTTTAGCCTTAATTCCTTGTTTACCTACAACACCCTATAATTTTGTCAAACTCCTCATGTCAAAGGGATAATTCTCCAAGTCATCCTTGATGTATTAAGCTAGGTATTCTTAAGATTTTATTTAAAGCAATAGAATAGGCTACAGATCTCATTCTCAAACATTCTGATACTTTCAAATGTTTCCAAATTTGATGGATGGATAAATGGTGTCATTTCAGCCAAACAGTGAAGTAAGCTACTTTGCTCATTTATACACAGCATTGAAATCCTCAGAGAAATGTGTTATACTTCAGCAGGAAAGATTCTGAAAAACGTCCACCTACACATTCTTAATTTTAACCCACAGAATTAAGAGTAGTTTCTAGCTCAGGTTTTAGCTTCAGTTGGATGCGAAGAGTGAACTCAGAGTAGGCTGTCATACACATCATATATTCAGTCACATGATTTTTGCAGAGTAGCCTAATATGCACCTAATTAAAACTAAACCTAACATCACGGTATATTCAGTTATGACTAATTAGCATTAGGTTTACATACATAATAATACAGCATAATATTACAAATGTATGTAGTGACAGTAATAAGAAGGCACACACACATGCACACACACAAAAAAAAAAGAAGAACAATAACTACTCTAATTAGCTTGGCTGATGTGTCTGGAGTAATTTTCATGTAAGGAAGAGCAGAGCTACAGAAGCAGCTTGCCATGAGTCAGAAGGAGTACAAGCATTCAGATTTTAACTGTAGTGCTGGCTGCAAAGAGCACTCCCATTGACATATAGTCCCCTTTGGCACTCACAGACAGACTTTTTGAGGCCAAGGAGGCATATACATGACCTCTCTCATGACTTTTGTCGTAGACTTTGCCAGAGGAAGTTAAGAACATGGAATGAAAATAAACACTGGACCACACTTAATAAACAATGGCAGTCTCTGTTCGCCCCACCCAGAAGTCTGAAAAAGAAAAATAATTTCTTCATATTGAAGTATGAGCAGACTTAAAAGCAAAGATAATTAAACTGAATACACATACATAAGCAACTCTAAGATCATATTTGCATTCATTTCCACTCTTTTAAAGTAACAGTTTCTTAGGAATAGTGAAATCTAAACACAGCAAATCATTGTAATTTGGCAAGAAACAACTAACAGACAAGTCTAAAATTTCAATATTACCCTTCAAATGAACTAAAAAAAGTGTTATCTAGGAAGGGCGTACAAGATTTAATATTTTTCTCTGTCCACATCTGAGTACAATGGTGCTTCTGAAAAGTAAGCTACTTAGACAGCTCCTGGGGTTTCTCCTGGATTCCGTGTGGAGTAGCAGCCAAATGGGGAGCTCACCCATGTTGTAGTCTCCTGGTGCTGCCTGGCAGTGGACAGAGCAGCCCCAGTCTAACCATGCTTATGAGCTTCTGGGTCACTGGAAATGCATCACACCAGTGAAGGACTGACATCACAGTTATGTGGAACAGTTAGCTAACATTCATAGAAATTTATGTGAAAACAAATGAATTTGAAATTATACTGTTGTTTTGTACATAAAATCCTGCCTCTCAAAGCACATGAAGCAGGTTATTCCTTTGCTTATAAACTTAAAAGTTTAATATTTTTAAATTTTATAGGACGAGAGGGAATGGCTTCAAGCTGCGTCAGGGAAGATTCAGGCTGGATGTTAGGAAATACTACTTCTCTGAAAGAGTGGTCAGGCACTGGAATGGGCTGCCCAGAGAGGTGGTGGAGTCACCGAGCCTGGTGGTGTTCAAAGAGCGTTTGGATGTTGTGTTGAGGGACATGGTTTAGCGAGAACCATTGGTGAAGGGCGAATGGTTGGACTGGATGATCCTGTGGGTCTTTTCCAACCTTAGCGATTCTATGATTCTATGATTCTATGATTTAGGCAAGTACTTTATCCCCAAACTCCCACTTAAATAGACAGAAATAAACTGCTCTTCTTTTTTCCCAGTAGATGTTACCAACCACTCAAATACCTCTGCAGGCTGAAGCCCTCCCAAATACATATACTTCCAAAATTAAGCCTGCATTACCAGGCAATGCAGCCCAACGGATGAAGCAGTTAGTTGATAATGTCTCAGGCTAAGCACATTTCAGAAGTTTCACTTAGTGGTAGCCTGATCCCCTGGACAGAATGACGACTGGCATCCTGAATTCATGAGGTATGCACCTGGAACACATCTTCCAGTTTTGTTTCTTCCCAGGGCAGTCCAACTCACACATACTGAGACTGCTTTGCAGAGGGAACTGAAGTCCAGTAAGAAGACAAAATCAGGAGATTCACTTCAAAACTCTAGATTAAAAACAAAACAAACAACAACAACAACAAAAAACTGTAGATGCAACCAAAAGCAATTGAGATAGCAAATACTAATTATTTCACTTATTTAAGCTCACCCAATCAGTTGGCATAGGCTCAGCTAGAGCAGAATACTTGTCAAAATCCTGCATCTTCCATCATTCTGCAGGCTTATTATCTCTAAGAACCAGTATCTTAGTCCATCTGCTTGTTCACTTAATGAACACCTCCATGCCAAACCAGAGCAGGAACTGCCAATATTTGCAGTTCAACCGAGCACTCCTGGCACGCCCTCCTGCTTCCAAGTCATCACATATCCATTATCATCCAACAATCCAAGGTTCCAAAGTGAAAGACACCATGAATTTTGATAGAGTAAGGATACTCATGGGAGAAGGAAAAAGAAAAGAAAAAAAAAAAAAGAAAGTGGTTCCAAACAGTAATAACAGAAACAGAAGCCAGAGCATATAAAACTCAGGAGAGGATTAGACACCTGCTAAGCTAAGTAAAATAACTCTGTAAGGCTCAGCCTTAGCCAAAGGCAGGCCTTCTAGACAATTATTCGAAGAAACATTGAAATAATTTGCCCAGGGGATTATCCAGTCCTGCTTGCACTCAGCAAGTCCTCCACCATGGAAAGCACTCAAGAAACTTCACATTTCCTAGTGTACCTTTAATTTAAGAGGGAAAAGATATATTCCATTCCTTATTACATTATTTTCAAATGAAAAAGCTTGTGTATATTTTATTGAAGAAATCACCTATTTTCTTAACTGTTGTTACTAAGATGGTATTTTTTACTGTTGATCAACACAATGAAAATATTCTCAAATGTAATACCGCATTGGCTTATTACATGTCTTTTTCATAAAAATTGAATGTATCACATAAACAAAAGCAATGTCATACATTTCACATTCTGTGAAAAAACAGTCAGCATTTCAAGATTGCAACAAAATCTACTTGATTTTGGAACACATAGCATGGTGAAATCTTACATATAATTTCCTGTTTTTATAAAAAACGTAAATATTCTGCAAATCATAGTCTCCAACATGTAAAAGCACAAGCACAAACAGTGGTTATAGTTTATAGCTGTCTTATTCGTTCCATTTCTCTTTAAACAATCCTAACAATAACTACCCTTTAAGCAAACACAGTGAAGCTTAATTCAATATAAACAGCAGGATGGCTGCACTTAACAAGTACAGCAGTCTCTCTACAATCACTCCTCTAATTTTTGTAACCCTACTGTGAGTTAAATTAATTGACACTGGAATGTACAAAAGTGCAGTGGTTGCTTCTGAACTCAGGGAGCCCAGCAAGAAGCTGCAGGATTACCAACATTTTTTGGTTGACATGGGTGGCCATGGATGCGGAGCAGTGTACGGTCTTCTTGATCCAGTTATGTCATGGTTCTGGTCTGGTTTGTACTCTCTCCCAGACTCTCCCGCTCAGCTTGGAGACTTTCTCTCTCAGTTCATACTCTCTCCTGGAGAGTCTCCCTTGTGACTCGGAGACTCTCCCTACTCTCTCTGAGTTAGTACTGAGTAAGGCCTAGTAGACATAAGCCAGGCCCCAAATAATTTGTGCAACCTCAGATCTGCCTGAGCTGCAACATTCTTGTCTCAAATACCTGTTTATGTTCTGAGGATCTTGCAGGTGTTCAGGAGTAAAGTTCCATGAAACCAGCAATGCCCGTCTCTTTAAAGTCTCACCCAAGTCCCTCCACACTCTCTGCCAATCAGTATTCTCTGGCTCTGGGGAAGGCTTCTTCAAAATACCATAAATACAGACACTGAGTGAAATGATGAGAAATACGTTCAGGGAGATTGACAACGTGATCATCGAATCATGTTGTGACATGACAAAAATCATATGAGGGATTCAAGGGAGAGACTGGAAGCCTGTTTAAAAATCACATGTTCTGTAAAATTAGTAACTCCCTCTGGGATGTACTTCTCAATGTTAAAACCATACCACACTGTATGCAGGCACCAAATAGGTGTTTCCATCAGTGTTTTTAATTTGTTATATATACACACAACTCCAAAAAGACTGGAGACACAGTATGTTCTAACTAATAAAAGAGGAAATCTAATGGAATGTAATCTCTTGCAAAAGTGTTTCAAAAGAGAAAGCAAATTCTTTTTTTTTTTTTCTCTCTTTACCAAAGCTAGTTGATGTAGAGATCCCAGAAGGTTGGCAGTAAGCCCAGATTTCAAGGTCTTGTTTGCAGTACAAGTCCTGTAGTACTGATAAGCTTTCTAACAAAGCTCTTTGAGAATACAGAGGGGTTTGTTTTTAAAAAGTATGTTCTTTCCTGGCCCATGCACCAAAAAATGTCAGCAGTTCAGGTCTGGTTTGGCCTGATTCTATGATTAATAGGGCAGAGGGACCCACAGATGAGACGGACTCCAATCTGAATGAGACAGACTCTAAGTCAAACTAGAGAGAAAGAGCATTGAAACTGTGCAGCCTGATCAATCACAGGAGGCACCAGAAGCAATATCAGTTGCCCCTGTAAGGATGTTACATTATTTAGAATGGAAGGAAGAGGAGGAGGAAGAAGAGAATCCAGGGAAGGGGCCCTCAAGACGACCACTGTCACTGACTCCAAGGAAGGCAAAAGCAAAACCTAAAAGAGAAGATGATGAAGATGAGGAAGACATTGTCACCATTACTACTCGACCTCTGACAGTGACTGAAATTCAAGGTTTGAGAAAAGATTTTGCGTGGCACCCAAATGAACTCACTGTCACCTGGTTACTTCAGTGTTGGGACAATGGGGCCAACAGTGTGTCACTAGATAGTAGAGAAGCTCGTCAACTGGGTAGCACTGCTAAGGACTCAGCTATTGACAGAGGTATTAGTAGGTGTCTGGATGGGGCCTTCATCCTCTGGAAGTGCATGCTATTAGCCATATAAAGGAAAAATACTCCTTCAGAGATTATTTGATTGCTGGGATAAAGAAATGGACTACCATGGAAAAAGGCATCCATTATTTGAGACAATTCAGTGTTGTAGAAATTTTACGTGACCCAACATTCATTCCTGATGATCCACACCAAGAGCATGATCCTGAGAGAGTCAGGTGTACACTGTGTGTCAGAAATTCACAAGAATTGCACCAGAAAGGTATGCTGGTGAACATGGAGAAGATATGAAGAAGTGGCATAAAAACCTGCTCCTGCACTACTAGCACAGGTAAGAGAATTGCAAAACAGAGCAACCACCAAGGCTAATTCCTCCAGAAAGGTGATCACTCCAGTTGCTGCGGGACATGGCAAAAGCCATAAGGACCCTGATCATGATTCACGGAAGAGGCAAAAAATGGAGGAGCCCTTCCCCCAGCTGGGGGGAGTAGGGAAGGGATAACAGAGTATATTGGACTGTGTGGATTAGATGCCCTGGCACATCAGAACCACAGACATATGAGGCACTGGTAGACACTGGTACACAATGCACTCTAATGCCCTCAAGTCACAAAGGGAGAGAGACAATTTATATTTCTGGAGTGGCTGGGGTCTCCCAAGAGTTGACTGTGTTGGAGGCCGAAATAAGTTTCACTTGTTAAGACTGGCAAAAGCATTCTATCGTGACTGGCCCAGGAACTCCTTGGCTTCCATTACCTCAAGAGGGGTATATTAAGGATCCCAAGGGATTTCAATGGGCCTTTGGAATAGCAGCTTTAGACACAGATGTGAACCAGCTATCAGTTTTGTCTGGCCTGTCAGAAGACCCATCTGCTGTGGGTGGCTATGAGTGGAAGAGCAACAGGTACTGATTGCTACAAAAACAGTGCACAGGTGGCAGTACTGCACTAACAAGGATTCCTTGCTCCCCATTCTTAAGTTAATTCGTCAACTAGAGAGTCAGGGAATGATAAGGAAAACCTAACCACCTTTTAACAGTCCCATATGGCTAGTGCATAAAGCCAGTGGAGAGTGGATACTGACAGTAGGCTACCATGGCCTGAATGAAGTCACACCCAGAGTGCTGCTGTACCAGACATGCTTGAACTCCAAGTCAAAAGCTGTCAAGTGGTATACAACCACTGACATTGCTAATGCCTTTTTCTTCATTCCTTTGGCCACAGAATATAGGCCACAGTTTGCTTTCACCTGGGGGGCATTCAGTATATGTGGGAATACAAGGAAGACTATTCAGAGCAGCAGCTGTGAAGCAAGATAACAAACACTGAGAACAAAGGACACCTCTAGAAAAAGAGAAGAAGCAAAAGTAATGGCTCATGGCTCTGATTAGATAAGCGCATGCATGCACAGTAATGGGGTGTTTGTGGAATACTCTGTTGACATGTAAAGGCAGATGGGAAAGTTGTGAGGGTGGATGGGAAAGCTAAAAAAGCAAACTTGTGAATGCATATAAGTGATGTGAGAACTTGTAATAAACAATTTGGATCGTTCACATCTGAGTCCGTGCATCAGATGCTGCAAATAGCACCTACCGTGTGGAACAAATCAAGCTGAGGCTGAGTGAGCCCGGTCCAGCAGCACTGCCCAACTGAACTACAGAGATTGTTTCGCGCCTACCTGCACCATTCTGCAGGACAGAAGGTGAGCAGTTGGGAACTATGGGGAGTTCACTAATGAAGGAGCAACAAGTAAATCTTGAAGTATTACAGATAGATTTAAAGTTTCAGAATCAGCGTATATCTACTTCAGCATTAGCTACTTTTCTTAAACGGATAAATAAAAATGTCCCTGAATTTCCAAAAACTGGGTTTTCCTTTGACGGGTAACTTTGCGACAAAATTGGCACAAAAATCTGGGAGGCTTCTATTACTAAAGACAAAACGGCTACTAAACTTTTATCTGTTTGGTGCCAAATATTGGAAGGGCTTAAACAAATTCGACAAGGAAGAATTTCTTCTGACTGTACCCCATCGCCCTCACCCCCCCACCCCCTCCGCTGCCCCTTCGCATTAGAAGCATCCCCTGCCCCCACCCGATCCGCTGCTCCAACCCCACCCCCGACTAGGGAGAAGAGAGATCGCGACCCCCCGCCGCGCTCCCGCCCTCTGCTCCGCCCCCGTTGTTCGCCGCGCCGCTCCCGCCCTCCTCCGCTCCGTCCCCGTCGCTCGCCGTGATGCTGCCGCCGTCCGCCCCTACGTCGCTTGCTGCTGGGGCTCTGCAGCCTGCATGTAACTTGGTTAAAGACAAGGGTGGACCGGAACTAGAGGATATTTTTGATCCTGGTCCAGTAGATCCGGAGTACGAACGGAACCTTTTCCCTCCTGATGATAATACGAAGGGGGCGGGGAGGAAACATTTTTCTACAGTGTACTACAGTGCTTTAGAGCAATGCAGAAAAGAAGCAATATTACAAGATGATGCTGATATGTTGCAAGCCTTTCCTGAGTTGTATCATGCAAATCATAGAATTACTCAGATTGGAAAGGACCTCAAAGATCATCAAGTCCAACCGCAGAGCACAAGACTGTGCGCTATGACAACAAATACAGTCTTGAATTGGCGGGCCACTGCCTGGCCAGCTCATTCAGACCAGCTACTGCCGGCAGTGCAGGAGTGGATTTGGCCACCACCCAGTCAGTGATGCCGACTGATAACTCCGTGACTCTCATTCCAACAGGTGTAACAGGCCCCGATGGGGACAGGCGTAGCACCCTCTTGTTAGGATGTTCTTCTGTTACACAGATGGGACTTTTTGTTTTATCAGAAGTTATAGATGCTGACCACACTGGGGAGATTCTATGATGCTTAGACTCTGTAATGACATCATTGGAACATCGATATAGCCACCATGTTTATCACTTCCAGTATCTCTTATAATTATATCAAACTCCTGTCAACCATATAGCTTGTTATGTCAATGAGATACCTCAAGAAAAGGTCCTCTCATTATCCTCGAATGGATATTCTTACCGCATACATTTTCAAAAACGATTACATCATGAGCAGAGATGTTTGCAATGCTAATATAGCAAGGTCATCATCGTCTACAGATTTTACAAGCTCTTGACTCTGAGTGCATCTACATACCTGCTTCTGAAACAGATTTAGATTGGATGCTTGCACAGTCACTCGCTTTACAAGCTGCTATGGCAGACTATACCAGACAAATCTCCACTCATCCCCCCAAACATCAGTTACTGCATAATTTCAGTGATCTGTCCCTTACTACTAATAGTTTACTTTCACATGTTCCAATACCTAATGCTGTTGCTTTATTTACAGATGGCTCTGACAAGACACACTGAGCAGTGGTTCTCTGGCGTGTGACTGCTACACAATGGCAGTCAGACGTACATGTTGTCGATGGATCACCTCAAATTGCAGAACTCACTGCGGTAGCTCGAGCTTTTCAAATTTTTGCAGAACAAAAGCTTAATATGATAACTGACTCTTTGTATATTACAGGTATCATTCAGCAAATTGAAGGATTTTTTCTTAAGGAAGTTAACAACCCTGTCTTGTTTGCACAGCTCAAGTGAGTTTTGCACTATGTCTCTCACCATACTCTTCCTTATTTTGTTATGCATATTCGATCACACACTATGTTGCTTGGTCCTTTAACTGAGGGCAACTGAAGGCTGATCAAGCCACAGTCACCTTTGCTACCCCTCAATTATTTCAGCAAGCACAACTCTCCCATCAGTTTTTCCACCAGAATAGGAGAGCCTTACAAAAACAATTCCAACTGACTGTGGATCAAACCCATAATGTTATTCTAACATGCCCAGACTGCTAGGCAATTGCCCCTTTGCCTCAAATTGGGACAAATCCCTGTGGCACAACACCTCTTCAACTGCGGTAGACAGATGTCACTCACATTCATGAATTTGGCCATCTAAACTATGTGCATGTAACAACAAATACTCGTTCTTCTTACATGTTTGCCACAGCACATACAGGTGAATGCAGTCACAACGCCTGTAAACATTGGTTATCTGCTTACGCTGCTATGGGGATCCCACATACTATAAAAACAGATAACGGACCTGCATATACTTCTAAGGCCACTCAAACTTTCCTCCAAGAATGAGGAGTTAGACATATTACAGGCATTCCTCATTCTCCCACAGCACAAGCTAACATTGAGCATGCTCATCAAACACTGAAATGTATTCTTAATAAATAAAAAAGGGGGAATATAGGAGAGACACTTCAAGAAAGATTACATAAGGCTTTGCTTGTGCTGAATTTTTTGAATTGTGATCATGCAGATACAACCCGTGTAGATGTTATTTTGAGGCCTCCCCACTGCGCAAGGAACAGCCAAAGGTTAACATTTGGAATATGGCCACAGGGCATTGGGAAGGTCCCTTACCATTGATAACTTAGGGTTGTGGATATGCCTGTGTTTCCACAGGGACTGGTCCTAGGTGGGTTCCAACACAGGATGTTTGGCCTCATCTCAAGGCAGAAAATAGCATCCAGCCCTTATAAAGACTGAGACTGTGTGTTTCTTACTTACTGGTATTGTTTTATAATTTGTTGTATTGTAAGTAACAACACTAGTAATGGTATGACAAAATAGGTGATTTTCCTGTGCTACCAATGCATTCTCAAGAATTAAAATTATTAGGTATTATCTAGGTTGCTGCGTGCTTCTTCTATTTTAGTAGTAGTTCGAATGTGAATTGAAGAGGATTAGGTGTTACCAGTGCTGGAATCTATGGGAATAGCTCTTTTAGTGTATTAGTAATGCTTGATTGTGATACTATTAGCCTATCAATTAGCCTTTTCTTAATTTGTGAAGACAAAACCTGGAAAGGAATCCCAGGCAGAGGGATGACCCTGTATTGTGGAATGATTAACTCTAATCAGGATTTTAAAAATATGACCTTGCATCACTAGAGACAAAGGCACATGCTATCTTATTTTGATTCAGCATATGAATCTGATATAGGATTCTGGAATACTGCCCCACAGATTTTTTAGTTAACTAATCCCTTCAATTGGCACCTATGATAGGGACCTAAAGGCCCCTCACTGAAGAATGGTCTTGGGATGAAACAAAGTATTCTGACAGTTTTAAGGAAACTGATATTTGTGGCTATAGCCGCAAATATTTTGTTTTGTAGAGAGAGCTAACCTCAGTAGTTTATTTTGTTCTACAAGCAGGTGTTCCACTTGGGCTCTGTATCACACACTGCCTACACGTATGCGGCGTACAAATGGAAAAAACCCAGCAGACCCTGAGAAGAATAAAAGCAGGAGAGAATCTGTGATGGGTGAGAGAGGAAAAGTGCACTCTGAAGCAGGGGACGCCTGCTGGCACTGCCTATCACATCCACCGCCAGCATGTTCCTTCTTTCTCCTTTCGGTGGATTGCCATCTCTCAAGGGTCAATAAGTAATAATGCACTGGCTTAGGGAGTTTCTGCTTCCTGCTTACGGGATTGTCTAAAACTGATGTCTATGTGCATGTGTGAGTGTGCATATGTTGACTAAAACTCATAACCCTTCGTGCTGCTCTGAATGCATAGTTTGCTTGCCTTTCTGCTCCTGTGACATCCTGTCTCTCAGATCCGAATGTATCTTGAAACAGTACCACTCAGCTTTAGCCACACTTACCACACTAACAGCTAGCTAAGGATGTTAGCTAGCTAAGGAAAGTAATGCCCCTAGTGATGCTCTAGCAGGCTTGCCCACTAATATTGATTCTATCCTACATGCAACTTCACAAAGTTGTGCGATCTTTGATTTTCTATTTGCCCAAAGGCATGGTTGTGAGCACTCCAAAAGCATGTGTTGTATGAATTTTAGTGATGATTCAAAATCAAAGTATCAGAGTATATGAAAGTTGAAGATTTTTTCTAACCAGTTACAGGTAAACACAGAATGGGACCCTCAGGGATTCTTTTCCAGGTTGCAGAAGCTTGGGTCGTGGGCCAAACGTGTGTTCTTTTTAATGGATTTAACAGCACTTCTTGTCATTATGCTATGTTTGCCTTGTATCTTTTCTTACATTAAGCATAGAATCATAGAATCGCTAAGGTTGGAAAAGACCCACAGGATCATCCAGTCCAACCATTCGCCCTTCACCAATGGTTCCTGCTAAACCATGTCCCTCAACACAACATCCAAACGCTCTTTGAACACCACCAGGCTCAGTGACTCCACCATCTCTCTGGGCAGCCCATTCCAGTGCCTGACCACTCTTTCAGAGAAGTAGTATTTCCTAACATCCAGCCTGAACCTTCCCTGGTGCAGCTTGAAGACATTCCCTCTAGTCCTATCACTAGTCACCCGGGAGAAGAGGCTGACCCCCAGCTCACTACAACCCCCCTTCAGGTAGTTATAGACATCAATAAGGTCTCCCCTGAGCCTCCTCTTCTCTAGACTGAACAATCCCAGCTCCTTCAGCCGCTCTTCATAAGGCCTGTGCTCCAGACCCCTCACCAGCTTTGTTGCCTTCCTCTGGACACGCTCCAGGACCTTGATGTCTTTCTTACAGTGAGGGGCCCAAAACTGGACACAGTACTCAAGGTTGTCAATCAAGGCCTTGATTGGGTTATAATGATTATGTTATTAGTATGATCAGAGTTACTATGCTATAGTATGGTAATAGTTTGCTAATAAACAAAAAAAAAAAGGGGGAATTGTGGGAATACAAGAAAGACTATTTAGAGTACCAGCTGTGAAGCAAGAACCAAGAACACAACTAGAAAAAGAGAAAAAGCAAAAGGAACAGCTCATGGCTCTGACTGGATAAGTGCCTGCATACACAGTTATGTAGTGTTTTTGGAGTACTCGATTGACATGGGTGGGAAAGTTGTAAGGGTGGATGAGAAAGCTAAAAAAGGAAACTTGTGAATATATAGATAAGTGATGTGAGGACTTGTAATAAATTATTTGGATTATTCACATCTGAATCCGTGTATCAGATGCCTCAAGTATCTTGCCACAGGAGTGGAAACATAGTTCAGCAATTTGCCACAGGTTGATTCAAACTGCACTAGAACAGGACAGTGCTCCCGAGCACCTGCAGTACATTGATGACATTATTGTGTGAGGCAATAAAGCAGAGGAGGTTTTTAAGAAAGGAGAGAGAATAACCCAGATCCTTCTGAGAAAAACAAAACAAAACAAAACAAAAACAAAAACCAACCCCCCCCCCCCCCCCCCATCAAAAAAAAAAACACAAGTGAAAGGACCTGCACAGGAAATTCAATTCTTAGGTATAAAGTGGCAAGATGGGCATTGTCACATCACGATGGATGTGATCAACAAAATCACTGCCACGTCTTCACCCACTAGTAAGAAAGAGACTCAATCTTTTCTGGGTGTAGTAGGCTTTTGGAGAGTGCATGTTCCAAACTATAGTCTCACTGTTAGCTGCTTTCATCAGGTGATGTGGAAGAAGAAGAATTTTATGCAGGACTCTGAGCAGCAGCAGGCTTTTGAGCAAATTAAACAGGAGATAGTCTGTGCCATGGCCCTGGGGCCAGTACAGATGGGGCAGGAGGTAAAGAACATCCTTTGCACTACTGCTGAAGAGAGAGGCCCCACTTGGAGTCCATCACAAAGAGTCTCAGGAGAGACCTGAAGCGAACCCCTGGGATGCTGGAGTCGAGTGTACAGGGGGTCCAAAGAGTACTACACTCCAATTGAAAAGGAGATATTAGCCACTAGGTTTGAGCTGCTTCCAAAGTAACTGGCACTGAAACGTAGCTCCTTTTAGCAGCTTGACTTCTGGTACTCAACTGGATATTTAAAGGAAAGGTTCCCTCCATCCATCATGCTTCTGGTGTCACATGGAGCAAGTGGATTGCGTTGGTTACACAACGAGCTCAGATGGGGAATCTCAGTTGTCCAGGAATCTTAGAAGTGATCATTAATTCTCGAGAAACAAGTCCTGTGACGACATGGCACTTCAGAAATAATTGTGTCAGATAATAATACTAATTTCAAAAATTCCCTTGAAAATACTTGGACTAAAATTTATGGCACTAAGTGAATTTATCATGACCCCATCACATACCAGCTTCTGGTAAAATTGAATGATACCATGGGTTGTTAAAAACTATGTTGAAAGCAAAGGGTGGCAGAACATTTAAGCACTGGGAGAAGCATTTCACAGAAGCCACCTGGTTTGTTGACACTCGAGGATCTATCGATTCCAATCATCCTGCCCAAACCAGCCCCCTACATACTGAAGAGGGAGATATGGTCTCTGTAGTACATGTAAAGAGCATGTTGGGAAAAGCAGTTTGGGTCCTTCCAGCTCCTGGAAAGGGCAAGCCGCTCCATGGAACTGTTTTTGCTCAGGGATCTGGGTCCACTTGGTGGGCAATGCAGAAAAATGGGGATGTTCAATGTGTGCCACAAGGGAATTTGATGCTGGGGGAGTGCAGTCAGTAATTCCATGTATATATGTTTATATATGTGTGTGTGTATGTGTTTAATGCATATTAATTATTGTTTGTATACATATTAAGCATGATGTAGTGAAGTGGAATGTCATAGTTTTATGATTTCTGGTTATTGGTATTCCACATCATAACATCATGCATTGCACTGGTAGTTAAAGAGCTCACACTGCAGTTCTGTGGATTGTCAGCAGTTCCATAGTAAAGTTTTGTGGGAAGGATGTTACAGTAGTTACATGCAATGTTTTTTGCCCTCGTAGCAGAAGCCTCAGATGGTACTTTCTATCAAATTAACAGAGCAGACCAGGAAAAAAAAAAAGCAATATCTTGACCTTTTTCTCAGAAGAGAAATACTACAGCTCCCAGAAGACTTCACTGTTTCACTTCCATTTTCTGTTCAAAGCAATAGGTAAAATTGTTTAGGAGTCACAAGACTGTCCTTTTCTTTCTGCTCGTCTCTGCAGTGTGTTCTCCCTAGCCATCTCGCCTTCAACATTTGAGTAAGGCCTCCAATTTTTGTCACTCTCTCCATTTATTTGATTTATTAGAATCACAGAATGGCCTGGGTTGAAAAGGACCATAATGATTATCTAGTTTCAACCTCCCTGCTATGTGCAGGGTCGCCAAGCACTAGGCCAGGCCACCCAGAGACACATCCAGCCTGGCCTTGAATGCCTCCAGCAACAGGGCATCCACAACCTCGTTGGGCAACCTGATCCAGTGCATCACCACCCTCTGCGTGAAAAATTTCCTCCTAATATCTAACCTAAACCTCCCCTGTCTTAGTTTAAAACCATTCCCCCTTGTTCTATCACTGTCCACTCTCGTAAACAGTCATTTCCCTTCCTGTTTATAAGCTCCCTCCAAGTACTGGAAGGCCAAGTGAGGTCTCCTCAGAGCCTTCCCTTAACGTCAATTCCAATTATTCTTATCTTAAATTCCAATTATGTATTGTGTTATCTTGCATTCTGCCATCATATTTAGTAAATTAGATTTCTCCCTTATCTTGTTGCTGCTGTTTTGGTTTTAGGCTCATCTCCCTACCTTTTCCCTTTCCTCCTTCCCCCTCACCCAGGGTATTAGTCATGGAACCAGGCCAAATCATGCCTGACCCATTGACAAGTTATCAGAGTAATTTTCCAATTCTCCTGTCAAAGATTAGTAGAGCAACAGACATAGAAGCTATACTTCTTGAATAGGGAAGTGCTTGAGGGAGATGTGATGGCCATGGTGATTATGATATAGATCAAAATCTCCATTGTATGGATCAAAAAAAAAAAAAAAAAGCAAAGTTGCCAGCCTGGGCTTGAAGACAGCAAAGTTTAAGCTTCTCAGGGACCTTAATAGTGATGTCCTCTGAAAAACTGCTGTAGAATGTTTAAAGGTCCATTAGAGGCCTTCATTTTTCAAGAACCATCTTTTAAAAGCCCAGTAGCAGGCAATCCCACATTCTGCCACAAATTAAGTAAGCGGGTCAGAAGACTGCCCTGGCTTATCAGGGAACTCCTCATGAAACTCAGTCAGAAAATTACAATATATGACCTCTGGAGGAAAGGTATGGCTCCAGATAGAGAGTACAGAGTTGCAGTTCACACCTGCAGGGATACAAATTTAAAATAAAAAATAAAAAAAACAACCACAGAAAAAAAACAGAAACAAAGTTTAACTTGGGTTAACATTGGCCAGTCATTTTTATGTAAGTCAACAGCATGAGGAAGTCCAAGGAAAAGACTGAACTGATACTAGGAGTAGCTGTTCACCTATAAAGTAAGGAAGAGGATAAAGTGCAGGCCTGTAATTCCTTTTCTGCCTCTGTGCTTAATAGTAGTGACAGATCTTGGGATACCCAGTCCTCTGACTTGGAGGACTGTAACTAGAGGATCAGTGACTTTCCATCTTGAGTCATCAAAATCATAAGGGAACAGTAGTATCAACTGAATATTCCTAAGTCCATGGAGCCAGAAAGGATTCAACCTCTAGTGAGGAAGGATTTAGTGTACACTATAAGTGGATCTATTCAATAATTTACCAAAGCTCTTGGGAGTTTGGGAAGGACCCCAGCTGACTGGAAGCAAGCTAGCATTATACTTCGCAGCAAAAAGGGCATAGGAGAAGAACCAGGAAACTATGGACTGTTAACCTCCATTCCTGGAAAAGTTACAGAGAATATTGTCCTGGAAGATAAAAAATAGCACTTAAAGAACAATGTTAACAGGCTCATGAAGGATTGGTAGTTTGATCTCCTTCCATGATAAGGTCATCCACATGACAAGAAAGTGGGTGATGTAATTTTTTTTTTATTTATTTCAGTAAAGCCTTTTGTACCATCCTTCACTGTATCCTTCTGGACAAATTGCCCACCTGGGAGAAAAAAAAACTGGCTCATGCTGTGCTGGCTAATGAATGATTTCAGTAGCAGAGCCCTTCTCAGCAATGGGGTTCTACTGGCCAGTCACTAGCAATGTTCTAGCAATGTAGGACCAGTTCTATTCAATATTTTTATAAATGATCCATATGCAGGAGTGGAGCACATCTTCTGTGAGTTTCCTGATAACCTTAAACTGGGAGGTGCTGTTGACACACCCTGTAGGTTCACACTGACAGTGTGAGGAACTGGCTGAATGACAGGTCTCAAAAGGCCTACTACTGAGTGGTGTTACATCTGGCTGGCAGGCAGTCACCAAAGGCTCAATTCCAGGGCCAGATATATTCAGCATTTTTATTAGTAATCTGGATGCAGGAGTTGAATGCATCCTCGCAAGTTTGCCATGTGACACCAAAGCAGGAAGTACTGTTGACTCCCTGAAGCAACAAGAGACCTTGTAGAGGGATATATATAGATTGAAAGATTGGACAATTCAGCAAAGGTATAAAGGTTGGGCGCTGCACCTGGGACAGAATAATGCCAGACAGTACAAACTGGGAGATAAGTAGCTGGAGCATAGCCCTGCAGCAAGAGGTCTGGGGTTGCTGGTGACAGCAGGCTCACATGAACCAGCAGTGCACCTTGCCAAGGAAGAGGGCAAACTGCATTATGGGGTGCATTATGCACAGCACAGCCAGTCAAAGCAGGAGATTGTCCTGCTATAGTGTTGGTGCAGCCTCACCTTGAATATTGCATGCAGTTCTGGGCTCCACAGCATGAAAAAGGACGCTGAAGTCCTCAAAAGCCTCCAGAGGAGGGCAACAAACTTGTGACAGAGTTGGAAGGTATGTCCTGTGAGAAGGTGCTGAGGACATTGGGCTGTCCAGTCTGGAGTAGAGGAGGCCAGGAGGTACTCGTTGCTTCTCTGCAGCTCTCTTCCCTGAACCAGAAAAGTAGAGGCAGGTGATGGGCTCTGCTCCTAGTCATTAATGGCAGGACAGCACAAAGCTGTCAAGGGAGGGTCTGACTGGGCTTTGGGAAACATTTCTGCGCTGTGAGCATGGTCAGACACTGGAACAGGCTTCCTAGATAGGTGGTTGATGCCCCCTGGCTGTCAGTGAGCAAGAGGTCTTTAGACAATGCCCCCACTGATGTGCTTTGACTTTTCATTAGTTCTGGAGAGGTCAAACAGTTGAACTAGATGATATTTGAACCCTTCCAACTGAGCTATTCTATTCTAATACTAAAAGATGGACAACTGTGTAGCCTATAAGAACTATGCCAGTTGTTTAAAGGAACAGTTCTGACTATTTATGAATCTAATCTACAAGATGTAGCAATATGCTCAAAATATTCATGCTTTCAAATTTTAACATAAATACGATGACCTCTTTCTTACTAATTTTATGCATCAGCATTTAATTAAGTTCAAATATGACTGCTTGCCCTTCATCTTTTATCTACTATAAACAGATATTCCTTCTGTAAAAATAACAGTAGAATTTAAACTAATAATTCAAAAATAAAGAACTTTATTACATTCAGAGGGAGTTGAAACATCTACATATGGAGAACTTACTATGACAAGAGCACCTGCATGTGAGATGCATAGGCTCAGAAACAGAGCCAATATTGCAAAATCTTGATGAAATAGTTTCATAGCAGTTTTGGAGTGGAAAAAACACAACTGTGAGACAAAGCAGTTCTACAGATAATTCTTTACAACCCTGATTTATGCTCTTTTCTCACTAAAATACTTATTTCAGTGCAGGAGAAAGGCAAATTTAAATTACTATGATAATAGTTATAATATTTTTTGTTCCTTAGAAGCAAATCTTAATTGTTCACAACTGTAGGATACATTTTACAAGTGATCAAACACTGGAAACACAAACAAAATACAGCAGAATAGCAGGGGGGGGGAAAAAAAGCACTTGAAGCAAAGAAAGAGTGCCAGCGTCAATTTTTACCTTTCTTAACTTAAGGTATCTGAAAACTCAAGAGCACAGAATAGCAGCTTCTTTTACTGGAGAGACAACAGAAAAACACTCGTATAGTTTTGAGTAAAATTTCCATCCACAGAATAAAATCTACTCATTTACATAGCTTGAAGAATGCAGTCTCTTCTGGCAGCATTAACTGAAGATGTCCTATTTTCTTTATTTCAGTCCTAAAAAGCAACCTTTTCCCCCCCCATTAAGGCCCCCTCAGTATCAGAAATAAACCTATTTCGAGTCCCACCTTTTATGAAAGAAGATACATTCTTGCTCATGCCAGAGATTCCTTTATTTAAGAAGTGTCCAGAGAAACAAAAGGAATAACTCTTTTGGCCACAGCCCAGTTAGCACTCCCATTTGTTTCAAGAGTAAATCTGTGACAGAAACTTCAACTGTTTACAAGTAGGAATTATGATTTAACTTTTACATGGAATTGGAAAAATCTGTTTACGTTCTTAACCCTTCTGCGCTTTTTCCCCTATGGAAAGAAACCATTTTGACTTTTTTAAAGTGCTGTGAACCTCAGAGTAAGGTGACAAATAATACATATTACTAAAGAAGTATTTCAGCACAGCCATCAAGGAGCATTTAAAAGATTTTTCAGTGTCATGGGGTGATGGCAGGCTTCCAGCCCAGAGCTGTTGTACAATTATAGCCATTAGGGAATAGTTGGGGAAAAAAATGAAAGCTGATACTATATCTTCCTCTCTCTGCACAACTGGAAGCCAAATTATCCAGCAATGAGCTGCAAAAACAAAACCTAAACAAAACCTCATTGGTCCCCTCCAACTCAATTACATGATTCCGTGATTCTGTGAGCTGCAAACTAGTTATATGTATGAAAAGGCTGGAATAAGGTGATGCCCAGGAAAAAAAAGTATGTATAATCCAGGGTAATCTAATTTTCAGCAATGGGTAGTAGTATGCTTTTGGATAAGACTAGTTCGTTATATATAACTGTATAAAAACCTCTTTGCCCTCTCAAATAAGTACAACTCGCACATTTCCTTTGCCTAGTCACTGGCTGGTTAGTAAGTAAAATCCCCTTCCTGAGCTAACCTTACATGCAAGCTCAGAGAACAGGACTCAAACCTAGCCACAGCACACCTGCCCATATGACCAATTGTGGTATTCAGAGAGCCCCGTCCCACAGCATGATGAGGCAGACAGCCTCCTTAGAAGCACAAAGGAAGAGGGCATCAAAAACATTCACACCATGAAAGAAATGAGAAAATAGAGATTTCCATTCTAAGTACTACAGATTTAAAATACATCTTGTAGAGGATTTGCATGTTCTGGATTAAATAATATTCTCTTCACTCTCCCACAACTCAAATCTATTCATTGTGGATAAGACGATGACTTAGGAAGTAAATACATATATGGACACGCACAGCAATCTTCTTGATATTTCCCATTGTTTGTAGGTAGTTACAGAAGGAACCAGTACTTTTAAGTCAGCTGTTCCATCCAGTGGTGATTTCATATTACACAAGAACCTGGAATGCCACAAACTTTTTTTGCCTGTTAAGTACAGTTTTGGTGAATCTGTGCTCTGACATTATCATTATGATAACACCATATGTAATGTTTTCACTCAAAACAAAGTAGTACATCATCCTTTGCTATTGATTTGTTTACATACCAGCTGGTGAGTCACCAGAAAGGAGTGATACTCTGGAAGAGAAATGAAAGGTCTGCTATGTTGTTGCTGAGTTTAGCTCATTTTTCAGGAATAAAATAGTAAATATCTGTGGGAAGGATATTATAATAGTTACCCAAAGTGCTTTTTGCTCTCTTGGTAGAAGCCTTAGATGGTACTTTCTATCAAATAAACAGAGCAGACTAGGAAAGCAAAGCAGCATCTTGACCTTTTTCCATATTGCCCAATTCTTAGTGTAAGTAAAGACTTGTTTACTGTAAATAAAAATACAAAACATTTTAGTGGATTTTTTTTTTAAGCTTATTATTGATTAATAATGTTTCCTACAATTCAGAATCCTTCCGCTTCTCTTGGAAAGTGGAATTCACATCAACTCAGAAGTCAGAGCATACTTAGATTGCTAAAAAATATATCACTACAGATTACATTAGTAAGTCCAACATGCTCCTGAAAATAGTAGAAAATAAGAACTAATGGTCATTCAGAGTGCTACTATGATATTTGAAGGTCTTTAGGAAATAGACTAGCAAAGCAGCAGATCTTTGTTGTAGCGCTCTGCAACTCCAATCCTGGAGACCTTGCAAAAGAACAGAATATCTAGCTTTTATTCATCTACTCAACCCAAGGATTCAGGTGACATGCTCAGAATCTCATGTCTCATGGCTCTGGCTAATGTTATTAAGTACTCCTCATAGGAACATCAAGACCTATATCAACTTAAGGAAAGAAAATAGAAATGAGTGCAAACAGAGTTAAGGGTCTTAAAGATTATTTGAACTTGTCCTTAGGCTCCTGATGTTAGAACATCAGATAGAGGATGCTCAGGCAGATTGAAAACAGCAGCAGTTTGTACGCTAATGGTTGATTTATTTTTGGTATGTACGATGAGAGCATACAGAACTTCTTACAATAAGATTTTCCTTAAAAACCTCTTCCCAAGGGAGGAGTTTTTGTCAACATTGATTTTGTTACTTCAAATTCCACCCATGTGAATATGTAAATGCTTTGGCAAGAATTTCCTATCTCTGCACACCCAGTCTTCTAAAGTGGTCCTGACTTTAAGTAGTTTAATCACTAGATCTAAAAACCTGTTTAGCTGCCAGACTACAAAACATTATCTCATGCAATTGTGCATTGTGTGATACACAGGTTCAACTCATACAGATAATCTTAATCCACATTCTTTTCCTAGCAGGGAAAAAAAAAATCATTCTTTTCTCATATCTGCCCATTCATGCTCTCTTAAATACTTGATTTTTCAAGCCCTTCTTGTTAGCTTCCATTATAATTGAACCATCTAAATACACTCTATCAAGATCAGTTTATCTGTACTCCACCATTTCATTTAATGACTTCAACTACTTAGCTCATAAAAATGGCTCTAGCTGTAAAACTTGGCTATTCCAAACCAATTAACAAGTTCTGTTGACAGAGAGCTTGGCAGTGCCATTAAATGCAGTGAATTCTGTTATTTCAGTTTTTAAAATAACAGACTGAATATAATTACTGCTAAGACATGTTTTTGAAACCTAGAAAAATATACTTTTTTTCAGACAGTTCTTCTGGAAGACAAATTATAATCACATAGCATCTAATTGGACAGAATTATTCCTTAGTTCTATATGTGATTTACATCCAATAATACAGTTATCAAGACATTATTGTTACTTGCATGATCTAGGACTACTAATTTTTTAAAAAGCTCTATCTTCAACCCTTTTACATAGGACAGCACAGAAAAGTGGAGAATTCACTTTCTCCTTGAAACATCTTTTGACTTTTTCAGATAAAGTAGAAGAATGAAAGCTAGAGATAGGAATGATAAAACACCCCAGAGACTGACTTTACAAGGTAAATAGATATTACAAATTTTGAGATTATGATTAATTTCAATAGGACAATCATCATTAATCTGTCTTCCTCACCTCAGTCTAGTATGCAGTAAACTAGCATATAAGAATAGAAGATAGCAGATATAGCTGCTTTAAACCAGTTTGGATCACTCAAGATAAGTAGAAGGTCACAATCCTGTAATAAAGAAGGAACAGCTTACCCCTTTCTGAGGATTAGGTCTGATGAAACACCCCAAAGGAAGGAGTCTCCAAGAAGATAATGCTTCCCTTAAGGGCTGCCAGCCCTTAAATGAGGTTAGGGAGGAGGGGACTCTAGCTAGCTCCACCCCTTCCAGTCACACATGTGAGTTGGCTCCACCTGTGCTCCCTGGGCTGGCTACACACCTTCACCACATACTCAATCACTGGTTCAGGCCATGACCTAACGGTTCCCATACGCACTGTGAACCAATGATTGAGAATACAGTGGTCAAGCTATTCTTTACAGTCTGTTCACAACTGCAGTTGCAAGGAGATAAAATTTGCTGCAGTGCTGATGTTATTTTGTGATGTGATGTTGATACAGTTTTTCCCTTTGCAACCCAAAGAGTCGATAGTTTTCAGTTATATGTCCTTCTGGCTTATTTGGCAAGAGATGTTCAAAAAGACTGCCATTAAATATCACTGAAGAGCAAGATATCATGATAATTCTTCAGTAACACTGGAACTCCTACTGCTTCTGTCTCTGTTGGTCATCCTGGTGGGTCGCAGATCTCAGGGGAGTAGAATAGATGTTTAATTGGCACTAAGAGAAGCAGATCTGCCCTCCATGATAAACACATGCTGTATTCCTGTTCTGCGTCAAAATTTCTACTTGGATGGGGGCATGTCCAGGCATTTTATACCACACCCTTTAACCTGATTAGTTTGAATAACTGTATCAGGTACCAACAGGGAGGTTCTGACCTGCCATAGAGATATTATTAAAGTCCCTTCACAATGAAAATTGGGGTGTGTATTATAATTTCTGATGGCCATGCTCCAATTACTTGTAGTGTTACCATCCATCACCCTTCTAATAATCATCCTCCACGGTTCAAGTAGCCCGCACAATTTTGGCCTCACTTACATTTCCCATAACCATCTTACCTTCTGGGTTCCAAGTTTGAAGTTTTCAGTTCTGCAAATTATTAATGAGAAAGCAGCACAATCCATTAAATAATGAAGTTAATAGCAGTGTTTACATGGCATTTCCTTTTGTTCAATTGCTCCTCCTGAGGGGAACACAGAACAGCTGTCCAATGCTGTACCAGCAGCTTTTTCTGGATTTCAATATCATAGGCTCAGGAAGGTGCTTTTTCAAGCTTACTGGGAACTCAACAGAGCTTCTATACACTGTGAAAACCTAGGTAAGCATAACTGTTGAATATGCAGAGTTCTCTTCCTAGAGGCACTAAGGTCCTCTAAAACCATTTCCAAGTTACCAAATTTATGGAAAAGGGTAGGATTTGAGGGAAAAGTCCCACACAATTCACAAGCAGCGTGTTGCCCAGACCATCCCGACTCCAGCATCCAGGGCACTGAATGCACCCTCAGTAAGTTTGCAGATGACATCAAGTTGGCAGGAAGTGTCAATCTGCCTGGGGGTAGGAAGGACCTACAGAGAGATATGGGTAGGCTTGATAGCTAGGCTGAAGCCAATGAGATGATGTTCAACAAGGCCAAGTGCCAGGCCCTGAACTTTGGCCACCACAACCCCAGGCAATGCTACAGTCTTGGGACAAAGTGACTGGAGGACTGTGTAGTCGAAACACAACTCAAGATATTGGTTGATGGCCAGCTGAACATGAGCCAGCAGTGTAACTAGGTGTCCAAGAAGGCATCCTGGCTTGGATGGGAAATAGTGCTGCCAGCAGGAGCGGGGAAGCAATCATCCCTCTGTACTCAGCCTTGGTATTCATACATCAAGTACTGTGCTCTGTTTTGGGCTCCTCACTACAAGAAAGACAGTGATGCCCTGGAGCATATCCAGAGAAGGGCAACAAAACTGGTAAGGGATCTGGAGCACAAGTCTTATGAGGAGTGGCTGAGGGAGCTGGGATTGTTCAGTCTGAAGAAGAGGAGGCCCAGGGGAGACCTTATTGCTCTCTATAACTACCTGAAGAGAGATTGTGGTGAGGTGGGTTGTGGAGAGGTTTATTGACGACTGGCTGACTGAGAAAGGCCATGCAGACACTATGCAGTTGGTTAAGCAACCTTGTTACGCGCAGTCAGATATGAGAACAAGGAACAAAACAGGATGCTGATGGAGAAAGCCGGCAACAGTGTTTTGAGAAGTCTGTGAGAGAGTGTTTGCTGAGAGATAACCACAGAGCACAAAGATAGGCGTGGTTGACACTGACTAGCGAGCCAATCCTGAGCTCCACTTTAGCAATATGTATGAGCCTATTATCCACGCTATAAATGTACACGCAGCTGAAACAATAAACGAGATTTGCTGATCATCTACTATGGTTGTCGCATTTCTCCCGCTGATTCCTACAGTGGGTGTCAGCCTCTTCTGCCATGTAACTAGTGATAGGACTAGAGGGAAAGGACTCAAGTTGTGCAGGGGAAATTCAGGTTGTATGTTAGGAAATAATCCTTCTCTGAGAGAGTGTTCAGGCACTGGAACAGGCTGCCCAGGGAGGTGGTGGAATCATTATCCCTGGAGATGTTCAAGAAACATTTAGATGTTGTAGTGAGGGACATGGTTTAGTGGGAAATATTGGTATTAGGCGGACTGTTGAAATGGATGATCTTAGAGGGTTTTTCCAACCTTGGCGATTCTATGATTCTATGATTTTATCCAGTAGCAACAGCTGTATCTATATCTGAGTGATAACCAACTGATGTTTTACTAATCTGTGTACATGAAGCCCTGTTTCCAGGCTGATAAAGAAATTGCCTTGACAAGATGGATGTACATTTTTAACAATCTGAAAAACAGACAACATATTATGCAGAACACCACAGTCCTGAGTAATGTTTGTAGCTCAAGGACAGAATAAGCTCTAATATGTTGATCTTCATCTCACTGTCTAAATGGGATAGCTCAGGCAGAACAGCAATGGAAGCCATAAGATAGACTGACTACCAGGTAGTGAAGATGTATCATTCAGACGATGAAAGAACAATTAACTAATCACAAGGAAAGTGTGACCCCCACAGGTAACTGCTGTAAGGAGTAGAGCCTGCCTCTGAAACTGTTCCTGCACCTACTACAACCTGTTCCCACCTGCCTCAGAGGGGCCTCAGCTCCTCTGTTGACTCTGAGGTATAAAAGCAAACAAAAATCAGCATGCATGCAGCTGGAAAAAATCCTGGACTGTGCTGTGGCATCAAGTCCTATGCTACACAGCTTCCCTTTGTTACAGGCCAGCACAGCAACAATTCCTTGTAGTGTTCCCAGAACAAGAAGCAGGGAGATTTTGATTTCATCTCTAAACTCCCGTATCAACTTTCTCTCTGACAACGGCATCTTGTGGCCAACCATGCATGTGACAAAACTCCTGTTCTGATGATGGGATCTTAATTTCAAGGGGATGCTTATTCCATTCTATATCCCCTTTTTAATCTATGGATTTGATGAATCCCTCCACAGGCCAGGTGGACTGGAGTTGAAAAAAATTGAGAGTAGTGCCAAAATCTATGCAGGTGCTGAGGCATAAATAATAGTTGGCAAAGCTGCATTTTTACCATCCTTATTAATCTCAGACATCATCCTAAAACGAAGCCAGTGCTTCTAGTGACTGTACAGCCCCATCAGCATAACTGCTACTCCATACAGATCCATCACCAACATATTTGTTGCGGAAGAGTATAGCTCCTCTTTTTCTCTCCTGCTTATTTAAGATGCATGCTTCAATACTTACCTCTTACAGCCTTTTCTGATCCTTGTTTGGGAAGCACACACCATAATCCTGCCATAATCTAGGGTTCTTTTTGGCAGGTCACAGTAGAAGTAACATTTTCTCTGTATACAGACAGGTGTTCCAGCCTTCCAGGTTGGATTCAGGCCAGGCAAAACCAACCAGGAATCTCTTTTCTACATGAAATTATCATTTCAGATGTAAAGATGTGCCCAAACACTGTGACACTTCTTACCTTTGCAAAACGTCTACCTTTGCAAACATCTTCTGGAAGGTAATAATATTTTTTTCCAGTTTTCCAACATAATCTGAAAGTAGTGTCACATTCACAAGCATCTGTTCTCATGGAAGACTTCAACCACTCTGACATTTGTTGTAAAAGCAATACTGCCAGGTACACATAGTCCGGGAGGTTCCTGCAGTGCACTGAAGATAACTTTCTGACACAGGTGGTAGAGAAGCCGACAAGAAGAGTTGTGTTGCTGGGCTTTGCTCTTATTAACAAGGAAGGGTTGCCTGTGGATGCGTAGGGGAAGCCTATGATGCAGTGATCATGGAATAGCAGAGTTCAGTATCTTACATGGATGAAACAAGGCAATAAGAGTAGGATTGAAACCCTGGACTTCAGTAGATCCAACTCTGATTTCTTCAGATACTATGGGCAGTATCCCATAGGCAGCATGTGGCCCGCTCCATGATCCACATCATGGCAGCAGCTATTCCCCACTAAGCAGCCCAGCCCAGAACCTGGCAAGCATCCATCCCTCAGCAACAATCAAGCATCAGTGCCCTATTTACACTGTCTTGGCTGAAATCAGGATGAGGGAAGGACAGAGAGCAGTGCTAACTGAAGTTATAACAAATAATTCTATGCATTTTGATACATGGAGTAGACACAGTCCTTAGAACAGTGAAAAATAAGTAGCCTTGCTTTGCATTCTGATACAGTAATTAAAGAATTGATTTCAAGATTGATTTTAAAAAAATCAATTTTTTTGTATATTTCTGATTCTACTTTCAGTTAACATAAACTACCTATAAATTTTCAAATGGAATGTATGGGATTGCAATTATCGAATCACAGAATTATAGAATGCTTAGAGTTGGAAAGGACCTTTAAAGGTCATCTAGTCCAACTCCCCTGCAGTAAACAGGGACATCACAGCTAGATCAGGTTGCCCAGGGCCTGATCCAGCCTCACCTTGAGAATCTCCAGGGATGAAGAATCCACCATGGTGATGTGCGGAAATCAGACCCTATAGCCAGTAAGGATATAGAGCAGGTATGTGTTTATTGGTGACGCGCGTACACCCTGGTACAAGGGGGATCGTTCCACCTAACTTGCACACCGTCCAAAGAAATCGTGCTATAGATATAGGTCAAACTAATACATAATCAGGAATTTGGATACATATTCACTACATTCCTGAGAGCCCATTAGCATACAGTCCCTCCCCCGCTTGCGTGTGCGTAGTAGGTCGTGATGATGAAGGCTCATAGTCTTCCTCGCTGCAAACTTCTGACCCTGAAGGGGGGGGGCATCCCCCAAACTGGTTTCAGCTTGCACATCAGACATCTAATCACCTCCCTGCCAAATGTTTTCGAGCTGTTCTCCGGTCCTTATCTTTTTGGCCTTCATTCTCCTTGTTATTCTGGACCTAGCACCTGTGAAAGTGCTTGGAATCCCTTGTTTTCTAATACTCTCTACATAAACTATTTGCTCCTTATGTCTACTTTGTGAAGCTGCTTTCTCTTTTCTTGCTATGAAGCCCTTCTTTCTATACTTCAGGGACCTGATTTTGCCCTTCAATGGCACTACGTAACCTGTTCCAGTGCTTCACCACCCTCACCGTAAAAGACTTTTTCCTTACATCTAACCTAAATCTACCCTCTTTAAGCTTGAAGCCATTTCCCCCTTGTTCTGTCGCCACAGACCCTACCAAAGAGTCTGTCCCCTTCTTTCCTGTAGCTCCCCAAAGATACTGAAAGACCGCTATCAGGCTCCCTCAGAGCCTTTTCTTCTCCAAGCTGAACAACATCAGCTCTCTGTCTGTCCTTATAGGGGAGGTGTTCCATTCTGTGGACCATTTTTGTGGCCCTCCTCTGGATGCACTCCAGCAGGTCTATGTCTCTCCTGTACTGAGGAATCCACATCTGGATGCAGTATTCCAGGTGAGGCCTCAATACTGCAGAGTAGAGGGGCAGGATCATCTCCCTTGACCTGCTGACCATGCTTCTTTTGACACAGTCCAGGGCATGGTTGGCTTTCTGGGCTCTGAGGGCACACTGATGGCTTATGTTCAACTTCCCATCCACCATTACCCCCAGGTCTTTTTTGGCAGGGCTGCTCTCAATCCCTTCATCCCTCAGTTTGTATTGGTAATGGGGGTTGCCTAGACCCAGGAAAATCTGTTTCATGATCTTTCCTGGCACAGAGGTGAGACTGATAGGATGGTAGTTCCCAGTATCATTATTTTTATCCTTCTTAAAAATGAGTATGTTGTTGTCTTTTTTCCAGTCACCAGCAACTCCACCTGATTGCCACGACTTTTCAAGTATCTTGGTGACTACATCAGCTAATTCCCTTAGGATTCTGGGTTGCATCTCATTGGGACCTATAGACTTGGGGATGTTCAGGTTCCTCAGGTGGTCATGAACCAGATCTTCAGTTACCATGGGAGAGAAGTTGCTTCCATAGTCCCCTCCTACCTAACCAAATGTTTGAGGGCTGTGTGGCAAGCAGTTTCAGGGAAGACAGAGGCAAAAATTTGTTAAGTACCTCAGCTTTCTCCTTGTCTCTTGTTACAATCCTGACCGTATCATTCCCTAAGGGGTGTGTGCCCTCCTGGACTTTCCTCTTCTGGTTGAGGTACCCATAGAAACCTTTATTGTCCTTCTTAGATCGCTTGCCAAGTTTAGTTCAAGCTGGATCTTGCCTTCCTGACCCTGTATCTATACAGCCTAGTGGAAGGGATTTAGCTCACCCAGCCCACACATTGAGGTTTGAGGATGTGAGGTTTGCAGATACGAGAGATCTGAGAAACCTGGCTGCTAATGAAGAGTGAAGGAAAAATCTTGTTGAGTACTTCAGCCTGTTGTAGCCAGTTTTCCTTTATCATCAGAGGGGACACACTCTTGCTGGCCCATCTCTTCTGACCAATGTATCTGTAGAATCCCTTCTTGCTATTTTTCACATCCCTCACCTAATGCAGTTCCATACCTGCCAGTTTTAAATTGGCAATGTTTTACAAAAGCACTTTTAATGATATTTAGGTAGTTTTCTTGTAAACTTCCGTAGCAAGTGATACTGAGTTGCCTTATGTATGGGAACTGTTGAGCCACAGCATGAACCACTGATTGATCACCTGGGGAAAGGATCAGCTCAACCCTAGGAGCACAGGTGAAGGCAATTTCACTTCTGTGACCAGAAGGGGTGGAGCCTGGCTCAACCTCTCTTAGACCCCATTTAAGGGCTGACTGCTACATCCCTCTCTTGTGGGGTTTTTCTCTGTGAGTCCAGGTCTTTGGATACAGGTGAGCATTGTTTTCCTGTTTGTGTATTTCTGCTGTTCCACTACTCTTATCTTTCCAACTTTAAGACCTTATGTATATCTTTTACTTAAATCATTTTAATGTCTGTCAGAACAGTACTTAAAATATCCATCCTGTTTTGCCATTCATTTAAATCTAGAAACAATTTAGAGAACTAGATGAAACATTTGTGCAACTCTGTTGGGATCTGTAGTATTACAGTGTGTTCTGCTTGTGAGATGTACCCTGTTTCAATAATACTAAATTCTTGCAAGTTTATTCAATTCACTTAGATTAAATATAAGTGATTCCCATTTTTGTTTTGATGCAGTGATTTTGAGTGTCTGTCTCTATTTCTTCTTTTCCTTCAACTTATTTTTCTATATTTTCTTATGATTTTTTTCTCTTTTTTTAGGGGCTTGCTACATATTTCTTGGATCTATGTACCGTTGTAGGTGAGTTCATACTTAATGTTGATGTGTCCAACTCAAAAAAAACTTTTAGAAGTATTTCAACCTGAGGTTAGCATAAGGTTAGTTTGAGGGTTGGACTTGATCTCTGGAGGTCCCTTCCAACCCCTGTGATTCTGTGATCTGTCATGATAAAATTCTGAATCATTTCATCTACAAGTGGTAACTTTAAGAATCTTGTATCATCTCTCTTTTGAATTAGAGGATGAGCATACTGGTAGATAATATTCAGCTATAATTTCAGAAGCAAATTATAGGAATAATGCAAAAACTGGCATGCATGAACTGTCCACATTCAATTATTATACTGAAGTCATTAAAAACTTAGATCTAGGGTTTCAAAAAACACTTGGAAATTTCAAATGATAACTATTAATAAAAATCTTGTAGCTAACTTCACCCAGTATATATTGCAGTGCCTAATGTCTATCTAGACACTCCTTGCTTGTAGGGTTTGACTGCTTTTGTACCAGTAAGTTGCAGTACCTGGGCAAGGGAATGTTATTTACTATATGCAACTTTGAGATACTCACTAGTGCAATTCCAGCCTGTACCAAGTAGTGCATGTCTGAGGACTTCTGGACCTTCCAGAGCTGACATGTGTCTAGGAGCAGTTTATGCGCAGCCAGCCTATTTGGAGTATGAAAGAATTAGTTAGCAAAGATACAAGCCCTTTCATGTTTGTTGGACTGAATACCTATGAATATTCCCAGGTATGTCTTTGTCTCTTTACCTATGTACATAGGCTGCTCCAAAAGTAATACCTTCTATTATATTTGGAAATAAATAGAAATAAAAAAAGCATAATAACACTATTTGATAGAGCAAATACTCAGTCTTTCATTTGCTGTTGATGTACTTGAAGAAGCCTTTCTTGTTATCCTTGATCTCACCTGATTTAATTAGAAATGGGTGGTAGCCTTGCACTTTTTCTAGACTTTCTTCTGCCCTTTGAGTTCATCCATGCAGGTCTCCTGCCATTTTTGCTCTATTTCTTTATTCTTAGGGATGCACCAATCCAGAGCTTGGAAGAAGTGATGCTTCACTGTCAACCAACTCTCTCTGGCCCCCTGTCCTTCCAATGCTCAGCTAGACATCGGTGTCTAATCTCTTTGATTGGACTTTCCTTGGGCTGCACTAATTGAAGAGGATTCATCTTGGGCTGCATATGTGTAGGATGCACCAAAGCTGGAATCTTTCCACAGAAACTGCAAAATACAAAGAGTGCAATAGCATTACTTGATGGAGCAAATTCTCAGTTACAAAACACTATTTTTCAACATGGTGATCACCATTAGGTACGCATTCTTGCCAGCAATAATGAGACCCTGCATGCAGTGCTTGAAGGAAGTTGAACCAGCAGAGATGACTCACTGTTGCCACTGACACCACTGAAATGTACTACACACCACCTCACTGTGTTGACATCTACTGGCTGGTCCCCATAAGCATTCAGCAAGCCTCTGTGAATGTCAGTAGGGGCAATTTTTTCCACATGGAGGAATTCAGGTCCACAGCTTTGCTTCATATTTACTTCTATGTTGAACACCACTTTCTTAGACTGCACCTCTGCTGTTATCTGTTACACAGCAAAAAAAAAAAAAGTAATGCAATATTGGTGGGAAGGTTCCCACCATCCCAGAGTTCTAAGGGAATTAGCTGATGTAGTTGCCAAGCTACTCTCAATGATGCTTGAAGTTGTGGCAATCAGGTGGAGTTATGGGTGACTGGAAAAAAAGGTAACATCTTCATTTTTAAGAAGGGTAAAAATGATGATGCTGGGGAGTACCATCCTATCAGTCTCACCTCTGTGCCAGGAAAGATCATGAAACAGATTCTCCTGGAAGCTATGCTAAGGCACATGATAGCCAAGGAGGTTATACGGGGGAACCAGCATGGATTCACCAAGAGAAAATCCTGCTTGACTAACCTAAAGATCTTTTATGATGGTGGCACTTCATCAATGGACAAGGGAATAGCCACTGATGTCATTTGTCTGGACTTCAGTAAGGCCTTTGACATGGTACCCCACAACATCCTTCTCTCCACATTGGAAATGTATGGATTTGATGGGTGGGCCATTCAATGAAGAACTGTCTGCAGAATTGAGTCTAGAGAGTGGCAGTCAATGGCTCAATGTCTGGATAGAGATTGGTGATGAGTGGAGTCCTGCAGGGGTTGATGCTGGGGCTAATACTCTTTAGTATCTTCATCAGACATTGACAGTGGGGTTCAGTGCACTCCTCAACTAGTTTGCTGATGACACCAAGCTGTGGTTGACACACCGGAGGGACACGATGCCATCCAGAGGGACCTAGGCAGGCTTGAGCAGTGGACCTAGTTGAACTTCATGACGTTCAACAAATCCAAGTGCAAGATCTTGCACCTCGGTCAAAGCAATCCTCACGAGAGGCTTTATAAACAGTTGGGTAAGGTCTCTAGGTCACTCCCCCTTGTTCTGGTGGGGAGCTTCAACTTCCCAGACATCTGCTGGAATTATAATACAGCTGACAGGGAACAGTCCCGGAGGTTCCTAGAGTGTGTGGGAGATGACTTCCTGATACAGCTGGTAAGGGAGCTGATGAGGGGAAGCAATATCCTGGACCTGCTGTTTGTTAATAGAGAAGGTCTGGTGGGGGATGTAAAGTTTGGAGGTCATCTAGGGCAAAGTGATCACGAGATGTTAGATTTCTCTATCCTTGTTGAACCACAGAGGAGTCAGCAGAACTGCCACCTTGGACTTCTGGAGGGTGGATTTCAAACTCCTTAGGACCATGGTTGAGAGGATCCCTTGGGAGGTAGTTTTGGAGAGCATGGGAGCCCAGGAAGGCTGGGAATATTTTAAGGAAACTGTTTTAAAGGTGCAGGACCTGACCATCCCCATGTCACGGAAGATGAGCTGAAGGGCAAGGAGGCTGGGCTGGCTGAACAGAGACCTTTGGCTGGATCTCAAGAACGAAAGGAAAGTTTATGGTCTCTGGAAGAGTGGGCAAGCTGCTTATGAGGGTTACAGGTATGTAGTGAAGCTGTGCAGGGAGAAAATTAGAAAAGCCAAAGCACAGCTAGAACTGAGCTTAGCCACTAAAGCAAAGGAAAACAGTAAATGCTTTTATAAAGAAATTAACAGCAAGAGGAAGGCTAGGGAGAATCTCCATCCCTTGTTGGATACTGAGGGCAACATGGTCACCGAGGATAGGGATAAGGCTGAGGTACTTAATGCCTTCTCTGCCTCAGTCTTTAATAGTAAAACTAGTTGCTTCCTGGGAACACAGCCCCCTGCGCTGGTAGATATGGATGGGGAACAGAATAAGCCCTTCATGATCCACGACGAGATAGTTTTGGACCTGCAGCAAAAGCTGGATGCTTACAAGTCCATGGGGCTGGATGGATTGCACCTTACAGTGCTGAGGGAGTTGGTGGACGTGGTTGCCAAGCCAGCCAAACGTGGTTTTTGATCTGCCAGAGGGGAGAAGGGCACTACAGAGGGACCTGGATGGACTGGATTGATGGGCCATGGTTAACTGTATGAGTTTCAGTAGGGCCAAGTGTCAGGTCCTGCATTTTGGTCACAACAACCCCAGGCAACCCTACAGGCTTGGGGAGGAGTGGCTGGAAAGCTGCCTGATGGAAAGGGACCTTGGCGTAGTGATGGACAGTCAGCTGAATATGAGCCAGCAGTGTGCCCAGGTGGCCAAGAAGGCCAATGGCATCCTGGTTTGTGTCAGGAATGGTGTGGTGAGCACGACTAGGGAAGTCATCCTACCCCTGTACTCGGCATTGGTGAGGCCTCACCTCGAGTACTGTGTTCAGTTTTGGGCACCTCAGTACAAGAAGGACATGGAGGTACTGGAGCAGGTCCAAAGAAGGGCAACGAGGCTAGTGAAGGGCTTGGAAAATCAGCCCTATGAGGAGAGGCTGAGGAAGCTGGGGCTGTTTAGTCTGGGGAAGAGAAAGCTGAGGGGAGACCTTATTGCTCTCTTCCAATATCTGAAAGGTGCTTACAGCGAGAGCGGGGTAGGTCTCTTCTCACTGGTGACAAGTGACAAGACAAGGGCAAATGGCCTCAAGTTGTGCCAGGGTAAGTTTAGGTTGGATGTTAGGAAACAGTTCTTTACAGAAAGGGTGGTTAAACACTGGAATAGGCTCCGCAGGGTGGTGGTGGAGTCACTGTCCCTGGATGTGCTTAAGAGCCATTTGGATGTGGTGCTCAGAGATATGATTTAGCAGAGGGTTCTTAGAGTTAGGGTACTATGGTTAGGCTGCAGTTGGACTTGATGATCTTTGAGGTCCTTTCCAACCTGAGTAATTCTATGATTCTCCCTACCAGTACCAGCTAGGGGATGATAGATTGAGAACAATCCTGTCAAAAAAAGACCTGGAGATAATAGTGGATGGGAAGTTGAGTGTGGAGAGATTTATTGATGACTGGCTGACTGAGAAAGGCCATGCAGACACTGTGCAGCTGGTTAAGCAACCTTGTTACGCGCAAGGTCAGGTATGAGAACTAGAAACAAAACAGGATGCTGATGGAGAAAGCCGGCAACAGTGTTTTGAGAAGTCTGTAAGAGAGTGTTTGCTGAGAGATAACCACAGAGCACAAAGATAGGCGTAGTTGACACTGACTAGCAAGCCAATCCTGAGCTCAATTTTAGCAATATGTATGAGCCTATTATCCACACTATAAATGTACACGCAGCTGAAACAATAAATGAGATTTGCTGATCATCTACCATGGTTGTTGCATTTCTCCCGCTGATTTCCTACAGTTGGGCATGAGCCAGCAATGTGCCCTCACATCCCAGAAGGCCAACCATACCCTGGACTGTGTCAAAAGAAGCATGGTCAGCAGGTCAAGGGAGATGATCCTGCCCCTCTACTCTGCAATATTGAGGCCTCACCTGGAATACTGCATCCAGATGTGGATTCCTCAGTACAGGAGAGACATAGACCTGCTGGAGCGCATCCAGAGGAGGGCCACAAAAATGGTCCACAGAACGGAACACCTCCCCTATAAGGACAGACAGAGAGCTGGGGTTGTTCAGCTTGGAGAAGAAAAGGCTCTGAGGGAGCCTGATAGCGGTCTTTCAGTATCTTTGGGGAGCTACAGGAAAGAAGGGGACAGACTCTTTGGTAGGGTCTGTGGTGACAGAACAAGGGGGAAATGGCTTCAAGCTTAAAGAGGGTAGGTTTAGGTTAGATGTAAGGAAAAAGTCTTTTACGGTGAGGGTGGTGAAGCACTGAAACAGGTTACGTAGTGCCATGGTGGATTCTCCATCCCTGGAGATTCTCAAGGTGAGGCTGGATCAGGCCCTGGGCAACCTGATCTAGCTGTGTGTCCTTTCCAACTCTAAGGATTCTACAGTTTTATGATTCACTGTAAGAGAAGAGCAAGAACAAGACTGTCACATGGGACTGAATGTGCATAGTACCCTTGGGCCTGATGACATGCAACCCAGGTTTTTGAAAGAGCTGGCTGATGTCGTTGCTAAGCCACTCTCTGTTTTATTTGAGAAGTTGTTACTGTCAGGTAACGTCCCCAGAGACTGGAAAAAGAAATGCCACACTGGAAAAGAGAGAAAGGAAGACCTGGAGAACTACAGGCCAGCAGTCCTCCACTCTGACTGTGATGATCATGGAACAGATCCTCCTGGAAAACATGTTAAGGCACCCGAGGGTCAAGAAGGTGATCTGAGATAGCCATCATGGATTCTCCAAGGGAAGGTCATACCTGACCAATCTGGTGGCCTTCTATGATGGAATGACAGCACTGATGGAGAAAGGAAGGGCAACCTGGCCTTCTGAAAGGCCTTTGACATGGTATCACAACACATCCTCATCTCTAAATTGGAGAGAGATGGGTTTGTAGGAGGGACTATTCACTGGATAAGGAATAGGTTGAATGTTCACAACTAGAGGGTTGTTGTCAACTACTTTATATCCAGCTGGAAGCCAGTGATCACTGATGTTCTCCAGGGGTTGGTTTTTGGGAACTCTTGAACTTCTTTATCAGTGACAGATTATGGGATTGGCTGCAGCTTCAGCAAGTCTGTGGATGACACCAAGCTGGGTGGTACAGTTGACATCATAGAAGGTGTGCCATCCACAGGGACCTGGACAGGCTTGAAAAATGGGTCCACAAGAACCTAGTGAAGTTCAACAAGACCAAGTGCAAGATGTTGCAGTTGGGTCAGGGCAATCCCAGATACATGTATAGACTGGGAGAAGAGCTAACTGAGAGCAGCCCTGTAGAAAGGGACTTAGGGGTCCTGGTAGATGAAAAATGTGACTTTGCTCACTTACAGTCCAGAAGGCTAACAGTACTGCTAGGCTACATTAAAAGAGGGGAGGCCAGCTGAGAAAGTGAGGCGATTTTCCCTCTCTATTCTGCCCTTGTGAGACCCCCTCTGGAGTACTGTATCTAGGCCAGGGGGCCCCAGCACATGAAAGATGTGGAGCTTTTAGGATGGATCCAGAGGAGGGCAATGAAGATGATCACAGGACTGGAGCACCTCTCCTACAAAGACAAGCTGGGAGCTTATAAACAGGAAGGAAATTGACTTGTTACTTGGGTAAATAGCAATAGGACAAGGGGAAATGGGTTTTAAGGACTGTTTAAAAGCCCTGTTTATAGGACTGAAGGAGAGGAGATTTAGATTAGATGTCAGGGGAAAATTGTCAGTAAGAGTGTGGTGAATTGCTGGAACAGTCTGTGCAGAGAGGTGGTGATGCACCGTTCCTAGAAGCATTCCAGGCCAAGTTGGATGAGGCCCATGACAACCTGATCTGGTGGCTGGCAACTCTGCCCACAGTTTGAAACTAGATGGTCCCTGAGGCCCCTTCCAACCCAAGCTATTCTATGATCAAGTAAGTGAGGTTTTACAACTCAACCCGTTGGTTTGTGCTTTTTTTTAAAAAAAAAAAAAAAAAAAGTTTTGAGAGTGCTCCCCTCAAATGATTCAGAACTATGTATATATTGCAATGTCAGGTATGCATTTGCAGCATTTTGATCCCTAGTTTAGACTGCCAGTGAGTGGCGTTAATATCACCTTCAGTTCACACTATAAGGAACAAATACTTTATTCAAAAAAAAAGTGCAGGAAGAGAAACTGATCTTTCACAGTCTTACTGAAAATGCTGTGCATCACGGTCCAACACAGTACTTTGGTTGCATACGCTGTATTAAAAAGGATTTTTCCAATCCTATAAGAATAATCAGCTGTTTACTGCAGCACCCAAGTACAAAACTTGTACGATGGCTGCTCCAAAAGTAATGCCTCCTATTTATTTCCATGGAAACTACAACAGATACAAAGAGCATGATAACAATATTTGATAGAGCAAATTTTCAGTTACAAAACACTTTTTCAGCATAGTCACCACCATTAGCTATGCATTTTCATCAGCAATGAACAAGATACTGCTTGCTGTGCTTGTAAAAATGTGAACCAGCAAAGGTGACCCACTCTTGCTACTGTTGAAATACATCACCTACTGCCTCACTGTGCTAATATTCACTGTCTGGTCTCCATGAACGTTCTGCAAGCATCCACGAATATCAATGGGTAACATTTTTCCACATGGAAAAACACAGTTACACATCTTCGCTTCATACATGTTTCCATATCAGACATTTTATTAGGATGCTTCTCTACTGCCATCACACTGTAACAAAATGTAACAGAACATTGGCAGGAAGGTTCAATCTCTACTGCCATACCACTAACATCACTCTGATGTAGTGGCTCAACATAACAAAATAGGAGGCATTACTTTCAGAGCAGCCTTCATATTCAAAAACAGTAACTTAATTTCTTGCACTTCTACTCAGGCCAGTATCAGTCAGTATCACCCTGTGATATTAAGAACTATAATGACTTAAAGCAGCTACCACATAAATGAGACTGCTGTAATTACTCAGTATCCTTGTATTCTCATTTTTTATGATCATTTGTAATCTCATTTTTGAGATTGTAATAGAGTTTAATAGCAGAAGCTAGATTAATGTAGATTAGTTTGTCGGTTTTCATGACTTCTGGAGAATACTGGCATTTTTGTCTTTATTGTTTACTGCTGCATGTCTCTTCCACAAATATCAATGACAGCACCCTATAGAATTTGCAGAACAATGTACATACAGTGACTAGCTCCGAGACCACCTTTTGAAGGGGAAAATTTCAGTACAGCATAAAGCCAGTATACCACTGACTAGCGCTGGAAAACACAGATACCTGTTGTAGTAGGTGTCTTGCGGGGATACGGGATGTACGGGACAGGCCTCTCCCTAAGCATAGAGAGACAGTGCTATCGTGCCGACCTTGATGCAGAGAAAACAGGAGAAGAAGAAGGATGAGAAAAGAATGTGGAAATGGCCAAATAAGGCACAATGTTATCTGGTGTGAACCAATCAGAGTGGGACATGACAGCACGGTTTTGTAGGTAAAATGTATATAAGCTGTGTTTCGTAGTGAATAAACGCCATTTTGCTGCTCATCATATTGGTGTGCGTCTGCAGTCATTTGGCCCTGATCAGGCTATCGATCAGTGCGTGCAGAGGCCTAACACAGGTGGCTAACATCGTTGTTGCTGAATGCAACAGATACCTTCTGTGAAGACTTTAAGGTAGCCACTGACAACTTAAAACAACAGGAAAGACACTCACTAGACATTCCTAAGGAAAATATGTTTAAGGAGTATGACTGACTGTTTCTGAGGATGCAAATCTATGCAAACTGATTTATTCCAGTTAATGAAAGAGAAAAACATACAAACATCCAGAAATAACTTTACTCATACTTCTGTGGAACTTGACAGCATATGCAAAAGTGATCTTGTTCATGATTTTCAACATTGCTTTGCAATGAACTTGCAAGATAATATTTTTTCTGTTTTGCATTAGCAAAATGTCTAGTTTTGCTTTGGATAATGTCTTTTTTAAAAGGCCTATTGAACTGTTTTCTTTCTTAATTTCACAGCTGACTTTGTTTATACAATATAAAGAAATGAGAATAAAAGTGTTTTTAAAATAGTATGTTACTTCTGTAAACACTATCTAGAATGCTATTTGTTAGGGGCAGATATACAGATTATTCTGAATCCTAATTACTGAAAGAAGGCTAACACAATTTAGATTATTGATTAGAAATTTTCAGTCTCATTCTCAATCACCTTGGTCTGGCAATGGTAGAAACTAACAAGTTATAAGGAACTGAAAACACATAATGCACAAAATGTAAGCCATTTTCAAATAGCCAAAGTGTACCAACATAGAGTTTTCTGCAGCACAACAACTATATCAGAAAAAAAATTATTTTATCCAGAACTGCTCCATAGGTGCTCTGAGGTCATACACTTTCAGTGCTTGTTTGCTCCCTAGTGATGTATGGAGCAGAAATGACTTGCAAGTGTAGTGTGGCCATTTTCCCACATGAGATACTCTGCCATGGACCTGTGCCATTCACTGATCCACGCATCTAACCTACAGATGACCCTGTACCTACCCACTTGTTAAAGGCTCTGTTCCACCTGGAGACCCTGCTGTTATCAGTACAAGTTAGTCCAGGATTTTTGGCCTCCTATGGTCATCCCTACATGCATACAAGCCTTTACGGAAGAGAAATGAATGTTTTGGAAAAATTACACAGCTAGTACACTCTTTCCAAGTGCTCAGTGTATTGCACACTTACACAAAGTTTTGCCAAGCTACGCCACAGATGGTCTCCGAAGAATTAAGTTTCTGTTTGGTGTCTTATTTATGACCCACTGTGTTATCCTGTTACCCCAGCCTAGAAGACCAATCAGATTGTGTTTTTTAGCCAAGGTCCTGTTTGTCTAACAGGACTTGCCCAAGATCCCGGCTTCTGTAACACACTAAACCACATCTTCACAAATCTCTTAGTTAGATAATCAGACTACCCTTGTGTGAACAGGGGCTATAGGGTTTCTGTCTTGCAGATACAGTTCAAACAACTCCCAACACTATATTTGTACTATCTGTACTGCCTTATTCACTGTCTAGCTTGATGATGGTGCTTCACATCTTGAGCGTCCAGCAAACCCACTGATTTCATTTTTCAACTTGGTTAACAAGCATAGAGATAAAATGCAATCACCATAGAACTCAGCCATCACAAAAGAACTATAAGTATTAGCTATTTAATTTAAACTAATTATTTTTAACTATTTGACTAATTAAAATATTTAATAATCATATATTTCCCATTCTAACAGACTAAAGTGATAGCCCCACCACTTCTCCAATTTACACGCTTATTTTTTCTGCAAGCTTTTTTTTACATTGTCCAAACAATGCCAGGCCTGACAGAGCACCTCAGTCCTGACAGCTCAGCTGTCCAGAGGATGATATCCACTGTGTTGGGATAAATTGATTACAATAGCTACTCTTTTTCCAACAAACCCAGACAAGGAAGGCAATAAATATTTCACACACAAACACAACATTCAGTTAAATGGTTGCGTTAACCAAACAGTAAGCATCCTCTAAATAATGACTTTCCATTATCTTAGTTTTTCCTATGCAAAACATTGCCCAATCTGACTATCATATTACTGCATATCTATGTTAGGAAAACAAAATTTCAACAAGTTGTTTGTTTTTATAAATACCAAAATCAGGTGGGATCCAAATACCTTTTCAGAACAGGTCTCACAAAAGATCCCCTCTGACTGTAGCGATTCACTGATAATTTGAAAAGTTGTTTCTGCATCAGCTACAGTATTTCTAACAAACTTGTTTGACTGCTGGGTTGAGGGTCAAAACTGACCCCTGTACTGTAACTCATTATTGAAAAACAAAGTAGGGTATTAATGTCCTTTCTCAAACTGTTTGCTACAGACAAATGCTGAATGGCAACCTAGATGCATCAGTAGTCCTTCAGAGTAATACAACATCTCCTCAGTCCTTAACATCGCAGTTTTCATATTACAAGCTTGCACTTTGAGTTGCTGAAGACAATTATTTATCATTACATATTATTACCACTTTACAGTACAACTGCTGCATACCAAATTTAGCCTGCCTTATATGCCACCTGCTCAGGGATCAGAAGCTCTGATAATGAAAAAATAATTGTTAAATAACTTTAAAACAGCACTGATTTGTCCAAGTACGTTGCCAAACTGGCCGACCGACCACCCAGCTGCACCGCCGCCCTTCTTCCCGTAGGCGGCACTCACCCTGCGGCTCCGCACACAACACCCGAGCACGCGGCGTCTCCTCAGAGGCTACCTCCCCTCCCCTCCCCTCCCCTCCCCTCCCCTCCCCTCCCCTCCCCTCCCCTCCCCTCCGCTGTCCCTTGCTTCCGCCCCTTGCAGTACTCGCCAATCCCGAGCGTCAGTGCTGCGTCCCGGCCCCTCGAAGTCCCGCCCCTCCCCTGTCGCCGCTTGGAGCACGGCTGCGCCCGCTGCTCGTGGCGGACGGCGGTTGGCGGCCCGCGGGCAGCCAATGAGGAGGAGGCACCTCAGAGCAGGCGCTTGGCTTTACCCCGAGGCTGCAGTGAATCGGAGGGTGTCAGGTCGTGGGGGGTCGGAGTGGAGTTGCGTTGTTTTGCGTGTGGCGAGATGAGGCAGCGCGGGCTGTGGGTACTGCTGTTGCTGCTGGGGATGGCCCAGCTGGCCGTGTTGGTGGCGCAGGAGGACGGCAGAGGTGAGCGAACAGCGGGAGTGGCGCTGGGACCCAGCCGGGAGCTGGGTAGGGCGGAGGCCGCCGGGGGAGCAGGGGCCGCTATCTCTCGGTGTAGCCCAGCACTTGACTGCCTTCCTTGGAAGAGCTGATGCTGGCGGAGTGCTCCTGTCCTTGCCGCACAGCCTGTCTTGCACGTCTTTTCTGAGTGCAGGACGCGCGGCTGCTAGTCGCACGCTGCCTCGTCTGAAGCAGCGTCTGCCTCACCCACCGTGCAGAGTGGCTCTGCCGCTCTGGAAGGCTTTCTTTTTCAGTCGGTTTGTTGGTAGTTGTGTTTTTGTGTTCCTCCGTGTTGTCTTTGGATTTCGCCGATACTTGTTTCTTCTTGCCCAAAACTAGCTGAAAGGAAGTTCCTCTGGATTTAGTTGAGTGCCGGTATGTGGAAGGGACATACTTGGTTTTTGCATTAAGCATCCCTCCCATGAGCTGTGGGGGGCTTTACTTCCGGTTTGCTTCCCGCGCCAGCCCTGCTAAGAGTACAGTAGGAAGGCTGGGCTGTGCTCTCCTGGCGTTGCCAGCAGCTCAACGAGCGGCCAGGCGCCTGCAGGAACACGTTCGTATCGTGTTCCCCCCCTCTGCGGTACGCTTTCAGGCCTAGCCTGGTATATGAGGGGTAAAAGCTTGTCCGGGGTACTGCATCTGCAGCAACGCACTGAGCTTTCTGGCTTGGAACGACAGCAGCAAAAGCTATTCTCAGGAATCAATTGTGTGCTTGTTTCTTCCCTGTAAGCTGCACCGCTCTCCTGACCCTCTGTGCCCCGCGCAGGTTGCGTGGGCCCCTGGCCAGTACCGCTGCTCCTCGGGCAGGGTTGCCGCTCGTGCTGCCTGCCGGCCCTCTCACGCGGCGTCGCGGGATTGCAGGCGCGGGGATTCGCTCCTTTGCTCATACTGATCGCTAATCATTGCACGACTGGAGTCGTTTTTGTATTTCTATGCTGTGTATCAACTGCATACAGATCCTGAGCTGGACTTTAAATGCCTTGCTGTTAAAACGCGTGGATAGCACTTCCGGTGTTTGCATTTGGAATGCAGGCTCGTGTGAAACAACAATGCATTTACTTGGTATGAAGCAGTAGCTTTATGTGAAGTGAATTTTCAGGAGTTCCAAAATTCAGATGAAGCCAATCTTGTTGCGCGATGATCACGGGGAATGAACTTTGACTAGGGCAGTACAGTAAATATGCTCACAGAAAGACTAGGCTAGAGCTGATGGTAGGCTGGTCATGACTGCTACACCCTTTGCATACACATGAAGGAAAAAGAAGGGAACATACAATCAATCGACTACAGGAAAGATAGAGGAAGGTTGCTTTTATGAGAAGGCTTTTTGAATCACCTGGCAGTACATTAAATATCTTAACTTGTGTTTTTCTGAAATGGAGTTCACCTAGCTGTGCTCAGACTAGCAGATGCAATAATGCCCTTCTTAAAGGAAACTCAGGCAGAATCCAAAAGTCAGTGAAGTTTAAATGCAGCTCTTTCATACAGGAACCATTTCACTTGAGGAAAAAACTACTAGGCCAGATTTTCACTAAGTGTTGAAAAGTTCAGTGAAGCCAAGCATGTGGGTTAGTTTCAGAGTGACCCATCATCCTGAAAAGGGCCTGCCAATCAGCACCACATATGTGAAGTTTTATAATGGGTGTCAGCTTTATTTTATATATATATATATTGTTGCTTTGTTGCTTTGACCATCTCCTTTGCATATAGCTTTAAGAAACACAAATACTTCATTGCATGCAGCTGCTTTATTTTCATGAGCTGTGTCATACAAATATTAGCACACTACTTCTGCCATATCAGGTGTCATTTGCTCATTCTGTGACAGTTCTCCTAAAAAAATATAAATCATTAACGCTGAGTAAAGTTCCTTAATGAAGGATGTCCCAGCACCCCTTACCTCCTCAGGTAGTTCAAGCAGAGCTTCAGTCCTGACGCTAGCATTAGGTGTAGCTCAGGTGGCTGTAGGTGTTGGTGAAGCTGTAGATTCCAGGGGGATGAGTTTGTGGGCTTCCCAGAAATGTGTGCGCTGCTTCAGCAAGAGGCAGACTGGAGTCCTGCTGTTCCATGCCTCCCTCCTTCAGGAGGAGAAAGTGCTTGTGTATATTGTGTGTAGTGACCTAAATTTTTCTGTCAAAAAAGCTTCATGTTGGCACACACAGCTACTTCCATTGAAAGATACAAAATTACTTCAGTGGTATATGTTAGATCTTGTGGTTTAGCACTTCACCTGTGCAGAATCTTTGTTGCTTTTCCAGACTCTGAGTGTATGTTGCTGTTACAGCAGTGGGCCTTCTCATGAGGGAAGGAGGGTTAACACTGTGAGCAGAAAAAAAGATTATCAGCCTGATGGTTAGATTCAGAGCTGCATGAGCAGAATTGACTAACAAATTCTGCTCAGATTTCTTTGTCAGTAAAAATCAAGTCTGACATGCTTTCCTTTGAAGAGCAATAGGCATGGTACGGCTCACTGGGAGGGAGTTCAGGCACAGACCAACCTTGGACATCCTGTGGTGAAATGTCTCTCAGAACCATGGAGCACTGTTAGTGGAAGTTTTGACTGCTTGAACCCCCCGAAAAACTGGCTTTTCTACCATGATGTTCCCAAGTGTAAATGAATGCCCTGGTAGTTCTCTCTGGAAGCTTAATCCTTCCCTGCAACTGTTCGGAGACAGCAACACAGAAGCTGTTGTCCACTTGTAAAGTTTAGCTTCAATCAGATAAAACAATAATAGTTGCTGAGAAACTTGATCCAAGTGACTTCTGTTGTGTGATAAATGATCTCCTGTGATCTCTCACCTCATCAGACTTTAATATTTTAGTGTGATATGAAGTTGCATTCAAATTAAAATAAGCATATCTTCTGCAGGAGTGTATTGTTTTATGTTTTTATTATTTTTTTCATGGAAAAATGTTTGCTCTAGTTAATGGTACGTGAAGTTTAATGTCTATGGTGAGTTTGTTGCTGTGGTTTGCTCTTGGCCTGCGAATAGGCTGGAAATTCTTCCTTTTTATTGCTTGTACCTTCTCAGTGGATATTACACACTTCTAATTCTTGCATTTCAAATTCTAGGTAAAATCAGAAGTATTTTCAGCATTCTTGTCCTGAACAAGTAAACTGCATGTACATTGACATGGCTGACTGCAGTAGGCAGTAGACAACTTAGTCAAAAGCAAACCATACTTATGTACATAATGTACTGTTTTGAACAATGAAACTTCAATTTTCATTGTACCTTTTTAATTGCTGGAGCTTCCATTGGTTAAAAGGTCCTTAGTTTCAATGACATATGGTTTATATTAGGGATAAGGCACTTTCATCACTTTTGCTCTGACTGAAATTCCTTTAAACCATTCACTTAAATTTGACTATAATCATAGTGGTTTTGACAAAAATCTTTAGAAGATGTGAATGATCAAATGTTAGAGAAACAGTCTCAACTTCCAAGTCAAGGCAGACTGAACTGGTTGATGTGTCTTGGCACCAGATTTCTTGCATAAACCTTGCTTTTCTCTAATTAGGCCTTTGGAGAAGACACTTGCTTATTTTGGAATGGTGGTCTTAAGCCAGAGGCCACCCCTGAAGTTCCTGAAGGCAGTTCTGACTCCATTTTGTTTCAGAAGGGCACCTCACGTCTCCACACATGTTGGGTTGGAGTTTTGGGGGTGCTCTGTGATGATGTTGCTATCTTGCACTCTGTTGAGTTGTTTGAAATTGGATGTGGACTCTGCCTGTCTTGCCCAAGGAAACATATATGGTGCCCTGCTTCCCCATGTATCAGCAAGATACCAACATAATTTAGTAGCAAATGTTGCATAGGTTGGAATGGATTAATTTTCCCTGTATCTCTTTTAACTTGTTTTGAAGATCAAAATATGACTGAGACTTGGGTGAAGCTGGAAGAGCATGTGTGGAAATGAAATGGGGCAGGTCAAACACCTGAGTCCAGTTACTTTGTAGACTTGGGCAGCTGTCATACTTGAAAGAGGAATTAACCTGTTTTGTTACTTTCTTTTTCTAACTATGAAGTATACTTAATCTGATAGATGTATTTTAACATTAAACTTCACATAACCTAATCTGTACTGATATTTTTACATTTTACTTTTCCAGAATCTGTTACACAAGAAGTTGATGGTGATGATGATGAAGAAGAAGAAGATGATGATGATGATGATAACTCTGAAGTTAAAGAAGAAAATGATGTGTTAGTCTTGAATGATGCAAACTTTGACACCTTTACCGCAGACAAGGACACTGTGCTCCTGGAGTTCTATGCACCATGGTGGGTTCGCAGTCTGTGATACCTCCTTAAGTGCAGAGATGGGTGCTAGGAGCTTCTTCTGCAATATGCAATCCTAGAAAATGAGCTTGGGAGTTTGTTGATTTTGAGGTAGAAATAGTTGCTTGTTTGTTTCTACTTTTTTCCCAGTTGTCTGTATTGGAATGGTTTTAAGGAGAGAAAAATTCTTGATGGCATTTTTTCACATTAGCCAACTGCTGTGTTAAAAGCAGATATTTGGATTATGACTAGTTCTAACAACTTGTATAGGAGTAGTGCTGTACTGTGCTGTTTTTCAGGGCAATAAATGGTTCTGGAGGTCCCCTTGCTCCTGTACCATAAGAGCACGTGTCTGTCACCGCAAGTGTCTTAGAGATCATTCAGAGTCATAGAATCACCAAGGTTGGAAAAGACTTGCATCATATGTGCTGAGGGCTCCTGCACCAAGGGCAGTGCTGTCCTGGCTGTATCTCTGCTCTGTACCTGTTGGAGAATAGAGATGATCTCAGTCAGCCCCAGGAAGGCCGTGTGATGTGACTTGGCAGCTTGCTATCTTGTCCTGTTGGCCTACCAGAAACTTGTGCGCTCATATAAATGGAGAAAGCTTCCCTAGCTAGAAAGTTGTCCTTCAAAAGTTGGAGTCTACATCCTTGTTGGAAGGATGTCATGATGTGAGGACATTGCTCCTTCATATTACTAGTTTGAGTAGTACCTTGTGTACTGCTGTTGTACTGGTGTCCACTGAATAACACCAGAGTATTATGGGGTGCTATCATGGTACAAAGATATAAAGACTTTTAGGCAGAATGCATCTTCTCTTGAAGTCTTATGGGCAAAAGTAATAGGATTATTAAAGGAAAAAGCAAGGGTAAATGTTTGCAGTCAAGGTGATTAGTTTGTGCTGGTGTTTGAATGGAAGATGTTGTTGCTTGAAGCAGACTTTGGTTTTAGTTAATACCAGTCTCATCATGCAGAACTCTGTCCCTGTTTGGTAGTTGTAGTTTGCTAGCATGAAAACTGAATGTGAAACTTAGTATAAGGATGTGTAACCATCACAAACTAGTATCTTTTCTTTTTTTTCTTCTACACTCCCTCCTGCCAGTTGAGAGACTAAAGAATACAGGCTGTTACATGCTAGTTTCTATTTTGTTTTCCTTTGTCTCCAGTTTATCAAACTATATTCACTTTGTATGCTGATACCCCTGTTGTGCCAGCTTCTTCAGCAATAGCTTCTGCTCTTCCCGGAGAGTTCTGAATAGAGCAGGTGCTCTGATACCAGGGTGGGTGTGAGGTGAGGATTCATTAAGGCCCAATTAACTTCTGGTACATTTTCCTCTTTAGTTTGAATTTAGGATATCTAGTAGAGAAGATGAACCCAGACTAGTGAGAGGCTGAAGTCTTGAGTGAGATGGTATCTGGGGGCAGGGAGGAGAAGCACAGTACAAGGTTTGCAACTTTGTAAAAGTAGTTACTAATTTTTTTCTTTTACAGTGGCTTTGAAACTTAGAATCTTTTGAATGAGGAGTGGAAAAAGAAAAGGTTGGGATTTGTACAAATGGTACCTGGCTATAATTTCTCTTGCCCTCACACCACCATCATGCCTCCCTGACCTTCCCCCTCCCCCCCCCCCCCCCCTTTTTTCCCAGATCTGAAAATACAGCAAGGCAAATAGTGTTAGGTTGATGATGTGAACATCTGGCAGAAGGCCTTCTGGAAATGCAGAATAGCAAAATACTCCTCCATGTCTGTCTTGCATTTGTATATCTACATGTGTATTCCTTTGACAGGTGTGGGCATTGCAAGCAGTTTGCTCCTGAGTATGAAAAGATAGCTAAAACCCTGAAGGAAAATGACCCTCCTATTCCAGTTGCCAAAATTGATGCTACTGCAGCCACTGCACTAGCAAGTCGTTTTGATGTCAGTGGTTACCCAACCATTAAAATCCTGAAAAAAGGCCAGCCTGTTGACTATGATGGTTCTCGAACAGAAGATGGTAAGCATTGGTCCTTTGCAGTTCTTTGTAACAAAGCAAAGAAGTGTATGGTCTTGCTGCTTGAAGGGGTTATTATCAAGGACTTGAATTTCAAGTTCCATTATCTTAAGTAGAACAATATTATGAAGGCTGAAATTTTGCCTTCTAAAGCCTGTGTGCTAGAGGACAGTTTTGTTGGTAGTGGGTGGTGCTCTTAGTCATGGAAGATGTCCTGAATAATGACTTGATTACAGTAAGAGGTATTGTCGTGCTTGTTGAGGGATTGACCTGTAGGAAACAGCAGGTCTGTAAACTGACAGTGGATATAAAACCACATATTTCTCAATGAATGTGTTCAGCTTCATTTCAGTCAGAAAGAAAAACTGCTTTTTCTGTCTGCTTAGAATGGAATTCATGTAGTAATTTGCTAATAATTCATGTAATAATTTGATATCAGTTGTTGCATTTGATATACTACAGAAGTGATAGTGCACGCTTTGAGCTGTCGAACTGTTTTTCAGCAATTGTGGCCAAAGTCAAGGAGATTTCTGACCCCAATTGGACCCCTCCACCAGAAGCTACTCTGGTATTGACCCAGGATAATTTTGATGATGTCGTGAAAGATGCTGACATAATTCTAGTGGAATTCTATGCTCCATGGTAAGCAAGAAGGCAGTTGCCTCTGCTTTCCTAGTGCACTTGTTCTGAATACATTTGGTGAAGCTGTTGTGCTATTATGCCTCTTTTGAATCTTCTGAAGAGGCTTGCAGCTCATCCACTGCAGAGGTAGAAGGTAGCTAGCAGGATCTGACTTATTAAAACTGTCCTCCACCCTCCTACTTCCTTAGGTGTGGACACTGCAAAAGGCTTGCTCCAGAATATGAGAAGGCCGCCCAGGAGCTCAGCAAGCGCACACCTCCCATTCCTCTGGCTAAAGTTGATGCCACTGCTGAAACTGAGCTTGCAAAGAAGTTTGATGTTACTGGCTATCCAACTCTGAAAATCTTTCGCAAAGGCAAACCTTATGACTACAGTGGTCCACGAGAGAAATACGGTATTGCAATTCTTGATCTTTTTAAAGGCTTGACTACAAATGTATAGGTGTATGGAGCATACAAATGTGTTCATAAGAATAGCATGGGGAACCTGAAAAAACATGGTCTTGTACCTACATATACCATCAGTATAAAGTTGTTTCATCTCTGTAACATCACCTTATGCTCCTTAATAAGTTCCTTTTAATACAAAAAATTTAAATATGGAAGCAGGCAGTATGATTAAATGGGCAGCCATTAGTTGCACTTGAATGCCCTGTAAGGGCTGCTGAGGTGCTCGATGCTAGCTTGTAATGTGAGAGGAAAAATTAGGAATAACCATGTGTCATACTGTCTCATAGCAGGGTCATGAGACAGTGAAGGGTCTAAAACTTCAGAAAGGTGGTTTACTTGAAAGGCCAGCTGACATAACTAGAATTCCTGAAACCAACCTAAAAGAATACCCAGAACTGGAGCATTTAAAGATTGACCATTTTCTTCTTAACTTTGTTGGTTATTTTGGAGAGATTACACAGAAATGAAGGTGACAATGTGAAATATACTGTTAAGCTTTTCTACAGAGAAAGTGCCTGAACCTTTCAGTTTAATAAACATCTAAGTAACTTCTTGAATGTGGATTTGTCTAACAGGTATTGTCGACTACATGATTGAACAGGCTGGTCCTCCATCTAAACAGATTCAGGCTACGAAGCAGGTACAGGAATTTCTGAAGGATGGAGATGATGTCATTATCATTGGTGTTTTTAGTGGAGAAACTGATGAAGTCTATCAGCTCTACCAGGAAGCAGGTAATGCATGGTTTAAAATATTAGAAGTGTATTTTGTTGAGCCTTGTTGCTCAAAGTTTTGGGCATGAAAAGTTCCTTTATTTATTCTCTGAATTCAGTAAGGGGAGTTTAAAAAGAGAAAAGGAAGAAAGAGACTGAGGGGTGATCTTCCACTTCTTCTCAAAGGGGATAAACCCTCGTACTAGATCTTGTGTATGTAGCTGAAGTCACAGGAAATAATATACACTTGATGTGGTGTCCCTAAAAATGCGTGACCTAGAGAGAAGGGAAAATTCTTAGCTGAGGAACAGATCAAAATGTCTTGCTAGGTATACCATCTGCTTTTGCTGGTTTTATACTTGACCACTGTGAAGGCTGGACTCTGCTGAGCTTGTTTGAGCTGGGGGGACTTGAAGAAAGGATCATTATCCATCTCTGAATGACTTTAGCTAGACCCTTCCTAGCAATGCTTATTCTTAAAAAGCACTTTAACTTGACTAACAGTTTTTAACATGTCAACGATGTTTGCTTCCAGTGAAAAGTACTGAAAGTGCACTCTAATCAGTGTCTGTGTCTCACGTGATTGAACTACATACAGCCATTCTTGGTTTCTGTTTGATCCTTAAGAGTACTAACAGCAAATTCTGTGGTTATGCTTGCTTCTGATGTTGTTTTCATCTGGCTGCTCCAGCATGGAAAGATACAAAGCTGTCTCCCAGGTAGCCCCAAAGGAAATGGATTGACTAGGTGACTTCCTGAGTTTCTTTCTAGCTCTACTCTTATTTGGAAGAAAGCCAAAGAGTAGGTGACTGAAAAAAGCAGCTGCTTCACTGTGTATGTTTTGGAAGCTGTTCAGTGCTTTTGAATACTTATTCTAAATCATCAAGTAGATAAGCAGTTGAATAGCATTCAAACAGTGCTTCTCAAAATGTTTTCTCACCCTGTTTGGGGGCAAGAGCTGTTCTCTAAGACCCTGAGTTGTTCCATGCCTGTGTGAGTGACTGTCCTTGCAGTATGAAGATTTTGGTTGAAAGCCATCAATTCAGTTCTTAGTGATTTTTCATTGTCATTAATTTTAATCTTTTAGCTAACAGTTTAAGAGAAGATTACAAGTTCCATCACACCTTCAGCAGCGAGATTGCAAAACTATTGAAAGTATCTCCTGGAAAATTGGTTGTCATGCAGCCGGAAAAGTTTCAATCAAAGCATGAGCCCAAGATGTACGTTTTGGATCTTAAAGTGAGTAAGCATGTGATGCAGGCATTGCTTATAACATGTCCCTTCCTTATTCATGTATGTACCGGTACTAGTTTCCAGTACTGTGTAACAGAATCACCGCTTACATGATGTCTTGTCACCCTTTTTTTTTTTTTAAAGCAGTATTCTACAAGTGAGTCAGAGATCAAAGAGCATGTAGTGAAACATGCTTTGCCTCTAGTTGGTCATCGCAAGCCTTCCAATGATGCTAAAAGATATGCTAAGCGTCCTCTAGTGGTTGTCTATTATACTGTTGACTTTAGTTTTGACTATCGTGTTGGTAAGTTAAGTTCTCAGTTCTTCTGTTTTAGAAAGAAACAAGCAATAAGTAACTAGAAATTACTAATCCTGCTGTGTTCTGGTTCTTCAGCTACCCAGTACTGGAGAGGCAAAGTCCTAGAAGTAGCCAAGGACTTCCCTGAATATGTGTTTGCTGTTTCTGACGAGGAAGATTATTCTTCTGAAATAAAGGATCTAGGTCTGCTTGAGAGTGGAGAGGATGTAAATGTTGCCATTCTGGATGAAGGTGGCAAGAAATATGCCATGGAGCCAGAAGAGTTTGACTCTGATGCCCTCAGGCAGTTTGTGCTGGCATTCAAAAAAGGTAAAGGATTGTTTTTATTTTGTTTTCTTCTTCTAAGGAGCCATTTGCTTTACTTCTTCCCTCAGTGGAGATTCTTCTGTTGTTATGGCTGCAGTGAAATTATATGTGAAATCCTATAATGCTCTGTGGCTTAAATCTTATTGGATATTCTTTGCCTCCCCTTTTATTCTTTAACCTCACTTCATTAACTTTGCTGTTTAAACTGCGCTGTGGCATCTAGCAGTATTTTAACACCAAACATGTTTGGCAAGCCTAAAATGTTCTTGTCTTTGAAGTGTCAGGTGATTATTCGTATTCATGGCTACTGTAATACATAAATCACTGTCAAACACATTATAGCTGGATACCTGTGAGCAGAGGAAGAAAGCTTCTAAGCTACTGTGAAGCAACTTGTCTCTGTTTCACAAGATCACTGTACTAAAAGTCATCAGCAAGCTAGCCAGTGTTTCCTGCAGAGGTGAGATTTATTACTAGTGCAGTGCTTTTCTTTGATGTGAGGATGTACTTCTGCCCTTTTTTCTTAGTGGAAATACAAGGATTGCTCTAACTGTAACTAACAATGGTGTGTGTTATCCTTTCTCCTAGGAAAACTGAAGCCTATTGTGAAGTCACAGCCAGTGCCAAAAAATAACAAAGGGCCTGTGAAAGTGGTAGTGGGTAAAACTTTTGATACCATAGTAATGGATCCAAAGAATGATGTTCTCATAGAGTTCTATGCCCCATGGTGTGGACACTGCAAGAAACTAGAACCAGTGTATACTGAGCTAGGCAAAAAATACAAGAATGAGAAAAATCTAGTCATAGCCAAGATGGATGCTACTGCCAACGATGTGACAAATGATCACTACAAAGTGGAAGGATTCCCTACCATCTACTTTGCTCCAAGGGACAAGAAGAACAATCCTATTAAATTTGAAGGTGGTGACAGAGATTTAGAGCATTTGAGTAAATTTATAGAGGAGCATGCAACAAAACTCTCTAGAACAAAAGAAGAGCTTTAGATAAGATGAGGTTGATAAAGAATTCTTTGTACGTTGTAGTTTAAAGAAAGTTACTGACAAAACTTCAATGAGAGAAGAATTCAGCAGCTTGAACAAGGAAATTCTTGAGCAGTAAAGTAATTGCAGTATCTCTTTTTTGTATTACGAAAAAAAAATCTGGACACTGAACTTTGATACAATTGTCTTGCGTTTGTTATAGTGTTGATCTATGGAGGAAAAATACATCATTTATTTTTTGTGACTATCTTGAGCTTGATTCTTTGATTCTAATACAGCTGGGTTTTTGTTGTTGTTTTGTTTTGAAGTTAAAAGAAACTACCAAAAAGAGAACCAAATCCTTCTGTCAAATAGATTTGTCTTATTTGTTGGTCTGGTTATTTTGGTGGACTTGGGGGTGTCAGCCAAGCTCTCTCTTGCTATATTCCTGTGTATCTATTCAGGTGACTATTACTGTATTCAGTGCTGAGAGTAAGAAGGGGTGTTGTGTGGGTTGTTTTTGTTTGTTTGTTTTAGTGTATATAAACTATTTAATCCTATTTAGGTAAGACAAAGTGAGTTGCTAACTAAATATGTTCTAGGCCTTGTCTGCTTTTGCTTTGTGCATCTCTGAAGAGAGGATGATGCTATAATACCATTTTTTTTCTAATCAAATTCGAATTACAAGGCCACATTATTTTTGAGACTACATATATAGACTGATTAATGTCTTGTGGAAGTAGTGCTTGGATTTTACTACATCTGTGCATTGATGTCTCCTTTTTCAGAGGGGAAAGTGTTTGCTGGTGATTCTTAAGGAAAACAGACTGAGGCCTTCTCGTATGTTTTATTCCTGTCACAGCTACTGTAGGTACGAAGGATAAAAACATCTACTTTTACGTCATTTGGCATATGCATTTAAAAGCGGATTTTTATGTTAAATGTCTCGTTTATATATGTCCATAAGATTTTATAGGCTACGCTACCATGGCAGACTTGCATCCCAGAGGCAGACTACTGTTTTCTCAGAGCTCTGATACTTAAAGTGTGTCCCACTTGAGTGTAGCTGCAGCAAACTTGTTGCAGACTTAACTTTGCAGTTATACAGAGATAATGCTCTTCTCCTAGCAGCCTTGTTTTCTGTTTGCAAAAGGCCGATATAATCAGTCTACCTTCAATGTGTTCTTTTTCCATTAGTTTCCAACTTCTCAGAGGATGGGTAAATCAAAGACTACACTGTAGTCTTTTTTTCATCTGGTGAGATGCCATCTTCTCTCTAGGAAGTGTAAACATGTGTCCAGGATGTAGCCATTAATGTATAGTCCAAGTGTTGAAAGAGGCTGGCAAGGCAACTTGTAATCATTGTCTTCTTCTGGTGCCCTCTGCACCCCTGTTGGGATGTGCCTCTGCTTGCTGCATTCTCACTGCTTGTTAACAAACTTCTCAGGTTTCTGTTGTTTATTAGCAGCTGAGAAGCACTGAGCACCTGTTCAGGATTAGGCCTCAATTGCTGCTCTGTGTTGAGGCAGTGTAGTCATTTATCTTGGGCTCTGTCGTAGAATCACAGAATTCTTAAGAGTTCGAAGGGTTCTTTGAAGGTCATCTAGACCAACTCTCCTGCAATGAACAGGTATGTCCACAGCTAGATCAGGTTGCCCAAGACCTGATCCATCCTCACCTTGAGAATCTCCAGGGATGGAGAATCCACCATGGCACTACGTAACCTGTTCCAGTGCCTCACCACCCTCACCGTAAAAGACTTTTTCCTTACATCTAACCTAAACCTACCCTCTTTAAGCTTGAAGCCATTTCCCCCTTGTTCTGTCACCACAGACCCTACCAAAGAGTCTGTCCCCTTCTTTCCTGTAGCTCCCCAAAGATACTGAAAGACCGCTATCAGGCTCCCTCAGAGCCTTTTCTTCTCCAAGCTGAACAACCCCAGCTCTCTGTCTGTCCTTATAGGGGAGGTGTTCCATTCTGTGGACCATTTTTGTGGCCCTCCTCTGGATGCACTCCAGCAGGTCTATGCCTCTCCTGTACTGAGGAATCCACATCTGGATGCAGTATTCCAGGTGAGGCCTCAATACTGCAGAGTAGAGGGGCAGGATCATCTCCCTTGACCTGCTGACCATGCTTCTTTTGACACAGTCCAGGGTATGGTTGACTTTCTGGGATGCAGGGGCACATTGCTGGCTCATGTCCCTTCCCATGCATCAGTACCTCCAGGTCTTTTTTTGACAGGATTGTTCTCAATCTATCATCCCCTAGCTGGTATTGGTAGTGAGGGTTGCTTTGACCCAGGTGCAAGATCTTGCACTTGGATTTGTTGAACTCCGTGAGGGTCTCCTGGGCCTGCTGCTCAAGCCTGCCTAGGTCCCTCTGGATGGCATCCCATCCTTCTCGTGTGTCATCAGCAAACTAGCTGAGAGGTCACTGATAAAGACATTAAAGACTATCAGTCTCAGCGCTGATCCCTGGAAAACACCACTTGTCACAGCCTCCTTTTTCACTGTAGCAAGGGCTTTCCTCTACTATCCCTAAACATGCAGGTAAATAGTAAGCTTAGGCAGTGCTTGACCTTTAAGACTCGGGTGAAATGTGTTGTCTTCGTATCATTTGCTGTTTCTGTTTACAGCTTTTCTGTAGTGCTTTCAAAAGCCATGATCTTTGATAAGTGTCTCTGCATTGGCAACAGGTCTGAGATCAGACTTAGCTGAGCATTAACTTGTGCTAGGGACGTTTTTTTCAGCTTTGAAGAATGTGTATAAGCAAAATAACATGTTCTGTCCTGTGTCTGCCAGTTGCTATCAGTATTTCAAAGAAGGTAAAACAGACCTTTTATATCTGTTTTCAAGCATAGTTCGGATTCTGTCCAGAAGCAGATACCTTGCCTTTAGGAAGCTTAAATTGCTCTTGTTCTTACAATACATTAGTTACAGGCTTGCAGAGATTTATTCCAAAACAGATGCCTTACCAACAGGAGAGCATGGATAAATATAGAATATGTAGAAGGGAGGGGGAAAAAGTCCCTTACTGGTGATGAGTATTACAGCTAGGGCTGACACTGATCTCTTGGGACTGTGTCAAAGCTGACAAATTCCCACCTCTTCCTACTGCTGGTGCTGTGCTGCTGCTTTAGATCTTTGCATTCCACAGGAGGTGGTGTGGGCAGGAGACACCATAGGTTGAAACAAAATTAACCAGCCCATAGAAAGTCTTTGGAACTATACAAGGTGTGCTGGCACAGTGCTCCTTTGTGATTTCCCTAACTTCTGCATGTGAAAGCACCCAGCATCACAGTTACTTCAGGGCCTGAATTTTTTTTCTGGGGTGGCAGAGCTTAAGTCAGAGCTGTGTCTCAGAGGAATAAGCCTAGCTGTAGTATTACTAATTTAATTTCTACGTGTCTATGAGCTGAAAGAGCAGGCACTGTTACCATGAGTGGGTTATGGGTTATAAGTATCAAGGAGAATGGGGAATTCTTTTCCTTGTGTTTGTGTCATTTGGCTGTATTTACTACAAGTGTTTGTCTGTGCTACCTTGGCATCTGCACCCCATAACTGCTGTATTTATCTTGACTGCTTTTCAGTTGAATAGAGAATAGTGTTGTCCCTTGACTTTGAGAACAGTCACACTGGAAAGCAAACTGATTTCCTTAAGTCCAGTATTGTGTCCCCCGCTATCAATAATAGACTTAGTGATACTCAGTCCTGTGCCAGTGGTCCCACTGGGATGGCTTCATTATTTGGCCCCTGCTGTATAAAACTATGTGAAGGGTGATTTAAAAATATTATTTAATGTGCTTCATGTCTTCTAAGTCATACCATCTTTTTGGAATTTCTATCAAATGCATTATGCTTGTCTGCTTTTTCTTTTCTAGTGCATTAGGATGCTTTCCTTATCAACACTAAGGTATTACCTACATACCAGTGATTATTTTTGTTGCTACCCGTTTTACAGAACGGGGGAAAAAATGCATGCAGTGCAGAAAAGGAAGAGGGATTGTCACAGGGCTCACTTGCTCTTACCCATGACAGCATGAGCATACAACGCCATCTTGGGTTGTAGTTACAAGTGGAGCTACAACAACTCCAGTTTAGTCTTCAGCACAGGTCTTTGTAGTAGTGACAGTTCTCAGATAGGCTCCAAGGAGCTTGGCCTTGTGTAAATCTCTTCCAGTGCGCTCACACATACAGCTTAGAGAAAACAGAAATTGACCTGTAACCTAGTACAGTTTAGGTAGAGCTGAGCATTCAGGGCAAGAACAAGGACAAGGGTATGCAGCAACATCAGCATAGCCAGTGCTTTATAAGGTGTTAGTATCTATGCTAACTGTAAAGCAGTCAAGGCTACAGTAAATACTGTAAATACTGGCCTGGGGTCTTAATATTGTGTTAAATGCTGGCTTCTTTTAGTACTGAGAACTACAGTAGGATATGTCTCTGCAGTAAGTTATTATATGGTTTCTATTTCAAATAATTTTATTATTATAATCTGTTCATTACGGTGATCTGGGGATGGACCAGGATCTGGCTGGTAGCAAGCAAAGCACCACAGAGCAAGAAACTGGTCCACAAAGTCTATCTTTGCACTTATAAGACTATGTTCAGGCAGCAGGATCCTGGAAAGTGGAATGTGCATTAGTGTGTATGATAGGGGGTTAAAAGCTCTTCAGAAAGTAGCATTAGCCTAGTGGTCAGATTTCTGCCCTAGCTCACAGGACGGAAGCCACTGTGAGCTGCCCATGCTCCAGCATGCTTTTTGGCCATGGATCAGAGGACTGTGTTCTGCAGCCTGTGGAGTAATTGCATCAAGTTTCTTGTAAGCAAGTATGTAACCCACTTCATTAAGCTGATAGAAGGCCATGTATTTGTTAAGGCTTTGGCTTGCTGTACTCAAATTGTTTATCTCCCTTTTTGGTGCAGAGCAGTGATCTGTGAGCAACCCCAGCTGAAGGCATTGTAATGCTATAGTACCTTACCCCAGTTGCCAGGTATTTCTGGGACATGAGCATGACGTGTGGGCTGTTGCATGAATCACTGCACATCTCAGCAGTCCTTGCATCAGTGAGTTTCCTTGGTGTCCCTTTGCTGCCCGAATTTGTAGTAGGCTGCAGGAAGCCTCAAGCAGAAGAAAACAGCATGCACATCCTTGCTTGTTGTCAGTATCCAGAATCTCATAGAACATACAAGGCAGCTTGTTCAACTACGGAGGTCACTTGGCCCTGAAGCAACTGCTGTAGACACTGTTGTGCTTACTTTCAGAGGCCAGAGCCACAGTCTACTCTCACTTCAACATCAATAGTGAACTGTGCCAGGAGCAGCTAATATATGTGGCCAGCCTAGCCTTTGCATCATAGCTTCTGGGGCAAATTTGTTGGCGGGAGCTGGGGTAAGACTGCCCATGTTGGGAAGTACTTGGGTTGGGAAGGATGCAGCCATTCCAGATTCAGTCCTGCATGTAGGGAGAAAAAGAGTTTCTCTAAATTACAACAAATCTATACATCAACAAGGAGGAAGATTCTCTTTCAGAAAAATGCTGTTTGTTCAAATCCCAACTTTCATGTCCTTGATACTAAAAAAAAAGAAAAAGGAAAAAAAAGAAAGAAATAAAAGAAGTTGAGAACATACAGCTTCATTTAACACACGTGCAAAGAAAACTCTTGTCACTATCTGTAACTCAGTCTTCTGATGGATTTCCCTATACTCGGGTTTTGAACAGCTATTTGTTTTTTCATGAGTGAAAGCTGATTCCTGTTGACCTGCACTTGATTAATGTGCTACTTGCTTTATCTAAGCTACATAGCCTTCCTGAAATTCAGTATATTTTTGCCTTACATTAGAGGGGAGTTATTCTGCAGTACAGCCTAGCAAATTGCTGCTGAAAGTGATAGAAGCAGTGGAAAAGAAAATGCAGCAGAAGATGGACTCAAAGAAAAAGAAAAATGATAGCCCAGATTTCCATAAAGGCAGAGAAATCAAGACTAGACAGGATCATTTACTATTTATTCTAATTGTTTTATATATCAGACCAGATTTCCAGCTGCTAATTGAGCCTAATAACTTGCAATTAAGCTATGCATCTGCTCCAAAAAGAAAAAAAAAAAAAAGTGCAACATAACAATCATAGAGCTTTGGTTATGTGCTTACACTATACTAATTTAAATATAAAATCTGGATTTCTGAACCACAAGTGCATTTAAGAAATGGATCATGTTGTGAAAGTGACACTATTATGAATAAGGATGGCAACTTTGCTTTCACCTGTGAAGTGACACTTATGCTTTTACCTAAAAAATGATCTTCACAGAAGGCCTAGAGGCAGTTGGCCTGGAGTAGTGTTCAAGGTCCTTCCAACAAATGTGAAGGAGAAATAAAGCCTGTAACTACAGTAGATGCAAATTCAGAGCAGCATTTATTGGTGTACTAACCAGACCATTGAAATATGTGACTATACTAATCCACCTCCTATTTTTCTGAGAGATCATCCTTAGTGTTCAGTTCAGACAAAGCTGTTGTTAAATCTTTAAATACAAAAGCCATTGTTTAAATTAAAATAAACTCAGATGGGTATGGTCAATCCATCCTTTCTCTAATATTTTCACTGCAGTCTCTGTAGTGAAAATAGCACCTGAAAATGTCCATTAGGAATGGTGATCCTTTTTTGTCTTTTACCAGGATCCAACCTCCAGGCTGAACACTGTGCACCACAAAGTCTGAGGGTTAGGGTTTGTGCTAGCTGGCCTCCTGCTAAAGAGATTTGATAAGAGACAGTAAATTGCCCACATACTGTCTTAAGTAAATATCACTTATTTCCTTCTCTCCTCCAGGTCAGAGAATACTTGGATAAGGCATTCTGAATAGCAACTCATAAGGGAATAACCCTATGTCTCCCCTAGGTTTTGCACTTACTTAGACCAGGGTCAAGGCTAAAGGTAGCGGTCTGACACAAGGGAAGCAAGTTTCTATTACCAGTTTCAGAAAATGTTTGTTTCCCCATTCATTCATCGCACCTTTCCTGAACTTTGAGGGTGCCAGGGGGTGTGCAAGTCTTGTTGTATCCCTAGCGAAGTTATGATTCCCCGCAACACCTTCCCAGTGAAGTGAGTTCCTCTGTCTGAATCTATTGCCTCTTTTATCTCATACCTGAGAATGATTTGTTCCAGGAGTATCTTTATGATGTACCTGGATGTCACCAAGGCTAGAGGAAATGCTTCCAGCCATCCTATAAGCTGGTATACTGTCACTAGTAGGTATTTAAGGCACCTCAGTAAAATCTACCTGACATTGCTGGAAGGGTCACACTGCCCAGGGTTGGCCTCCTTTTGCTATTTGCTTTGTTTATTATTTACTTTAGCATGTCCCTCAGTGTCTCCTTTTGCTAGGGCAAATAGACTTATGGTAGCAAAGATTTTCTGAAGGGTTCCCATTAATCCTCCGGAGCCCCAGCGGCTTCCCTCTTTGTTTCAAAACTTGTAGGGCCAATGACATGGATATCTGCTGTTTGCTGTCCTATGTAAATCAGTTATTCTTTTTCTCTGTCCCCACCACTTTTAATTATTTCTAACTCCTCTGACAGGAAACACATTTTATCCAGCAGCAGCTGAGCTATTAACCATAATAAAACAGACCAGGCCTGTTTTCCTGCAATTCCAAGGGATTGGAATTCTTCTTTCTCTAAACTTAATTAATTCTGCACCTTGTTCTTCTTTCTCTAAACTTAATTAATTCTGGCCCCAAAATACAAAAGGTACTAATTAAAATGAGTTTATCATCTGGACAACCTGTGTTATCAAGTACTGTGTCTGCTTCACCTTAATCACCCTCAACCTCCAGCCATACTGCAACCAGGGGCTCAGCTGGGAATGACTCCCCTGGCCCCCTCATTGCTAACTGACAGGAATGACGTTTGCTAGGTCGGGAGCCACAGCCTTAGCCTGTGAGCACTCCTTTTCTTAATGCCCATAGTCTTTACAACTTGCACAATGATCTTCCACCAAACACAGTCTTACAATGGGAGGGTCCTCTGCCTCTTCTCCCCATCCCACTGTCCCTTTCTTCAGCATTTCAGTATACATCCTAAGGAGATTTCTTCAAAAATTCCCCCTTCCAACAAAGGTGTTATTACACAGTATAGAATAACATATTAGTGTCACAAAACACAAAAGCAACGTTCTATTTCCCGTTTTCACAGTCATTTGCAAGGAAGGCTCAACCTTTTATTTTCCTTTGGCACAAACTGCTGACAGAAAATTTGTTCACAGGTCTTTTCAACTATTTAACATGCAATACATATCCCCTGCATAAACTAAGAATTCTAACTATCTCGTTACTCTGCATTTTCTCTTGCTTGTCCTCGGGGAACAGCTGAAACCTCTTCCAAATTGAAGAAATCTATGCATAGAAACTTAGCAGCAAAGTTTTCTTAGCATTAAGCAAGGTATTCTTTATTGGCAGCACTGGGGTAGCATCAAGATAACTCTCCAAGAATGCTCCACCAGTTGATCGTTAGAGAACAGGTTATATTTTCACATGTTACATATTCTTTGCATTCCCAAATTCATTATCCTATCCACTCCCATTGACTGTCTAACAGACATAGCCTTATTTGGCAAACTTTGATGCCATTCATCATCCCTCTAGAATCATGATGATCCACTGTTGGTCTAGTGTTAGTCCTTGGGGTCATTTACTTCCTCACAACTCTCTTGTCCCAAAGATTTCTGTGGAATGCAAGGACAATTGTAGAATTCTCTGCACACGCAGATAAGGAACACAAAGGGGAACGTTTTGATGCTGCCTGTTGCATTTTAGGCATTTCCTTGTTGTTTCTTTAGCCTTGTTAAGTCAGAATAGCCTTACAGTATGTCCCCCTATCTAAAATCACAATTAATCATCCACAATATCTAAAGATTGCTGTGTTGTTGTAAGCAAGCATTAACAGAATGTTTTATGTAATATGTTCTTCAAATCACTTCCCTGAGAGAAAATTTGTGTTTGAGCTCCAAAAATCACAGCTTTTTTTTTTTTTTTTTTTTTTACCCCCCACTTTGTTTCTTTATTCATTATTTGACACCACCTACAATTCATCACATCAGCTATCTTATCTGGAGGGGGTTAGATTTCCGGTGTAGCCCAAACCATAGGGTCAACTTCTGCATCTGCTTTTTCTGATAATTTATGCAGGGTTACTACAGTTTCAGATTTGCTTTATCTCTTGGCTATATTAATTGGCATTCCCAATTTAGCCATTAAATCTTCTCCCAATAAATTACAATCACAATTTGGTACATACAAAAACTTGTGCATCTTAAATTTATCTCCCACATTGATTAACAGTGTTTGAAGGAGGCGTACCCTTTCATCTTTCCCACTGACTCCTTGAATTACTAAAGATATCATCCTTCTCTTCACTGGACTTTTTCCTGATCAGGGGCTGCCTCAAGACTGGCTTGTCTCTGTAGACAATTTCTCAAACAGTGCTCTCTTGGTCTACATCCCCAGCACTGATCCCTGGCTTAGGTCAGGGAGATTCCTGTCTTGTTATGGGATATTCAGCTCCTCCTCCACTTGGGGATCGCCTGAACCCTCTCCGACCCTCCCCTCCCTTCCTCAAGGTATTACAGGTCCCTGCACCCCTCCCCAAGGAGGCTGAAGAGATAACTGGGTCATCACTCTAGCCCTCGTTTTCACTTTTTCCTCATGCTGTCTCCTGTCTCTGGCTGTTCCAGAATTTAGACAACATGAAGGGGCTATCCAGGGGTATCAAGGAGTCATCACCCTCCTTGCTGACGTTCCATTCCTCATCTTACTGCTGCACTCCCTCAAGTGTCCTTCCCTTTTTACACTCCCCAGTCACCATTTCAACTCACCAATGAGATTTCTTCACAGAGTCTCTGGCTCCTCCATTACCTTCCTTATCTTTCTTTATGGACTTCCTAGACTGTCATCCTGTCTGTCTCTGGGATGGTCCTGAAAACTCAGTCCCCTAGTATTGATGAACTCCAAAAATCAGTGAGGGAGCCCATCAGCTCACTCAGACAACTGCTGACTCCACAGTAGACAGATCCTAGATGAACCCCCAAGTTGTTGGGAAAATTTTATTCAAATGATCAGACAAAGGAGCCTGGGGCTTTATTTGAATAAAGGGAGAGTCCACTGGGACATGCCCTGTGGGGTCTCTCAAAGTATTGAGTGACAGAGCCCCTCTTTTATCCCTGTATCCCAAAACTAGCGAGCTCTTCCAGCCTTCCCACTGGCTAAGGTGATACAAGTTACAATAGTATTGTTAAGCTTGCCTAGTGATCACTGATGGATACCCCTGCCCTGCGATTTGTGTTTAGGTAACAGGAAGAGCTGTGTCTCTGAACCAAGGAGACAAGTAAGCTCTGTTGAGTCTTTGTACCAAAGAAATAGGAGAGCCTGTTTAGAAACAGTCTCTGAATCTGTAACATACTTCTGGGAAACTTCTGCATATGTAACAGACCTCTGTGTATATGAACTGAAGATCTTTTGTGTAAGCTATGTGTGATAGGAGGATTGCCCCCATGCATCCAGCTCTATCAAAGAATGTCTGTTTTCTAACACTCCAGCTTGAGTCTTAGAGTTCCTGATCTACCATCTTATGGTATCAAAGGTACTCAGGGTTCACATTCTTCTCTTCTCCTCAGTTGCTTAAAAGGAACTCATCCCTCCCAGTAGGTACCCCCATTTGTTTCCTTTGTTCATACATACTTTGTAATCTGAATTCAGTTTGTTGCTTTGTCCAACTAGAGTTATCCCTTCTGTCCTGTCAAGCAAGTGAGATTTGCAAGTAGTTGATAAAGCCTATCTCTTTGTTCTGCCAAGAAAGCAGAATTTACAAATAATTAGCAAAGTAGCATCTCCTGTCATATACCTGCAAGATAAGTTTGTTTAACCATTTTTTCCCCTCAGGTTTTAGTTTGCAAGGACACATTATCCTTTCCTTTTTCATCTCACCACAAAAGTCCTGACATCTGCAGACCTATTATGCCTCTGAGGTGGAATTTCCTTACACCCCCATGGTTTCATTCATGACCCCCCTTCAGTCTTGCCCTAGGGGCTGTGCCAGCCACCGGCACCTGTGCTCGCTGCAAAACCAGACGTTTAAAACTGGGGTCTTGGCATACCACTTTGCAGCCGGTGCTACGGAGCGTGCCAGGAAACGCTGGATGAGCTCAGTAACGGAGAATCTGACTGCCAACGGGAGCAAACTAACGGGCTGCGCTACACAACCCACTTCTAGCGCACAAAGCAGTGAAAACAGACAGGAGGCGCTAGCTTCTTGAGGTACGGATTTATAGGCTCTGCTTTCGCATTTTGGGCACTTTTCCTAACAGCAAGCCAATACACGCGGCTGCAAACCGCAGAACAACCAAACGAAAATCTGAGTATAAAAGACTAGTCAAGTGCAGTAGTGGGAAGGGGGGAAAGAGAGAACGAGGAGATCAATCTGTAACTGACTGTGAACAATCAATTGAGACACCCCACTACCTTCGGACCAGCCGGCAACAAAAGCAACCATCTCCATATTTAAAGCTCTTATGTTCTAGTACTTCTCTGTGATGGTGGTGTTATCTGGCTACCGATGTATATACATCCTATCTTCTACTCCTCTTCCACTAGCAACATACTCATGTTTCTAATTCCTGAGTTCGGATAAAAGCCGCGATTTCTTTTAAGTACAGGAGAAAAACCCCTCCATTCCGGGCTGCCCGCCGCCGCACTGCACTCTGGGAAGCCAGTATGCAAATCTAGAGGCGCGTTCGAACGCTCGCCGCTCGCTTTCTGCTGGGATTGGCGGCGCGGAGGGTGAAGCTGCGCGCAGCGATGCTTCTGGCCGTGCCCCTTCGTTCCTCGTTACCCTTTCTCATTTGTTCCTCTACCTTTTTTCTGCAATATCAACTCTGGCAAAGTTTATCCCAAGCGGGCAGCTTTTCCACAAGAATGGCTTCATGTAAATACAGCGTGGTTTATGTGGGGTTTTTTGTTTGTCTGTAAATGTTATTTCTCATGTTAAAAATCCTCTAATGGTCCTCCATGGAAAATAACTTGAAAATGAATGCAGTGTAAGAGAGAGGAAGGAGGGAAGGAGGGAAGGAGGGAGGGATTGATTGTAGACAGCAGCCACTTGCTTTTACTGTGTTTTCCTAAAGAAGTTAATCTTGTGGGATTGCACCTGTGTGCACATACACGTGCTAGCTGTACACATCTCCTTCCATCAGCAGATTTCACAGTTCTTAGAGTCAGATAATCATCTGAGTTAGAAGGGACCTTTAAAGGTCATCTAGTCCAGCTCCCCTGCAACAGAGAGAAGCATCTACAGCTAGATCAGGTTGCTCAGCCAGAAATACTTTGACTTGTATAATAATGTTAATGATTATTTGTATAATAATGTTAATGTTCCCACTGACAGACTGTAAAGAAGATGCTCATTAAGGTACTGGATACCTTTAGGCTGCACTTTATTCCCAGTTGTACCTGATTTAATCTTGTAAAAGACAAGATAGATTTCCCATCCCATGGCCTTCTCTGACTGTTTTCTCTTTTATGCATGAATTTTTGCCCTTGAATCCCTATAGAAGACAAGTGGAATCTCAAAACCAATTTGGTTTCTAGCAGCTTAGAGAAAGGGAATTGCTGGACACCCTGTTGTAGTGAACCCTGTAGTTTTCAGAAGAATTTTTTTTTTAAAAGCCCAGAGTGAAAAAAAGGCTGTATTTCTGCATCAGTTGTGAGAGGATGCAAGGCTCAGTTTTCTCCTCAGGACCAACTTGCCAGCCAAAGCTGGTCCTTTCCTCCTGAACTATTCTGTTTTATGTGCCCAGGCTACATGTTGTTTTGGTGCTCACCACCAGCTTGGTACTTCAAGCTTCCAGTGCATATGCTAGAGATTGACTACCTATCCCTCACCTGTGTTCTCATAATGTCTCCTACCAGTCTCTTCCCAGAACCATCTACTTTTTTTTTTTTTTTTTTTTTTTTCCATTTGCTGCCCTGTAAATTGCATCAACAATTGCTATTATGTGACCAATTGAGAGGAGTCCATGTGACAGTAACAAAATCTCATGCAGTAAATAGTTGAAAAATTTTTAGGCTCCCTTATGGTGGCACATAACTATGGGCAGAAGTATGTGACAGGCAAAGCTGACTATGACAGGAAAGGAAACTCTCCTCAACCCTCAAGCAGAAAGATAGCTGAGCAGTAGGTGTAATACACTTCAATTTGTTTTGAGGGGCTGTGTTTTCATAGCAGGAGCAAAACCTGAAACACAGAAGGTGGTATAGAAGAGAGACTACCTTTTCTGTAGTTGGCCTGGAATCGTATGATAAATGTTTTTTCTTTTCTTTAATACTAAAAATACCTATCTGTTGAGAAGATATGTAGTAAAAGGGTGAAGTGCTTCACTGTTTGAATGGATTATTAATAGCAATGCTTTTGTTTTGAAATAAAAGCTGCAGTATTATTAACTATCCCAAACTAAAACCTTTGTAACTGATTTTTATCTTATGTTTTCAGAACATGGACTACAATTAAATATAGTCAAAGATAATCACTGAGATACTGATCTCCTGTACTTTGATATCAACTTATTCTTTCTGCTTTTCTCCTATGAAAATTTCATTATCTTTATGTTTTGCTACTACAGAGTAACTTCTAGTCTGTTTCACTTAGTCTGGGTGTCTTTTTGCTTGCTTATTAGAAGGTCATAGACTCAGATCTTTATCTTGACCATCTTTTTCTTCTGAAACCAATTGTAGGAACACAAATCAGGTCTGATATGTTGCCTAGTCTTCCCATTTGCCATGAGAACTCTCCACTGGAGTAGAAAGTATTGGAAACTATGCAGAGTCCATGGTGCCATTCATAGTTGCTAGAGATATTTTCATTAAAAAATGATTTTGAAATGAATTGTTTGCAAATCGATTTATCCATATTTGGCATCTCCAAAACTTGGGTTGTTTTTCAATTGTTTGTTTTGTGTTCCTTGGTTTGTTTTTTTTTGTTGTTGTTGTTGTTGTTCTTTTTTTTTTGTCTTTGTTTTTTGTTTGTTTATTTTATTAGGAATTTTTCACTGTACTGTAGCTGTTTTATTCCAGCTAGCATGTACATTTTATTTTATACTTACTGGTAATTGGGTTCATAACTTCAGTATGTGTAAATCAATATTACTTTATTAACGTCAGTTACTGTTAGGTATTACTTGCATTGAGAATAAACCTACATGTGTCAGCAATACTCACAACCCCTCTGACAGACATCTGTACAACAAACAAGGAAGAGCAAGAGTTTGCAAGTTCTTCAACACAGATTTCTGATTTACATTCACAGGGCTAGGACAGAAATACGGAACAACATACACTTACCACAGTGCACTTTTATAACATGTCTCATTTAGGAGAGTAACGCTACATTACCTTGAATTGGTGGGAAATAAATTACAGATCTGTAATTTCAAGACAACAGAAAAAATATTTCATGTGACACTGTTAGCAGCACTTCCTTCAGAGGCCCAGTAAGATGGTTTTCTTCTTCTCAGGGTTTTGGTCCTCAGAGAGAGAACCTGTAGCCCTATGAAAACATTTTCTGTTTTCTTGATGACAGGGAGGAAATTGTGAAACATTTGGAATTGTGCAACATATCTTTTCTCCTTGCATAGCTTCCATGCAACTTTGAGTTTTCCCTCTGGAAATTAATTAAAATGACTTTATTTTATCTCTGCAGACTACGGTTATTTGTATATTCAGAGTTCTTTAGCACCTTTCCCTAGGGAATGCATGTTGAAGACATAGCTCAGTTTTTTCAGTGGAGTTAGTGATGTAGCATATCTGCAATTATTATTTCCTACACTAAGCATCTAAATTAATTCTTCAGGAGTTTTGTTGAAACAGCAAAACAAACTTCTACTGAAAGAATAATTTGGCCTAGAGAGAAGGTACTATATTTAACTGGACCTTCAGATGTTCAAAATGTTTGTCAACCTTACTGAGAGAATTTTGTAACCTGTTAGCCTTACATCACTTCTATATCACAGATCACAGAATGGCCTGGGTTGGAAGGGACCTCAAGGATCATCAAACTCCAACCCCCCTGCCGGGCAGGGCCACCAACCTCCCCATTTACTAGACCAGGTTGCCCAGGGCCCCATCAAACCATGGAGTTTGGTATGAGCCCTCTAACAACCCGCTCAACCGCAATGGCCCTTGTTTTGTCCCCCTCCCCCTTCATACTTAGTTTAAAGACCTTTCAATGTGTCCCGCCAGTTCCTCAACCAAGATCCTCTTAACCCTCAGAGACAGGGTACTTCCATCTGCAGCCATCATGCCAGGTGCTGAGCAAATTGCCCCATGGTCAAAAAAAAAACCAAAATTCCTGTGTTTGCACCAACCTCTGAGCCATTTACTTAAGAGGTGGGTTTTTTGGATCCTCTCAGTACCCTTTCCTGCCACTGAAGGTATAGAAGAGAAAACCACCTGCACGCCAGCTCCATTAACTACCCGCCCCAGTCCCCTGAAGTCTTTCTTGATAGACCTCAGGCTTTTCTCAGCAATTTCATCTCTGCCAGCCTGAATTACCAATAAGGGGTAATAGTCAGAAGGGCGAATCAGTCCAGGAAGTTTCCTTGAAATGTCCTTGACCCGTGCCCCAGGGAGGCAGCACACCTCCCTACGGATAGGGTCAGGCTGACATACAGGGCCTTCCGTTCCTCGCAGGAGGGAGTCACCTATGACAACTACCCTTCTGTCCTTCCAGGTGAAGGCAGTCATGAGGCGTGGGGTCGAACACTTTACCCGAGGCAACCTCACGGATGGACCTCCCTCCACAGTCTCACTCACCCCTCCCTCATGTTCCAGGGCCTCAAACCTATTGTGCAGAGGCACCTGGGGAGCCAAGGATGGTCAGGATGGGGGATGCTCACCTTGCCGAGCAGGTATCTGTTTTCACTCCTCCTCCTCTCTCAAATTGCTGCCAGGGGGAGGAGAGGACAGGGAGTTCACTGCAGCACCTCAACCAGCCGGTTCCCTTCTACCACCTGTTTGCAAGGCAGCAGGGGTTGACATGCTCCATGCAGAGCCTCAGCCATGTGCCAAGATTTCGGGGCTGATAGGGACTGGCACCACCAGTCAATCTCCCTCTCACAGTCCTTTATGGTCCTCAGCCTCTCTACCTCCTCCTTCAGGTCAATCACAAAGAGGAGTAAGTCATTCAGTTGGTCACATCTTATGCAAGTGCGGCCTCCATCGTCTGGCACTGCAAAGGCCAGGCTCCAGCAGTCAACAGAGCCAGTGACCTGTGTACTAGCATCTCGTGATGGGGCCTCAGTCTGAGTAGCCACACGTATCTTACCATCAGCCTTCCTCTTGTGCACGCACAGGTCCTCAGTCTGGCTCTCTACAGTCTTCTTGGCTACTGTCTTCCTCCTGCTTGAGCATGGGACCTCTGCCGGGGTCTCCACAGTTTTTGTGACACAAACCTTCCGCCGGGGTGCACCTATGGCAACCAGCAGGCTCAGTAACACTCGTTAAAACAGCCTACGTGGATCTCACACCCCGACTCCTCCTCTCCGTCTCTGAAGGGCAGCGACACATCGCCGCCCTCTCGAAGGCTTTTTCTAGGCAGGTGAGCGTGGATACAGAGCCGTTGCTGTGGCAACGCCACGTCGCGTCAGCCGCTCTCGCGAGAGCTGCCTGGCCGACAGCTGCGGCCGCTCTGTTGTGGCGGGGATTCCTCGTGTGAGGGAAGCGACCGGGACCCCCTATACCTCGCTAATAGTCGCAGCGGCTCTGCCTGAGACAGCTCCGAGCAGCGAACCTCGGCGATCAAGGGGATCACTCAGCTGAGAAAATTTCACAAGTCCCTTGGTCATAACATGAGGAAGATTATTTATACAGATTTTTGTTACCACATTTGACAAATTTATAGCATAAATGTTGCAATTGAAACAATTTATGATCGGTATTTAAAAACTGAGAAGGCTAGGGAAGCAATAATTTTTCCATTTGAACTTATTTTTTTTTCCTCTCATGCATGTGCACTGGCCCTTTGGCAATATATATATATATATATATATATATATATATATAAATGTTTCTTTGTCACAAAGACAGGTTGTCCTGTAGAAGATAAAGGTGCTGTGCTTGATGTAGGTAGAGTGCAGAGTCCCTGTGCAGAGTGACAGGGATGCATGAAAAGCATCAGCTATTTACAGGTGAACCGCTATATCAGGGCTTCCCTGAGTTAATGCCAAAGTAAGCAGAATAGACTCTGCCGCAGTGTGGTGCAACTACATGTTCCTGAAGGAGGGAGGAGAGGAAGGCATGCTCTAGCATCTGCCTGCAGGACTCGAACTGATATCTGATGACTGGATGCTATCTACATGATGGAAATTGCAGGGATCTCAGTTAAGTTACTTTTTTTTTTCTCGGTTCACTGAACTCCAGTGATCTGAGATGAAGAAAAAGTGGCTGTACTTTTTCAAACCTCATAAAATTTCATTTGAAACTTAGCAGATGAATACAAATTTCCAAGTTTCAGAATGTTATGAAGGTAAGAAATTTTCTGGAGACGTAATCATCAAGCAGATGTAAAAGACACTGTATGTCATTCTTGTCTTCAGAGATAAAGTACAGAGTAAACATTTGCTGTTTGAAGTATACAGTGAGTTGACAATTGTGATAAGAATTTATCAACTGATCCAGTGAATGTGTAGCCAGACATGAGATGTAATCATCAGAGCTGACTGGTATGTTTTTAGTAGTCTCCCAAATGTTTGAAGTCAGAAAGTCCTAATGTTAAAAAAGTAAAAGTTTGAATTTTTCACACACCCAAATTCACAACTGCTTATTTTTTGAAGAAAATGTTTTGAGGCAAACTTTTTCCTACATTTCTTGTGATCAGAATACATACAGCCTTTTCTGTATACAGTGATTACCTCTTCTTTCTCCCAAAACTAGTGACCTCTGGGATATTTTTGGGAAACCATGACGTGAACTGTGCATTCTGAGTGTACTTATTACCTCTGACTTTTGTGCAGATTTCATAGATTGGGATGAAGTCACTGGGATGAAGTCATTGGGCAAGTTGCTAAGGCTTTTTTTTAACATAATCTTGACATTGTTTTATCTTCAAAGGTTTGGTAAACTGAGTCACAGCTGGGAAAAGTGGTTTGTTAACAGGGTTGGCAGAATATAGAACTATCATCCCTCTGGTGTCTGAGTTTAAAAAAGACCTCCATGACTGAAAGAAGCAAAAGACAGAATATACACATTAGACAGATGGTTTTTATGTCACTTGTCCCCAGTAGACAAATATAGTATTATACTCTCTGTACATATATATATATATGCTACATGCTGGTACTGAGGCATTATACTCAACAGCTTCAGCTGGAGTGTGGGGTGAAGGCATCAGTTTTCCCTGATGTGTTTGCAGCCCTTCTTGCCCCAGAACTTGTGAAATGCAGTTTTCAACCAGGATCATAAATTCATCTATTCAGTAAAAAGTCTAACAGGATGCCTGTTATGCAAATGTGTATGTTGCAGCACCAAGTGAACATACCACCCTTGCGCTGAAATAACTGCGTGATCCACAGGTATCTCTGATCAGCACCTCAGTGGCTCTATGCCTTGCATATTAACTTTAATAACTGACACTAGAATTTCAGTATTATCCCTGAAGAGTAACATTTACACATGCAAATCCTTCAAGTCTTGTCTGCTTCTCCAGTTTTTCTTCTGCTTATCACAGGCTGTTCCTCCTTCCTTAAACAGCATTACTGAGCTGCTTCAAGGCGGAATTAATACCAGAACTCCTAGCTTATAGGCATATATAACAAATAAATAAACAAACAAACAGAAATCCCTCCTGGCTTGTCAATTTTGTTATGGAGTGAGAAAGACTGCAAGCCTCAAAAGCAAATATTTCTAATACAAGGTACAGAGGCAGAGCCCTCTTGAAATAGATACACTCTTCACAGTGATATTGTATGCCTGCTTAAATGATAACTGACATGGGACTTCTCGGTGTTTTGTTCTCTTGATTGAAGCACTTCTGTAACTTCGTAATTTAATATTACACTAACAGTAACAATTTAAGTATACTCAGTTTTATTTTCTCACAAAAATGCAAAAGTACAAATGGATTTCATAGGTCCCGCATCCATCAGAAAGCTAAGATTCTTTCATTATGAAATTTGTAGTTCTGTAATGAGTATCACTCCAACTTCTGGGAGCTATGAACACTCTCCTGGCCTGTTCAGATGGGTCCCGCACTCCTGTAAGGCAAATGTACAAGCCAGGAGGAGGCAGATTGTGGAAGATAGCATATTTAAATATTGTGCTGTTTCTTGTCCTGACAAATTAATCCAGGAAATGGGAGAAAGGCTCCTGGGTACAGAGTGATGTGGTTTCCACTCACAGCCTGAGGAGAGATTTTTAAGACTGGGAGGTCAGGAGAAGGCTCACAAGTGGGGAAGTTTTCCAGGACCCAGAATGTTTCCAACCACAGCACACCACAATGCCAGAAGAGGAGTCATAGTCATCATACTGATTAACAGTACTAAATTCTTTTAAACTCAAAGAGAGTTACCAGAAGGCCATATTTGGTCCTCATTAAGAAAAATCTTCCATAATATTTGAGAAGGCAGAGCAGTGAAATACTGTAAGGGAGAAACAAAGAAACATGAAAGAAAATGCTGAAGGAAGACAAGTCAACAGAAATAATAGCATTTTAGTCTATAGACTTCAATAATTTAACAATAACTGCATATTTCAAATAAATGAGAAATGTTGATACAATGAACCCACAGGAAAAAAAAAAAACAATCTGTTGTGGCTGTAAGGATGCATGCCTGTCAGCATAATTAATGTCACATTTAGCTTTAAGAAATGAAAATATAATTGCCTAGTCTATAATGAGAGGGCTGAGACTGCTGGAGAAAAGGAGCTTCAAGCAGCTACCTGTAGGAGGTGATCAGAGAAAGATTTGAAGATCATTACCACCTCAAATGAAATACCTTTCTGTGTAAAACCAGGGCTTTCACCTTGTACAGTTCTTGCATTCTCTAATAATCAAATGGTATATTTGCATAAAGCACCCAGAGGAAATGGTTCTTTTGCCTACTATGTAGATTGTTCAGGCAACCAGTCATCACTTAACTTTTACTATTTATCTTTTTGTCTGTTGTTTGATTTCCTCATTCTGTTAAAAACACACTTGCAGTTTTAAGTATAATGTAATAGAATAGAAAAAATATAACTAAAGCAACATTTGCTTACTTTACTCCTCTACCCCAGCAGTGAGTAACTCTTTCAGCTGCTGTTGTACAAATGCCTTTGAAGCACAATGCCTGTCTTATTAACAGTGGTAAAAAAAAATCAGTTATCAGACACTGGCTTCTCAAGATAACTGAAGAAAGCGTGGTCCAAGAGGGACTAAGGTTAGGAAAAGGAAATACTTTGAATGTTCATTTATTCCAGAAAATCAGAAGCTAACAGAAGGGAGTGTCAGCTTACAAATTAGAGGAAATAAAGGCAACGAAATTTGTCAAAGTGACAAAGCACTTCAAAAAGTGGAGGAAGGATGAGAAAAGTTAAATTACATGTATAAAGCCGGAGAAATACTTGAACTCTGGTCACTGAACCACTGTTTCATTCTGCACATAGTAGATTGACATCAATAGCATTTCAGTAATGTTCCACTGTAAATAATATATAAAACAGCATAACTTCTGCGTCAAAAGACTAGTCAAATGCAGCAGTGGGAGTGGAGAAAGAGCAAAGAAATCTGTAACGGACTGTGATCAATTATTATAAATGCCATTGCCATCGGACCAGCCGAACTTGTTTCTCTACGGGGAAATATTTATAGCTCAAAAATGTTATTACTTTTACATTACGACAATAGCGCACTTTAGATTTACAAAACAAAATAATTGTGCTGCACTTTTTAAAACTGTACAGTTGTATTTGTGTTAAAAACTCACAATGTAATTTATTTTATTTGGACCTTTTGCTTTTGTTAACGACAGACACTGTTGCATGATGGGTAAGTGGTATGCAAATAAGAACCCTTAAGCTATAAATAGCAAATTGGCGCAGAAAACTGCGGCTTTCAGAGAAGCAGCCTAGTGCCAGTGTCAAAAAGTATTACAAGATGATCTCTGATGTGAAAAAGGTAAACACACCTAGGAGTAAAGTAAATGCCTCAAAAGTATATCATTATTCCTGGATGATCTTAAAGTGTATTGGGTAAAGAAAGCATCAAAAAGGTACAATTTCTGTGAAATACTCTGCTTGCAAGCAAAGCTAGTTTTAAAAAAAGTCACCCTCTTGCCCCAACTCACTCATACATCCCCATCACCCACCCCTCCTCATCAATGCAGAGAAAACTTATTCAGCAGCAGTGCTCCCCACTTCAAGGAGAAAATAACCTCAGTTTTGAAAACCAAAAGGCATGAAGTACGAGAAGGATTCTGGTTGGCGTGGGTCAGTTCACTGACATAGTTAACAGTGCAATTCTACGTATAGGACACTCATGAAGATGATTAATTACAACACAGGGTAAGGAGTTGTTCTGCCTTCCAAAGTCAGCATTTAATTCACTGCTATTTAGTTTTATTGAAGTTCTTTTTGTTATCTCCTTTCTGACTGCCAAGCAAGAGAGACCTTCAGAACACTTCTGATTTAAGTCTGAGCTCCTGAGATATCGCCTTTCCTCTGCTATTCTCTGATTACATATTCCCATCCATTCCCATGCAACATCGTAGCTAATACAGCAAAGTAATGCATTGGTAGATAACACTTAAAGTTACCTTTTCAACCCAACTACTTCAGCTTGCATTTGCACAAGGTGGCACAAGAAAACAGAGGACTTGAACTGCCCTGAAAAATCCTCAGGAGCCTAATCTGCAGGTGAGATTAGCAGAGGGGACAAGGTCATCATAGCCCCACCTGCTTCATGGAGCACAGCTGCTGTCTGCTTCATGCCTGCTGGTCTGCAGTCTTCCCCACCGCCTGCCCTCTGTGGCCAAGAACGGCTGTGGTGATGTTCCTGGGGTGCCACAGCATTACCCATCCGTGATTTGTGCTGCACGGGTGGCATCACGTGGACACTATCTGGCCTGAACAGTGACGCAGTCTGCTGTGTCCTGCTGGTGCCAGAGGAAATCTCTATGTACTTACAAATGTTTGCTATTGAAGCCTCCTCATACTTTGTCTTTACAGATGGTGAAATGGAAACCAGAAATCTCCTTGCCACAGATCACAACCCAGCTCTGCCACAGACTTAATAGAAACCTTAATTTGAGTCCCACGCTCTAATTACAGGATGTTTCCTCCCACTCTGCTGTGACTTTTGTGGAGATGAAGTAATCTCCCTTGTACCATCCTACAGAGCCACGTGTGTGCATGTGGCTGTGCCTGAACCCCACCTGGGAGGTGGTTGGAAACATGAATGAAATCCAGTGTTTTTCTTGCTGCTCACTGGCTGAATGCACACAGGGTGTAACACAAAGCTACTTGCAGGCTCCACATGTGAGCAGGACTCTGCTACAGAAGTTTGTAAAGGATTTGTCAGATCCACAGCAGAAAATTGGCTAAATTTCTAATCTTGTTTTAGGGCTGTGTTTGTACAGCACGACAACTAATTTCCTGATACACAATTTCTGATAATCTTGAAGTATTGTGGATGTATTAAGACTCCTAGGAAGAAAGCACAAGGAGTATATGCTAGAAAGAAATTCAGTTAGACTCATAATTCCATTCTGTATTCAGTGAATGCTTTTAAGTCTGCAATGAATTAGAGATCTCATCAGCAAGGTACAGAGAACAAAAAGAAATTACTAAGAAAATGAATCTCATACTGTCATATGCAGTCCTGCACTTGAGCTGGGGCAATCCTGAGTGCAGATACAGGTTGGGCAATACAGGGCAATGGCTTGAACACAGCCCTGAGAAGGATTTAAGGGTGCTGGTTGATGAAGGATTCAACATGAATTCAACACAAGCTGGCAATATGCACTTGCAGCTCAGAAAGCCAGTCATCACTTGGGCTGCATCAAGAGAAGCATGATCAGCAGGCTGAGGGAGGTGACTCAGCCACTCTACTCTACTCCTGTGAGACCCGACCTGGAGTACAGTGTCCAGTTCTGGGGTCCTCAACACAAGAAGAACATTGAGCTTGTTGGGGTGGGTCCAGAGGATGGCCACAAAGATTATCAGAGTGCCAGAATGCCTTCTCTACAGGAACAGAATATGAGTTGGGACTTTTTAGCCTAGAGAAGAGAAGGCTCCAGGGGGACATAATAGCAGCCTTCTGGTACCTGAAGGGAAAGCTGGTACCCACAGGAAAGCTGGGGATGGACTTTATAAGGGCATATAGCAACAGGACAAGGGGAAATGGCTTTGAACAGGAAGAGAGTAGGTTTAGACTAGATATTAGAAATAAATTCTTTACTGTTAAAGTAGGTTCCAATCACTTGGAAAGATCATTTTTTTTGGCTCCGTACTGTTGAATTTTCCATAGCTAGTTTAAAATTGTATGAAAATCAAGGAAGTTTTACTTCGCAGTACTTTGAATAAGTATCCTAAAAACAAACAAACAAAAAATTATTTCTGAGATATGAGCTATGCTATTGTTTGTTAAGATTAACAGAATTTATAAAATATTTCCTGTTAAGGAAAAGTTGCTTTTCTTAAGGAAAGAGATTTGACTAAAATGAGTTGCTTTTCACTTCCTTTGCAGTAGAAGGAGCCATCTCCTAGTCTTTACATTATCAGAACTAACGATGCGAAAACACTCATAGATCTGCATGTTGCCTTACATTCAGCGCACTTTGGAATATATTTTACAGTGCATGTTGAAATGTCAAGTGAGGTCATTTGTTGCTTTTAGTGAATACCTATACAACTCTCACTAATATTACATGTAGAAAAGTTGAGTAGCACACTATTTGAAATACATTGCAGAATCTTTGTCACCTTTTCATGAATCTGTAGCAATTAAAAGTAACTATATGTAAACAATAAGGAAGGATTCTGTAATAACATTAACTCTCTCACTTTACATGTCTATTATTTTGTTTGTGGATTAAGTCTTTAAATATACAGTTGAAAACACAGACAGTGGAGAGGAAGTCAGCATTAAAAACAACTAAGCTAGTTGGGAGAGTAGTGGGTTAAAATAAACATATTAGCGCAAGCTATATGTAGAAATCCTTGTGAGCTTCTACCAGAACCTGTCCTGTTGCATTCCAAGTGGCTCTTCACAGTATTATTAGATTTATACTGAAAAAGTTCATACAGAAAATGACATATATCCCCTACTTTAGCTCTGAATCCCAGTTCATGCTGCAAGGTATCTAATTAGTATGATTAAAAAAAAAAAACTAAAACAAGAAACTGAATTTGAGGCCCATGGAGATGTTTCTGGAACAAGATCAAGGATGAAGTTCAGAGTAAGGAGCACAGAACTAATCTTGATGACTTTCTGCAGGATGGCCCAGTTTCCATCAGCAGGGTTTATGAGTATTTTTTGTTTCTGCTATGATAAGGGATTATTTATAGAATTATAGAATGATAGAATGTTTGGGTTGGAAAGAACCTTAAAGATCATCTAGTTTTAGCACTTCTGCAACGGGCAGGATTGCCACCCTCTAGACCAAACTGCCAAAGGTGCACTTCCAGGGAACGATTATCCACAGTTTCTCTGGGCAACTTGTTCCAGTGCCTTGCCACTTCCTGAGTAAAGAATTTCTTCCTAACATCTCATTTAAATCTCCCTTTTTAGTCTATAACGGTTATCCATTCTATAACTAAACTCCTTGATAAAGCATTTCTTCCCATCTTTCTTGTAGGCTTTCTTTATTTTATAGCATAGACTAAGCTTGCTATAGGGGACAGCCCTGGTAACCTCCTCAGTGTATTATGCATATGGTGAGATGTCTTTTGTGAAGCATATCTCAGATTGAAAGAATTAGTTTTACCAGCATTTCAGAACTTCTCTCTGATTTCTTGTATAATTATTCAAAAAAACACAATAACATTTTGAGATATTGGATTTTTTCAAACTACTAGCTGCAGAGAATTTTCCTTTATGTGTTTCTACTCCATTTTCCCCTAGGAAATGCCACTTGACACTCAACTACTTTAGGGAGAGTCATGTTAATTAAATAAATATACAAAGTCCATTTTACTGATAGTTTGTCCTGCTGAATTTGAGGGCTTTTTTTATGATGTTTATACAGTGGACCCTGAATCATTGTGACTTCTGGAGAACAGCATAATGCCCTAATTAAATTACTGGAAAAATCAATGGACAGTAGAATCCTCCAAAGGTGTCTGTGGAATTGAAGAATTTTGAAAACAAGCAGGATTTTCTCAGAGACTGCTAAGAATATAGAATGTCTGTTGGGTATGATAACTCATAACCAAGACCAATACTCAAGAGATCACTTTCTATAGAAGTACACAAGAGCCACTGATTTCTTTTCTTTGAACAGGTCCAACTTTTCCACAATTTTTTCACATTTAGTAACAGGGTGTTTTTTCTTTCTTTTTTTTTTTCTTTCTTTTTTTTTTTTTTTTGTGGGTGGGGGAGGGAAGGTGGGGAGGAGGGTGGCTGTTTATATTGTTTTGTGTGTGTATAATGTTGGGTTTTTTTCCCAATTAAGACACCATGGATGAATTCCATGTTCCTTTTGAGGAACTGTCTTAACTTACTGTTTGCCATGAAGCATGTACAGCTTCCCTTCTTTTCTGAAGATACTTCTGTGTGCTTAGATTCTTTCTGTCAATGGAGTAGATATTTCCCCAGCATTGTTTCCTATTTTGTTACATGCATTTTTTATATCAAGTAGTACGTATAAGATGACCTACTGAAAAGCAAAATGTTTCATATCTCCATTGGTATTTCATAGGTCATTCATAGGGCAACAATCAGACAGCTCACTGAAGAAACTTCATCTGGATTTTTGTATAATCTTAACTTTTGACACAGCTGTACGTGGCACAAAGCATATGACCCCTTCTTGGCTGTTTGCTCAGTCATGTTCTGACTGCGACCCCAGCAAATGGATTGCTCACTCAGTCCACCTGAGCATCAGTAAGGATGTTTACTCTAGGTCACTGTTCCTCAGTTGTTCCTCCAAAATCTCAGTGAGGTTAAAAAACAACAACAACAATAACAACGACAAAACAGGTGAATTAAATAACTCACCTTACTCACAAGGTGTTGACTTGTGCTTTTTGATGATAGTGACTGGATTTGAAGGAATGGCATGGAACTGTTTCAGGTGAGGGCATGGCTGGGGATTAGGAAAAGGTTCTTCAGCAGAAAGTGTTTGGGCATTGGAACAGGCTACTCAGGACACTGGTCATGACACCAAGCCTGTTAGAATTCAAGAAGCATTTGGACAATACTCTCAAACATATAATTTAGATTTGAGTGATCCTGTGTGAAGCCAGGAGTTGGACTCAAAGGGTCCAACTTATGCACGATATTCTGTGATTCTATGACTCTACACTGAGTATGAGTAAGGGGGAATTGTAAGTCCAATGGGTACACTAACCACCACTGTCAACATGACTGACATGTAGCCAGAATGACAGACCCATGCCCTGGGACTTACAGAAAAGTAGCCAGATATAGAAGGGAAAGCATGTTTTAAATTTATCTTAGAACTGCTATACAGTGGCCCTGACCATTTCATCTTACAAACATCTTTCTACCTTACAACCCAGATAAAGTTACGAAAAGTGTTATAAACAAATCTAAAACTTGCCTTTTGGGACAAATATTAAGAATCCTTCTACCTAGCAGACCTTTGCACAGCAACAGAGATATAAATACATAGAAAATGTGGCAGATGACGGTATAGGTAACGTATCATCATGAAAAGCACATTGGGAAAACACATAGTGTGTTCCTCTTAGACAAGAATACTTTCGCTAATTGCTCTGCGTAGCTAGAATTTATATTATTTATCTCTGATCATCCCTGCGACTTAATAATTAGGTCTTGTCATAGTGAATATAACCCATCATCTTTTTTTGTCAAATAGGTGATAGAACTTGTAGTGTCATTCCTCCTCAATATAGCAGGTCTCATAATCTTCAGTGTCAAAGAGAACTGCAAGTAAAATGAGTGGGATTTTTTGCACGCACATGATACAGCCATATAAATGTTAGAAAAAATGTTTAAATTAGTGATCCTGGATTTCTTCAACTATTTCTTCAGCAATCTTCCTGGACCCTATTCACTTCAAGACTGAGTTTTAAATTGCCATTCAGTTTTCAAGGACAGGAATTTGCACTTTTTTTTTCTGGAATTACTTTTTGATGTTATTAAAATCAGCAATTGTTTTTTCTTTCCTCCTGTGCAAAGATAGAGAAATCAGTCTGTGGGCCTAAGAAATCATATGTGTGTGTCCTCTCCTATAAAATATCTTTCTTGAATGCTAGTGAATCTTATTAGAAAGTTCTTCACACTTTACACCTTTTCCCACTTTTCACTATTTCCCATCTGGATATAGCTTATCCATTATATACATATATTTCCATCCATATGGAAAAATATATAATTTTTCCATAAGAGCGTTTCCTTTCCAGTTCTCCTCAACTTCTTAGAAGCAAAGATTTTTGTTCCCCCGGTTCCATTTTGTTCTCCTCAGATTAGGTAACAACACCTAAATCTTACCCAGTTGTCAGTATTTTCTTCTCCTCTTGCTTTTTATTTAAAACCACCATCAGTGCCCTTCTATATTCAAAAGAGTGAAACATGAAAGGTGTATTTCAAAGGAGATCATAAAATATTGTTGAAGTAACAATTTCTCAGAAACGAATCTTAATAAATATCTGTATTTTAGTAAAAAGTGGTAGTTATCTGTAACAAATGGCAGAGGATGGTAAAAATCAAGTCTTTGTGAAATATTATAATACACACATAGAAAAACTCTCATTCCTTTATTTCAGTGGGATTTGTCTGCATGCAGCCATGTGTCCAGAACAGCCAGTGGGAGATGTTTCATTTCCTCTATCGCTAGAGGGCAGAACTTTTGCTAAATAAACCAGCGGGAAAACAGAAAGGAAAACAAGGACATTCAACAGTCTTTACATCGTAAGTAGCACTTTTTTTTTTCTTCTTTTGTTTCAGGTCTGAACTATCTCCCATAAAAGTTTTGTTACATAGTGAGTATTGACATCTACAGCACTAAGAGTTTAAGTGAGAAGATACTGGGTCTGCTTAGTTACAGATCAATAGAATTGACCAGCAGCTGTCAATTTGTTGGGAAAAAACAGGTGCATAAAAAGTAGTAAAAAGAACAGTCAAGGTTAACAGAAGGATGAAATATAGAAAAGTTAGTTTAACTAACAGTAGTAATTTATGTTGACTCATTACTATTGGACCAGGTAGGCCTGCCTTTCAGTTTTTATATAAATCTCTTAAATTACTGTTTCACCCTAGTTAAGATGAGTTTCTTAACTAATATAAGTGAATATAATTATTAATCTTCACTGTGAATTTGTTTTGTAAGCACAAGTGCATGAAGACTCTGTACCCTCTCTGTACTTCTTTGGAAGGCAGAATGTGTTCTTGGACACATACAACAAATCCGTATGATGGGAAATATATGCAAATGACCAAACTGAAAACTCTCTGTGGTATTAAAACATCAATTTAGTTATTTGGATACTGAGACAGAGGTGTGTTTAGTTACTGAACTAAAAATAATATGGGGCACTTTGTAACAGTTGCAGAAATGCAGATTGTTTTTTTTTTTCTGATGTCTTCAGACTGTAATTAAGAAGAAAAAAATATGACAAAATGCAGCAGATGGCAGTAATGTACAAAGGAAACATGATCCTTTGCTTATCTCAGGATTACTCTGAGCACGCAGACTTTACTGCTCTCCACACTGACTGGCTAGCCTAAAGCTGTCAGATGACTCCATTGACTTGTGTGGATTTCAACTTGCTTTAGTATGTTTGTCAGCAAGTGTCTTAAATCAAGATCCAGACAAGAAGATTCAAAGCTGAATGCCTTTACAAGTTCAAAAGAACATCACGAAGGTGCTGTCAGTGTGAATAAATAACCAGAGAAGAAATAGCTCTTCGTATGAGGGCACATCTACTCAGAATGTCATCCTGACTTCATTTTAGATATATTTTTAGTGCATTTGCAGCTATTATTAAACGAGTGAATCAGATAAGTCCCATCTAATGGTTTTTAAAGTGCAGTGTTTCATTAATCCATATCTACTGAAAAAAACAGATCAGTATGACTATCCTGAATATTGCTGGAATATGAATTTCATCATATATTTTCTGCAAAAATTATAAAAACTTTCAACTAAAATAAAGCATGTTCAAGTATTATCTTTGTGTTTCAAGGCATTATAGCATCCTAGGAACACACATCTAAAAATAATGCGAAACGTAAATTCTTTGTTGTTTCATGCAGCTCAGAAGAGTGTTATGAGAGAGTTCTTCACACTTGACACAATCTATTCCACTCCTGGTCTCTGCTCACTCTCTTTTCTGCCAAATTAATAGTTCCAGGCTCATGAGGTACTACTTCCTCGCATTAGAAACAACTTTCGGAATAAAATAGTCAATGAAAATGAAATTAATTATTTCATGGTGCATGGGGACTGTTAGGTCATGGTCTGAACCAGTGATTAAGCACCTGGTGAGGGGATGTAGCCAGCCCTGAGAGCACACAGGGGGAAAAAATTCACCTGTGTGACTGGACCCTAACTCCATCCTGCCCTAACTTCATTTAAGGGCTGGAAGACACAATGGAAGAATCTTTATTTGGAGACTGCTTCCTTTGGAGTGTTTGGTCTGCTCTGATGCTCAGAAAGAGGTAGGCAATTCCTTCTTTATTACTGGATTGCGACTGCTACTTTTCTTGGTTTTATTTCCTGCTATATTTCTGCTGCCTATTCTTACATGCGGTGAGCCAGGCAGGAGTTCTGGTGTCTTTGAAGAATTGCTGTGGTATCTTGTTCTTCAGTGACACTTAACAATGGACTTTTTGAATATCTTGCACAAAAGAATCCGGGGGGAAAAGTAATTGGAAAACCATGGGCTCTTTATATCACGATGGGAAAAACTGTATCTGTGTCATAATATGGAATAATATCAGCACTGCAGCAAACGGCATCTCTGTCATGAATGCAGTTAAGAACTAGACTGTAAAGGATAGCTTGACCTTGATGTGTTCAGTCATAGCTTCATGAAGTAAAGGGATGGTGTGTATGGAACCTCTTAGGTCATGGCCTGAACCAGTGACTGAGTATGTGGTGAAGGTAGTGTAGCCAGCCCTGGGAGCACAGTTGCAAGCAATTCACCTGCCTCATTGGAACGGGTGGACCCTGGCTACACTTGTCTCTAACCATGTTTAAGGATGAGTAGCCTCAAGGGGAGCACCTCTACTTGGAGACTGCCTCCTTTAGAGTGTTCAGCCAACCCTGATCCACAGAAAGGGGTAAGCAATTTCTTCGTTACTGGGTTGTGACTGCTACCTTTCTTGGATTTAGAGCAACAATGTCTGCTGCTACTTGTCCTTACACACACTAAGAGAGAAAACAAAACACTATTCCCTGTCAGTATTGTGATGGATAGAAATGAATACTATTTGCTGTAAATAAATAAATTGAAGTTATGAGAAAACCTGCCCTGTTCTGAGCGATGCTCAGCAACAATGTTAAAGCATTTATGCCAAAGCATCTGCAGATTTCATAATGATTAATATAGCAGCTCTTTAGCCTTCAAAAGGAATGCATTCATACACATGTGAACCAAAACAAACAAACAAACAAAAAAAACATAGAGATGATATGAAGACTGTGAAACCTAACCTCTGTTATCATGAGTATGTCTTTAATGTGAGCCAATTTTTCCCAGCCAGGGAGTCATGTAGAATAGGATTGGTTTCTGTTGGTTGAATGTTTAGATACACCTGAGTTAAGAGAAAATAGTTGTTCTTCTATTTTATGGACTTCAGTTTCATGCTATGCCCATCACTCTACTTTAGTACCTTTTAATGGTCTATTTTTATTATGTATATCACATCTCTTCTCAATTGTATTAAAAGAGATATCTGAATCAAATTCATAATCTTTATACTCTCAATTTTTGAAAAACAATTTTAAGTTTAAGTTTTCCTGGAACATGGTGAAGTGGAAATTCTGCTCGGTGGAAGTTCTGACAACGATAGGCCATGCTACAGTCAGTTCTTTGGGTCATTATGTGCATGTAAGAAATGAGATACTCCTCAGTTTCTTCTGTAGATGAAATGAGAGATTGAGAAGAATAATTACAAGAAATACTCCCTCAAAGAGGAAGAAAATATTTTTTAATAAGAAAATGCCAACAAATTTCCAAAGGGACAATGAATATAATTCAGAAAGAAGCGTTATAAAAGAGAGAAATGTCATAAACAAAACACGAACAAAAAACACCAAACAAGAAAACTGCTTGTAGGTGTTTCTGTTCTTGCTCTGTAGGAAGTTGAAAATTATAATTAAAAATAGGAAACTCATTGAATTACGTTTACGCTTGCAGAACAAACTAAGGATGTGCAACATATAGAAATTCTAGCTGCTTTTTAATTACCGTTTTAACAACATAAAATTATGCTACATGCTAATTATTATGATTTGAATAGAATATTAATTAGTAGGGAGAGTTAAGCCTGAACATAAATAAAGATGTTAAATGAATACTGTTGGTGAACACTTATAATTAGCATTTCATTGTATAAGTAAATATTAATTGCAAGTTAACCAAAGAACTACAGAAAAATCTGTAGTTTTGAATATGATGTTGGCTCCGTATGGCTGCATTTAATCGTTAAAGGCATCTGGATAAACATGCTGTCTCCCAGCTCAGTTCTCCATAATCCATAGCGAGTAAATTTTTCTTAATGTCTGTCAAGACAATGACTGTTGGTTTGCTTTCTGTGGTATTGTTTTTTTTTTTTCCTTAGTCAAATAGGAAGCTGGCCAGGAGTTCTCTGACCTCGTAGTCACTTTTAGAATTTGCTCAGTGAGAAAAGTTGTCTGTGCCACATGATATCCAACGTGTTTCAACAGCATTCTGCCTGCATACTGAGGAGATGACAACGTGAGGACCCAAAGGGAGCCTCTCACTATCCCTGTCCCTGTCAAAACATGGTGCTGCTCATCAACAACGATCTGAGCACTCTGTCTGCTTCACATGCTGCCACTAGTAGAAAGATACAGGAATTAGATCTTGGTTATAATTCCATCTGGGATTCACAGGGCTGAATAAAACCCAACTGACTCTCTAGTTCTACAATACTAACAGTAGTTAAGGGTCTAGTTTTGTCAGCTGTGCAAGCACTAAAAGTCAGGGAAGATATATGCCACACAGTAAAATAACATTTTTAAAAACACCGAAGGCAAAGACTTAAAATCCTTTATATTTTCTAAATATTTGACCATTATGTAATAGTATAGAAATAATACTCTAATTGTAAATACAAATATTTTAATTGCAGCTTTTTTGTGAGAGGATTTTTGTTGATTAAATGACAAATTAATATTTTATCACTTTTGCCTGTGCTACCAGAACTAAAAATAGAAAATAGTACTGTTATTTAACCTAGCACTGTTGCATAACTTCTGGTAATGCATTAGATACCTTAAGAAAACTACATCATCTGGACAGAACGTATTGTTTGCTATTTTTTCCTGCATTAAACAGTAACATGCAAATTAAATGAAGCCGATAAAAACATTTTTATTCTGATAAAATATTCATTTGTTTTTAACATTTTTTTAAAAATCATAGAAGTAGATACCAGTAGAAAGAAGCAAGAAACTCTAAGCACAGTGAGCTGTGTATTTTTTTATTATTAATATCTTTTTTGCTACCTTGGGTTTTGTAGAGAATAGATTGTTTAAAACAGCATGTTGAAAAGTGAAAATTATTTTCAGCTAATAATGATTAGTTATCTGATGTTCTGTCATACAAGATTGAAGAATTGCTTTATAAAAGCCTGCATCATCTTTATTCTCTGAAAATAAATAAAGAAGAGAGGCATAAAAAGTGTGAAATGCTCCAGATGGCACGCTATGGCTGTGAGAGCAAGGTGCAACCCCAAGGCCTCCTGACCCATAGCTATCTTCTTGACTGTTGCCAGTCAGGCAACAGACCAGTGAGTTATGAAAAGGATATGCATGTTTTTTATTTCCACCAAAAGACTCAAATATTAGTTAAGAGTGAAGAAGTGTAGATACTTATTTTCATTATAGTTGACAAATGATCTAATGGTCTTCTTAAAACTCATAATCAGCATCTTGCTGGAGGTATTTGATATACACAGCTAAATAAGTAACAAAAGAAAGTGAGACCAAAACCAAAGTGAAAATGAAATTAGCATTAAACTCCACAATGTAATCCCAAAGTAACTGAAGTGCTACTGAGACGCTTGTGCTACACTTACGGCAAAAGTCATAAAGGTTGTCTTTTAGCTCATGGTTTTATTACTTTTATTATTTTTACTACAAGCACTACATCCTGCAATTTATGCCATAATTGTAGCTAGGTCCATATCTTTCTCCTTATACCTAATTACCTCTGAACATCTGTGTGCTTTCCTTTCCCCTTTCTGTGTGCTTCCCTCCGTTTTCTCTGTTTCTCCCATTTACACTCAAACAGTTTTATTTCCTTCTTTCTCACATCAATTTCCAGTATACAGAGTGCTAAACTCAGAAAATTCTGCCTCCCAATGCTCTCACTTTCAGTCCCTGTCCTTTGCACTGCAGCAGTTCTCAGGAAACATTCAAAGCACTGTTGTAGACAACAAACTTAAACCCTTGTGTATTTGAAGAACAAAAAAAAAAAAAAAAAAAACAAAAAAAAAAAAAAAAAAAAAAAAAACCCAAAAAAAAAAACCAAACTTGCTGACAAAATGAAACCCTGGAAATCCCAAGCTACTTAATTACTTCTTAAATATCTATTTATATTAGAGTATTTGCACTTTATATTTGAAGTTATTTCTTGGCTGTCCACAGGCTCCCTGAGATGGTGGCAATTTCACATTTAGCAGAATAAAAATTCAAATATATTACATTAGTAGTAAATTAAATTAATGACATAGAATTTTATACATCCAGTTAAAGGCAGACTTTATGTAAAATTAATTTGCATCTGTCATGGTTCAGCCTAGTTCTGTGATGGGATGAAGGGGTCCATGGTCCTACACCCTGGAAAAAGAGGAAGGAAGGAAGGAGAAAAGGTAGGGAGATAAGCCCAGATGAGGGCAAAAAACAGCAGGAACAAGTTCAGGGAAAAAACTAATTTAGTAAATATGATAGTGGAATGAGAGGTAATGATAAAAGACAGTATAATTGGAATTGAGGATAATAAATCAAATCAAAGGAGAATGTCTGAAACTGAAGTCAGTATTCTAATGCTGTAGGTGAGATGGCCAGGAAGCACAAAGAACAAAGTGTGTGGGGGAGAGGGGGGGCGGGGCAGGCACAGAAAAGAGACAATCTCATGGTTCCCAGTTAGTTCTTATCTTTCCCTCTGAAAGGAAATGGAACAATGAAGTCGTCTAGGAGCTGTAGACCATTCTTCTCTTCTGAGACCAGGTAACCAGAACTATCAACAATCTGTGGAACTGTAACATTAACTCTTCAATTTCTAGTGCGCTACATGATGTTATGATGTGGAATACTAATCACCGATCGTAAAACCATAAGAGCATCATACTAGACCAGAAGCTAGACTGGTAGTGTATTTATCTTCATAAATATTAAAGAAAGAGTACATCATGTATTAGAACAATGGCATAAGCACACATAATTTTACATCGTCATATTTGTCATCAGCTAAACAAACACATCACCAGTCTTGCTTACTTACATGCTTATGTAAGCACATTTTTTTTAATTTATAGAAGATTTAAATTATACTCAGCTGTGACTACATCATCTTGGGTTCTACTTCCTCAAGATATGTCCTTTTTTAGCCTTTTCTGTAATATGTTATGAATGATTTTTATGTCTTAGTAGATGTACATGGGTAAAGAAGGACAACTAAACTTTTGGTGACTTACTTGGGGACACAGACTCTTCCAGCATAATAATCTGCAGATAGTTTGCCCAAACCAAGCTGCACATCTAGATGTGAGTGGCAAAATCCAGAAGTCATGGACACAGTAGAATATCTTCTTCTGGACTTCACTTATGACGATAATTTCCCAGCTGTAAGCTTTTTGTTTCCCCTTCCTTAAATTTCTTTCCTGAGGTCTAGCTACGTGGTACTAAATTAGCCCAAACTTGGAAGCATTCATTAGGCTGAGACTGACAATACAGTCATAACGGCTTATGATAAATGTTTATGAATACACAGCTGTGAGGGAAAAGAACATTAGAACATTTTGCTTTACTATTTTCCACACTGTATTGAAAAATCCTGGTACTTCCAATGGAAATACTTGAAAAAGTTTTAAAATTGTCTTCTTACAGAACAATCCTTCCTACAGCTTAAGGTGTATGTACTAGGAACGTCTTTTAAAGGTATTATTTCAGCAACTGATCTGTTGAGTCAGCTGCAATCCATAATAAGCTTGAAAGCTGTAGCAAACATGTACCTATTCAACAGGATGGGTTATTTTACTTTTTTTTTTTAACTATTAAACCTACACTTCTCAAGGTTTGCTGAATGAGGAACCCTGATTTCAAGACATCATAATGTGATTGTAGACACCTTCATTAATGCATACAAGTATATACGATCATTACTTTTGCTAAAAGTAGCCTGCCTGTGAAATTAAGATTCATGTTTTAACACTTCTCTGATCCCCTGCAAGTAAGCATCTTTACTCTTGTCTCCTGATCAGTGGGGGATGAGCAGAGACCTACAGCAGGTCTCAGGATCTGGAGGCCAAAATTTGGGCTTGTAAATAAGCTGTTGGCTGGCTCTTTCAACAGCAAACTTGATTCCGTAACTTAAAAAGTAAATTGAAGTAGTTATCTATTTCATCTTTCAATGAAATCTGACAGTTTACAATTATTTTCTATCAGACACCCAGCAAATTTTGCTGTAATTTTTGTTACAGCATTTACAATTTGTAAAATATCGGAACAGTGGACCAGCTATGTTTCAAATGCCTTCAAGGTTTTCTAATCTATTACATGTTCTGTTACGTATTTTGGATATGTATAGAATGTGTGGTAATGAGATAATAGTACTGGTGTCAGACAATTATGTAATGATGTACTCATAGTTCTGGAGCATCTTATGTACTTCTTAGCCTTGAGCTTCAGTTTTTAAAACCCAGTTGTAAGGATGCTCAGACGAGACAGAAAGGATAACGTGGATTTGTCTATGCATGGATGAAAAGCTTGAGGAAAAACACAAAGCAAAATCAAGGAGAAACAACTGAAAACCAATGATTAGAATGGAGAATTGAATAAAACAAGAATCCATTGAAAAAAGATCAATAATTCTAAAACTATCTATTATTCACGTTAAATTGCAGAACTAAGTACTTCACAAGAGGGTCATGTAATATGTCAAAAACACAGATTTCAAAGCTTTAGACTAGACTAGTGTTTGTAACTGATACCTGTTTTTAATGACAGATGCTGTTCATCTCTGCTTTTCCCTGTATAAAATACTGTGTATATGGATTTGCACAAGTTTGATTACCCATTAGGAAATCAATCTAACAGTCCAAATGCACTTACAATTATTATAATAAAAGGCCATTTTGCCAATAGGAAAATGTTATTAAGACACTTTTTCTCACAATCTGGAAGACACTACTGGGAGCCATTCAAAAATCTCAAATGAATACTTATAAAAGAGGTGCCTGTACTATTAAAAATTATTTAGGCAGTAAATATCAAGTTCCTGGATGAAATGTCATATATAAATGTTCCTGTAAAATACAAAGGAAGGCAAATATTTCACAGTGGATATATCAACTTCCAACTTTAACTTTTCAAATGATTTCCAAAAAAATCAAAGCATATGAGAACATTTCAGTAAATGATTAGAGTTGCTCTACTGAAAAACAATAAGGTTTTATTAAAATCAACAAACAACAGTATACTGAATTTTGAAGTGTACTGAACTGCTACTCTATCATTGTTTTTCCAGAAATAAAGCAGGTACAACGTGCTCTCCACAGGCGTTTGTTTTTTTTTTTTTTAATCTTTGACATACAAATATACAAACTAAGTTGCCCCTTTTGCTTATTCATAGAATGATAGAATGGCCTGGGTTGAAAAGGACTTCAAAGATCATCTAGCTTGAACTTCCCTGCTATGGCAGGGTTGCCAACCACTGGACCAGGCTGCCCTGAGATGTATCCTGTGTGGCCTTGAATGCCTCCAGGGAAGGGGCATCCACTACCTCCTTAGGCAACTTGTTATTGTGCATCACCACACTGTACGTGGAAAAATTTCTTCCTAATACCTAACCCAAACCTCCCCCGTCTTAGTTTAAAACCATTCCCCCTTGTCCTATCACTATCCTCCCTTGTAAACAGTCATTTCCCCTCCTCTTTATATGCTCTCTACAAGTACTGGAAGGCCACAATGAGGTCTCCCCGGAGCCTTCTCTTCTCCAAGCTAAACCAGCCTAGTTCCTTCAACCCTTCTCCATAGGAAAGGTGCTCCAGCCCTTTGATAATCTTAGTGGCCCTCCTCTGGACCTGTTCTGAGATTTCCGTGTCTTTCTTGTGCTAGGGGCCCCAGCCCTGGATGCCATACTCCAGATGGGGCCTCACAAGAGCTGAGTAGAGGGACACAATCACCTCCCTCTCCCTGCTGGCTGCTCCTCTTTTAATGCAACCCATATCGTAGTTGGCCTTCTGGGCTGCAAGCACATTCTGCTGGCTCATATCCAGCAGAACCCCCAGTCCTCCTCTGCAGGGTTGTTCTCAGGGAGTTCTTCCCCCAGTGTGTATAAATACCTGGGATTGCCCTGACCCAAGTGCAGCACCTTGCACTTGGCCTTGTTGAACCTCATTAGGCAAACATGGGACCACCTCTCCTCACCTAGATTCAGGGTCCTGGCAGACATGGGGAGCCTAACCACCCATGAAGACTGAAGCAAAGCACTCACTGAGTACCTCAGCTTTTTCTTGGACTGAGGAAGCCAGCTCTTCATTACCTTTAATCAGAGGGGGAACACCCTCCTTGATCTGTCTTATGTACCTGTAGAATCTCCTCTTGTTATCTCTCATGTCCCTTGCCATGTTCAGCCCCATCTGTGCCTTCGCTTTCCTAATGCTATCTCTACACACATGTACAACATTCCTTCCAGGCTACACAACCCTGCTTCTACTTCCTGTACGTTTCCCTCTTTTCCCTCAGTTTAAGCTGCAGGTCCTTACACAGCCACGATGGTTGCCTGCCTTTCCTGCTTGACTTTTTCTGCTGGGGGATGGAGAGCTCTTGCACTCGCAGAAGGGTGTCCTTAAAGGTCTGCCAGCTCTGTTCTGTCCCCGTACCCTTAAGGACAGTTTCCCAGGTGATCCCATCCAGCAGTTCCTTGAGCAGCTGGAATTTTGCTCTCCTAAAGCACACGGTCCTGGCTCTACTTTTTGCCAGGCCTGCATTCTTCAAGATTACAAACCCCACCAGGGCATGGTCACTACAGTCCAGTTTGCCTCCAATCTTAACCTCTCTAATGCTCTCCTCTGCATTGGTGAGCCCCGGATCCCCTAAGGCTTCATCTCAGGTTGGTTCATCTAATACCTGGACTAGGAAGTTATCCTCAACACACTCCAGGATTGTCTACCACCCGCCATGCCACTATACTAGCAGATATCCAGGTGGTTGAAATCTCCCATCAGGACAAGAGCCTGAGAGCATGACACCTCTTGTAGCTGAAGCAAGAAGGCCTCATCAACAGGCTCCCCCTGACCAGGTGGCCTGTAGTAGACCCCAACAACTAGATGCCCTTCACTGGAGTGATCCTTGATTTTAATCCACAAGCTCTCAACCTGATCGTGGCTGTTCTTCAAACACAACTCTTTACTATCTATCCACTTCCTAACATAGTGGGCAACTCCCCTCCTACCCTGTCTATCCTTTCTGAAAAGTCTGTAGCCCTCAATCAGGGTATTCCAATCATGGGATGATAGCGATGAGGTCATACTTTCCCAATTGCACCATGGTTTCTAACTCCTTCTGTTTATTTACCATGCTGTGTGCATTGGTATAGAGACAATTTAGCTTGGCTATTGGCCTCATTGCTTTCTTGGAGGAGCCCTCCCTAACATCCCCAGGACAAGTTTGGGGTTTTCCCCTACTGCTTCCCAAAGGGACAGTGTTCCCACATTCTTCTCTGTCACTCAGTACACCCCCTACCCCCATCATATCTAGTTTAAAGCCATGCTAACCAGCCCAGCCAGCTTGCTCCCTAAAATATTTGTGGCTCTTCTAGTCAGTCACCTCCTATCTGCTGTCAGCATTCCCCCTTTCTCAAGGCTGTGTCCCAAGCCATAGTACCCAAAGTCCTGAATGTGACAGCATTCACAAAGCCATTCATTCAGCATGTCCATCCTCCTCCTCCTGTCCAGACCTCAGTCACCAAATGAGAGGACAGAGGAGAACACTACTTGTGCTCCTGATCCCTTCAGCAGTCTTCCCAGAGCCCTTAAGTCCCTTTTGATCACCAAAGAGCTCCTTTTCCCTACATCTTCATTTCCAATCTGGAAAACTAGTGAAGGATAATAATGAGAGGGCTTGACCAGGTGAGTGATGTTCTTAGCAATGTCTCTCACCCGGTCTCCAGGCAGGCAACATACTTCCCTGCGGGACAGGTCTGAGTGGCATATCAGACCCTCGGTTTCTCTCAGAAGGGAGTCCTCTATGATGACAGCCCTTCTTTTTTTCCCGATTGATATTGTAGCGATACAGTGAGTAGACCGGGCAACCTCTCCTGCATGGATAACATTCACTACAACCACATCCCCCTGTTCCTCCAGCTCCAGAGCCTCTTACTTGTTACGTAAGGCACCTGGGAAGGTGGGACAGGCTGAGAGACAGTCTGCTTGCTGCCCCAAACAGGGACTCATTTCCATCCCTTGCTATCTCTGACAATTCCTGAAAATTATTTCCACTAGCAGTAAAATACAAGATATATACTCTCACAGAAAATGTTCTTCACATTAAGGAAAGACAAGGTGCATATTTTTGGTTCCTCACTGTGTTAACGTTTTGATCTACTCTATTTTAGATCTCTGGCAGACCTTATTTCCCATATTAGGCTACTGGCAGCTTATGAGGTACGATCAAAACTAACCACTGTATGCAATACAAAATGAGTTTAAAGTCAGACTGTGATTTCATGCTTTCATAAAATTTGAATTTCATATTTACTCTAGCACTGGACAAAACTACAGTGACTGTGAATTAGAAACACTGACACAGTCAGTACAAAAACTCTTTGCTCTCAATACATTTGAATGTATTTATAGCCTGCAAAGGATTTAGTGCTGGCAGGCCTTCATGACAGATTAGGTGCTGACTGAGTTGCTCTAACCTGGTTGCTTCCTATGGATCCTCTGCTCACCATAGCTGATGTACAGCCTGGATGGGAGGTACAGCCAAGTTAAGTGTGTGCTGTGATTCAAACCTGGCAATCACAGCACACCCATCTGGACTAATCTGGGGATTTTGCAGTGCCCACATATAATAGTAGTATCTGAGAAACAAAAAAAGTTGTAGGCTTTTGTGCATGTCAGACAACATTTTGTCAGACTGCCCCTCTGCTGCCATCTGTTGCATGACAATAAAATGTAATTGAATTTTGGTGGGAGGTACTACTTTCAGAGAAACCCTCATATATATATATATATGTGTGTGTGTGCTTATTTTATACATAGCATGAAAAAAATAAGGCCAACTAGACAAGATTTGTCTTTAGACAAATTTTATAGAACAGATGTTCATCTGCACCCAACCTTGCTTTCACTAGTTATGTCTAACATAATTTTAAAAGTGGAAAAAATCCTGCAAAACTGCAAACAGGCTTACAATTTCATAATATGGAACATATAATGTGGCATTCCAGATATTCATGAAGAGGGTAAAAACAGAGCCCCTATATTTTTTCAACTATACCTGTTAACTTTGTACAGATATTTAGTTTGTGTACATAATATCCTTTTCTGTTGTCATAGAATGTCTTGGGTTGAAAGGGACCTTAAAGATCATTCCATTCCAAACCCTTTGCCATGGGCACCATTGTCAGCCACTAGATCAGGCTGTCTATTGCCCCATCTGACCTGGCCCTCAACACTTCCAAGGATGGGGCATCCACAACTTCTTCAGGTGATTCATTCCAATGGCTCACTCTTTACTCTCTGAGTAAATAATTTCTTCTTAATATCTAATATAAATTTGTCCTCTTTTAGTTTAAAGCCATTTCCTCTTTTCTTTAACTATTTGACCATGTAAAATGATGGTCACTGTCCTGCTTATAAGCTTCCTTCAAGTACTGGAAGGCCACGAGGTCTCCCTAGAGCCTTTTCTTCTCTAGACTGAAAAAGCCCAGATTCCTCAACTTTTCCTCATAGGAGTGGTTCTTCAGCCCTTTGATCATCCTTGCAGCCCTTCCCTGGACCTCCTCCAACAGCTCCATACCCTTCTTGTGTTGGGAGCCCTAGGCTTAGCCACAGTACTCCAGATGGGGCCCCACAAGGGCAGAGCAGAAGGGGACAATCACCTCCCTTGTCTTGTTGTCCACTCCTCTTTTGATGCAGACCAGGATCTGCAAGCACGTACTGTTGGCTCGTGTCAAGCTTTTCACTGACCAGCACCCCCAAGTTCTTTTCTGCAGGGCTGCTCTCAATGAGTTGTTCTTCCAGTCTGTATACATATCTGGGATTGTCCCCAACCCAAGTGCAACACCTTGCACTTGACCTTGCTGAACCTCATTAGATTCTTGTGGGCCCACTTGTCAAGCTTGTCCAGATCCCTTTAGATGACATCCCTTCCTTCTACTGTGTCATCTGCACCACTCAGATCAGTGTCATTTGCACAACTGATGAGGGTGCACTCCATCCCACTATCTATGCTATTTATAGAGATGGCCGCAAGATGGATCGCTAGAGGATACCACTCATCACCAGCCTGGACATAATCATTGACTACAACCCTCTTGTTGTGATCATCCAACCAATTCCTTATCCACTGAATAGTTCATCCTTCAAATCTGTGTTTTTCCAATTTATAGATAATATGTTGTGCAACTGTACAAAAATTCTTGCAGAAATCCAGGTAGATGACAGCAGTTGCTCTTCCTTTGTCTCCTGATGCTGTCACTCCATCGTTGAAGGCCACTAGATTGGTTAGGCACAACCTGCATCTGCTGAAGTCACGCTGGCTTTCTTGGATCACTTCCACATCTTGCATGTACTTTAAAGTAGATTCCAGGAGGATCTGCTACATGATCTTCTCAGGTACAGAGGTGAGGATCATCAGCCTGTAGTTTCCTGAACCATTTTTTTTCATGTTCTTAAAAACAGGATTGATGTTTCCCTTTCTCCAGTCACTGAGGACTTCAACTGACAGCTATGACTTCTTAGAATGGACAGAGGCTTGGTAACCACACCAGCCAGTTTGTTGCGTGTCATCAGGCCCAATAGACTTGTACATTTTCGGTCTCATCAGGTGGCTTCTAACTTGCTCGTTGCTTGCGGTGGGAGGGATTTTTCTCCCCTGATCCCTGCCAAGAGACTTAAGGGTATGAGAGACATGGAAAGCCTGACTCTGACTGCCAGTGAAGACTGGTGCAAATATCTTGTTGAGCATGTCAGCCTTCTCTGTCTCCATAATGGCCAATTCTCCTTTCTCATTTATCAGAGGTGGTATACTCTCCATGGCCTTTTTCTCTTGACCAATATACCTTTAGAATCATATAATGATGTAGATTGGAAGGGACCTTTAAGATCATCTAGTTCCAATCCCCCTGCTATAGGCAGGGACACCTCCCACTAGACCAGGTTGCTCAAAACCCTTTGCAGCCTGGACTTGAGTGCCTCCAGGGAGGGGGCATAAGCAACCTCTCTGGGCAACCTGTTCCAGTGTCTCACTATCCTCACACTAAAGAATTTCTGTATAATATCTAGTCTAAGTCTACCCTCTTCCTGTTTAAAGCTATTTCCCTTTGTCACTACATGCCCTTATAATAGTTTGTCCCCAGCTTTCCTGTAGGCCCCCTTCAGGTACTGGAAGACTACTATGAGGTCCTTTCAAAGTCTCCTCCAGGCTGAAGAGACCCCAACTCTCAGACTGTCCTCATAGGGAAAGTGCTCCAGCCCTACGATCATCTTTGTGGTCCTCCTCTAGATCCTCTTCAACATCTTGGAATCTCTAGTTATTTTTCACCTCTTGTTATTATCCCTCACCAAGTTCAGTTCCATCTGTGCCTTGGCTATCCTGGTCCCATTTCTGCATGTACAGATGGCATCCGTGTATTCTTCCCAGGCCGCATATCCCCACTTTCACTGCCTGTACATTTCCCTCTTTTCCTTCAGTTAAACCATCAGTTCCTTTTTCAGTCACACAGGTTTCCTGCCTTCTCTGCTTGATTTCTTAGGCTGCTAGACAGAGTGCTCTTGTGCTGTCAGAAAGAAGTCCTTGAAGAACTGCCAATTCTGTTCTTTTTCTTTGTACCTAAGACAGCTTCTCAGGGAATCTAAGTGAATAATTTTTTAAACAAACAGAGGTTCACTCTTCTGAAGTTCTGAAGCCCTGGTCTTTGTCAGGACTATATTCCTTGAGATCATTAACTCAACCAGGCCATGGTCACTATAGTCTAGACTGCCTCCTTTTTTGACATCTTTAATTAGTTCATTTGCACAAGGTCCAATAACTCTGGTTGGAATACTTGGACCAGGAACTCATTAGTGTACTCCAGGAGTCTCCTGGATTGCTTGTAGCTAGCCATGTTTCTTTTCCAGCAGATATCTGAGTAGTTGAAATCTCCCATCAGGGTAAGAGCCTGTGAGCCCAATGCTTCTTGTAACTGAAGCAATGAGGCTTCATCAACAGGCTCCTCTCCATCAAGTTGCCTGTAGTGTATTTCAATCATAAGATGGGATGGCAGTCCTCTAGAGATTGATGATTTGACAAACAGAATATGATTTAGAAAAATGCTGATATTCTGCATATCCTTCCATCTTTCCATGTGTATTTGGTTTTGGATGTAATTAGCTTTAAAGAGAGCAAATTTATTTTTTATTTTTGTGGGTTTATGTAATCAAAAGAGTTATCTGACTTTATAAGCAATATTAATCAATAATGAATATGTAAGACCAATGTCAAAGATCAAATGATGTGGCTTTTGCTCTGACTGAAGTTATATTTTAATTATACATACATTGATAAAACTACAGTGGGATTCCATATGGGTAACTCTCACGTTTTCAATATGAGGAAGAGATCAATAAATAGTTAGAACGCACCAAGTGAAAAGGAGACTATAAGCATCTAAGTATGTCATTGTAAGAGCCGAGATGTACCATATTAAATTGTCACTGATACTCAATTTGATTTTTTTTTAAATTATAAACCATTCTGTATTGGAAGATTTTAATGCAAAACTGAAATACAATATCACAAGAAAAGTAGGAATTAAAACATGTTTTTGTTAGTCAAGCATGTGGAGGTAGAAAAATTGCCCACACCTGGATCAACTCTTCAGATCAGAAAGGGCAGTGTGCCGTATCAGTAACACCACACAACAAGCAAATGCTTGTCTGCATTTAATTCCCGTAGACCTTCAGAAGGTCACAGTCTGGCTGTGGCAGTGACATCTACCATGGATCATGGTGCTCAGCTGAAGTACATCCTCAGTGGGAGGGATTGCAGTCTGTTTCTTTAACTAGGTTAATAGATGAAAGTTAATAAACCTGCAAACAATTCATCTTGTATTTGTCTTTGGCCTTACAGTGATGCACAAAAGAACCTCATGAATATTTCTAAGCACAGGATTGTTAAGGATATTGGACTGTCCACTGGAAGCGCTGCATTTTTGGTGAGATATTCAGATCTGGAACGGATACATTCTGAGCCAAAGTAGGGAATTGCCTCAGATGGTTGAGAGGGGGCTCTATCGGGGAGCAGCTGATGGGTGCCATTGTCCTCTGTGTTGCAGCAGCGTTCTAACAAAGGGGGGGCAGGGTCAGGAGCAACAGCAGGATCACTCCCTTCAAATGTAAAATCTGCCACTAGGGAGCCCGCCGACCCGGCAGCAGGGCAAACAGGAAGAGCAAAAAGGGCGTGGCGTGGCATGGCATGGCACAGCAGTTTCTGGGGGCAGTTCACGTAGGGCTCATGAGGAGGTAAAGTACCTCTGTGCACTCGGGAGGCTGGTTCACCTATTGACTGCCTCCGAGACAAGAAATCTAGTCGTGGTCTCTGCTAGGCAGAAAGCTCTGGTAAGAAAATGGAAACTCAGATAGAATGCCTGCCTGAAAATGTGGCAGTTCAGGTCTCTGGCTGCAGTGAATGCCTGAGCCTGTTGCTGGTGGTGAAGGGCAGCAGGGATTCCACCTGTGTGTGAGATGTCAGCCGGTGGATCATCTACTCAGCATGGTGGCAAAGCTCAAGGAGGAGGTGAAGAGATTAAGGAATATCAGAGAGGATTAAGGAATATCAGTGAGCAGGAGGTAGATTAGTAGAGTAACTCTGACAAACTTTCTTGCAAGAAAGACACCAGGGTCATCCCCTCCCCTCCCCCCACAAACAGCTGTGGACCCCCTGCCCTGCCATCGTCGAGCAGAGAAAGGTGATTTAAGGGAAGAGGAGGAGTGGAAACAGGTCCCAGCTCAGAGTCATGGATAATCCCCACCCTGACCTATCTCAGTTCCCCTAGTGCCTCTGCATAATAGGTTTGAGGCTCTGGAACCTGAGGGATAAGTAAATGAGGATGTGGTGGGAGAGAATAAAGAGCTAATCTGTTTTATTGTTAAAATTGTAAGAGTAATTGAGCACGAACAATGGGAATGATATGGGGTCATTAGTTAGGGGTGGAGTTTGGGGCGTAGAATAGGCGTGGAATATTGTAATTAATTTCTAGAATTAATTGTAATAACTCCTCCTTGTACCATGAATATGCATGTATTCCCTCTATAAATAGGGATGTTTACCTGCTTTCGGTGTGCAGGCTAGGAAGGAGTTATTCCCCTTGCACCCGGCCTGCCGAATAAAACGTACCTGCTCTACAACTACTTTGTGGATATAGAGTTTGTTCCGCAAGTCAGGAGGTCCATCTGTTAAGTTGTCAAGGGTGAGGTGATCAACTCCACACCTCAAGACTGCCTCCACCAAGAAGGACAGAAGGGTTATTGTCATAGGGACTCCCTTCTGAGAGGAATGGAGCCTGAGTCAGGGATATTTCTAGGAATTTTGCTAGTCTGATTTGCCCCTCTGATTATAATCCTTTATCAATAGTTCAGGCCAGCAGCAATGAAGTTGCTGAGAGAAACTTGAGGATTATTGAAAAGGACTTCAGGGGACTATGGTGGTTAGTGAACAAAGTGGGCGTCCACGTTGTATTTTCCTCTATTCCTTCAGTGGCATGGAAGGCTACTGAGAGTAGCAGGAAACCTATCTCATAAACACATGTCTGAGAGGCTGGTGCAATTGCAAGGATTATGGCTTTTTTTGACCATGGGGCAGTTCACTCTGTGCCTGGTCTGATGTCTGCTGATGGGTCTCTCTGGTCTCAAAGGGGGAAACAGACCCTAGCCCAGGTGCTGGCAGGACTTGTTGAGAGAGCTTTAAACTACAAACGAAGAGGGAAGGGGATAAAACCAGGCTCCTTAGAGATAAGCCTGAAGAAATGATAATGGGATTGGGAGTGAGGCAAGGGGGACTGAAGTGCATCTACACCAATTCACACAGCACGGGCAACAAATAGGAGGAGCTGGAAGCCGTTGAGCAGTAGACAGACTATGACTTAGTTGCCATTATGGAAACATGGCAGGATCACTCCCCTGAGGGCAGTGCTGCACTGGATGGCTTAGCTCATCCAAAGGGATAGACAAGGAAGGAGAGGTGGTGGCATGGCTCTTTATGTCAGAGAGCTTTGATGTTGTTGAGCTTGGGGCTGGGAATGATAAGGTTGAATCTCTATGGGTAAGGATCAGGGGGAGGGCCAATAAGGCAGACATACTGGTGGGGGTCTGTTATAGACAGCGTAACGAGGACGAAAGGACAGATGAGGTGTTCTATGAACAGCTGGAAGAAGTTGCACAATTGCCAGCCCTTGTTCTCATGGGGAACTTCAACTTCCCTGATATATGCTGGAAATACAATACAGTGCAGAAGAAGCAGTCTGGGAGATTTCTAGAGTGTGTGGAAGTTAACTTCCTGATGCAGTTGGGAAGGTCTCCCCCAGATCTGCTGTTCAGAAACAGAGAAGGACTGGTGGGAGATGTGGAGACTGGGAACTGTCTTGGAGAGAGAGACCACAAAAATGATAGTGTTCTTGATTCTTGGTGAAGTCAGGAGGGGGGGCAGCAAAACTGCTACCTTGGACTTCTGGCGGCTGGACTTGGAGGTGTTCAGGACACTGTCAGGGACAGTCACTTGGGATTCAGTCCTGACAGGTAAATGGTTTCAGGAAGGCTGTGCCACAAGATGAGCTGGCAGGTAAGAGGACTGACATGGATGAACAGGGAGCTTTTCCTGAGACTCCAGGAGAAAAAGAGAATCTTCCTTCTGTGGAAGAAGGGATGGACAACTCAGGGAGAGTATAAGTATGTTCTTAGGTTGTGCAAGGAGAAAATTAGAAAAGCAAAAGCCCAGCTTGAACTCTTGTCTGGGGTAAAAGGGAACAAAAATCTTTTTTAGAGATATATTAACAGTAAGAGGAGGGCTAAGGAGAATCTCCATCCTTTACTGGATGCAGTGGGGAATGTGAACACTGAGAATAAGGAAAAGGCTGAGGTCCTCAATGCCTTCCTTAAGTCTGTCTTTAAAAGTCAGATAAGTTATCCTCAGGGTGTTCTACCCTCTAATCTGGAAGTCTCCGATGGGGAGCAGAATAAACCTCCCACAATTCAGGTGGAAACAGTTGGAGACCTATTACCCTACATGGACTATCAGAAGTCCATGGGGCCAGATAGGATCCACCCATCTATCAGCATTCCTGATCAATTGGGGAGGTCCCAGTGTATTTGAGTCTTGCCAGTATGACTCCCATCTACAAGAAAGGTCGTAAGGAAGATCCAGAGAACTACAGGTCTATCAGCCTGATCTTGGTGCCAGGTAAGTTTATAGAGTAGATCATCTTAGAGAGGTCACGTGGCATGTGCAGGACAGCTGAAGGATAAGGCCTAGCTGGCGTGGGTTCATGAAAAGCAGGTCCTGCTTGACCAACCTGATCTCCTTCTATGATTGAGTGACTGACCTGGTGGATGAGGGAAAAGCTATTGACATAGTCTACCTAGACTTCAGCAAAGCTTTTGACACTGTCTCCCACAGTATTCTCCTGCAGAAGCTGGCAGCCCGTGGCTTGGACAGGTACACTCTTGGCTGGGTAAGGAGCTGGCTGAATGACTGGGCCCAGAGAGTGGTGATGAATGGAGTTAAATCCAACTGGTGACTGGTCATGAGTGGTGTTCTCCAGGATTCAATACTGGGGCCTGTACTCTTCAGTATCTTTATTGATGACTTGGATGAGGGTACTGAGTGCACCTTCAGTGAGCTTGCAGATGACACCAAGTTGGCTAGGAGTGTTGATGTGCCTGGGGGTAGGAAAGCCCTACAGAGTGATCTGGACGGGCTGGATAGCTGGACTGAGGCCAATGGAATGAAGTACAACAAGGCCAAATGCTGGGTCCTGCAATTTGTCCACAACACCCCAAGCAATACTACAGGCTTGGGATCAGAGTGGCTGGAAGAATGTGTAGAGGAAACAGACCTGGAGCAATTGCTTGATACTTGGCTGAAATTGAGCCAAAAGTGTGTCTAGGTGGCCAAGAAGGCCAATGGAATCCAGGCTTGTGTCAGAAATAATATTGCCAGCAGGAATAGGGAAGTGGTCAATACTCTGTACTCAACCCCGGTGAGGCTGCACCTAAAGTACTGTGTTCGGTTTTGGGCCCCTCACTACAAGAAAGACATTGAGGCCCTGGAACGTGTCAAGAGAAGGGCAACAAAACTGGTGAGGTTTCTGGAGTACAAATCTTATGAGGAGTGGCTGAAGGAGCTGAAGGAGCTGGGTTTGTTTGGTCTGGAGAAGAGGAGGCTCAGGAGTGAACTTAACACTCTCTACAACTATCTGAAGAGAGGTTGTGGTGAGGTAGGAGTTGGCCTCCTCTCCCATGTAACTAGCAGTAGGACTAAAGGGAATGGTCTCAAGTTGTGCAAAGGGAGATTCAGGTTGGACATAACGAAATCCTTCTCTGAGAGTGTTCAGGCACTGGAACAGACTGCCCAGCGAGGTGGTGGTGTCACTATCCCTGGAGGCCTTCAAAAAACATTTAGGTGTTGTACTGAGGGACACGGTTTAGTGGTAAATACTGGTGATAGGTGGATGGTTGAACTTGGAAGTTTCTTCCAATCTTGGTGATTCTATGATTTTTTTCCAACCATCTTAATCCATCCTTTACATTCCTTACACAGAAAGTTCCTCATGCTTCTAGATAACATGGAAGACACATACATATACCCACAGCAGCTCAAGTGTTCCTTCGTAGTATCTTTTTTTTTAAAGCTTGTCACAAACTGAGATGTTTACGTAGTGTGAATGCAGAGCTTCCACTTAACAGCTGTCCAAGCATGCATTGTGACTATCCAAATATATGAGTGCTGCTACTAAAGAATTGCCTCCTATTTCATCATATGAAATAGATTATTCTTTATATGGTCCACAATGTGAGAGGAAGATGGTGGTGGTATGGTATCAGAGGTAGTCAATGGCACCCGCTGACACTCACTAACACTTGCTGAACATTCACAGAGACCAAACAGTGGAGGTGGTGGGTGGTGTGTTTTAGCAGTAGTGACAGCAGTGTGAAATGCAAGCCATTTTCCAGACAAACATGCAGAATTTTACAAGCATGTCATGCAGGATCTAGTTCATCATTGGCAACGGTGCATAGGTAATTACGGTGACTATGCTGAAAAATAGTGTTTTGTAGCTGAGAAAGTGCTCTATCAAACAGCATTATTGTGCCATTTCCATCCATTGTAGTTTCCATGAAAATAAATAGGAGGCATTACTTTCAGAACAACCTATGTATTTCTGCATCTGAAACACCTTTGCTGCTACTGTTGGATAGAGATTCAGGGCCCCTGAAAACCATAATTTCAGGATCTGCTCTAATTAGTATGCTGTTCTTCATTGAATAATAAGTGATACTTGACAATTTGTCATCTGAACAACTATTCATGCACAGTACTACATAAACAAAAGTTTGGGACCTGGATTAAGTGGTTGGATGCCTTTTTAAAGTAGTTTTAATTGATTACTACTGTTGTATACTCTTCTGATTACATGAAAAGTTGGACTTGTTTTATTTGGTGTACATTAATAAAATTTTTCATGGAAGTTGAGTGTTCTTATTTTTTAAAGGAATAAACATCTGAACCCTTACTATTACTTCTGAGCTTAGTGCTGGATATTAAATTTGCCTGAAAAGACCAACAGAAACCACATGGACAGAAAACTCTCAATTATGTTAGAAGGATAAACACTATGCTACTGCCCCCAAAACCTACTTCTAGTTACATTTTCTAGTTGAAGTCATCTGTCAGCAAGCAAATAGTTTTATTTATAGGGAAGTAATTCTGCCCCCATACTCGGTGCTGGTGAGGCCTCACCTTGAGTACTGTGTTCAGTTTTGGACAACTCAATACAGAAGGGACACTGAGGTGCTGGAGCAGGTCCATAGAAGGGCAACAATACTTGTGAAGGGCTTGAAGAATGTGCCCTACGAGGAGCGACTGAAGGAACTGGGGTTTAGGTTGGATATCAGGAAAAACTTCTCTACAGGAAGTGTGGTTAAGCACTGGAATAGGCTCCTCAGGGAGGTGGTTGAGTCACCATCCCTGAATGTGTTTAAAAACCATTTGGATGTGGTGCTCAGGGACATGATTTAGGGGTGCATTGTTAGAGTTAGGGTAGTATGATTAGGTTGCGTTTGGACTTGAGGATCTTTAAAGTCTTTTCCAACCTGAGTGATTCTATGATTTAGTAGCAACAATCTGACACTTTAAGCTTGATCTGCAACTGAGCTTGGAAGTAAACATGCCTTGAAAATTAATGTTTCAAATAAACAGTTGCAAACTTTTCGTGCAAGTCTGCAGCACGTAGTGAGTAAAGAAAAAAAGCAGCTTTCAAAAGCAAGTGCAGACCTTGAGTAGCTGTAATTTGTTCATTCAATATTCATTGCTTATAACAGCAATGGCAGTAAAAATGTTTGTGTATATGGACCTTTCCCTGAGGATTAGCAACGTAAAAATCTGTACATAAACATTTTATTTTCCATTTATTCATCAGATAGTCTCTCAAATTTTAGTCAACTCTACACATCCATCCCTTGTCATGTTTTGAAATAAAGGAGTAAAGGCTTTTTTGAGTAATGCATGTATAGTATAGAATACACCAGTTAACCAACTATCACAAAATTTATTATGTTTCCTTTCAAACATCCAACCTTTTTCTAATCTTGTCTTTCCTGAGGAAAAACTTCTAGAACTCACTTTTACCTGAAGTAAAAGAGGAAAACAACACAAAAAACAAAACAAACAAACAAAAAAAAAACAAAAAAACAGGGCCTATACATGCACTACTCACAGAACAGCAGAAAGGGTTCTGTTAGTTGAATAACCTAAATTTCAAAGTCATCAGTAGATGATGAATTGGACTCAAGTTTGAAAAATGCTCAGACTTAGCCCCACACACCCTCAGCAATTGTGCAGATGACACAATAAGAAGGGATGTCATCTAAAGGGATCTGGACAAGCTTGACAAGTGGGCCCACAAGAATCTAATGAGGTTCAGCAAGGTCAAGTGCAAGGTGTTGCACTTGGGTTGGGGACAATCCCAGATATGTATACAGACTGGAAGAACAACTCATTGAGAGCAGCCCTGCAGAAAAGAGCTTGGGGGTGCTGGTCAGTGAAAAGCTTGACACGAGCCAACAATACGTGCTTGCAGATCCTGGTCTGCATCAAAAGAGGAGTGGACAACAAGACAAGGGAGGTGATTGTCCCCTTCTGCTCTGCCCTTGTGGGGCCCCATCTGGAGTACTGTGGCTAAGCCTAGGGCTCCCAACACAAGAAGGGTATGGAGCTGTTGGAGGAGGTCCAGGGAGGGGCTGCAAGGATGATCGAAGGGCTGAAGAACCACTCCTATGAGGAAAAGTTGAGGAATCTGGGCTAATAATTCTTAAGTTTATATTTCACAATTAGATTTACAATCAAGTACTTAAAGTTTGGATAATGTCACTGATAACAAGAATCCTGGAAGAGGTAATAATGTACCTCTCATGCATATCAACAGCAGTGGGTTAAAGCAACCTACTTTGGAACAGCTGATCATCCAATGCAGAGATAAATGCAAATGAAACCAGGCTTTGACGTGTTATTGTTCAGTTTTCTTTCTTTTTTTTTTTTTTAATTTGCCTCCAAACTACATTACAAGTTTAGCTCTACTTTACATATATTAAGATTGCAAACACTTGACTCATTAGTCTAATCAGAAAATGGAAAGACCACACAGATACGTGACTTGTTCAGCAACCCTGACCCCATTCATTCTTACACGTGTAATAGCCCTGCCTTTCACTCATGCATAAAAATGATCACAAAAGCAAACAATGGCATGTTCATTCACTTAATTAATTTGTCACCATTTCATTCACTTGGTTGACTCAGTCTTTCCTATTTAAAGCTTTAGCACGTCATCTCATTTTGCAGTGAGACACAGGAGTAGTGCCAATTAAAATTCACATAAGACTCACATAGATTGAAAATAACTGAATTACACACTCAATCTGACTGGTACTAAACCTCGGGAAACAATCCTTCAAGGTATCTTGGAAGTACTTTAAAATCTTATGTAAATATTCAGTACTGCACAAGTCTTCTCTGACCTTCTCTTTTTCTCTTTTTACTTTGCTTTGAAAGCAAAAATGAGTTTTTGCCTTTGGTATTATGTGTTTAACTAAGCATTATTGAGAACAAAATGCAGTCAGCTGCACATAAATTTAAGTTTTAGCACTTCTGTATTCATCAGCCATCAGTCTTCCATAAAGCATTTCTCAACATCAGTCTGTGCAGACACTCATTTATTTAAAATTTTATTGGCTACAGTCCAGTACACGTAATTAGTCAGTTTAAGTTCCTTTAATTTCTCTTCATTCTATGTTTCATATTCAGGAATAAGTCTTCAGAGAAGAAAGTGTAATATAATATTTCTAAGTTGTTACACCAGTGGCCTTTTTTATTCTATGATACAAGTTTGATACAAATTCAAACCAGTGATTTTTCCATTAGGTATCTGACTAGCATATTCACCTGGTCAAATATAATTTTACCAATTCATCTCATGACCAGATGATGCATTAGTGATGATAGACTTTGATGTACAGGTATGTTTGTATTTGTATATACATATGAATCTCTGCAATGGTGATTCTTTCCGTCATAAAACACCAAACAACAACAACAACAACAACAAACCCCGTCTGTATCACCTTCTGGTTTTAAAAACAAAACACCATTCTACCAGCAACAGCTTTCTCAGTACTTGCAGGAGTTATTTCTGTTTTTACCATTTTGATCTTCAAAAATGTGTGTATGATCAAGAACCACAAATTTGGCAAAAAAGACTGCTAACTAACTACAAATCCTTAAGGCTATAATGTAAATTCATTGATACAAAGTCACAGCAGTGAATGGGTCTGCATAATAATTTTTGAAATTTGCATTTATTTTTGAATAAAGCCCTCACCCAAGGCTAAGACAAAAAGCCAGGGGCATTGTAATACTTTCTTTCTGTTGGAAGGAAAGGGATGGGCATCTTGACTCACCAGACTCTTTTTATACATGTGACAAACAAAGAACAGGAGCAGCTTAATACAGTTCCTGACTTCACAGAATTTTTGTGCAACCAAGGCCCAAGAGAGAAAATTTGGAATATGCTATCACCTAAAAATCCTCCTGAATCACAAGAAACACAGCATATAAACACCAGCATAACCTATAAGCATATTCAAATAGCATGCATACTCCTACTGTATGTCTCCACAAATGTGGTGAAGAACCTCTTATTTTAATGACTTACTTTAAATATATGTATGTGAGTTTCAGTTTTTAACTTCCAGTGTAAACACTTTATAATTCATTTTGAACTGACTTTCTGACAATAAAACTTACTAATTCTGGAGAGGTTTTAACAGATCTTCAAATCCATCTACAAAGTGAAGATTTTCTCAGTTTTGTCCAGTAAATGATTTAATTTTTTCAGTTTTAGCCAAGTTTATGTTACTAAACAATACTTTCATTTTCAAATTTTATGAGATAACTAACATGGAGTATATGAGTTCATGTGTATATACACATACAGATAATTACCTTAATAAAAAAATTAGCTAGGATCAACACCTACTATTTCATATGTCACAATTAGGCAATTCTGTCATCAGACTGCACCTTTACAAAAAAAAGAACTGAGGCTGGGTATATGAGAAAGAGAGAATAAGAAGGGGCAAATAAAGCATAACACAGCAGTATACATGCAGAAAATTCTCAAATGTGTAGGTTACTCTGAAAGTAATGCCTCCTATTTATTTCCATGGAAACTACAACAAAGAGCACAATAACACTATTTAATAAAGTAAATTCTCAGCTACAAAACACTATTTTTCAACACAGTTACCATCACTAACTATGCATTTTTGCCAGTGATGAACAAGAGCTAGTATGGTACGCTTGTAAAAATCTGCAAAAATGATTTGTCTTTCATGTTGCTGTCATCAGTGCTGAAACACACCATTCACTGCCTCACTGTGTTAACACTCACTGTTTTGTCTCCATAAATCTTCAGCAAGTATCCAGGAATGTTAGTGGGAACATTTTTTCCAGCATGAAGGAACTCAATCACATACCTTTGCCTCGTATACATTTCCATGTCTGTCATGGGATTTCACTCTTGAACACCTGTGGGATCCTGAGAAACGAAACCAGCATTTGAGCCAGGGATGGTGTGACTTAGATAAATCTAAGGAGGTACGATTTATTTGGGGCTTGGCTTGTGCTTACTGCGGTCTATATAATATTATTCTGGAGAGAGAGAGAGTTTCCGAGCTGAGGTTCAATCCAAAGGGGGAAATCTCCAAGTCAAATCTGATCAGTCACAGGAGACACCAGTAATAGTGTCAGTTGTCCCTGTGGAAGGCAAGAAATGGAAGCAGGTGTCCTTGCGTCTAGAATGGAGAAAAGAAGAAGTGGAGGAGGAGGTAAAGAAAGATCCAGGCAAGGAGGCCTCCTCAGAACCGAGAAAGACAAAAGCAAAAACCAAGAGGCATGGAGAGGAGGGTGATGAACAGGAAGTCTCTATTACTGTTCGTTGACCTCTGAAGATGACTGAAATCCAAGGCTCAAGGAAGGAGTTTACATGGTGCCCGAACAAAACTCTCGTCACCTGGTTCCTTTGCTGTTGGAACAGTGGGGCCAGTAGCTTGTCTCTAGATGGTAAAAAAGCCTGCCAACTAGGAAGCATTGCCAGAGACTCATCTATTAACAGAGGGATTAGTAGATGTTTGGATGGAGCTGCCACCCTCTGGGAACAAATGTTAGTAGCCATGAGGGAAAAGCATCCCTTCAAAGACAGTCTGAAGCCTGTGATGAAAAAGTGGGATACAATTGAAAAAGGTATCCAGTATTTGAGGGAAATAGCTGTGGTGGAAATGTTGTATGACCCTAATTTTGTTCCTAACAATCCATGCCAAGAGCATGATCCTGAGAGAGTGAGGATGACACCTGGTATATGGTGGAAACTCAGAAGAACAGCATCAGAAAGATAAACCGCTACACTAGCAGCAATATTTGACAGATACGAGGACCAACAGAAAAGACCCCTAGTTTTGGAATTAATTCTTACACTTCTAAACTATAAACAACATCTACCCCCAAATCATGCTTCCATTTTGGCCGTCTCACAAGTAGCAGACAGACTGGGTGAAGTGCAAGAGCAAGTGTCTCTACTGATGAATCATGATGAACCCGTAGTAGTATCAGAAATGTCTGATGAGAATCAGGATAAGCAAAGGGGTCTAATGAAGGAACTGATCAAACTAATGAAAATCCAATTAATTAAAGGTGATGGGCCCTCCTCCTCACCTGTATCATCAAAAATCTCAGATATTAACGGGAGACGCTTTCCTGCTTAAGCAAAGAACAATAGCAAGACTACATCGCGTATTGTCTTGTGGCATTACCTCCGTGACCATGGAGAAGACATGAGGAAGTGGCACAACCAAGCTACTCCTGTACTACGAGCATGGGTGAGAGAATTACAAAACAGATCAATCACTGGTGTAGTTGCTCCAATTACCACAGGTAATGAATAGAGGGGCCCTGCCCTCAGTCAGGGGGGAGAAAGGGATAAAAGATTTTATTGGACTGCGTGGATTCAATGGCCTGGCACATCAGAACCACAGAAGTATAAGGCACAGGTGGATACCGGTGCACAGTGCATTCTAATGCCCTTGAGTCATGAAGGGACAGAATCAATCCATATTTTTGGAGTGACTGGGGGTCCTCAAGAATTGACTGTGTTGGAGGCCGAAATAAGCCTCACTGGTAAAGATTGGCAAAAACTTCCTATTGTAGCTGGCCCAGGGGCTCCATGCATACTTGGTATCGATTACCTCAGAAGGGGGCATTTCAAGGATCCTAAGGGGTATCTATGGGCCTTTGGAATAGCTGTTGTAGATACAGACAACATTAAGCAGCTGTCTGTTTTGCCTGGCCTGTCAGAAGATCCGTCTGTTGGGGGTTGCTATGAGTAAAAGAGCAGCAGGTACCGATTGCCACAAAAATGGTGCACCGATGGCAGTACTGCACCAACAGAGGTTCCTTGTTCCCCATTCATAAGTTGATTCATCAGCTAGAGAATCAGGGAGTGATCAGCAGAACACACTCACCTTTTAACAGCTCCATATGGCCAGTGCGTAAAGCCAGTGGAGAATGGAAGCTGACGGTAGACTACTGTGGCCTGAATGAAGTCATACCCCCACTGAGCGCTGCTGTGCTGGACATATTAAAACGCCAATATGAACTGGAGTCAAAAGCATCCAAGTGGTATGCCACCACTGACATTGCTAATGCCTTCTTTTCCATTCCTCTGGCCACAGACTGCAGGCCACAATTTGCCTTCACCCGGAGGGGCGTTCAGTATACTTGGAACTGTTTGCCCCAGGGGTGGAAACACAGCCCAACCATTTGCCATGGGTTGATCCAAACTGTATTGTAACAGGGCAGTGCTCCTGAGCACCTGCAGTACATTGGTGATATTGCTGTGTGGGGCAATACAGCAGAGGAAGTTTTTCAAAATGGAGAGCAAATAATCCAAATTCTTCTGCAAGCTGATTTTGCTATTAAGTGAAGCAAAGTGAGAGGACCTGCCCAGGAGATTCAGTTCCTAGGTATAAAGTGACAAGATGGGCATCGTCACATCCCAGCAGATGTGATTGACAAAAATCACTGCCATGGCTCTGCCCACTAACAAGAAAGAGATGCAATCTTTTCTGGGCGTAGTGGGCTTTTGGAGAATGCATGTTCCAAGCTACAGCCTCATTGTAAGCCCCCTTTATCAGGTGACATGGAAGAAGAATGATTTTATGTGTGGTCCTGAGCAGCAGCAAGATTTCAAGCAGATTAAACAGGAAATAGCCTGTGCCGTGGCCCTGGGGCCAGTACAGATGGGACAGGATGTAAACAACATCCTCTACACTGCTGTTGGAGAGAAAGGTCCCACCTGGAGTTTGTGGCAAAGAGCCTCAGGAGAGATATGAGGCCGACCCCTGGGATTCTGTAATTGAGCATACAGGGGTTCTGAAGATTGCTACAACCCAAGTGAAAAGGAGATCTTAGCTGCGTATGAGGGGGTTTGGGCTGCTTCCTAAGTAGTCGGTACTGAAACGTAGTTCATTCTGGCACCTTGACTGCCAGTGCTGAACTAGATGTTTAAAGGAAAGGTTCCCTCCACCCATCACGCTACTGATGCCACTTGGAGCAAGTGTATTGTGCTGATTACACAGTTCGCTCAGATGAGGAACCTCAGTCATCCAGGAATCTCAGAGGTGATCACAGACTGGCCTGAAGGTAAAAAGTTTGGAAAATCACCAAGAGAAGAGGTATCACAAGCTAAAGAAGCCCCACCATACAATGAACTACCAGAAAACGAAAATAAATATGCCTTGTTCACAGACGTGTCATGTCAAATGGTGGGGAAGCAGCGCAGACGGATAGCTGCTGTGTGAAGCTCCACACTACAAGTTGCAGAGGCCACTGAAGGAAAAGGAGAATCAAGCCAATTTGCAGAGGTAAAGGCTGTCCAACTGGTCTTAGATGTTGCTGAATGGGAGAGGTGGCCAATGCTTTATCTTTATACTGACTCATGGATGGTGGCAAATGCCTTATGGTGGTGATTACAGCAGAGGAAGCAAAACAATTGGCAACGAAGGGGTAAACCAATTTGGGCTGTTGGACTGTGGAAAGACACTGCTGCCTGAATAAAGAAGATGGTCATAAAGGTGCACCATGTAGATGGCCATGTGCCCAAGAGTTGGACTACTGAAGAACAATAAAACAACCACCAGATAGACAGAGCTGCCAAAATTGAGGTGGCTCAAATAGACTTGGAATGGCAAAATAAGAGTGAATTATTTCTAGCTCGGTGGGCCCATAAGACCTTGGGCCATCAAGGAAGAGATGGAACATATAAGTGGGCTAGAGACCGAGCGGTGGACTTAACTCTGGATGCTATTGCAGTGGTTATTCACAACTGTGAAACACGTGCCATAATTAAACAAGCCAAGGGGATGAAACCTCTCTGGGGGGAAGGGTGATGGCAAAATTATTAATACGGGGAGGCATGGCAGGTTGATTATATCACCTTGCCATGATCTCAGAATGGTGTTATGTGCTTACTGAGATGGAGGCAACTACTGGATGGCTTGAAACATATGCAGTACCCCATGCTACTGCCCAAAACACCACATTAGGTCTTGAGAAACAAGTCCTGTGGTGACATGACACCCCAGAAAGAATTGAATCAGATAATAAGACTCATTTCAAAAATTCTCTTGAAAATACTTGGGCTAAAGGTCATGGCATTGAATGGATCTATCATATTCCCTATCATGCACATCTTTGCCTATGATTGGCATACAACAGTATCATACAACCACACTGCCAAATACAGCTGAAAATAGGCTCTGCAATATAAGTTCGCAAGCATATGCTTTCAGGGCAGTTCTAATAAGTTCAACCATTTTGATTAAAATCAAAGGCTTGAATATATCAATGTACAATCAACAAATATACAATCAGCAAAGTGGTGTGGTTAGGCTAGTATTTTACAGGTAGTAACTAGAAGGATTATCATGGTGGAAAGGGATAATCAAAAATAAATGGAAATGCTCACCCATGTCGTAGGCTCGCAGAAAAACTCCGAAGGGAGCAGTCTCCAGAAAGAGATCCTTCCTTAGTGGCAGTCAGCCCTTAAATGGGGTCTAGGAGAGGTGGAGCCAGACTCCACCTCTTCCGATCACACATGTGAATTGCCTTCACCTGTGCTCCTGCAGCTGACTCAGTACTTGCCTCAAGTGATCAATCAGTGGTTCAGGCCATGATTCAACAGTTCCCATACACTCCACCACTTCATGGCGTGAACCAACGATCAAGTTAACTAAAGGTAAGTGCTCCATAATACAGAAATCCAACATATCACAATGCTTATACAATTTCTCATTGTGATGCATATTGACAACATTTAAGACAAGTGATTATTGGTGTAAGGTGAAAGTTCATGCTCTTTTATGGGCTAGTGCTTGGTGGTGTTACTGGAGGTATGTAGTCGTGTGGTGGAGGTCCATCCTATGCTCCATCAGTCCCATGTAGACCATCACCTGGTGTCACACATGATCCCACAGCAACACTGGAACGCTTCAAAGGCATTTCATTCCTTCCGGTGATCCTAGAGGCACAAAGACTCACGGGGAGTAATACAGATGTTTCAGGGGTACCAGGAGGGGAAGGTCTGCCCTCCAGGGCAAGATACAGGCCGTATTCCTGTCCTGGGTCAACACTTCAGCTTGTACTGGGGCAGATGTCTGCGGCTGCATAACTATATCAGGCACCAAAGGGGAAGTGCTGATCTGCCACAGGGACATGATGGGGGTCCCTTCAGCAATGAAGATTGGAGTGTTGACCACAATATCCGTAGGCCATGTACCTATTACCAGAGAGACTACTAAGCCTCCCACCTCCAATAATCTCCCCCAAAGTACGAGTAGGCTGCACCACTTTGGTCCTACCTGCACCTTCCAAGGCCACTTTAGTATATGGGTACCCAGATCTAAATTCCTAGGGGCAGGGAGCAGAAAATAATTTTCATTGCCACTCTTACCTGATTATCAGTGCCTGTAATATGGATCCTAAGCAGGGAGGCCCATGTCTGTAGCATTTTCTGAGCACTGGGTCTGCCATCTCTAGGACTTTCATTCAAGTCCCACAGGGTTTCATAGAGTCTCTTTATCCACCAGGATAAACTCTTTATCCGCAGGGACTGAGAGTCTGTCTTTACAGCAGCCTTAAGAATACCATTATAATGTTCAATGAGACCTGTCCCCATTGGATTATATGGCAGGTGGAATCACCATTCAATGTTTTCTTCTGCCCAGCATTGTATCACTGCACCAGTAAAATGGGTCCCTCGGTCACTCTCAATGACTTGAGGTGTCCTGTAGGCAGACATCAGTTTAGTAAGTGCCTTGATGGTATACGCCTGGTTTGCTTTTGGTACTGGATAGGCCTGAATTAGCCCATTTGCAGGTCAGGGAATATCTCACCCCCTCAGACCAAGGGAGGGGCCCAATGTAATCAACCTGCCATCTCTGGAGAGGGTTGCATGCTCTAGCAAGATGGGCTGTTGCTCTGGGCAATGATCTCAGTCTTATCTTGAAGCAAGCATCACAGTCTCAGCATACCTGGGCAATGTAAAATAGTTGTATGGGCAGCCCCCATGCTTTAGCAGCTGCCCATATTGTCTTTTGTCCAGCATGCCAAAGCTTCTGATGTAACCACAGGCGATGTTCTCAGATGGTGAATTCTCAATCCATCAAACTCAGGCCAGTGTGTCAGCTTCATCATTTCCCAGTGACTGTAGGGATTGGTGACCAGAAACATGGTAGACACGTACAGTCCTGTGTTTAACTTATTCCATATGTCTAACCACATATCTTTGCACCTGATTTGTAAGGTGCTGATAGTCCATTCCTGGATGGCCCACTGTGCAATCCAAAGAGTGAGTCCCCAGTACACAGCCCAACTATCTGTGCAGATGTTCAGGATACCATCACCGAGTTCCTTGGTCATAATCATCCACACAGCTCACAGTTCTGCCCATTGGCTGCTCTGACCATCCCCCCTCATCAAAGCAGATTGTCTTGGTGGAGGGATGGTATGCTATCGCTCTCCACTTGCTTGCGTTGCCCTTGCTGGATTCATCTGTGCACCAGGCATATTTAGGGATCAGATATTTTCCCTCCTGGTGGAGAGACCAATGTTATTTTTGGTGCATCAGTGTTATACGTCACTGGGCCTAGGATCTTCTGGAGTTCTATCAGTGGTGAAGACAGACTACTCCTCTGGCTGAGACAGGCAACCCATCATGCTACTGATTGTGCTTGGGCCACTCAATCTTAGGAAGGTGGGTCAGATTTTTCACCCACCCCAGAACTGACAGGGTAGTCTTAACTATGATTTTAGCCACTTGGGTTATCAGCTCTACCGCCTGGGATGCGGAGTAGACAGCCAATAACTGTTTTTCAGTCATACTATATCTTTCTTCAGCTCCGTGCCAGACCTGGGACCAGAATCCAATGGGTGTCCAAACAGAACTCTAGTGTTGTCACAGGCCCCAGCCAAAGCCATCCTGAGTGACATGAACATCCAATTCGTCTGGGAGGGTAGGATCAAATATACCCAATGCCTGGGCTTGTTTAACTGCCAGTTTTGCCTGTTGGAAAGCCTTGTGTTTCTTTCTCCTCCAGTCCCATGCCTACCTCTTTTTCATGAGTCTGTACAGTGGCCTCAGCAGCTGCACTAAATTAAGTATAAAGGAACACCAGTACCCCAATATACCTAACAACTCCTATAGCTGTTTTGGTGTTGTAGGGACTGGGAATGTCTGAACCTTATCTATTACAGCACTGGGTAGTACTTTGGTCTTTCCTGACCATGAATTTTATGGACAGGCCTGGACCTTGCACCTTTTGAGAATTTATAGCCCATCCTCTTTCCTGCAGATAGGTGATTAACAAATCTGCTGCTTGTCCTACTGCCTCCAATGAGTTGGATGTCAACAGGAGATCATCAATATAATGATAGAAGTTAACATTATCAGGTTTTATCCAATTAGCCTGGCATGATCAGGTCTCTCATACCTGATGAAAATCTTTCCACATCTGGGCTTTCAAGTTTGTCTTCATATATCACCCTTCTTATGCCCAGTTTGCAAATCTAATTTTGAAGGTCCTCCATGGAGGACCATAACCTTGTAACAGTATATCTGATTTATTAGCTCAGACCATATGGCATGACACCATCAACCAATCTATTATGGAGTAGTTTTCACTGGTATATTAAACATCATTTTATAGCCTCTGCCTAAGGGCAGGGTGCAGAAGAGACCTAGGAGAGGTGGAGCCTGGCTCCACCCCTTCCAGTCACACAGGTGAATTACCTTCACCTGTGCTCCCACAGCTGACTCGGTGCTTGCCTCAAGTGATCAATCAGTGATTCAGGCCATGATTCAACAGCTCCCATACAATCAGTAAATACAGATCAAGAAAAAAAAAATGAAGAGAAAGGTGAAAAAACAAGCAAAGGAATGTATTTTTCCTACATAGCTAAAATAGCTTCTGTGACAACAAGATAAACAAAAGTAGATTCCTCAAAGTGAAGTCATTATCTACAGGTAACTTTAAAAATCAAATTAATTTTAATTATAATCCATTGATCTTTTTCCACAGTTTGAAATAAATGATTATATGCAGTAAGTTTTATCTCCACATGTTAAGAAAGACAAAAAATCACTTATGCTACTTCTGTTATTGCATAAAAACAATGTCGGACTTCTCATTTTGGCAACATTTCTTCTTAAGCAAAAAGATACTCTACTGTATTTGATACGGTGCCATAGTTTGAGTCAACTGTGTGATACACCTATAGGTTTGGCTCAGACCACCTTTCCTCAAAGGGAAATGAAAAGTCTCCTTGAGCTCATCATGATGGACCCCACCTCATATCTATTTATGATAGATCTGCAGTGGTTCAGCATGCTGAAAGCACTTACATCTTGTATGAAATATATCACATACCTGTATGGTAGTGTACTACGACACAGGAGACACAATGTGTGAGAGTCGACAAGCCTGAGAAGCACTGGCTATGCATGAGGAGATCATGTCTTGCTATGACTGGGCTCCTAGATTTAATCATCTGATCTAATGGCCTTTGTGTTCAAAAATTACTTCAGCTGTACATTAAATTCAATTCTATGGATAAACATATAGTCAATAGAAAAACAGAAGACAGAAACTGTGTCCAGTTCTAGGCTCCTTGCGTTCACTTTTGGGCTCTCACAGTTCTAAATAGACAGATCTAGAAAGAGTCCAATGGAGTGCAACAAAATGATTAAGGGCCTGGAGCATCTCTTTTATGAGGAAAAGCTAAGAGACCTGGTACTCTTCTGTCTGGAGAAGAGAAGGCTGAGATGGAATCTGATTACTATTTATAAAAAATCTTAAGTGTAGGAATCGAGTTGATGGGGCAGACTCTTTTCAACTGAGTGCAATAATAGAACAAGGGGCAATGACCAGAAACTGCAACACGAAGTTCCACGCTAATGCAAGGAAAAAGTTATTATCAGAGTGATGGAGCACAGGAACAGGCTGCCCAGAGAAGCTGGGAAGTTTCCTTCTCTGGAGATACTCAGTATACACCCAGACACCTACCTGTACAGCCTGCTATAGGGAATGTGCAAAGGGTTGGACTCAATGATCTCTAGAAGTCTCTTCCAACCCTCACAATTCTGTGATTCTATGAAATAGTTTGTGAAATGGGACATATTACATTTCTGTCAGGGAAATTAGTTCCTAAGTGCCATCAGGAATCTACAGAAAAACACTGTAAAACATATTTGATCTCAAAATGGCTACATTGTCATTCAGTATTGATAAAAATTAACACAACAAAAGTGGTTTTTTGTAACAATGTAACAAGTGGTCAGCTCCAGTTGGGTACCTGCTGACTCATACTATGTAATTATTGCAGTGCATAACAATTCTATGCCTTCACTAATTCATAATTTTAGGCTTCCCTTTTAGTTCTACATCTACATAAACATTTTGTAAAACCTTGTCAAATTCACATGGACTGAAGTTCAGGATTTAATCTACAGAACAAGCCAAGATACCTTCACAAGCACAGATTAGAGTTAGGAATTGAATGAATATTGAATGTGAGGCACATCTTCCAATGCAGACATAAAACAGCATTACAAAACTAAATAAATTAAAAGAAATATCTTACTTCTGAACATCCTACTGGATATTATTTTCAGTACAAAAGGCTTTGCTTGTAGGGCAATGCAGTGGTAAGGTGTAAAAAAGGCAGGGTGTGCATCCTCTTTCTCTCCCTACCAAAGAGCAAATGAGTTCAAAACCAGCTAGAACAAAAGTTTTGAAGCTATGTGACTAAACATGAGATCCACTAGACTGCACTGCAGAACAGACCCACCCAAAAGTTAAGCACAGCTTTGTTACGGGTAGACCTTCAAGTATAAAGGGAAACAGCATTGCAATCAGCAAGTCAAAAGTAATTTATGAGAATGATGAACCCAGCCACCAAGATGCCTGTTCTGGGTGGCCAACAGTGGGGTAACTCAGCTATGCCTGTCATAAACAGGGCAGACAGTGGAAATACTGGCCAATGCTTGCGCATATTTCAAACTAAGGCAGTTCCACAAATGCTTTCCTGGGTCCCCTGACAGATAGAAGAAACACCATGCAACTCTGACTGTGGGAGTCAGCAGATTATGAGGATAATAATTAAAATAATAATACTTAAAAATAATCTTTTTCTTGGAAATACCACCTTATCTGAGACAAAATTCTTTAAAATAAATCAGTCAGCTATTGAGTTTGCCTTGGAGCAGCATACCTCGTTCCCCCCCCCCCCCCCCTAATTAATATGCTGCCTTTTTTTTTTTTTTAAGTGACACATGAGTATATCTCAGTGTAAGCAATCATAATTAGGAATATCTTATAACACTGTTAAACAACTAATGTGTCAGAGTGTGGCAGACCAATATTAGCAAACCAGCACTAACAGGTCCTCATTCTACCCTCTTAATCATACATAAAAAAACATGAAGTCATTTTTCATTTATGTATTAGGAGCACAGAAAAGTCTCTTCAAGACAGTTATTTTCTTTTTTTGTAAAAGAGAGACAAAAGATTTCAACATTTCCAGAAGGATCCAAGCCAAACAAGATACCTTCTTCCATAGTCTAATTCTATTTTGATTGTTCGGTAAAATACGTATGTCTTCAACATTAGCTACTTCTCTCAGAACTATTATATGTTGCTATCAGAACTGACTCCTTTCAGAATAACTCCTCAGAATACCAGATTTCAGAACATTTTTATTTCAGAAACTTTTGTAATATTTTTTGCTTGCAGCTCTGGTCCCAGTGCCTCTCTATAAAGCAGATCAGTGTTCAGACATGCTTTAATTGTGAAAATGCAGTAGAGACAGAAAATAACATTTGGGTGGTTTGCTCTGAAAACAGAAAGTCTATAAGCAGCTTATGTAACCAACAAACATACAGAGTGGTGTGGTAAGACTGGTATCTACAGATTGTATAGCTAGAAAGATTATCACAATGGAAAGGGATAATTAAAAATAAATGAAAATGCTCACCTGTACCCCAGGCCGACAGAAAAAACTCCAAGAGGCGGCAATCTCCAGAAGGAGATCCTTCCTCAGTGGCAGTCAACCCTTAAATGGGGTCTTGGAGAGGTGAAGCCAGGCTCTACCCCTCCCAGTCACACAGGTGAATTGCCTTCACCTGTGCTCCCACAGCTGACTCCGTGCTTGCCTCAGGCAATCAATCAGTGGTTCAGGCTGTGATTCAACAGTTCCCATACACAGCTCATTACAACATTAAACATCCATGTATAGAAAAAGAAAGAAAACAGCTGCCAGAATTCTCTAGGTTATTTTAAATAGCCTGAATGATCAGAAAATTGGCACTTAATGTAGATCCTCACTGAGGATTCATCACTTTAAGAGTCTAGAACTGAAACTCAGTGAGAAAAGATTGTTTCCATGCAGTGCAAAACAGAAAGAGTAGTTCCACTCAAAACGTGTTTTATTTTCTAGTAAGCATTAGCTTCACATACAGCAGATGAATAATTTTTTGTGCAAGATAGAACAAATGAAGTCTGTACTGTAATCTAGTTCAGTGTTGGCCCTGCAACATTTTTTTTTTAACCTTTTGACTGACTATACCACTTACTTTAAGTCATGCTATGGTTATTTAGCATTGAAGTTATATACTTTTTGTCTAAGGCCAGATCTCATGAAGCACAATTCTAACAATCAAAAAAACTACAAGTTCCAAGCTGTGAAGAGACTGGGTAGCCATTTTGGTGGTGACAGCCATCTTGGAGCAGAATAGATTTAAATAGCTGAATTTCAAGAAATGAGCAATATTTCACAAAGTTGACAGTTTTAACTGTCTTAGAAAAGGTCATCTACTTGTATGGCAAACAGGTATACACATTGTAAAATAAAAAGGCATACAGGTATAGGACCAGAGAGATTATCACGTTTACAAAGGAGTAATGAAATAAAGAGCTTACCCATGTCTTGGGCTCACAGAAGGGCTCCAAGAGGAGTAATCTCCAGGTAGAGAGCCTTCCTCCTTCTGAGTCAGCCCTTAAATGGGGTCTAGGAGGGGTGGAGCCAATTGCTTTCACCTGTGCCCCTGCAGCTGACTCAGCACACGCCTCAGGGGGTCAATCAGAGGTTCAGGCCGTGATTCAACAGTTCCCATACACCTACTCTAGTAAAAGCAGAGAAAGAGTATGACAATATATCATTCTGTGACATGTAAACATAAGAAAACATTTCTGTTCCGCATTAAAAGAACTCTGAGCTTCGTTTGGCCTATAACACAGCTGAAAGATTTAGGAATGAAGCTGTGTTAGTGATCTTCTGTCACAGGATTTTTATCACTCAGAACTCCGTCATGGTGGACAGTGCTCATTTTTGGGCTTCACACAAAGATGAGACAGGGTAGTTGAAGGTGTCACAAGTGATTCACAAAGGAAGGCAATACTCACAAATGAGAAATATTGGGGACAGTGAGAGGACAAGGCTCACAATCTGTTCTACCTCAGAAGTAGTGCTTAACACAGGAGGCACAGAAAGGAGAGATGGTTACAAGTGTGGATGAAAGATCATGGTGGGAAAATTATCTTGGCAATTTTGTCTTTCATCAACAAAGAAGGGCTGCAGCAGCCAAACAGTGAGACAACAGAAGGCTAAAGAGGAATGAATCCTTGAGATTTTAAGTACATCCTTGTCAACGTGACTGAGCGTGGGTCGCAGAATAGAAACGGGAAAATGGTAGCAACCTTAAGCTGGAGACAGCATACCACTAGCAACAGGATCCCAGCCGTATGCAGAATGGGCACCTTGCTGTTGCTGTAATTTACCACCATTGCCAAGATGGGACACAATGGGATTTTGACAGCGAAAAATCCATGCTGGGTGCAGAACAGCAAGGCACCAAAATTCGTAAGGAACTGCATGAAACAAAAAGGCAGATGCGTGCTAGGTTTGGGTGCACAAAGGTCGGATGACATGGCAGGAGGATGCATCACGTACTCTGGTTAGTGACTCAGCCAGGCAACACTCGGCACGGCGCGAGGCCGGGAAGGAGAGCCTACCGCGGAAACGACAGGCAGGGAGCGGACCCTGCTGAGGTAAGCAGCTCCTGCCAGCACCACCCCCCATCCCCGCCTGGCTCTTCCCGCCTGGTCGCAGTCGCGCCTCTCCCACAGTTCTCCGTCTCGTCCCGTCCCCTCCCCTCTCTGCCGCGCGCGGAAGCAGCAGCACGACTGTTAAAACCGTTACAGCTCCCACTTTCGAACTGATTCAAACTCAGCAGCACTGAGACGCGAGGCTCCTCCCCGCTCCCGTCGGGCCCCTCGCCTCCTTCCTCTCCCCAGTCACTGTGAGGCGGCGGCCGGAGCACCTCAAACTCCAGCCCCGCTGCCCACTCAGCTAGACAGACGGGCAAAGAGAGCACAAAACCGCCCGCTCAGGCGAGCAGCGCGAGAACAAAGAGCTCCCCCACCCCTCCTTCCCGCCAGCACGTGGGGCACGGACCCCACCCCTCGCCCCGCCCATCGTCGTCCCTGATTGGCGCGGGGCGCTCCGTCCGCGTCCGTCCAATCGGGGCGGCGCTCGGCCCTCGCCAATGAACGTGTTAGCGATTGGGCCACTGTATTTGGCGCTCGGTCCGGGAGGGTGAATCTGGCAGCCGGAGGCAAAGGGGAAGAAGAGCCGGGGAGCGAAGCGGTGCTGGTGGTGGTGGTACGAGATTGGAGCGAGGGGACGGGTGAGCGGACGGCGGCGGCACCACAGCTACAACCACCATACAGGCGGCGGGCCGGGAGCGGTTATTTATAACCGACTCCCTTTGTCATGGGTGGGGGGGCAGGCAGGCAGGGAGGGCGCGACCGCCTCGGTCCCGAGCAGCGCGCCGCGCCTGAAGGAACGGGATAGGGCGGGGGGCGGCAGGGAGCTTCGCGCCCGCTCTGCTGCTGTTGACAGCTGAGGGAGCGGCGCGGAGCCGGCAGCGCCTTTTGTCTGAGTTGGCTCTGTCCATCCTGGCCGCGCCGCGCTCGACGGAGCGGAGCGTTGGGCGGGGGGGGGGCGACTGGCGCCGTAGGGGAGAAAGAGCGGGTAGGAGCCGCTGTTTCCTCTCCTCCTTCCCGTTCCTGCCGGCCTCCTGTGGCGGCGGCTGCCTCTGGCCCGGTTTCGCTGAGGGGGGGGGGCAGGGGGATCCGTGTGCTAAATGTACGCTAGGTGAGGTCTCGGTGAGTCCGAAACGCGAAGAAGTCCGTCCTGTCCACCTCAGCCCCCCGAGAGAAAAGCACGGTGCAGAAGTTCTCTTTACTCGGCGGTAGCCCCCGCCCAGGGGTGCGAGTAGGTCCGCGGCAGCCCCGTGTGCCCGCGGTGTCCCGGAAGCGGAGCGTTTCTACTCCCGCCCTCGCACGTTGCCGTCCCGCCGGCCAGCCTGCGACGGAGCGCTCCAGCCCCCGGGCTAGTTACACGGGCACCGAGAACGGGAGAGTGAGGAGGGCGAGTGGGTCAGTCTGTCTTGCCAACTTCCTCGTCGGGAAGGGCACGGCTCAGCTCCTGGCCTTCCAGAGTTCGGATGGATCTGGAACTGCTGAGTTGGAGACCTAATGTCGCCAAGCGCGGGTGTGTTGGGCGATCTCTGAAACCGGCGTGTTTTGGGAGATGTGAAAGGGACAGAGCTGTGCTGGCGCAACAGGCATGTGTGTGATCAGACAAAGGTGCTGAAATCGATGTATTGTAGCGCAAAGCGTGTGTATCTGGTGTTAACAAGTATGATCATCCGAAAATTATTAGGAATGGGCAAAAAGAAAAGCAGTCTCAGTATAATGCAGCGAGAACGGTATAATGAACCTGTACCTGGCTCAAGATACTTTTTCGAAGTTATGAAACGCTATATCTCATTGGAACTAGGAACGTGTTTGTTTATTTAAACTATCGAGCTGGAAGTTTGGATTCTTTGTCTCTAAGTAAAAGCATTTAACAATTTGAACAAGTCTGTTTATTTGTTGCAAGATAGGTTTGTCTTTGTGCAAGTCTAGCAATTGCAGATCCAACTGTTCTGTATTTCAACGAAAGACTTTAACAGCATTTTTAGTACAAGATTAACTTCTAAAAATTGAGATTTCCTCATATATAAGTCCTTTCTTTTCTTCTTTTCCTCCTTCCCCCCACTCCCCTTTTTTTCCATTTTTATTTTTATTTTTTTAGGGTTGGCACACTCAGGTTCTTTCTGATTTGTAAAAATTAAAAGGTCATTCTTTGTTTGTCCCCAGTGTCTATCAAATTGAGAGTCCGGGGAATGTTTATTTGTGATAACAATAATGCATCTTCAGAAGGGTGAGTATTACTTGTCCACAGTGTCTGATAGCTACTCTTGCTTTAGATTAGATCATTATAATGTAAATAAGATTTACAGTGTCTTCCAGAAAACATGCTTCCAGTACTTTAGGAGATACTATTCAAAAGTTTTATGCAATGTGTCGAATGTTTTTTTAACTTTGAGGGCTAGTGCTTTATCACTTATATACATTACATTTATTACTTCAAATTGTTATTTCTTGTTACAAAGTATTCATTAAAAAAAAAGTGAGGGAAATTACTTTTTTTTTTTTTTTTTTTTCCCTCCCTCTGTTGAGAGAAATGTGACAGAAAAATGCTTATGATATGTCAACAGCTACTATCTTCTGGAACTTTATAAGAATTCAAGGTTGTAATTCAGGAGAAAAAATGGAAAAATATATTTAAAAATGTCTAAAAATATATATAATGTTACTCTGAAAATGACAGACACTGAAAATCCTTATTGTCAAAAGAACATTAAATGTCTCTGCTCAGTTTAAAATCAGGTGAAGCAGTAGTCTATAAGCTTAGGCTGGATACTTGAAATTCAAACTTTTTTGCTTTCCATGTGGTATTTTTTTCCTTTCTACATAGAATTTCCAACCAGTTGAAATATGGTAGGTGACTTTGTTGAAAATATGCCTTCTGATGGGTTTATGTTTGTTCTGTGATATGATATTCATAGATCAAATGCAAATGTACTTAAGCTTATCTGCAAAGTAACTTTGGCTTAGCAAGCAGGGAATTCTTGTAGTACATTAGTGAGGGTACTAATTGTATATATGGAGAGTGCAAACTATGAATAATATAATATGAAATATGAAGCAGCATATGTCAGAATAAGCTACATGTAGCATTTAGTGCACTCCAACAGTGCTCACACAGAAACTGGTGTATTTCAAAGATCCTCTGGAAAGTAGTTTAAAAAACAAACAAAAACCTATCCTTGTCATCATTCATTCACAAGAACATTCTGCTTCTTTAGATGTATACATCATATATACATTATATTAATTTCAGAGCTATATTGTTAAAGTTGAAGAACAATTTTAAAAGGTGGTGTTATCTTCCTTTGATGAAACACGGAAAGTTACTTTTCAAAACGGCTGTAATACTGACAGAAGGCAAATTTAACAAGTGCTTGCTCTATGTTGTGCTTGAGCAAAAGTATTGTGGAAAACTTTAGTGATGGCTATAATCTGCATGTTCTGCTCTCCAGTTAGCTATGATTCATTGTAGCTGACTTGAAGTATGTGAAATGTTAGGGAGGATAACTTTTTCGTCAGCAAGGATGCTGAGAATCTCAGTATCAAGACCTGTCAGTTTTTGCTAAACAAGAAAAGTTCAGAAGTTTATTGAAACAAGTAGAGCTTTACAGAATTGTATGTCAGGAAAATTCAGTTGACCAGAGTTAAAAAAAAAAAAAAAAAAGTTGAATACATGTACTTTGAATATAATTCTTAATTTTGTGTGATGTTGGCTTACTTGAAAAAAAAACTAAGACTGCTCTTAAGAAAATCACTACTATCTAACAGCTTATTTTTAATTTTAATTTTTAATGATAATATTGCAACCACCCTTGCAGTTGTATCATAGCATGAAGGTGGAGGGTGCTGCCAATCTCACTGAAATGGCATCTGAAGACAGCAGCTATGTTGTCTGTCTCCAAATGTATTTATGTATGTATCTGTACGTTTAGCATCTATGTATACGACTTGTGCAAACGTGCTGCTATGGCTAAATCAGTCTTTAAAAGGATGACTTAGTGGTGTCATAGTTCAGGTGATAATTTCAGTTAAGCCTGTATGTCTGAAGAAAGGAAGATGAGACAGAAAAGCCTCATACAAAATAGATGCAAACAGGGAGAGATCTTCTTGGGGAACAATAAAGATGTTTGTTCAACTTAGCTGATTACTTTGGTTTGTTTTTTAAGTATATGCCTTGACTTTTGTTGAGTTAAAGATTAAAAGGATAACAAAAAAGAATGGGTATTTGATGTGTTCTAACAGATATCAGTTAAAGACTTTGGGATGCATTACTATTTGTGAGGTAGAACTAAAGATTGAAATTTGTTGGAGGAGGAAGTAGATTCTGATGAGGCCCAAACAAAAAGCAGTGACACTTTCTAAAAACACAACAGTAGAAATGCAATTTTCTGTAACTGACAATAGCAGGCAATTTGATTGTTACAGGCTTGTTTTATCTGTACATCTAGTTAACTGTGGGCATGTTCTGGGTCCTCAGTGAAAGTAAAGAAGCTACTTCCAAAACTGGAGTAGATAGCTTGAATTAATTGAGTGAACTTAGAGGCAACTCTTAAGAATAGGAGGGAAAATTCAGTGCTATATGCAAATGATAATCTTACATTTTAAACTTAATTATAAAAGAAGTGAAAAAGAAAAGAATGTTTAAATACATAGCTAATTATTTAAGTATAGGCTTTTGAATTTATTACCACTTAAAAAAAAAAAACATTGGGAGAAATAAAGATGTGTTTTAGATATTCTTTCTGTGTCTGTAAAAATATGAAGGAAAAAAAAAACCCAAAGAACTGATTGTTGTATATCAGGCCCTTATTTAGGCTATCTGGCTGAAAAGTGCATATAGAGTGTTTCTGTGATTGTACCTCTCAGCTCAATGGGTGAAGAACACTATCTTCTTGGAAGGATATACAGTGCTTACTCTGCTCCATTTAATGGTAAAATCAATAGTGCTTATAAGGTGAGATGACCATCTGGAAATCTAGTTATATACTATGCGTTTCCTAAATGTGGATGAAAGTAACAATGTAATGATATGAGTGGATTAGTGCAATACTGACAATTGCTTGAAAATGTGCCACAGTATTTCTAAAACTTCTGATTTGGATATATAAAATTATATTAACAAATGAGATAAAGCCGACAGAATATACTGTCATAATTCTATATGCAAATAAGACTTCTTTAATGTGCTATTGCAAGGAATATTTCAGAATTGTTTTGTTTTTATGTGTATGTTACCTGCTTAAATGATGATGTGTGCAAACATAGCAGTCCATATCTTGGGCTTTCTATGATGTGTTGTAAATTAACAGGAAAAAAAAAATCTTCACAGGAGGGTCTGATTGATTTATACTTTGCTAATCTAGAGCCAGCTCTGTTTCCTTTCTTGTGTTGTTACATCCATTTTTTTCTCTCATTTGGCCTTTTATATGGTTGGTTTGTTTTTCAGCTTTTCACAGCCTGTGTGTTCAATTTAAATCTCAAAGCCATCAAACATAATTTAAAGAGAGAAAGTAGTTGAAAGGGAGGGAACTCAGATCTTAATAGTGGAAAAATATATATAGATGTATACATGCATACGTATTTATATATACACAAGGGAAGCTCTGGAAGTGATACCTCCTATTTTACTGTGTTGGCTCATGGTGTCCAAGGCAGATGTTGGTGGTATGGCAGTAGAAGTTGAACCTTCCTGCCATGTATTCCATTACATTTTGTTGCTGTGTGACAGATGGCAGCAGAGGGGCAGTCTGACAAAATGGCATCTGACATGGAAATACGTATTGCAGCAAAGGTGTGTGATTGAATTCCTCCATGCAGAAAAATTGCACCCACTGACATTCATAGATGCTTGCTGAACGTTTATAGAGAGCAAGCAGTGGATATTAGTACAGTGAGGAATTAGGTGGTAAATTTAAACAAAACTTAATGTCCACTTCTGATGGATTAATCATCATATATATACTTCACAGGGATGCTGTATGCTATAGCCAGTTATTTTGAGGATTTCAAAATGAGGGGTGATTAAATGACTCTCTTGGTTGCTTTCATTGCTGGAAGCTTGTTTAGGGACTTTTTTAGACAATTTACTAAATGTACTAAATACAAATTCAGCTACAGCATTTACATGCTTCCCTACAGTAAATTCTGTATGAACTTACTGCATATATGGGAATGTAATAATCATTTTGAAATTTTCAGCTCTTTGCTTATGCAGAAAAAGAAGTATGGCGTATGTTGAACCACTTAACTGTTGTGTGGCAGGGATTTTTCGGAATGGAGTGTTGTTTGTTTGTGTGGATTAAACTGAAGAACTCTTAGATATTTTAAAGTCTTCAGAGAAAAAAAAGAAGTGTGTCAACAAAACAAGTTAGGGTGGAGTAGTCTCTGTACTTCATTCATACCCTCAATTATTTTGCCTGTGTAGACATGCCTTAAGTGGTGCAAGTACTATTTCTTCTGCCAGATTTATACAGGATATCAAAAAGCTTTACATTTCAAGAGATGGAGGTGTTAAACAACAGAGTCTGTGGATGAGTGTGAACGGAGAAATGTGGTGGTGTGCCTTTGTAGAACTAAAAGTTTCTCTGAAACTTTACTGTATTCTGATAAATAGCCAAACTTGGTCTTGTGCAAGAGATGTGCCATAGTATTAATGGTGACTTGTAAAGAACATCATCAAAATCAGGCCCAAAACTTTTTGCTCTGTTCTGCTGTTTGGAGTTTAAAAATGTTTAAAATGTTTTTTGAGCCAGAGATTTGTAGGCATGAATGAGGCTATTTAAAAGCATTATTCATGCAAATATCCAAATAAATGGTTGGATTACGTGCTACATGGTGTGTTGCTGATGTTGCCCAAAATGAAGTAAGTTTTCAGTTAGAGCCAATTTTGGTTTCATCTTTAATGTAAATTACTTGGTTATAATTTCCTGTTTTCTGCTCACTCTTCTCTTTATGTCCCCAAATGGACAAGTACATAAACTTGTCATTTTTATTTCCAAAACAGTATTCTTCTGAAAGTATCAAGTGTTCTAGAATAAAATAATAATGATGGGAATTTAGGAACTTCATCACTGAAGTGGTTACTTCTTACATGATATTTGATAATTACAGTTTGTCTGTTTTTGTTTGCTTGTTTCTCTGCTGCTGAAACTGTCAGGATACAGAGAAAGAAATTGATTTTTGAAGGGAAGCTTTAAAAGCCATAGGTTTGCATAGGCACGTAGATTCAGCAACCTAGTGAAGAATCTTATATGAAGACTGCTTCTAAAGTAATTCTTATTATTTTACGTTGGACCATGACATCAGAGGTAGATGTTGAAGTAATACTTCATTCCTTTTTTATTTTTATTTTTTTAATGTAGATGGTGTTGCTTTTTTTTTTTTTTTTTATTTTCTTGAGTAAGACTCCGAGAAATACCCATGTCATTGTTTCTTGGTTAGTAACTTGTAAATGGAGGACTCCTGTAAAATGAGATTATATAAATGTACATCCAAATGCAGTGTACTACTGGTCAAAGTCCACAAACTAACACCCTTCTTTATGATTGGTAGAAAATGTGAAATGATCTTGATTTCATGTACAGTTCTGTTCTTGGCTTTTATTCAAGTACTTCATGTTCATTCAACTTAGAGTTAGTAAGAAATCTTTAAAAATGATAGGGGTATTTTGTCAAAACCAGGTGATTTCTTGTCTTTTGCTTTGTTTGCCTCTTTTTTATGTCTTTGAATTATATTGATTGCATATTTTACATATTAAGAACCACAGACCCATTTTGGGTAAGTTTTATTAAGCATTCATAGAAGTTTCTTTCCCTCTCTCTCCCTCTGAGAGAGAGGGGGGGAGAGAGAGAGAGAGAGAGAGACAGAGAGAGAGAGAGAGAGAGAGAGGTGAGATCTATATCTCTTCTAGTCAGCTTACAATGATGGTAGAAACTCCTGAAAAGAATATTCAAGCAATATGACTTTAAACATTGTGAATGAACTATTAGAGGAGAAAAGAAAAAAATAAAATTCTATGGGAGTCAAATTAACACATTAAAAAAAAATAGGTGGAGAAAATGATTGAAGAAAATGTGATTGCTAGGATTGTCTTGTTTCCTTCCTGTCTTGATTTACTCTGTGAGGTGAGCATTTCAAGTTATAAGTGGTATGAGTTTCAGTATGACTTGAGTACAGTCAGAGGATTAATTGCAGTCTTAGGTGTTTAGCACTCTGGGAAGTTGAGAATTGAATCTATAAGGTCATAGTTTCACATTGTGGTTAGATGGTCACAGTGGGTGCGGATGCCTCACTTTTCTTCAGCACAGAGGACACTCTCTGCTGCAGAAATGCTGATGCCATCAGGAGAGAAATGATAGCACAGATACAGTAACAAGTAGCAAGTAAGTGTTTCTTATTGTAGGTAGCAGTGCTGGCAGAATGTTGTTGTGACACCTGGAAGTCCACATCTCTACTTCTACATACAGCTTTTGTCTGGGATAATGTTTGGTTAATGAGAAACAGTGTTTGAAGAGATCCAAGTTTTAAAAGCAGGTTAGAAAGGAAGATTAATTAAAGATAGATGTGCTCCAAGCAAGCAATGTGGATGGAAAACAGGGATTGCTTGCAAATGTGGACGTCTTGTCCCAGCAAGATTTAGGGGTGCAATGTAAATCAGTAAATGTAATTAAGTTACAGAGTTGGAACAGAGAACAAGTATGTCAGTGAGTCTTCTGAGTTGCAGCTAACTGCAGTGGTGTTATATGGTTAGGGATATACTGTTATGTTTGATAAGTTTGCATGTTTTTCATGACTTTTTTGTTTGTTTTTTCCATTGAATGTGAATTCATTCTGTAATGTTTCATAATGCCGAGATATTTGCTGATCTTTGAATCCATTGCAGAAAGCATAAACTACTTAGTTATATCTAAGCAATCTCACATTTGATTTATGTTTGCTATTTGTGTCAGGAATGACTATAAGGAGTATATACAGAATGATGCTGTCAGCCATAGATGGGCTAAAATCAGCCATTCAAAGAAAATGATCACATTGATGAGCTCATTTACAAGGTCTTACCTATGCTATTGCAAGTTAGTAAACATTCCAACTAATTTTAGTTTGAAGATACTGTAAATAAAGAGGTCCTTGATGTTATTTATTTAGTTCAGCATATGGTTATGAGATGAATGGACTAGGACACAAAATTTAACAGCATGAAAAAATGAATGTCTTTGGATTGGATTACATATATTATGAAACTTAGCTCAGTGATAGCTGTTCATGTAATTGTAAGAAAAAAGGTTGTGTGCAATCTTTTTTTCTATATGATGACTATCTGGATCAAGATAATATGTGATGGCTGCCAAAAGAGTGAATCTGCCACAATGTGGTGATTTTATTTTATTTTTTTTAAGTGTGTTTTGAAAGAGGGATGAGATGTAGAGGATCATTTCTAACTAAGAAATTTGGAAAAGTGAGGAACTGGTTTAACAAGGAAGAATAATTAACTTTAAAACTTGAAATTAAATGTAAAACTGATGATTTTTGAAAAAGTGTAGCTGTGTTCTCAAAACTACAGAATGTTTCTAAAGATATAAAGATTGATAGTTGCAGCATAAAGAAGCAAGTAACTCTAGCTTAAGACTGAATACAATAGGACCAGAAAGATTCTGGAAGTAAAAGCAGAAAAATCAGTTGCTGACAAGGTGAGAATAAACTCCTGGATGAGTAATTCCTTATAGGCAATTACAAGGGGGTGGAAAATTTTTGAAGTAGTGAAGAAAAATATGATTTGGACTTGAAATACTTGCTTAAAGAACATGGGGGGGGGGGGGGGGGGGGGGGGAAGTGAAGTATCTTGAATATTCTGAAGTATCAGTTGGGATCTATCAACCCAAGGGGCTGCTGAGAGAGTAGTAAGTGAGAGCCTGTTGTCTGGATGCATTAATTCAGACATTGAACAATTGTTTCTTGAAGAACTTGCAAAGTTACTACTTTGTTATGTTCCAATTGTGGTCTTTAGCTTAGGTTTGAGAGGAGCAGTGCCTCTTAAGTTCTATATTTTAATGTTGATAAGTTTATGGAGAATATATAGTATTATAGTTAGACTACATTCTTAATTAGTGAAGTGCTTTTCTAGTTTTTCTTTTTTTATTAACATTTTTAAGAGGAGAAAGTGAAGGTTGTACTGTTAAGTGGAGAAGGCCTCATTCAAATATACAAGCACAACAGGATTGTAGTGGGAAGAAGTGTGTGAAATAGCTAGTTGTGGAGTTGTTAAAGGAGACTATAACATAAGGGGTGTTTATGCTAATTAGGACAACCAGTGATTGTACACTGAAGTAGAGTTCAGTTTGATTAATCTCTTAAGCATTTTAATTTAGAAATTATTTTTCCCTCTATAGTACTAGTGTTTTCCAAATTATACTTGTATACTTGAAATATCAAGAATTTTAGAGAGTAGTGGTGATTGTTTTCATCTTCTGAAATGTTAGATCAGAATTTAAAAGGTGATCAAGCTCTATAGCATCAGCTGTAAAAGCAGTGTGGTCCTTTGTTTTGAGATGGCAGGCCCAGTACAGAGTTGTCTTACATAATATTTTAGGTTGGCAGGGAAATATGGAGATTATCTGATCTTGTCTCCCTCTTAGACAAGGCCAACACTGAAATTGCATCAGGCTATTCAGTATCTTTTTCACGCCACTTTTTAAATGTTTTCAAGAATGAAGATTCCAGAATCTCTCTGTTTAGTGTGTTTCGCTGCTGGGCTATACTTGAAGTGAATAATTTTATCTCTGTATTGAAGTGAAATCCTTGCTGAGAGTTGCTTGTTACCTCTTGTACTCCCATTTAGCGTAGATGAGCATGTCTCAGAAGAAAGGGTGGAACACTACTTCTGTGATCATCTGATTTTAACTCTGATTTGTGTAAGAAAGCACACTGCTCATGGAATTGAATTTTTTATGCATTTGTTGAAATTCTCAAAATGACTCTTCCAATTTTGGTGAGGTCCAGAAAAGTCAAAAGCATTATACATTTGAAAGATTCTATTTAGGACGTTATCTGCTTTTCTTAAATATTTTTTCACTTCCTATTCCTAGTACAAATCTAAGACTTCAAGATGATGGTTCTATCAACTCTTAAAAAAAATTACTGTTGATTTGGGGGGAAGGGGGAATCAACCCTGTGTGAGGCAGGACTGAACTATAAAACCCAGGGTCCGCTCCTTAACCTCACTTAAGGCTCTGGCAGTCAAAGGAGAAGCATCTCTACTTGGAGCTGGCCTCCTCTGGGAGTTTTCTGGTGAGCTGTTATCCTTGGTAAGGGGTAAGCTCTTCCTTCTTTATTACTTAGTTATGACCACTACCTTTCTTGGGTGATCTGAGAATGGATCACTGGCAGTTATATCCTCTGCCTTGTACAAGACAAAAATGTGCATCTTGAAAACTAATTACATAGAAGTAGATCACCAGATTAACTCATTTGATTGTGCAAAGACTTGAGAGGTAAAACAAGATTACATGGTGTGAATGTGTATGCTGTATGTGGCATGGAAGAGAAGTGTTCTAATCTAATGCAGGAGGATAAGATGCTCTAGCAGGTTGCTGATGCTGACAAGAGCAGCTTTACCTTTTTCCCCTACCCCTGGTTGCCCTGGTTCTTCCCTTCTAGTTTGGGTGCTAATCAGGCCAGTATGAGTAACTTTGACTCTTTGGTCCACTTGGGAAACTGTATTTTGAAAGCAGAATAAGTCTGATTTAGCTTAACTGATCACCACACTCAAATTTACCGTATTTGCCATGTAAACTCTGTCTGAGATGCAAAAGTATTTACACAGATGATGAAAAGATGTGTGCTGTTTTAAGGTCCTATTCCTCTTCCCAGTCCTAGCCAAGAAGCCCATTAGGATGTATTTGTCATCAGCTTCTAAAAGCAAAGTAGGTAAGTAAGTGTGCTTAGCTTAGGTTAAATTGAAATGTTTCTCAAAGCTAAATCGTGTTAGGCAACTGTTAGTACACTTTATTTGATCATGCATGTGTCAGGGAGGAGGCACTGCATTTGAGGCACTGGCCTCAAATTTGACAACTTTCAAGCTATTGTTACATCAAAAAACAATACTGTGATGACAGGTTGCTGATTTTAAAGGAATTTCACTGCTTAAACTTCAGTGTTGCAAGTACTAATTGCAAGTAACTTAATTGTGGTGAGAATGGTCATAATACATGTATGCCTATTTGTAGAAGCAGACTTCGTGCTTTTTGTGATGCTATACTACCTGGAAGATCTGTCTATGACTGTTATTGGTCTGTCTTGTGTTAGGGCTGATGGTAAAATGTTTTGGTACTACACTGCAATTGAAACTCAGATTGTTAATTCTGCTTGTAGGCTGGGGTGTTCTAGCATAAGGGGAGTGTGAGAGTAAATATTCTGAGAGTTGGGTACTTAAATGCAGGCAGACATTTCCTTCTCAGTTTAAGGTTATGGCGCTGGTATATCTGAAACTGTTGATTGTTCTTGTCCTTATGTTAAGTTTATTAAACTTAATCTTTTTTTTTTCTGTAGGTAATATCTTGTCTTACAGTTTCCATCTCTTGAGCAATCAATTACATTCTTGAAGAATGTGGAATCCTGTTAGAGTTGGTCATGTATGTTACTAACCCACATCACTCACAGCCACTGATGTTCTAAAGAACAAGGAAGAACAAGTGAGCTGTTGAGAGTTAGGTGCATAGCCTAGATTAATGGATTAATCTACTTCTTTATTGCACTCTTTTTCATGGTGTATGAGAGGTTAAGCCTCGTCATTCTGCTGGCATTTGTTTGGCCAAAGAATGGCACAACTGGCATGGGTGGCTTCATAAATGTTGCCTGTTTCTAGCTGGTAAGAAAAATTTTAATGTACTGGTACATCTATGAGACAGAGAGATGATGTATCTTGATGGACATCCCTGTTGAAAGCAGGGCTGGCCTGAACTCCTGCCCTCTCCAGTTTCAGTTCTTTGCCTCTCGTTTCTGCTTCAGATTTGCTCTCTTCCCTTTATGTTGATTCATGTATTTCTGTGGCTGCTTAACAAGCCTGTTTGTGGAATTGATTTTGTTGAAAATTTCTATTTAAAAATGAGATGTGGTTATGAGCTGCTCAGACAGATTTCTTTCCTGACCTAGTTTGATAGAATCATAAGTACTTAAGCTCTCACAAGAGAGGAGGTTGAGCAGATGTGGAGATGAGTGATGTAGGGACTCTGTATCAGAGGATATGTGTTTTTCTAGGTGAAACTGATGCCAAACAATGTCTGAAGGTTTAACTTTATAATAACAGATAATGTTAGACATGTCTTAAATGAAGTATTTTCAGTGATGCAGAACTTCAGCACAGAAAATAGCATGAAGTATGTTTTAAAGCATAGGCATGTAATTCTTGGTTAAAAATTTTAAAAATTGAGCTGCACTTAAAATACTATGTTTCTATAATATAGAAAAAATGCTGCAGTGTATTCTCAGCTATCATTGTGACTAATTCTGAGGAGTGAACGTGTTTTATTTGGATACTGTTAATAGACTGTACTAGTTTTTCTGTTGTACTTGCCTAAGAAATTTTTGTTGGTGTGGATTAGTGTCTGAAGTACACGAGGTGGCAGTAGCCTTGAGAGTATTTTTCTTTACATGGAAATGAGAGTGTGCAAGTTTACTTATATAAATTTGAAAGAGATTTTTTTTTTCTTCACAAAACGTAGAAAGTAGAGTGATAAGCAACTGCAGAAGTTCTGTTCATAGCACAGGTGCAAAGGCATTTTGTGTCCTAGGAGTGCTTTGTCCCCTCACCCTTTTCTCTTGCATAAGTTAACATGGAAGCAGTTAGCAACTCTGAAATGACAGCAATGAACAAATTTTCTTGCTTTGTCCTAGAGTAAAATTGTTTCTTGATCATAGTTTTTTCATCAATCTACACACTGTTAATGAAATACTGGAATAAATGTAGGAGACAAATATTTTCCCTGCAGATTATAGCAGCAATTTATAATTAAATTTGATACAATTTTTTTTTGAAGTCTGGCATTATGCGTATGTTTTACTGATGGTTTATGTGCTTGAGAATTGTAATAAGAGTCTACTGGAAACTGCTTACCTTCAGAATAGATTCATTAAAAAGTTTTTGCTTGTTTGTTGTTTAGAGTGTGTGAAATAAAATACTAAGGAGTACATTTCCAAGAGTTTCAAGTAATAAAGTTTGGTTACCATAGCTGATAAATGCATAGCTGCAGTTAAGCAAGTATTTGGCAGTACTTAAATGTTGTTACTTAGTGCTGTATCAAATTCTGCAATTGAAAGATGATTTGAAGTTGTTTTTTTTTTTTTTTTTATCAGATGATTTTTGGAAGTTGAGTGTTCTGGGAAGATAGACATTTAGTTGTACTCAGAATACATTGATTTTGGTACTTCACATTTAGGTTTTTTGTTGTTTAAGTTTTTAGTAGGGTGGGCTTTTTTTTTTTTTTTAAGGTTTATGGAGAGGTCATCTCAATCTTTTTTCTCTTCTGTTGCTAAAATTCTGTTTTTTGAGCTGAATGTGAAAATTGTCCTAAACCACGCTGCCTGAACAGTTCTGTTTTGTTTTAATTTGAGAAAAAGCATATGAAGTGTGCTTAGACTGAGGGCCATAAATGCTGTCTGGATCTGCTAACAGCTTACAGTTAAAGAGCTAGTCTGCTATTCCAGTGCAAACCAGCATGTGAAAGCAGTGCTTCTTTTTGGTATAATTGTGTGCACTATTCTTTTTCCCATTGTTCATCAGAGTTCCTAACAATTTTTCTCTGATTTATAGTCGCACACAAATTTCTTACATTACCATTGTGTGTAGAATCATAGAATGGCTTGGGTTGGAAGAGACCTTTAAAGATCATCTAGCTTCTGCCCAGGGTCCCATCGTCAAACGGATTGTTTTAGGGAAGAAAAAAAAAATCGTAGAAGTGAGGTTTTCACTTATTTCTGGTCAATTTCAACCAGCTTACCATGCACGCCTTCACAAAGAGTGGCTACAGCTCAGCAGGCACTGTTGGGAAAGGTGGGCTGATTGTAAACTGCTGTTGCTGTTGAGGAAATCACTTGAATGAGTATCTTCATTGTGTAGTATTGAATCTAAATGAACCATCACTTTGGATGCCATAAATTTGTTAATGAAGCCAGCTCAGATGTATGCTTTGAGCTTACTAGTGCATCCAGTCCTGAGAACTTAATGAAAGTTTGTCCCAGTATTCATGTTATCAGTAAGGTAGAAGAGATCTAGAAGTGTGATGCAGTTTTCTGGGTAGGGCTATATGGTTCTATGAGTTCACCTAGAACTTGAGGTACTTAAAAGCAAATGTGGATACATGCACAACTGGTTTTATATCAGGTTCTCAAAGTCCTGTGTTCCCCAGACAGAATTATTTTACTCTTTCATTACTTCAGGCCCCAGGAACATTATTACTTGATTGTTCATTAGTTTGCATCAGATCACACATACCCTTTCTCTGTTGGGTTTTATATTCTTTTCCCCCTCACACTTCCAGCATTGAAGCTGTTGGTTAAGAGTGATTTGAAGTGCGGTATTTTATCACTTTATATGTTGGATTAAAGTAGATGAATAAGTTTTTCAGTTTAGATTAACTCACTGCAAAGACCTGAGAAGTTTTGCTATGCACAGTATGTTTTATTCTTAAGTATCTCAATTTCTGAGCCATCAGATGATGATGCAACTTGTTACATTTTGAAATATTATGTAATATTAAGCCCAATTGTGGCATTAATAACAGCCTTTTAAAAGAGCAGACTCTTGCATTTATCCCCCATTCTTTCCAATTTTAAAATTTTTGTTTTTCTGAAATTTGACAGGGTAACCAGAGGAGCTTAAGTATAGTTCTTGACAGCAGTATGACTGTTTGAATGGAACGACTGCTTGAATAGACTGCCTGATTTATAGAATTGTCTATGTTCTTGTCTTGCACTGATGAATATTATTAAAGTGACTAAAGAAAAATAGGATGTTACTTTAAATAAGACTATTTTTATTTTCTGTAGGCAAAACAGTAACAATATGAAATAGTATTTTTGCTATACTTTATTGTCTCTTGTTGTGAATTCCACATATATTGTAAACACTGTAGCTGCTGATGCCTAGTAGTTGTCTTAATTAAGCTAATGCAGTTTCTTTAAAACTTTCTGTAAAGCCTATGGATCTTGTACGTAACTCAGTTATGAAATGCTTAACAGAGTTTATTTAAAACACAAGCATGCGTATTCTAGGACACTAGTTTCTTGTTGCCTTTCATTTCCAGCAATGCAAGCATGAATGGGGAAAAAGAAACCAGCAATGCGTTTCTTTGTTTTGATGGTGCTCTGCTTCAAATAACGTCCTTCTTCTCATTAGTATGAATATCTAATGGCTAATCCTATCTACATACTTAGTTATACTTTAAAATCATTATAGCTGTGGCATCGAGGAGTTTGTAATATTACAAGAGATGGAACAGATGAAATGGCAGTGGAGCTGGAGAGAAGGGTGTGGGAACACTTTGCAGTATGGAGCAGGCAGTATGGAGTCGCTTGAGTTCTGCAGCATTGCCCTCTTGGGAGGGTTGGCTGGATTATGATCAGTATTGGACCCAGGGACTTAAGACTTTGCCTTTAGGTGGGACGCATGCATCACTTGCTTTTCATGTCATGAAGATGATTGTCCAGTCTGGAATGAGATAACTTGCCTGTCCTTGACTGGTCAGATAAAAGCTAGAATTTCTTGGAGGTGACTTGCTGCACTTCTCAGCCTTCCTTGTTTTGTGGAGGGCACGTGGAGTTCTGGCAAAGCTTTCCTCCTTAGAATGAGATCAAATAAGATCAAGCAAGATTACTTCAGGAGATGAGATTTCTCTAGAGATGGTATAACTGTTTCAGAGTTATGCTTTCTTTCTTGTATTTGTTTTGGAAATGATATAAACTGCCCAAACATAATAACTAAGTTAACTAGTTGACTGCAAAGCTTTTCTTCTAGATAAAATTTTCAGGACTTAGACTATTAAATGATTTCTGTAGACCCTTTATGTGAAGAAGATGACAAAATAAGAAAGAAAGATTTGAAACAATAGAAATAGCTAGCAGAATCCAGATAGAATAATGAAACAGAAGGAGGAGATGGCCTGGGGGCTGACAGAATCAGACCATTACACAAAAACAATCTAATATCATTTTTTAGTTTGTTAAATGGAAGCTATTTAACATTATACTTAAGATAGGTTTCCTTCTGTAAGAATTCATCCATGTCTTTTTTTTTTTTCATTTCTACTCATGATCCAGCATAGGCTATCCTCTCTGCAACTTATCCCAGTTTCTGAAGCTTAGTTTCTTAAATGCATAGTTTTTTTTTTTTTTTTTGCAAACCTTTTAGTTGGTGTTAATGAAATGCCACTGACAATTCCTTTAGTCCTAATATGAAGGTGTCAGATCAGCTGCACTATGGGAATTAACTCTGTCCTGTATGAAAATGCTCTTTTCTTACAGCCTGCCCTCCCAATTTTTTTCATATTCTCCTGAGATTGAGGGGGAAAAAAAACATCAAACAAACAAAAAACAACAACAATGAAAACAAACAAAAACAAACCAAGAGTCAATTATTTCCTCTTATGTGCTGAAACACTGCAGTTCTACCTTGAAGATGTTCAGCTGCCCAGAAATATACAAATGTGGTTCACTTGCTGTCATGGTTTTATGGGCTGGTAGAGGCTAGTCATGAAGCTGGGCCAAAACAGCCTGTAAACTGTTGACACTTCTTTTGAAAGACTTCTGCTAAAAGCCAATATTGAAAAAAGTTTTCTTGCTGTTTTTCAAGATTAAACAAGCTTGAATCTGTAATGTATTGCATTACATTGCATGTAATTTTTGTATAACGTATACATGTGTACACTTCCTTTTCACTCAAATGCTTTTTGTCTTACTATGGACTTAACATTTAAAAGGATATTTCTAGGCTTTTTTTATACTTATTTGACTTAATGCACTGTGTGTATCCCACCTATCTTTGCGGATTAACATTATTACTTTATCTAGAAGAACTTTTTCATAAGCATCTTATCATTAGCAATATTGTATTTTTATTTTCTGTCTCTTATTTGCTACCTTCAAACCAAGTTAGTTATCCATGTTGTACCCCAAACAGCAGCTTGAAATGACTGCAAGAAGAATGTTCTTGTAAGTTTTGTTGTTTTCAAAGGAGTGGCCAGAGTGTGCAGAGGTTTATCTTCTTGTCAAGTACAAAGTATTATTTTCCTTCCTATTTTATTATATTATTTAACAATTATGTTTATTACTGAAAAACTGATTATGCTAGATTTGTTTTTTTTTCTCTTGGGTTTTAGACCATAGTTTTGGGGTTTTCTGAGACTGTTTCAGGTATGCGAGAGAATGATGGGAATTCTGTTTATTTTTGTTGTAGTTTATATAATTCTATGTAGTTTCCATATAGATCTATTTTTGATGGATAGGGCTTATGTGGAAGTTTAATTTTCTTTAAGTAAACAGTAAGTAGCAGTTGGCGCTTAAACCAAATGTTGAATGGCCTGTTAATTTGTAACTAAAATTACCTTTTTCAGTGTCTATCACTTAAGTATGAGGGTGTTGTTTGGACTGGAATGGTATTCAAAGTGTCTGAAAAAAAAATGGTTATAATAGATATTGAAGAAATCTCTGTCCTTCCCTTTCCATCGCTCTTACTTCCTTTGTAAGCAGACAGGCTGGATTTGGTAGTACTAATATGATGCTGTTTCTTACAGGTTAGTCATGGGTCAAACAGGAAAAAAATCTGAGAAAGGACCAATTTGTTGGCGAAAACGTGTAAAATCAGAATATATGAGACTGAGGCAGCTCAAGAGATTCCGACGTGCAGATGAAGTAAAGGTATGGGATGTTTTGATTCTCTTGTTTAATAACTATTATCAGAATCAATTTTCTTAAGTGCTGAGTGACTCTCAAAGTTGTCCTGCATTTAGCACCTGCAATAACAATTTCATGAATTTTTTTTGTTAACATACTGAAAACTTGTCTTAACTCTCATTTTATAAGCAGGTGTGTTACATTTGTATGTGATTGAATCAAGCATGCTACGTATCAGAAGAGACTGAAGAGAGAAAGTATGGCAATTTGTTTAGCCGCATACTCTTTTCAAATTCCATTTAGAATGTAATTCTGTGCTAAACCTTTAGATCTCTAAACATGAGAACTTCTTTTCAGTCCAAGAAAGTGATAATGAAATCTATTGAGCCTAACTGACATTTAAACAAAATTGGAAGAGTTCAATGTTGATGACAATTTAAAATCTGTTTGTGTTTTTAATAAATGTTCTGATTCTGTAAGATTTTAGCATGTGAGTCTTCAGCTTATTTGTAATGTTCACAATTGTTGTTAATTTTTAGAGTATGTTTAATTCTAATCGTCAGAAGATACTGGAAAGAACTGAAATATTAAACCAAGAATGGAAACAACGTAGGATACAGCCTGTACACATCATGACTTCTGTGAGCTCTTTGCGCGGGACCAGGGAGGTTGGTTAACATGTGTTGTGGCAATTCCACTTACAAGGTTGTTAGCATGTTTTTGTTTGATTACCTGGAAAGTTGGCTGTTCTTTCTTTTCTAGCCTTACATGACTTCTCAGCTAATTTTTTTTTTTCTTATAAGTAAAGGAATAATTTATGTCCATTAGATGACTTTTATCTGGAAAGCAATAAATAAATGGCAGGCTGAGTAGCTTTGAGGAACACACAAGTTTGGATTGTACTTCAACATCCTTTAATATTATTGTCTCTCTGATGTTGGAAGTCTAATCTTGCTCCTTGATGGAGCTGATCTCAAGTGGTACAAGTGAGTAGATACTTTGGTTCTTATTGATTTAAAGCACGTGGAAGCTGTCAGTGCAGCTATTTGAATAAATCTACTTTATACTAAGTATGATCATTTAAACATGTATGTTCTGTATGAAGCCAATTCTGATGATAGCCAGCTTGGGTGTTCAAATTGGCATGTTAGTAGCTCCTCTCCAACTTCCAGTTTTAAGTGGGGGTTCAATTTATCTTATGTCAGTTGCATTTCTTCAAATTAAGACAGTTTGAGGGTGCTTCATGTGTAATAATCTCAAAAGCTATTTCCTTTTCAGTACGATGAGAATGAAAATTTAATGTGAACAGGTTAAAAAAAAAATTAAACAAAACCACAACATCTTTCTATTGAAGGAAATCTGTCAGACTTATGCTTCCATAATTTTTTAGAGGGAAGCTGGTGTTGTGTATTTAAGGAAGGTGCATTTGTGTGCCTGACTATTTTCTTTTAAGCATGCTGGAATATGCAATTACCCGTGTACAGCTGTACATCTATTAAATGGCACTGTAGGATCAGAACTTCTTGAAAACAGATAGGTATGTGTACATTTTTGATAGTAAAAGATCATGTCTCACCATTCTTCTTTTTAATTTTTTTTGTAGCCTGGCTCACTATTTTATGTTAATACCCTACGTGAATTGATGGAGCACACTAACTACTGTATTAAAATGCAGTCTGTCTTATGAATTGGAAGAACTCTAATGCTTGATCTAAGATTGCCATAGTGTAGGGGTTTAAATGATAATTTAAACTTTTTTTTTTCTTAATATGCTAAATTTCTTCATAGTTGTATAGAACACTGGCTGGTTTTGTTACCTGACTGAAAGATTTTTGAGAAACTTCATGATTTTGATTAACACTGTGGTGACACAGGTTTTCTCCAATGGTTAGTCCAGTGAGTGTCAACCAGAAACCTTAACATGTTCTGTGGTAGGCTAATAAATATCAAGCTGAGTTCCGTACCTGACAATGGAACTCAAACAAGGCAAACAGAATTGAGACACAGTCCTATGTATTGAGCCATTTTAACCTATCTTTGGAATTGGAAGTCTCAGGTGAACAATAAGCTGAAAGTAATTATTTTTTGCTTTTGTATTTTTTTCCTCTAAGATGAAAAATTTACTAGAAGACTTCTAGATAGAAAATAAAACATTAACCTGAAAGTAGATATAAAGCACCATCATAATATGGTATTTTGAGTATTTGTATACATGGCAGAAATCTAACTTCATTGACTACTGATCTTAAATCTTAAATAAAAACCAAACAAACGAAGAAACGATTTTTTTTTTTTTTAGTCTAGCTTCTGTCATTCTACTGAGTATTGTCTCTGTATGCTGTTTGTTACATTACTTTGTATATTTCTTTAGGAATATGAAGCTTTGTTCATCTTTCCATTCTGGAAAGGAGAAAAATCTCGTCTCTACTTCAATTTCTCATTTCATGTAGCTGTGAAAGCTATTCTAAACATAGTTTTACCTAACTCCAAATCTTCTTTGTACTTTTCCTACTATTGTATTTTCCTCTCTGCTTTTCTTTGTAATTTTTTTTTTTTTGAGATTTTCCATATTGTTCCTCAAGTATTTGAGAAGAGCTGATTTGTTGACTAGATTGAAGAATAACTCAGGAGTTATTTGTTTTTCTGTGACATGTCTGGCCATTGGAGGCTGCGTAAGTCTCCAAAAAGAATGGAGTCCCACAGCTGAAAAGGATGTGTCCTGAGCTGACTATTGAGGGAATCTTTTTTTTTTCCTCTATTCTTTGTAAACAGTAAGCACGATCAAAGATCTGAGGATAGGATAAAGATAAGCAGTCAATAACAGGGAAGCAGGGCAGGAGTTAACAAGACACGTGGAGCATCTCTTTCCATGAGGTGTCTTGATGGCATTATAGTACTTTTTTAACGTATGTCATACGTGATTTCTGCAGTGAATTGATCTAAAGCCAGAGGAATTCCACTGCCACTCTTATGGCTTGAGTAAATAGTCTAAGACCAGTGTAGCAGCAACAAGTACTAAATCTCTTCTGAAATAGATTATATTGTAGGCTGAATTGTTGGAGTAAAATACTAAATACCTTAAAACAGCCATTCTACTATTATGTGGAGGGGAAAAAAAAAAAAAAACAAAAAACACCATGATCTGTTAATAAAGGTACTAAACCAGAAATAATTCCTGCGTATTTTTTCCTTCTAAACTCATTCCTCTTATTACACCCTGAAAATCTGATTCATTTTTCAAAGGTGGATCTATCTAGTTTTGATAAAGACTTGTTTTGTTTGTTGTAGAGTATATTTCCTTGATTTTTATTTTTATTTTTTTTCTGAAGTTGCTATTGTAAGTGTAACTTCAATCTCTTATTTCAGTGTTCTGTTACCAGTGACATAGATTTTCCAAAACAAGTAATCCCACTAAAGACTCTCAATGCTGTTGCTTCTGTGCCTATAATGTACTCATGGTCACCCCTTCAACAAAATTTTATGGTAAGTTTAAAAAGGTGGTGTGGGAAGAAATATGGGTGAAAAGGGAGGAACTTAGTTTTAGAAATAAAACATGAGTAAAAAGTATTATTAATTGCAAGCTAAGCCTGTATTTTTAGTCGTCCTCAGTATATCTAAAACACTGCTTTAAAGAGAACCTTAATGACAGGTGACTAGTTGTATTGTATTGCAATTTACAAATGAAGATTTGAATGTTCATATGATGAGAAACATTTTCTGAGAGATATCAATATCCTTATCTAAGACAGTTGAAGAATATACCTGTAACAGAATGGTAATTTTAATGGAATAGAAATAATTTAATCCTGAATTAGTCTTCTCATGTAATGGTGATCTTAGCAACAGGAGTATAGCCTTTTCTTATAATTAGCCTTGTTGTATATACAAGCCTTCATGTTAATTTTCTGATATAGATATTTGACTTGTTTGAAAAGGTTAACTTATTAAAAATCTTTGTCACCGCATTTTGTGCACAGTGGCTTTTGTGGAAATGGCTATTATAGTAATCACATCTAAGTGATTTAAATAACCAGTTTTATCAGTATGTTCAGAGTTCCTCCACTTTTCTTTCTTTCTTTTTTTTTTTTTCCTACTTGCTTTCAATTTGTCATTATCTGGGTATTTTGCACTGTTGAAGAATCATGATCAGCAGGAAAGTTTATTTTTATATTCCTAACAATAGAAGGTTCTTTTGAAATACTGGAAGATGCAGCTGGGTATCCAGGTCTGTAAATTCTTCTTTATAGACAAAACAAAACTGACAGTGGCATTTGCATTAAATTGTAAGGCATATTTCTTTGCTATCTGTTTAGACAACTTGAATTTAGAGTGTTTCTATATCATATTTCCTCATCTCTAGCAAAGAAATGAAAGGGTTGTTTGTATCACATATTACCATGGATGGGAAGCGAGGAAGGGAGAATTAATTTAGCAGTGTAAGCTTTCCAAAGCTAGGTAGCTTACTGTGCTTCTACAGTAGAAGCTTTGTTGTAGCACAGTGCTAACCTAAATTCTGGGAGTTATTGTCAGTACTTCAAGCTAGTCTCAACTGGTACAAAATAATGTTGATTAAAGATGAGGGGGTTTGGTTTATTTAGTTAATAGAGAATATGCTCAAATGGTTAAGCCAATTTAGCTGTGGTGTCTAGACACGTGCAGATTGTGGAAACACCAATGCTGACACTGCCACTTGGACATGCAACTTAAAATTGTTTGATCATGTCTGTTGTTACTAGGTAGAGGATGAAACTGTTTTACATAACATTCCATATATGGGAGATGAAGTGCTTGACCAGGATGGTACCTTTATTGAAGAGCTGATAAAGAACTATGATGGGAAAGTGCATGGAGATAGAGGTGAGCCCAAACACTTAAGTATACTAATCACTCCTTTCTACAGAAATAATTGCTGTCAGTTTTGTTTATTAAGGCCTGATACTTGCCTGTTGCAGCAGTATTTCTAGAATTCCTTCTCTATATAAGTAACAGAGTCTGTTTAAATCTGTTGGATTTTGTGATGCTATAGAGTATTTAAGTAATAGCATGGAGAAATTGAATGCATAATTTTTTTTCTTTCCTAAGGCCATAAAATGTTTCTTCATAATTCCTAGGCTTAACATGGAGAATTTTCTGGTCTTCAGTGTTCAGAACTTTGAAATGCAACAGTATAATGTTCTGATGTATGCCTTACCTGGCGGAAAGTGGTAGAAGTGTGCAAAACTGATTATGACAACATTTACAAATGCAATTCAGTAGAAAAAAAACATTTTGGTTTTCTTCTCTTGCATCACGGTGTAAATGCCTACTTTCATTGGTTATCACAAATCACTTGCTGTTTTAAAAACATCAATTCTATAAATCAGATTGAACAAAACTGTATAGTGGTACGCTGTATGCATATGTATTCACAGGTGTTCTTTTTCCTTGAATCAGTACATCTGCCAACTCTACATCCACTCAGAATGATTTACACAAGCCTAAACATTTTTCATTGCCTATGAAAGTTGCAATTCGGTAGAAAATATTTGATATTATACCGGTCTTGTTGGCTTACACCAGGCATTTGGATAGCTGGTGTCTTTATACTTCTTGAAGAACGTAATGAGTTTTTGCCTTTGGATATTTTTATGAATTTACTGATGGTTGCTTGTCTTGTCAGAGACTGGATTTCAAAATGTTGAAATTACTAGTAAATGTATTCTGTTACTAATTTTACCATTATTGAACGAGTCTGTCTTTAAAATTAATCTTTTTTCACTGCTTTAATTGCCATCATGAAATTAGAACTGTTATTAGGGGTACTTTGTAACTGCATCTCAAAAGTTGAAAGAATGCTTTTCATTTTCCTGATAGTTTTTTTTTTTTTTTTTTTTTTCATTATAGCCACACACAAAGTACTTAAATGCCATGGAAATCTGTAATCCAAAGACATTCTCATATAGAGGCTAGAATTATAAAATATTTCTGTAATTGTACTTCTGATAGGAAAATTCATACTAGCCTGTGTGTATATTGAGAATTCTGTTTAAAACATCCAGGTGATGTAGCTGCCTGTTTCCATTGTTTACATAGGAATAAATTCATTAGCTTCCTACGTATGTGTACCTTCTGTTCAAGTTCTAAAGTATAGTGATAAACAGTACAGTTCCCATATGGCTCAGTTACTTTTTGAAAAGTAACATCACTAAGCACAGCTTTTTCCCTCTCTTCAAAATTATGTTTTTGTCCATCTGTACTGCCCCGTGATTTTTCTCAGCTAATTAACAGATACACAGTGTTGTATCCTTCACTTTTCTCTTTTTTTTTTTTTTTTTTGCCTATATCTGAGGACTTTTTTTTTTTTTTTTTAAACACCTTGCCAGTAGAATCTTTAATGGGGGAAGTAGATGCTGTGGAACTACCAACCAAAAATGTCTTTGGGGGTTCTCTAGCTAAGGATAGGTTCATAATCTGTTTGCATGCATTGCCAGACTAGCTTAACCTAACCTATTGGAATTAAAATTCTGGTATAAAGCTTCTTAAGCAGTTTAGTTAGTAAGCCTACTCTTTTCTTTAAGAAAACTTTACAAATTTTTCTTCTCTTCTTCCTAGTTGTCATTTTAAAAAATAAACGTTGAGTGCTTTTAACTCTTCTTCATTCATATAACAAGACGAAGTAGAAAAACACAGAATTGTTTTTCATAAATTACAGGTTTTACCATAATCCAAGTGTAGAGAAGATTAAAAGTACTTCATGTACATGATGTGATTTTTTTTTTTTTTTTTTTTTTTTGTTCACTCCCAATTTTGCTGAATTTCAGAGTGTGGATTTATCAATGATGAAATATTTGTTGAGCTGGTCAATGCACTTGGTCAATATAGTGATGATGAAGATGATGATGGAGATGACAATCCTGATGAAAGAGATGACAAGCAAAAAGATCGGGAAGGTAACAGGATAGGTATGTCTGTCTGCAGACTTTAAAAATAAGACCACAAAGCTCTTTTCTTTAATCACTTGATAAATTTGTTCAAATTATTCTACTTAATAGCTTTCAGATGTGAAGTAACATTATTTTCTTCATCATTTCCTTTGCCATTTAATTCAAGAACTGTACAGAGAATACTACGAAAATGCTTTTGCCAGTTTTCTTTCTTTGCAACTTGGGACAGTCAAATGCTCACAAATCGGTTGGGGATCTAAATGTAGATCAAAGTCTAATAAATACTTTAGTACTCCTCAGAAAATTGAATAATACTATTCTTAAGCAGGCAGAGTTCTGAATTGCCATCTCCATCTGCTGGTGAAATAATGATTTCTCCAAATTTTATTAGTGCAGTTCTGTCAGCAGGGAAGATCACTTTAAGGAATTTACTTTAAATGCTTGGTAATTTAGAAATAAAAAAACTTTGTTTCTTTTATTAGGATTTTGGTGAAGTCTCTCTTTTTCTGAATGCCTCCTTGAGGTAGCAAAGGAGCAGAAAAATAATTTCTTTTGATTTGTTTTCCAAATGTTTTACTGCTTTGACAGAGAAAGAAAGTCACCCACCTCGGAGGTTTCCATCTGACAAGATATTTGAAGCCATTTCCTCAATGTTTCCAGATAAGGGTACAGCGGAAGAATTGAAAGAGAAGTAAGGGTATTTCATATATTACTGGTTTGCATTATGAAACAAAGATTTCATGACTTCATTAAATACTTGGGAGAATCCTTATCAACATCTACAGAAGCTAGAAGCTTCTTAAGAGGCAGTTGTATAACTTTTAACTCCCTTTGAATACCACTTGCAGATGTTCTCTCTAGTTGACTGAAACAATGAAGACAGATTTATTAGTCTTTCAAACTAATGAAAAGCGTGTGCTTGCATGTGATTAATAATGTCATTTGTTAGTGATTAATGTATATGAGGCAGTGCTGTTCAAGAAAGTAAATGCACGTTTTCCTAACAATTTTATGTTAACGAGTATAGAATTAATAACTTGTCGTGCTATTTGCTGATGAACAGACAGTTACCTTTCCTGCAATTTTAAAAAATTTGTTTCTGAAAACACATAGTGATAGTGCAGTTGAAAGTTACTATGGTTTTTATTATACTGAATAAAAAGCTTGTATTTCTTTCTCTTAAGATACAAAGAACTCACTGAACAGCAACTTCCAGGAGCTCTTCCTCCTGAATGCACACCTAACATAGATGGACCAAATGCTAAGTCTGTTCAGAGGGAGCAAAGCCTGCATTCTTTTCATACACTTTTCTGTAGGCGCTGTTTTAAATATGATTGCTTCTTACATCGTAAGTATAATTTTGTTGTGCTTGTGTATCTTGCTTTTTGCAAGTCAGAAAACTTAAAAGAACAATGATATGCAGTGCAGAAAGAAAGAGGAAAAATAATAACAGTAATATCACCAAAGCTTACAAAAGAGATCTGTCCAGGTAGATGTTACTTTATGGTGAAAACTATCTCTTAGGATGTCGAATGTATCTTTTAAGGTGTTTTGTTGTCCTTTTTGCATTTAGCAATTCTCATAGATGTTATTTCTCTTCATATGGTCTTCAAAAAAACTGCCTTTTTTTTCCCCACTATAGTTTCACTTCTGCAGTTTCTGCAGAGAAACTGGGAACTGAATATATTTCTCCATAAAAATATCTAGTTGTTTAGCAGACTTGCTTCATTTTCTATGAGGGAGAATGAATATCTGTGAAGTTTTATCTTCAATTCTCCTAGGTTACTTTCTAGCCACATTGCATCTACCTGATGATTTGAAGAATAATTTCAAACAATTGAATTTCAGCAACTGTGATATCCTCTCCATTGAATTCCTTCCATGTTGCCCCATTCTTCTGGGGAATTTAATGAGAACTTCAGCAATTACACAAGTTTTCTTTTGCAAACAGTGAAGAATAAGATTCTGTACTGCTATGTGAGACTGTTTCTCTGAGAATGGAGTCAAGTGTAAAGGGAAACCTAACAGTCAAAGATGTAGTGGTTTGGACTTGTAGTTGAATACTGTAACGCCCTCTATTCAAAATTTTCTCATTTGACTGATCTGCTCCTATGTGTATTAGACTGAATATATGTGTATATTTATCTTGAAATATTTGTGCTTTGTCAGCAGCTCCTCATCTAGCACACATACATTCTGCCTGTATTTGTACTTCCTGCTGAAGGCTTTGCACAGCGCTGCTTCTTTTTGGTATCCCTTATTTGCCTTTTAGTTTAAAGAGGAACTGGAGTTATTCTCAGATGGGGAGGGAGGGGGATATTTCTAGTTTCATCAGTGTTTGTGGCTTTTGGATTTGGGTCAGTTAGTTTCACTTTCTCCCTGTGTTCCAGTGGCAGGTCTTGCTTGAAACTACATGCAGGGAAGCGGTTTGTCCAGCCATCTTCAACACTGTGTGTTCTGCTAAGCTGTAGGTATTGTTTAAAAGTGTCTTAGTTGCCTGGCTGACTCATTTTAAGTGCTCTGTGTGGAGCTTCTACTGTAGGACAGGGAAGTGAAGCTGTGTGTTGTCCCTTGGCCTATCTGTAAGTCTGGAGCTTTTGGTAGTGTCAGTAGTCTACCAGGGAGTTGAAATGTCAGTCTAGTTTTCCTATTTCAAAAACATCTTGGTTTTTAAGTCAACAGGAAATGAATGTTTAGACATAGAGAGAATAATTGTTGCAGTAGCACTTCAGAAGGCTTTAGGTATTTCTGCAGTAGTGTTGGGGTTTTTTTTGGTCATTTTTCTCACTATTTTTTTATAATTTGGAATAGTTTTATACTGTTTATCTAGATATATCTTTATATAGATTTACCTTTTCTAGTCATTTTTGAAGCTTTTTAGAAGAACTGAACAAATATAATCTGTAAGTCCATTGGCCCTTCAGGGATGCACCTACAAGTGCTGAGGGAGTTGGCAGATATGACTGTGATGCCACTTAATATTTGATCAATTGTGGCAACTTGTAGAAGTGCCTGGAGAGTACAAAAAAGCAAATGTCACTTCTATCCTCAAGAAGTGCAGGAGTGAGGATGCAGAAAACTAACCCAGGTCAGCCTTACCTTGATGTCTGGAAAGACGGAACAACTAACTCTGGTAGGTATTTCTAAGGCACACAGAGTCAGGAGTTCTCAGTATGGATTCATCAAGGGGAAGTCGTGCTTAACCAACCTGATGAGTTTCTTTAGTAAAATAACTGGCCTGGTAGATAAAGGAAGAGTGGTACCTGTTGTCCATCTGGACTTCAGCAAGGCCTTTAATAATATCCCTCATAAGATTCCCATAGAGAAGCTGTTGAAGTGTTGGCTGGATGAGCAGACTGTGGGGAGGCTTGAAAATGCTGAGTAACTGGATCTAGAAGTCAGTGGTGTGAAGTTTAGTTGGAGGTCAGTAATGAGCAGAGTACATTGGAGTGAATCGTACAATCATAGAATTACTCAGGTTGGAAAGGATCTCAAAGATCATCAAGTCCAACCGCAGCCTAACCATAGTACCCTAACTCTAACAACCCTCTGCTAAATCATATCTCTGAGCACCGCATCCAAATGGCTCTTAAACGCATCCAGGGATGGTGACTCAACCACCTCCCTGTGGAGCCTATTCCAGTGTTTAACCACCCTTTCTGTAAAGAAGTGTTTCCTAACGTTCAACCTAAACTTACCTTGGCGCAACTTGAGGCCATTTCCCCTCGTCTTGTCACTTGTCACCAGTGAGAAGAGACCTACCCCACTCTCACTGTAAGCACCTTTCAGGTACTGGCAGAGAATAATAAGGTCTCCCCTCAGCCTCCTCTTCCCCAGACTAAACAGCCTCAGCTCCCTCAGCCTCTCCTCATAGGACTGATTTTTCCAAGCCCTTCACTAGCCTCATTGCCCTTCTCTGGACCTGCTTCAGTAACTCCATGTCCTTCTTGTACTGAGGTGCTCAAAACTGAACATAGTACTCGAGGTGAGGCCTCACCAATGCCGAGTACAGGGGCAGGATGACTTCCCTAGTCCTGCTCACCACACCATTCCTGACACAAGCCAGGATGCCATTGGCCTTCTTGGCCACCTGGGCACACTGCTGGCTCATATTCAGCCGACTGTCCATCAGTATGCCAAGGTCCCTTTCCATCAGGCAGCTTTCCAGCCACTCTTCCCCAAGCCCATAGGGTTGCCTGGGGTTGTTGTGACCAAAATGCAGGACCTGACACTTGGCCCTACTGAAACTCATACAGTTAACCTTGGCCCATCAATCCAGTCCATCCAGGTCCCTCTGTAGTGCCCTTCTCCCCTCTGGCAGATCAACACACCCTCCCAGCTTGGTGTCATCTGCAAACTTACTGAGGATGCACTCAATCCTCTCATCGAGATCATCAATGTAGATGTTAAACAGAAGTGGCCCCAGCACTGAGCCTTGGGAGACACTGCTTGTGACTGGCCGCCAACTGGATTCAACTCCATTGACCACGACTCTTTGGGCCCGGCCATCCAGCCAGTGCTTCACCCAGCGGAGCGCACACCCATCCAGACCATGGGCAGCCAACTTCTCCACGAGAATGTTATGGGGGACAGTGTCAAAGGACTTACTGAAGTCCAGGTAGACCACATTGACAGCCTAACCCTCATCCACTAAGCGGGTCACCTTGTCATAGAATGAAATCAGGTTTGTCAGACAGGATCTACCATTCATAAACCCATGCTGACTGGGCCTGATCCCCTGGTTGACCTTGAATTCATCCATGATGGTTCCTGAGATTATTTGTTCCATAACCTTCCTGGACACTGAGGTGAGACTCCTGTGGGGCATCTTTGTTAATGATCTGGATGATGAAGAGTGCACCTTCATGGTTGACAGTGGGGGAAGTGGCTGAATCATGCAGCTAGCCAGAGGATAATTGCGAGCTGGAGAGGTGTGCCAGCAGGGACCTCATGCAGTTTAGCAAGAAGTGCAAAGTCTTGTATGTGGGGAGAAGTAACCCTAGGCACTAGGACATGCTGATAGAATGACAACATTTAGACAGCAGCTTGATAGAAAAGGCCCTGGGAGGTATGGTGGATATAAGTTAAACATGACTCAGGAGTGTGCCTTTGCTACAAGGAAAGCCCATGGTGTCCTGGGCTGATTTAGGCAAAATACAGCTGGTAGATTGAGGAAGGTGGTCCTTCTCTTCTCCCCCTGCCTTGAGATGTAGTTCTGGGCTAGTGGTACAAGAGTTGAATGGAAATACTTGACAGAGATTAGTTAAGAGCCATTAAGGTGATGAAGGGAGTGGAGTATCTCTTTTTCAAGGAAATGCTAAGAGAGCTGGGAGTATTTCTTCTGGAACAGAGAAGGCTCAAGGGAGGAACTGAAATATGGAATGCAGAAAAGATGAAGCTAGGCTCTTTCCCTTGTTGCCCAGTGATGGGGTAAGGAGAAACAAACTTCAGGTTTCTCCTGAACTTTAGAAAGCACTTCTGTGCTGTCTTGAGTGACTGAGCGATGCCACAGAGAGAATTTATTTTCTCTCTTTGGAGAGCTTCAAAAAGCCATCTTGACATGGTTATGGGCAGACTGCTGTAGGTGGCCCTGCTTGGTCTGGTTTAGACCAAATAGCTGGAATAGACATCTGGAGGCCCTCTGTGATTCATGGGTCACATTTTTGTACCCGTTACTACGGGTAGTCTGGTGTTACTAGTTCATGGTTTTATAGGCACCGACTCTGTGAGACTTCTTTTAATACTGTAAAGCATGTGTTAATAGCGTTTTTCGTTTTGACATATTCTTAAATGCTAGAACCAGCTAACAGTAAATCTGGAGTAATGTCTGTAGTTAACTGTAGGATATCAGTTCTTACACTAGCAGCATCGTTTAAATGGAAAGTATTGTGTTTTCTGTTATTCATAACCTTCAGATGGCAAACAGTGTTTATGATAAAAGACTGCCTACATTCTTGTTGCTGGTGATTTTTAAATCCTTTAAACAAGTCAGTATTCCTTCCAAAGCGTTGTATGCCCAGTGCGATGTTTTAAGCTCTGCCTTGAGCTTAAAAAGGACTAAACTTTAATCTCTTCAGATACTCTCAGGCTTTAGCTGAAAAAAGGAAAATAGTGTTTTCAGTATGGTGGCATTCCACAGTTAATTCCTCCATTCATCCTCCATCCATTGTGTCAAGACAGTGTGAAGTTATCTGCAATGATTATGCTCTTCATCAGAATTTATGTGGCACAGTCATTGTTGCCAATTAAAAAATAAATAAAAATAAGTGATCATTGCGAAGAGATCTCTTGAAGCTTTATTTATGCATTCACTATATAATTTTCAGAGCAGGTACTGAGTGTAGTAAACTGATATTTCAGTCACTGTTATCTAAAGACATAACTAAATCTCACTTCCACAATGATTAGTAGATTCCATCTGCTTTCTGCAAATTAGATTCCCTTTACTTTTTCTTTTTTCTGTAGTAACACCAAAGAAAGAAGAATTTTTTGTGTGTGTGACTAGAAGTGGGAGTCGATCTGTTAAGAACCGGGAAAATTCAGCTGTATGACTTTTCACTTTCTGTGAATTTTTAAGACTTGTAGTCCAAATGCACCAGATTCACTGCTGGGGAATAAGAAACTTTTCAAAAGAAGAATACACTGGTTATCAGAAGGCTACAACAATAGATTACAGCGTATCTGCAACAAGTTGACTAACTCTTAAACAAAATCAATAGCATTTCTACTAGCACCCTAATGAATTATCCATATGTTCTCTACTTGCAATTGGCAAGCACTGCAAGATAATGTCCTGGCTTCTGTAGATGATATTTTGGATTAATTGTCTTGGAGATGTGGTGGACTGCAGTAATCTGCTTTGAAAAGTAGGTTGAAAATTCTCTGGATAAGGCATTGCGAATTTAAGATAAATGAATACAAGCATTGTATTCATTCTAGTTTTGATCTCCTAACTCCCATTCTTGGGTTCTGATTTTGTTAACTTTATCGTTATTTTATATAGTTTCAGATCTTTATTTTAGAAAGTTTCAGTTAAATATTAGAAAATTGATCATTATTTATTTAATATGTCAAGTCCCTTGATGAGCTGGCAGTCCCTTTATGTGGAGGTAATGACCTTACTGGAAAAAAAACTTGTGTACCAACTTCATTTGCTGATGGTAAGGGTCTGGACTAACAAAGAAATTAGAAGAAGGAAAAATATCAGGTAGGGAGAATTACCCAAATAGCTAGACTGTGAAGCAAATGTATATTTCATGTTAAACTATTATCTGTGTACTCTCATGAAAATATGAGAATTGAGCCCATTGGGGATGAGACAAGTAATAAATCACACAGATGGTAAACAAGTTCAGTGGAGCAGTTTTAGAATAAAATTGAGGAAATGTTAAAGAAATATGGACTTTAGTTATTTTGGAAATTATACAATGTCATCCTACATTTTGGAAAAAAAAAATCTAATATTTGCAACATTCAGAATACAGCTATAAAAACAGTTTTGTTCTTGTAGTAGTTCTTTCTTTTGTAGCAGGCCTTCCAGATACCTCACAACAACTGTGATAGATTCTGGTTATAGTGGTCGGTATTATATTATGTTGTATATTTTTGAAATAGTGGAATACAAGGCATGACTCTTAATTTAATTGTAAAGTACAACATTTTGTCTTTCTGATTTAGAAAAGTCAAAGAATTTATCTCACTGCATTACAATTGAAGTGAATTTTTTATTTAATGGGAGACAAAATAACTGCCTAACTGTTAAAAATTTAGGACTTCATAGACACTCATAAAATATATGTATTTACTTCTGCACGTTGCAACAGTCTGACATAGATCGTTGCCTACAGATGTTTCACTGTGCTCTTGCAATTTTGCAAAATCCTTTTTCTTCTGATATGAAGAGAGAGTAATATAAGTTGATCTTGAATTAATAAAATGATAGACTATGCAAATTTTAAGATGCAAAGTTGAGAAATATGGTTTTTTTTTTTCCCCTCTATTTTTGAGTCAGGAAGATCCCATTGTTTTGTTTCTTGAAAGCTGAAGGAGGATGGGATAACTTGGCCTTAAATTGTAAGCTTTCTTCCTCATTTAACTTAATCTTCATACAGAAAATATCAGCACTTCAAGGATATGTGAAACATGTGACATACTACATTTATTTAAAAACTTTTATGTTTAGGAAGAGTGGAAGAAATGCTAACAGCAGCAACATGCATAAGTTACATTCCTATACTTGCTTGTAATCAATTTTTACATATCTATGTCAGTATGTGGTAAAATGAAGTCTTTTTGTGTTTCCTGATTTATAAAATTTATCTGCGGAATTAAATATTTCATATCCTTTTACACCTTTTAAAGCCCAGCCTTGGAAGAATACATTGCTCCCCCAAGATCCCTATGTGCTCTTGTCATTAATAGAGGCATAAAATTATGGAATTTGTCATGAGATTTCTACATCATCTTCCCTTCTGGGAGGGAAGCACGTAGTGATAGTTTTAAGCTGTCAGAGAAGCTCCCTTAAGACATACACACCGGCACTGACTTACCTTCCCTGTTGGCCCCAAATCAAGTGGTAGAAGAGCTATGTTGTAAATCAATTGTCTGGCAGATATTGCTTACAAAGGGAATAACTACTGTAAAAGTTCAGTCTTGAAGGCACAGTGGTGGATTAATATAGCAAGAAACCTCATGTAGAATCTAGAAATAAGTAGGAAAAGGTATGGTGGTGGTGTACTGAAGGAGAAAGATGTGCGTTCTGTTAACATGAAAGAGCCCATCTAATGGATTTGTATGGGTTAAGAGGGGAGCGATTTGTTCTTTCAGTTAAAAAAAAACAAAAAAAAAACAGTACTTTGTATTCACTGAGTGATGACAAACATAACTATAACTTACACTTGCTTAACTATAACTGTGTTTAAAAACTGCACCATAAGTGCCTGGGATTAAAATATTTTCCGACAAGAGTCTGTTAGGCTTTCATGGAGTGTTTGAGAACAGACTCTAACCAGACATGGAGTGTAACTGAACTCAGCTAGTGCTGAGTCTTGGGTCTTATTAAGCTTCAGTACACTGACCGCTTATATTTTTCTTGTTGTATGTGCTACTGCTACTACATTTGTGGGGGAAGAAAAGCATTTATTGGAGGACTTAAAAATATATATAGAATTGTGGAAAACTAAGGATATTATTTTTGAAATCTCTTAATATAATTCGGGGACTGGAACATAGGACCAGTTCCTATGTGACTCTAGCTGCAGATTTCTCTGGTTTTAGTTCAGTGGGGGATTCTAGAGAGTTCCTAATGCTTCCAGTGAAAACGTTCTGTTGAGAGGCAAGTATCATATGACAGAAGATCTGGGTGAGACAAACTCTGGCAAAAATATGGCTGGGGAGCTTAGTCACTTTGTAAAAGTACTAACATTCATTTGTAATGGACCCAGATCTGCATCATTCTAAATCACTGTTCTGCAACTTGAGTGCTTTACAGGTTCCATCAGTATATGTGAGCAGACCAGTCTGCAACTTGGAGGGAACTTAGTTTTGGTGCTGATAACTAATAGAGTAAAAATGAACATAAGTCCTTCTCAGTAACTAAAATGAAAAATGGATTATTTGCTTTGTTAAAGCTTATGGAGTGGTTAATCTTTATGTAAGCAATGTGAAAATTGAACATGGGATTCTTACAGCTTGAGAGATGATCATTGATAGGAGGAACTCTGAATAGTTCTGTTTAACTGGGTAATGGTAATCAAGTTTGTTCTGTTTGTTGAAAGGGAAATATAGCAAGTCCTCCTTGGCACATGAAACAAATATGATGTTCACTGATGTAAATGGGCATATGCAAATTTATTCATATACTTTCTTTGTAAGTCAAATGTCAGTAGGTGTCGTGTATCTTGAGGTTTTTCCATTTTTCTCATTCTTATGCTGTTCTTGGTAAAGTCTTGGTATATCTTGTGTTTTTAATACTGTTTGAGGTTAGATATCTAATGCATTTTTTTACTTTTAAGATTTACAAATGTTATTTTCTTGATTCAACAGCATTCCATGCAACTCCAAATACTTACAAAAGAAAGAATACAGAAACAGCATTAGATAATAAGCCCTGTGGACCGCACTGTTATCAGCATCTGGTAAGATAACTTCAAGTGAATTGTAAGAATTTACTGAAGCAGAATTACTTGTAAGTACCAAGCTGCATTTAGTGTTAGGATGCGCTACGTGTATGAACGTGCTTGTACTTGTAGGCAGCTTGCAGTCAAATGTCATCTTCAGTTTTTGTGAAAAAAGTGTTAATCACTAAATGAATGTTTGAGTAGGAATAACTTTCAACTCTGTTAGGTGTAGCCTGATGTCCTTGTAAGGAGGTAAGATCATTACCTACTAATAATGTGTTGCTGCCACTGTGTCCAATCTAGTCAAATAACTGGGTTTTACAGACTTAATTCTCTCATAAGTGGCCTATCAACTGAAAACTGGACAGATTTAGTTTGGTGAAGAAGGGTTATTGCCAGAATCTTTGTTTTTTAGGAACACACGATTTAAACTAATAAGGGGGAAGCAGTTTAAAAACAAAACAAAACCCCCCAAAAACAAAACAAAATTCTCATACTTCTCCTAAATGAAACTACATGTCTAATCTTCTAATCTAAAAACTTCCTATCTATTATCATACTCCTTTCCCCTAAAAAACAAATTACCATACTGATGGTCTTTTGAAAAATGCAGAATGCTTATTGTTTATGTGCCATGTGCAAAAAGAATTCTTGTGTTTTGGAGGGACTCTGTGGAACATTCTCACTACTTCTGTCACCTAGGAAGATGAAAACTTACTACCGAATGAATTATTTTTTTACTTGGCAGTGAAAGTGGAACTGAAATAAATACTTGGTAACTGTAGATTTACTCATGATAACATCAGAAACATCCATATTCATGATTGTAAACTTGAATGTGGAGAGAACTTAATTGCATCAACTTCTAATGAAAATCAGTGTTTTGTTTTTAGGAAGGTGCAAAGGAGTTTGCAGCTGCCCTGACTGCTGAGCGTATAAAGACACCACCGAAGCGCCCAGGTGGTCGCCGAAGGGGAAGACTTCCAAACAACACCAGCAGACCTAGCACACCAACAATAAATGTGTTGGAATCAAAAGACACAGACAGTGACAGAGAAGCTGGAACAGAAACTGGAGGAGAAAACAATGATAAAGAGGAAGAAGAAAAGAAAGATGAAACATCCAGTTCTTCTGGTAAGGCTAGTCAAAGCTGCTACTTAGCTGTAGTGCTTAAGAGCATGAATCCACCTTGTGCACTGCAATTTTAGAAACCATGTATTTGAAATATTTGGAAATCAGTCAAAAAGCAGAGTAACAATGAGTTTAATAGATCTCTGTAACAAAATGTCCAGATTGTCTCAACTTAGCTTAGAAGTGAGATTTGTAACTTTAATAGCCAATGTTACCTAGTTCTGGACTTCTCCAAGAGCTGTGTGAAAGTTACTATTTGTTGTAGTGCTTAAATGAATAAAACCAACAGAACTCTGGGCTATTTTTAGCTACAATTGAGTAGGTCAGTATGATGTTTTTAAAGGCTATGGAAACTTCCTGAAATATAACCTTACACTGATTCATACTTTCAATTATTATTTATTACAGAAGCAAATTCTAGGTGTCAAACACCAATAAAGATGAAGCCAAATATTGAGCCTCCGGAGAATGTGGAATGGAGTGGTGCAGAAGCCTCAATGTTTAGAGTTCTTATTGGCACCTACTATGACAACTTCTGTGCAATCGCCAGACTAATTGGGACCAAAACATGCAGACAGGTAAGGAGGGAAGCAATTACTAAGGATGATAGTGTTTTACTTTTAAAACCTGAAATACAGAACTACTAGTATTAATTACTGAAAGAGAAAAGTAATTTCCTTGGTTTTCACAGGAATGCGATGATCCAGAATTCATGCTACAATTATACAGAAGTTAATTTAATTTAAAAACAGATTTAAAACTTACAAGAGGCTATAGCTATAGTATCTCTACTACAACGACAAATATAATCAACCTTAAGTATACTGAAAAGATGGGTGTAATCTGTAAGATCTTGATTGGAAGAAATTGTATTACTATAGAAAATGAGTAACTTTCTACTAGTGAGAGATTTATTATGGATATATTCTGGTATCTCTTGTTAGGTGTATGAGTTTAGAGTAAAAGAATCTAGTATTATTGCTCCGGTCCCTGCTGAAGATGTTGATACTCCTCCCAGAAAGAAGAAAAGGAAACACAGGTAAATCTGTTACTAAATGCCCTTTGCATAACAGAAAATTGGAGATAGAGGGGATCTGAACAGAAGCTTTTTTGAAGAAATAGTCATCAATACCCTTTCTTTTCTTTTCAAAAATGAAATTTGCAGCAATAAAACACTTCTTTTGTGGTGTTTTTTTCTTTTTTTTTCTTCCCGACAAAAGCACTACAACACAGGGGATGGGAAATGTTACACTCGCCTCCCTTCCTCCCCCTTTCTTAACCTCCTAAACAGACAGATTCTTGAAGATTTATTGCTGCAAATAATCAAAGCGTAGTTTAGAAATACTCTTCTGTATGGCTGATTATAATATTCAAGAAATTTCAATGGAATTTTGAGGTGATAAATATTAAATTTACAAGCGTTATAGTGGTATTAAATAATGATGTATTTTTCAAATTTAAACCTATGCTTTTTATGTTGAAATTTATTGAATCAAAAGATTCAAATGATCAGTAAGAAAAAAAAAAATTAACTAACTCTAGGCTAGCTTTTTTAAGAGACATGGCAGGAATTCCCTTGTTATACCCAGCTACATTATCAACTAGAGCTTCAATTGAAGAAACAGGTTAATAGATTCTTAATTGCAGCTTCAATTAAGTACAAAATAAAGCCATATGTTGAGCCAGAAAGACCTTCTAAAACAATATCTGTTGAAGTTTTTAATTTACTATCTATTGTCAGTGAAATGTAATTTTCTTTAGGAATCCTGAGGTTCAAAAACATAACTCAGTGTTATGATCGTTTTTATTCCTAGGGATAAGAAAATAGGAGGTAAATAAATAACTGACTGAAAGTTAGCAAGAACATTTATTTCTGCAAGGAATAAGTATGCTTTTTTCAATGTTTCTTATTTTTTGCCTTCAACTTTCCTTACCTTCCCTATGCTTATTCTTCCTCTTCTTCCAGTAATTCTAGGTATATTTATTATTTCCAGCCTTAGTGAAATTGCTAATGTTGATTTTAAAAACTGATGGTGGAATAGAATGTTTCTGCTTTGTAGTGCAGAGACAGCTGATGTAAGCTGAGAAAAAATCTAGTGAGCATCTGGAAGGAATTGTCTGTTCTGAGCAAAACATTGATTTAATATTTTTGGCACATTTTTTCAAGTTTTGGGGCATTTGCTGGGCTTGGTTTTTTAAATCTGGAGTTAATAGCTAGAGTGCAAGTTTAGAATATGCAGTTGGCAATTAGCTTACTTTCAGGTTCGTGCAAATCACTATAAAAATAATGCCACTATATCTGTTTCTGAAGTGCAACTAAAAGGCTCAAGTGCACTTTAATACTGAAATTGATTGTATAGGCAGCACAATTGCATTGTTTTTGGAGGATTTTTGAGTCTTTTGTTTAAAATAAATGGTCATATACCAGTATGTGGGGTTTCTTGATATTTTATTCCTTCCTGCAACAAATAGGCCTGTATGCCAGTAATTTGGTTTTGAAATGCCTTTCAATTTTTTTCCTCTTCCTTCACTGAAAGGTAAAATAACGTTTTTCCTTTAATTTCATAGAATATGGCAATCGAGCAGTATCTCTTCTGTGCCCAATAGCCTTTCAGAAAGGAAAACTGTTTAGCCCATATATGTACTAGGGTAAATCTGAGCTCTGTGTAAAGATGTCACACAACTTGATGACTGGGAAAACCACCTGAGAATCTTTCTCTGTTTCTTACACTGTTTGAGTTTATTCAGTCCTGGAGTAAATCCAGTTCTAGAAGGAACCAGTGTCCTTTTCTTTGCTCTTCACCACTGCAAGAGTCTGATCTGTGAGTTTTACCTGTGCTCATGAAGTGCCTATCCTTTGAGGAAAGGCAGCATTCACTGAAGAGAAGAGCAGTTGCAGGTGACTTAGTCAATGGCTTTTTCTATCTGATTTGATAGTAGATTCTCTTAAGACTTTACTTCAGCATTCATATAGTATCATTAAAATGACAGTTCTAACCTTGCAAGTGAAACTGCTACTGTTAGCTGAATGGCACGTCTTCTATGCCATCTTGGCATGGCCAATAGGCATACTGAGCAACTAGCTGGCATGACTGCACCCATCGTGGATAGTAAATTATGCTCTCTCCCTCCATCCAGTGTCTTTCTAGTTAGATAGATGCAATAAGACTGATCAAGAAGAGGAAAAAATCTTTTAATATAGTGGTTTTCTGGAGAATGACTAAATGTTAGGTAAGACAAGCTCTAACAGAGATTAACTACACAGTTTGTGTCAACTCTCCTTGGCTGGATAAATAAGTATTTTGCATAGGAAGCTGAACCTGAGTGAACAAAAAAAATGCAGAAAGCATTGGCATATGCTGAAAGAAGGATACTTTGTTCATTCTCTTTTATCTATTTGTTCTTCCTTGGCTGGGAGCTGACTTACATGCTTGCTTTAACTAATTAGCACTTTTTCCTATGGATTGATAAGAATCTGATTGTAGCGTCATATAATGCTGCTACTTGATTTCTTTTCTCTCCCTTCCCTTTCTCATCCTCTATTCAGATGTGAGTTTACTTAGTAAACTTTATAATTGAAAGTACTTTTTCTACTCTTTCATCCTGTTCTCCCTACCTTCCCCCAGACTGCTGCATGTGCCTATGTAGCTTTAATTCTGCATGGTGTTTATGCTACAAAGATGTATGGCAGCAAAGAAGAACTTGAGTAAGAATATTTTTGACAACTGCTGTCATAGCGTTTCTGGAAACGTTTGCTTTCCAAACTGGCTATCATGCAGATGTCAGCTACTAGATGTATACAAATCCATCTATTTGCTTAGAAATCTGCTACTGAGTTTACAGTTTATTTTTTTCCTGTAACATCAATTTGCAAGTTCTTTCTCAACCGTCTTCTTGCCTTCACTTTCTAGTACATGAGATCAGATCTTCTCTTCTGACAGAGATAGCAAATTAGAAGGTGGATGCAAGACATCAGTCCATTTCTGATATGGTACTTAGAATTCAACTTTGTGGACTAGTAAGGGGAACTTACTGCTCTTTCTGGCAGTTATTAAAAGTTACAAGAAAATGGATGTAGTATTTGATTTTGCCAGTTAAGCTTATTTAATTGGTGAGTGTTGGCAGCTTTGTGCTGCCATCTACCATTTTCCTCAAGTCATGGTCGCACTGCATGCAAGCCTTGTTCATTTCATGCCAGGGTCTCTGTCACCGGTGTCTGTTAGGAGAATGGTGTATCTGATGCCTTTGTCATTGTGCCTTCCATACTGATTTCTCTACTGATCCTGAGTTGTTAGTATTCTGAACTTCTGGTTGATGATAATCTTTGTCATATTCAGGTGGTCATGTCAATATAATCTACTTCCCTGTAAAACCAAGAAGTCCCAGTTGTCAATTAGTCAGCAAGTGGCATTTTACACTAAGGTATTAGGATAGTTGTATGGTAACTGTTGAGTTATGGCCTGAAACACTGATTGACCACCTGGGGAAAGGACTGAGTCATCCCTGGGAGCACAGGTGAAGGCAATTCACCTGTGCAACACAAAGAGGTGGAGCCTGGCTCCACCTCCCTTAGACCCCATTTAAGGGCTGACTGTCATGGAGAAGGATCCCTTTCTGGAGATCCCTCCTTTGTGGAGTTTTCTGCCGTGAGCCTGGATCTTTAGAGAGAGGTGAGCAGTCCTTTTTTTCTTCCCTTATAACACTTATAACACCTATTGTGTTAGTTCCTCTGTCGTTACACCTCTTGTATCAACTTTCCATCATGTTGATCTTTCTTATTTTTACAGATAGTGCTTAACTTGAAATAATATTCATATTAATTGCTAATGAAATAATGCTTTAAGGAGTATATTCACATCAAGCTTTGAAGGGTTTATCGTGCTTTTTGGGAAGGATTTGTTTAAAAGTTACTGATTTGCTACATTTTCCAAAAGCCGGACAGCAAAAACTAAAAAAAAAAAAAAAAAAACACCAAACAAAAAAAACCTAAAAAAAAAAAACCTTAAAAACAAAACAAAAAAAAAACAACGTGTATTAGAGCAATTTTAGTCCAAATCGCACTTAGATCAGCGTCTTCTTTGAAAGAGTCAGTGTTCATAAATGCATGCTGGCATCTTTTTCCTGTTCTTTCCTCTCCTCTTCTAGAGCAAGTCACTCTTGATAAGAATGTCATCTACTTCTTGTAGTGTTTTGTATCTCTGGTGGATAGTCTTTGGTTCTGTGCCCTGTCCACAACTTAAGTAGTGTGCCACTGTGTATGGCAGGAAGCTTCTCCCAGCCTCTGCCCCAAAGCAAACTTGCAAAAGCACTGCTTAGGCAGTGTAACAAAGAAAGAGAATGCTGGAGGACAGTTTTAAGGGTTTAGCAGAGGTATGTAAGGCATAGGAAGTTTGAAGCAGAAGGGAAATGGTTTAGCACTGTGATACTGTTGAAGATTAGCAGATAAAGGGTGATACCTGGCTGTGATCTTGAGACTACTGGTGAGGTGTTTGCTTCACAGGACTGGAGATTCAACAGCTGTCAGAATTTCACTCCTCTATTTAGTTGTGCCCCTGCATATTTGCAATTCAGTATACTTCCTTCTGCTGCTACCTGCTTCAGTGCTTTCCTATTTGCAGGTTTTCCTTAAAAGCCAGCTGAATTTAAGCCTAGGGCTTGGGTAGGTGCTGCTTGTTTGTAGTCCCAACCCTGGGACTAGTGCAGTGCTGAGGGGGGTGGGGGGCAATGATTAGTCTGCAGAGCGTTGATACAGTCAGCTTCAAGGAACTGGAACAGGGTGCTTCTGCTGCAACCAATTCTGTGGGTCTAGCAGACATCCATGTTACCAGAAACTTGCCCATTTTAAATCAAATATGGGTACAAGATGCAGAGGACTTTCCCAGCCCACTGCAGGTGGAGTGGAGTTCCTGTCAACTTTCTTGTGTTTGTTTTGTGTTTTTTGCAGGTTGTGGGCTGCTCATTGCAGAAAGATACAGCTGAAAAAGGGTTAGCATCTTTCCATTCAATTTATGTACTGAACTTTTAAGATCCTACTATTGGTTTTTTTTGTTTTGCTTTGTTTTTTTGGTTTGGGTTTTGTTGTTTTTTTTTTCCTGTTTTTAATATTAGGCCATTATATACTTTCCATAGGGAGCTAGAGGAAAAAGCAAGCGCTCATTAGAGATATAGTAGAGGTAAAAGGTATTAATTGATTTACATAACTCTTTAGAAATAGTATGTATAATTCAGGAGGAGGCTGAATTAATAACTTCTTTTAGCTTGTGCTCATAAAGTATGGAAAACAGTATTAGGAGCTGTGGTAAAAAAGCAGCATTTGTCTTTTTTTAAAAAAAAAACTTCTAAAAATTTGTTGAGAACAGTTAGGGGCTTGTAACAACATTAAAAGATTGATTCTTTCCCCTTTCTCATTGTTGACGGATCATTTTTGCAAATGCAACAAATGATCAATACTATTAACAGGAAACAATCTGTATAGCACCAAATTCTCTTCACTGCTGTATAGATAAAGCTAGACTTTGCTCCAATAGTCTCTTCTAGCCTGTAAGATGTTGGCTTTGTCTGGATTAGAAAATTGGCTTTGGAAAGATTAGTATTGTAATGAATGGGTGTTATTTTGCCCACGTGTCTGTTTTAATAGTTGACTGTTTGTTCCTCAAGTGTAAAAATGACTTGGAGCATTTGAGCAAATTCATTTTGCTGGATAAAAATAGTGTAATTCTAGCACATGTTTGCACAGGAGATTATACTATTGTAGTTCCATTTTTTGGTTTTCCACGATAGCCAGTGTTCAGCTCTGAATACACTTAAGCAGCTGAGTAATGGGAAGAATAAGATGCACGAAGAAGCAAGCAACTAGTGGTATCAAGCACCTAATTAATATTACATTTTTTTTCTAAACACACACCTCCCTTCTTTCCCCTCCCACCACTGATGGTAGAACTGGGTCTGTTTGGTTTTGGGCTTTCTCAGTTAAGGGGACTTCAAGGGAATTTCTGCTTTAAACAATGAGGGGAACTGCATTTTGTTTGCACCTTTCACTATTAAAAATGTTGCAATTTTTATTCAGATGGTTCATCAAATCATGTTTACAACTATCAGCCATGTGATCATCCACGTCAGCCTTGTGACAGCTCATGCCCTTGTGTTATTGCTCAAAACTTCTGTGAGAAGTTTTGTCAGTGCAGCTCAGAATGTAAGTAAAAGTAGAAAACTTACCTATAAATTTTTCTCACTGTTTCATTATCTCTGCTAGTATTCTGTTCCCTCCACTGACAGTGTTTTCGAGAGCAGTAAGTAGTGTGAAACAGTTGAAAAGGAAGCACATATTGGTTTAACTTGGCCCTTTTAATTAGTCATTTGAATAAAGTCAAAAGCAGTCTTAATGATTGGACTTGAGGAAGACTGAAGTAAAATTGGAGATGTTTAGGAGGCTTGGGACTCCTCAACTAGTAGATGTTGTTCTAATTTCCCTCTCTTTGCTAGACAGGTTGAAGAACATCTCTCAATCTTTTTTTTCCCCTTTTGTTTGCCTCTTGAATTCATGAAGGGAGAGAATAAACAGTCCCCATTCACCATTTTTGCCAGTGAATAAAAACACAAAGCAATCTTGGCTTTCTGTGGTCTGTAATAGAAGCAATGCTTTTCCAAGCAGACATAGAATAGCTTTTACTGAAGAAAGATCTCTAACAATTCTCCCAGAATTCTGCTTATTAATGGCTGTCATAAATATGTATCCATGTGATGATTTATTGTGCAAGATAGTTTTGTTTAAGACCCTTCACCTTTTAATGATTTGAGTCTCAGTTCCTGCTTACATCCCACCTGTACATCTCTCCTAGCTAGACTGCCGCTAGAGGTATTTTGAGCATAATTCTTTTTTTTTGCTCCAAAACTAGCTCAGCATTTCTCAGTTCAGAGCTGCAACTGGCAGATTGCTTGGAGGTCATCTATTCCCTCTCTGCTGTGCTGAGCCTAATAACATATCCTTGTAAATTGTCAGTGCTTGACAGATTGAGTTCTGTGAATCAGCATTTCCTGATACAACTCTTTCCTGTTGGTATTTTTCCAGTCATCCCTGACCATAGCTTGTCCTGCAGGTCAGTCCTTGCAGTGGACATTGGCAGTAACTCTGCAGGGTCCATGCAGGTCTATTAGGGAAAATCTCTGAAATTGTGGTCAGGCATTGGAATGGGTTGCCAAGACAGGTGGTTGAGTCACCATTCCTGCCAGGTGTCCAAGAAATGTGGAGATATGCCACTAAGGGACATGGCTTAGTGGGGAAATATCGGGGGTAGGTGGATGGTTGGACTGGATGATCTTAGAGGTCTCTTCCAACTTTAATGATTCTGTGAATTTATAGTAATTCATGATGTCCTATAAAGAAATCAATAGTTATGCTTGTTGATTTCAATTGTTTATTTTTTAATGTTGATATGCTGTAATCTATGTGGCTTTATTTTTACTTAGAACTTTTTCATACTTGCCCTTTTTTTCATGCATTCCTTTGTAGGCCAAAACAGGTTTCCTGGATGTCGTTGTAAAGCACAATGCAACACTAAGCAGTGTCCATGTTACCTAGCTGTTCGTGAATGTGATCCTGATCTCTGTTTAACTTGTGGAGCAGCTGACCACTGGGACAGCAAAAATGTTTCTTGCAAGAACTGCAGCATCCAGAGAGGATCCAAAAAAGTATGTAGATAGTTACAGAACTATGTGCGTATTGCCTTTGGTCTTTTTTTTGAAGTGTTTTCATATTTTCATACCAGAGAATAGAATTTCTTCAGCTTCATGGTTTCAAACAGGAAGAAACAAATCAATCAAAGCAAGCAAAAAAAAAAAAAAAAGCCAAAAACAACTAAAAAGGAGGGGGAGGTGGTGGTGGTGATGACAACAACAAAACCCTCCAAACATGAAAAAACAAACAAGAAAAACAATCAAAAAGAAAACCAATATGGAAGATAGCTGTTGTCTATGTTACCTTGCCTATGTGTTACTTTTAAGCACTGTATACATTTTAGCATTTACTGATACCAAGTTAGCATTTTTAGTGTTTTCTGACTAGTACTATGGAAGGATCTCTCTTCTTTCTCCCATTCAGGCTTCACTTGCGATTTGCAGATAGGCTGCAGTTTTTAAAGTGTAACTAGCCCCTGGTTCAGTACAAGAAAACTTCACTCAGACATCAGTACTGGCTATTTCTTTGTTCAGTTGTTGATTGTAATGCACTTAACTTGTATAAAGCCTACCAAGTATCTCTGTAAAACCTGTTCAGCTCTGTTCAATATTTTAAAAACAAATTCTTAATTCTACTCTGCAGTATCTTCTCACAAATTAGTCAAACAGTGGGTTAATCAGCATTATGCTCCCATCAGCAAACCTTTCTAGTTTGAAGTTCTTAATGTCTGTCTGTGCTTGTCAGTTAAAAAAAATCCTTGTGACAAGGTGGGGAGGGAAAGTCAATCTAATCCAACCATGTCTGGTTTTTTTTTCCCTTCATCTCCCACAGCACTTACTATTGGCACCTTCAGATGTGGCAGGCTGGGGAATTTTCATCAAAGATCCTGTACAGAAGAATGAATTCATCTCTGAATACTGTGGTGAGGTAAAGGATGCCTCTGATTATGTACGAACTTAACTGGTAAAGCTGTGAGCAAGAGACATTGGTTCCAATCCAACTTGTCATTCGAGAGAGAGAGAGAGAGAGAGAGAGAGGTGACTGGCTATGTGTATAGCTACTGCTGTTATGGGCTCCAAATCCAGGAGTTAAATGGTTGAAATGTCACCAAAAATTGAGGCTCTTGTGAGAGTGAGTACTGGAGTGCCATTTTTAATCTTCAATGTAATTTTCACTAAAATTCAGTGGATGCTTCCATTAGATGTTATTCCATGGTAATAAAAAGAAATTGAATACTAAATGATTTACACAATCTTAATTTTTAAGATGAAGCAATTCTGTCTTTCTTCCTACTCTGAAAGAACTTATTCATGCTAAAAAAGCAAGCTGTGATTGTTTGATAAACCTAGAATACTTGCTGAAAACCGTGTTTTATGTTTGGGATTATTTTCAGGGCCAGAGAATTTTAAAAAATAAATAAATCAGAATGTCTTGTTTTCTTAGCCTTAAGCTGTTACAGTTACAAAAAGGGAGAGGTGCTTTACGAAAACTATTTCTTTCAGATTATTTCTCAGGATGAGGCAGACAGAAGAGGAAAAGTATATGACAAGTACATGTGCAGCTTTCTGTTTAACTTGAATAATGGTATGTGTGTACTAGTCACGATCCTTGCATAAATAAATTGTTTGTGTATGATGTTCTTCAGCTCTTTTTTTTTTTTTTGCTGGCAGTAGGTAAGACTATAAGCAGTTCTTTCTGTTGCACATCTTTTTCTAGCAATTTGCTGATTCCTAGTACTGAGAGCAGAGGGGATTTATGTAAATGATATTCAAGGATATTAGTGAAAGAGCCTATTAGTAAAGGCAACTACAGACGATGAGTTGAGCAGAAATTGTAATTTTACTCCATGAAATACTTACAAGCATGAGTAAACTGCTTGAATAGTTAGTCTTGCAAGGTATTATTTCAAAGATTTCACTGTAACTTAAATAGCAGTAAGTTGTGAAGGTAATTTTGTACGGGGAGAAAAGTGTTGCACAGATGGGCAGCTGCTGCTTGCAGGAAATAAAACACTATACTGTGTCAGTTATGGAATACAAGAAATTATTTGGAAAAAAAAAAACCAACACAACATTGCCTTCTATAAATGTTGGCTTAATTTATTTATGGATCTTGCCCTTGTGGAGTAAGGACAGAGAAGCTTCAAATGGGAGCTCCTGTGGTAGGAGATAAATAGACTGCAGAGGGTGAGGCAGCAGAAAATTCTGAGTTGCAGAACAATAAAGTTGCTGTATAAAAAGATATGCCATCTCCTCTGTGTAGAAAGTTGAGCAGTTATATTTTCCAGCTGCTGAACTCTAAACATATTATAAACATATTAGTCATTAAACAATTACAAAGAAATTGTTTGTAGATGACCTTCCTATCACTTATGGTTTTTACTCCTAGATTTTGTGGTTGATGCAACACGCAAGGGAAACAAGATTAGATTTGCAAACCATTCAGTAAATCCCAACTGCTATGCAAAAGGTATGTTCTATAAATTGTTAAATGAAAGCTAAATATAAAATGTTGTGGGGTATGTAGAATATACATTTTGTCAGTATTTATCTTAACATGAGTTTGTTTCTTTTTAACAGTTATGATGGTTAATGGTGATCACAGAATAGGAATATTTGCTAAAAGAGCCATTCAGACTGGTGAAGAACTCTTTTTTGACTACAGGTTGGTAGATGTTTCCTCTAACTTCTTCCTATGATATGTTCAATTAGTTATCTGTATTTCTGAGCAGATCCGAATGAGTTACTGTACCTGCATCCTGATAACTTCAGGTCTCAGCACCTGAGAGCAGTGAGAGGCAGTCCTCTGGCTACTTTTTTTTTTTTAATTGAGCAAAGCATTTGGCCAAGAGCCTTGTGAACTTGGAACAGTGGCTTGTATCAATAAAAGTAATGTATCTTAGAAAGGGAAACAGACTTGCATAGTGTTTCTGTGCAGAAAAGCATATAACTTTCTCTGGTACTTCCCTAGACAGGCAGTACAGGTTGTCTCTACTATTTATTCAGAAATGGGCAGGGAAAACTTACTTTATTACAGAGAAGTGCTTGCTAAGATAATCTTGCTAGAGGAGAACTTAACTGTCTAGTGAAAATAATACTACATAAGTCAACTTTGAGAAATGCACTTAATTTCCATTAGCTAAACTGAACTTTAGCACTTTGAGGTACAAGACAGAAAGTGTGAAACTTTATGGACTTCCTACCCCCTTTTGGCTCAAGCTACTCTAATAGCACTTCTTGAATGTTCAGTATTGTTCTGTATTTGCAAATTTACATAGGAAGTAAAGGCTGCAGTGGTGAGGAAACTATGGGAAACCTGAAAGCATTCCAGACTACGCTGTGCTATGTCAGAACAATGAAGCTGAAATGCTCCATGCTACTGTTCCAGTGATACCAGTTTTTATTTTTGTTTTTATTTCAGATATAGCCAAGCTGATGCCCTTAAGTATGTGGGTATAGAAAGAGAAATGGAAATCCCTTGACACCAGCTACCTCTTCTTATAAACATACAGCTGCCTTATCTTCAGGAAATTCTAGTACTGTGGGCAATTAAGAAAGAAAAAGCTATTTGAAATTCTGTGTTTGCAAAGTACTGTAACAGTAATTTATAGTAACCAATTTAAAAAAAAAAAACTTTTTATTGCCTTCTCACCAGCTACAGTGTTTTGTACCTATGACCTTTTGCAATAATGTGGTGTGGTGCATTTTTTTCAATCTTGAATAAATGATACTTGAACTTCTTCATTTTTATGGGAATGGAGTTGAAATTCTGTTTTAGCCAGTTGAGAAAGCAAACAAGACAATTTCTAAATAAAGGCAGTACATACTTGCCTAGTTCTGTTCAACTCTAATTGTTATTCCTCTACTTCTGCTCTACCTTATCAGTTCTAACAAGGGGTCAGTTAATAGCAGATGGATTTTAAAATGAAGGGAGTGTACTCCAAAAAAAAAAAAAATGGAAGGGAGGCTGGGAGGATGGAGGTAGTTTAGATGATATATGGGGCTAACAGGTGTTAATGCAAAGTTTAAGATCAGTAATGTAGTATTACAAGCTCTTGTTCTACCTGTGTACTAGCTTAACATTAATGCAGCTTCCAAAATAGGTGCCATGATTTTCTCTACTCAGTTCACTCTGTAGAAATAACACAGACAAGATTCCACTTGTATCATTTTGTAAGGGAACAGGCACTGTAACTGCTACCCTGAGAAGGGGTATCCCCTCAAGCTGCAGCCAGAATAATATTACTAATTATGTATATCCCTCACTTGTATCAAACAAGTCTGAGACCATTTATGTTGCATCCTTTGTATTGCTTAGCTGTAAGCAACAACTATTTTGCTTTTAGTGGTACATGTTACTCTCTTGTATTACAAAACTTCCATCTAAACTTGTATTGGTAGTGAAGGTTGCCTCAATAACCCAGGTGCAAGGCCATGCATTTTATATTTGCTGAACCTCATGAGTTTCACCTGGGCTCAAGCTTGACTCTGTCCCTCTTGATGGCATCCTGTCCCTCTGGTGTGTTGACCACACCCCACTGCTTGGTACCCTCAGTAAACTTGCTGAAGGTGTGCTTGACCCAACTGTCACTGATGTAGAGAGTATTGCACCAGCACTGACCACTGGGGGACACCAGTTGTCACTGATCTGACTGGCACTCTCTGGCCTTGATTTGTTGAGGAGCATGTTGAGTTGTGAGGGGGTAGCTTTTCTTTCTTTGGTCATTTGTAACAAGGGTGACCTGACCAGACAACTTATCTCCTTTTGCAGAAGTCAAAAGTTAATTTCTCCCTGCTTAGATAAAGTATGCCTGTTCCCTAGAGCTAAGTTGACAGCAACTGTGATTTAAGAAGAGCTCTGCACAATACAGTATATAAAACTATATAAAGCAATTCTGCCTTAACCAGTGATGGCTTTGAGAGGCTGCTGGCAGCACTGCAGTTCTGGACTTCCACAGGTGATTTATCATTTTGCATGCCTCTCTAGCACCATGCCACTCCTACTTCCTGCTACAAAACACATCTTAAAATCTTTAAAAGGCATTTCAAAAACTTAACAAAAAAGCATTTCTATTAACTACGCAGGTGGTCTTTGGTACAATTAAAGTTCTTTCAGTACAGGAATAGAAAGCTTGCAGAAGCTCAAGTGCAATAAGATACTTTCTCAATTTTCAAAGTACATCTACTACTCTCTAGTTTAAGCTGGAACTATGTGAAAAATCAAATATTTCTGTAGATCAAAGCCTACAGAAGCTATAAAAAATAGCTTCCCTCTCAGAAAAATAGTATCATCCCTATGCCACAGAAAAAAATTGTAAGCCACCATGTCTAAAGGTGAAAAAATGGTTTGGCTGCAGAAGCAAAGGTCCTTTCACCATCAAGGATGAAAAAGATAGGACAGAACTGGAAGGATAGTATTTATCTCACATGCATATGTTGAACACACAACATTGTGATAAGATGGAATAAAACTTGGTCAGTCAATATATATGTATAGCAACACTCCTATTTTATTCTCATCATGAGTAGTATTTATTAAGTTAGTCTTCAGGAACACACAGTTTTCTGTTCAGTGAAATGGGTAGCCTTAACCTTATTCAAGACAGTAGTTAGGGGATCGTAGAATCATAAAGGCTGGAAAAGATTTCCAATATTATCCAATTCAGCTGTCCACCTGCTGCCAATATTGGCCACTAAACCATGTCCCTAAGTACCACACCTACACATTCCTCAAACAACTCCAGGGACAGAGACTCAACTGCCTCACTGGGCAGCCTGTTCCAGTGCCTGAACACTCCTTCAGAAAAGTAGTCCTACCACTCCTTTTGAAAGTAGTACTCCTTTAGAAAAGTTTTTCCTAATATCCAACCCTACCCTTAAGGCCATTCCCTCTAGTTCTATCACTAATTAAGCAGGAGAAGAGGCCAACCCCCACCTCACTGCACACACACCTTTCAGGGAGTTGTAGAGAGCAGCAATCCTGAAGTAACTCCTCAGGAGAAACCAAATGATCCCACTTCTCTCAGCTGCTCCCTTTAAGACTTGTGTTTCAGACCCTTTACCAGCTTTGTTGTCCTTGTAGTGAGGGGCCCAAAACCAAACACATCATGAGTGCTGAGTACAGCAAGATGATCACCTCCCTGCTCCTGCTAGCTACACTATTTCTGATAGAAGTCAGGATGCTATCAGCCTTCTCGGCACAATACTTGCTCACATTCAACTGAACATTGACCAAAATGCCCAGATCACTCTCCTTCAGCCTTCCAGCCACTCTACCCCAAGCCTGTAGGCAGTGTCTTGGGTTGCTGTGACTTAAACGCAGGATCCAGCACTCTGTCTTGTTGAACTTCATCCCCTTGTCCTCAGCTTATCAATCCACATCCCTCTGTAGGGCATTCCTATCTAAAAGCAGAGGATCACTTAACCCCTACTTCTTGTTCTTACAGAGGGTGTACTAAATCCCCTCATCCAGATCACCAGTAAAGGACCTAATAGCTGAGGAACACCACTCATGACCAGGTCCCAGATGCAATTAACTCTATTCACCAAAACCCTTTGAGCCCAGCCTTCCAGCCACTTCTTTATCCTGCAACCCATAAAGCTGGCAGCCCAGGGCATGGGCAGGTATTTGCAGGAGAAGACTGTGGGAAGAGTGATATGATGTATAAAAAAAGTCAAATTTCAGATGACCAAGGATGTCTACATATATTTCACCTATTTTTCATCCTGCTATCTCTTGTGAAAGGAGCACAATTTTCTTCTTTTTCAAAACACATCTCCTCTTAAAGAGAAATAACATCTATGTTTGATTACAGATAAAAGTTAATCCCTTCAGAGAACAGTATACTTTAAATCACTGGAAAACAAGGGAAAGAAGGAAAAGCAAAACAAATTTCTGTAGCTTTCATAACCATTATTATACCTTTTATTTACATTTAGAAATCATGAAACTTAATAAAACCAAATGCAACTTGTACAGAAATCTTTTAACTTTTTTTTTTTATTTATCACACATTAAAAAATGAAACACACTATACAAATGGTTTTTCCATAGCAGATTACACATGGGTCCATTCAGACTTGCTCTCAAAGTGCTGCCAACATTTGTAAGTGCTGCCAGTGGAGGCAGCTGTTTATCATATAGCCAATGTATTGATTTAAATGCAGTAGCATGCAACCCTTAAATGAGAAGGGTCTGATTCCTCTCTGTTCTTAAATTAGGTTAAATGGCATTGGTGTCCATATTTACATACTTGAAATGTATCAATCCTGAGCAGTTCTGATGTGAATCTGAGACTGGCTGATGGGGAGTCCTGGTCTCAGTTATTAAAAAGGGAGGTCCAAATGGCAGCAGGGTAGCTGCTATGAAGTTCCGTTGCTTTCATTCTTTCCATCACATACCTATTTGCTGAGTGTCACACAGTCAGAAAATTGCTAATAAAAACATTAAGCCAAGTAACTGTAGGTGTCCTTCTCACCATCGACACGTTCCAAGTACTCCTTCTCAATCAAGATATCAATACATTTCTGTGGAGAGAAACAAAGGTAAGTGGATGAACACTGGCAGAAGGCTTCTGGTTGCTACAAGCTTTGAACAATTCTGCCCATTGGAACATATGCCAAGTAGAGGATGGCAGCAGGCTACAAGCACAAACAAAGCCAATTCACTCTCCTGTTTCTGACCACAGCCAAAAAGTGGACTCTCCACTAAACTGAATTATGCTTACTTGATGCCATTCCATGGTAGTGACTTGGAGATCAACTGACTATTGTACTCACTGCTGAACAACTTGGTAGTAAGACTGCATCTGTTTAACTTTTTATTTGCTGAGTATTTACTAAAGATTGCTACTGTAGTAACTAGTTGCCTAGAACAACTTGTCTGAATGCAACTCTTTCAGCATTGGTGCCTGGTTTTGTAATGGTTCTCCACTCCAATTGTTCTGCCTGCCCCTCCAGAATGGAAAAAAAAAAACAAAACATTCATGACAATGCTAAACCAACCAATCATGAAACCATAATTAAATATAGTCCCCACCCCCCACCATTTTTATTCTTGAGATTATGGAACTAATATATTAACAAGGCCTGCAAGAGGTGGAATTTGCACAACTGTGAGAGCAAGTAGGTAAGCATGGAGTGGGGGCCACTGCATGCTGGCACTGATGCAAAAGTACGACAATTTGAGAAATTGTACAAGAAATCTGCATTTTTCTGCTTAAAATATTTACTGCTTAGTTACAACTTTGAAAATCTGCTCTACCCATTTCATCTTTTCAGAATCATAGAACTTCCCACGTTGGAAGAGACCCATAAGGATCATCATGTCCAACTCCTGGCTCCACACAGGACAATCCCCCCCTCCCAAAAAAAAAAATCAGACCATACGTCTGAGAGCACTGTCCAGACAGTGCTCCTGAACTCTGGAAAGCTCAGTGCTGTGACCACTTCCCTGGTGAAGCTGTTCCAGTGCCCGACCACCCCTTTGGTGAAGAAACCTCACCTGATACCTAACATGAATTTCCCATCACAACTTCATGCTGTTCCCTCAGGTTCTATTGCTGGTCACTAGAGAAGTGATCAGCACCTCTCCTGCTGCTTCCCTTTGTGAGGAAGCTGTAGGTCATGATGAAGTCTCTCCTCAGTCTCTCCTTATGTAGGCTTAACAAACCTTCAGCCCCTCCTCAAACAGCTTCCCATCTAGACCCATCACCACCTTTATAGCCCTCATTCGGGCACTTTTTAATAGTTTTATGTCCTTTTTAGACTGTGACACCCAAAGCTGCACCCAGTACTCAAGGTGAGGCTGCACTAGTGCAGTACAAAGCAGGACAAACCACTTCCCTTGACCGGCTAGCAGTGTTGCACTTGATGCACCCCAGTATATGGTTGGCCTTCCTGGCTGCCTGGGAACACTGTTCAACTTGCTGTCAACCAAGACTCTCAAATCCCTCTCAGCAGGGCTGCCCTCCAGCATCTCATCCCTGCGTCCGTATGAAGAGCCAGGGCTGCCCATTCCTAGGTGCAGAATCCAGTACTTGCTCTTACTAAGCTTCATGTGGTAGGTGGTTACCCAGCTATCTAATTTTCTCTGCAAGGCCTCTCCACCCTCAACAGTGGAAACAGTTTCTTCCAATTTAGTACTATCAGCAAACTTGCTCAAAACACCTTCTTGTCCTACATCCAAGTCCTTTATGAAAACATGAAAGAGAACTGGCCCTAAAATGGAGCCCTGGGGAACTCCATGGGTGATTGTTCATCACTGATGTAATCCCCTTTGGGCCCAACCTGTCAACCAACTGCTCACATATTACATTGTTTTCGTCCAGCTGTACGCTGCACATTTTGTACAGAAGAATACTGTTGAGAAGCAGTATCAAAAACTTAACTGAAATCTAAAAAGATAACATCAACCAGCTTCTCTTTGTCAACCAGATGGGTGACCTTGTCATAAAAGGAAATTAAGTTAGTTAAACAGGACCTTTCCCTCATGAGCTTACACTGGCTGTGACCAATGATGACATTGTTCTTCATGTGTTTTTCATTAATTCCCAGCATAATTTCCTCCATAATTTTACCAGTCACTGAAGTGAGACTGACAGGCCTACAATTACCAGAATCTTCTTTCTTACCACTACTGAAAACTGGAACATTTGCCAGCTTCTAGTCAACTGAGACCTCGCCAGATTCCTAAGACGGTTGGAAAATAATTCAGATAGGTCTCATGATGGTATCAGCCAGCACTCTGAGTACCCTAGGATGAATCCCATCAGGTCCAATAGATGTATATGCATCCACATGGAACAGAAAACCTCACACAAGTTCAACTTCCAGTAAACTCTGATCATTCCCACAGTCACAGACCTCCAGCCCAATTGGGGCACCTGGAGTGCCTGAGCTCATCATTAGTGTTGAAGACAGAGGTCAAGACTGCATTAAACTATGCACGGCTTGTAAGGTGACCATTCTCAACAAGATAACGTTCTCTGGTTCTCCCCTTTTGCTAGTAACATATCTAGTTTACTGGCCAGCATCAACTTGTAACCAAGCTTCGGCCACATGAATTTTCTCTCTACAAAGGCATGCAGTGTCCCTGTAATAGTCTCATGTTACAGGACCTTGCTTTTAGTGATCATACATTTTCTTTTCCTGCTTAAGGTTCTCTAGAAAAACAACCCTGTTCAGCCAAACTGTAATTGACCAGCACTAGTGAACCCCAATGCCTTCAAAAGCAATTTCCCAGGGGACTTTACTATTTACCTCAGCTGCCTGAAATCTGCTCTCCCAATATCCAGGGTTGAAGTTTTGGTGGCAGTTTTCCTCCAATCACCAAGGATTTAAAATTCAACCACTTCATTACCACTATGATGAAGATGGCCACCAAGCACCACTTGACCCATGAGATCATCTCTGTTCACAAGCAACAGATCTAGGAGGGCACCTTTATTCATCAGCTCCTGTACCAGGTAATTGTTATCAAAGTGAAGTAGGAACCTCCTGGACCTGTTTGTATCAACTGTGTGGTGTTCTCGGCTAATGTCTGAGAAACTGAAGTCCCCCATAAGGGATGAGGACAGTTGGTCTAGAGGTTTCTCCAGTTCCATAAAGAATAATTCATTGGTCTTGTCATACAGGCTGGGTGGTCTACAGTAAAATCCCACAATTACATCTCCTTTATTTGCTTGCCCTTTAATCCTGACCCAGAGCCTCTCAACCACATCATTCCCAGATGACAGCTCTGTACAGTCCATCCCCTTTCTTACAAAAAGCACCACCTCAATCTCCCTGCGTATCTATTCTGAAGAGCCTGTTACTGTCCAGAGAGTATCAGTCACAAGACTCTTCCCACCAAATTTCACTTACGCCAATGATGTTGTAGCTCTGGGGCAGAGCCAAGACTTCCAGCCCTTCCTGCCTGTTCCTCATGCTGCATGCCATTAGCGTAGATGTATTTCAGATGCACTTCATTGTACCCAGCACCTCATGAAGCAGTATGAAGGATCTCACTAGCATGCAGTACCTCTGAGTGGCAGTGGCATGACATTCCGTAACTTATCATCAGTAGGCTTGGTTTTAACCCTTTCCCCCTTCAAATCTATCAGCCCTGCTAACACCTACACAAAAATCCCTTTCTCCCCCCTGAGAAAGGTACATCCCATCAGGCACTAGCAAGCCCAGTGTCGTGTAGACCTTCTCACTATCAAGAAACGGAAAATTTTTTTGGTAGCACCAGCTTAAGAGCCACATATTGATATTCTGGGTCTGCCTGTTCCTTTCAATATTTATCCCTGCTACTGGAAGGACAGAGAAAAAGAATTGCCTGCACAACAAGTCCTTTAACCAATTGTCCCAAAGTCCTCAAGTTCCTTTTGATTGCCAGTAGATATATCTTAGCTACTTCATCGCTGCTAGTGTGAAAAACAAATAATGGGTACTCAGACAGCTGTACTACCTGAGTGACTTTTCTAGTGATGATTCTTACCCAGGCCCAAGAAAAGCAGCAGACTTCTCTATGGTTTGGGCCCAGGCAGCACATTAGGCCTTAGGAAAGAATAATTTGCAGAAAAAGCCCCCCCCCCCCCTTTTTTTTTTTTTTAAATGGAGTTGTCATGACATGGGGAGTAGGTTGATTTGCCCTATGTGACCCCTCCAACTCAGATGCACAATCATTTGCTTGTCCCTAATGCGTAAGGGCATCTGGGAAAGCGAGGCAGACAGGGAAGGGGGTTCGTCTGTTGCTCTAAGCAGAAACTTGCTTCCATTCCCCCATCTCTTAGACCTCCTCCTTTTTTTTTTTTTTTTTTTCTGGTGTGGGGAAGGGAGAGGAACCCTTATTTCTTGTGTTGAGTGGCTGATGAGTCTGCTACAGGAGCGACAGAGTATGATTCTGTTGCATCTCCTTTTCTGACTTCCTGATGCTCCTCAGCCTGCCCACATCCTCCTAAAGCTCTACCAACAGGCTAAGCATCTTTTTAATCTCAGTGCTTTTTCAACAGGTGTACTTACTGCTACTAACAGCCACTGGCTAAAGACTCTGGCACTCCCTGTGCCTGAGACCTGAATGACCACGTGTTCCCTTAGGAGCTCCGTCTGGGTGGCCACATTGCTTCCTCTGGCTTAAGAGGCCACATAAGACACAGAGGACATGGCTTTCTTCTGGATGGATGCCATCGTGGAGCTCTTCACAAGCAGGTTACCGCCACTGCTGGAAATCAGTGACAACACCCTCCCACACAAACTGCCAAGCCAACTGCCATGCCATGCCTTTGAAGATGTTTTTTTTTTTAGTTTCCTTTTCTTTAATTCAGAAAGATATATTTAATCCTCCTCACCACCAGGAACACAGGGTTAGAGCAATAATTCTCACATACCTTAATTACTGGAACTCGTGGCTTGAACCTTGAGGACAGCTGTGTTAACACTTCTCCAAGTAGTTGCTGGTGTTTTAAAACCTTCCTCATTTTCATGATTCTTACAATAGCAGCCTGCACAGCAAAGTCAGAAAGAGATGCTTAGGAGCTTGTCCTGCAAAAGCCATTTTACTTCTCCAGTGGATCACATCTACTACCACAGTAACTTCAGCAGGAGGTGGGGATAAATTTATCTACTGTAGGAAAAGGCAACAGCAGATAACCAGCTCTAACCTACCCCAAAAAAGGATGATAGTCACAACGCAGTTAAAGAAAGAAAAATTTGCTTACCCATCCCAAGGATCAGGGCTCACCAAATACTCCAAAAGGGGGGATCTCCAGGTAGACATCATTCCCTTGTGGCAGCCAGCCCTTAAATGAGGCTTAGGGTGGGGTGGAACCTGAATTTCTTTCACCTGTGCTCCCAGGGCTGGCTGTGTCCCTTCACTAGGGGCTCAATCATTGGTTCAGGCCTTGACTTAGCAATTCCCATACACCTACAGAGCGTCAACTATTCACATTGATTTTTAGAACTCAGATTTTACACAGAATACAGTCATCAAGTGTTTCTCACATAGGAATTTTAAGAACTATGTCACTTAAAATCAGTAAGAACAACGGTACCACCACCACCACAAAAAAATATTCGTATAACATGAAATCTTACTTATTTATTTAACCTTATTGTGATATTCTTGTAGCAGTACATTTATAATCTCAGGCAGGTGGCTGATGTCCCAACTAAGCCTGTCAAGTGTTTAAGGGGCAATTGGACAACATCCACATTGAGGTGCTTTAACTTTTGGTTAGCCCTGAAGAGGAAAGGCAGCTGATACTTGGTCCCTTCCAACTGAACTACCCTATTCTATCTGCTTTCTCTGCCCCCCTCTACTTCTTAAGGACTTGTATATGAAGTGACAAAAAATACCTTCAAGTTCATCCAATCCAGGTATCTCCAATTTTCAGTCAGAATAGAAGTCTCGTGAGCAAATGCACCCATGGAACCCAAATACTCACCAACATTGTTTTAACAATGTGGAGAACAGTATCACAGTATGTCTTTCTACACTACTACAGACTGGAAGGAACTTTAAAATTGTAATATATTTTTAGCTTCAGCCTATTGCATTGAAATGCTACACTGCTTTTAGTTCTCCGCAGTATGCTTCATTAGAAGATTATAAAGTTGAAATTCTATGTGCATCGTGCAGCAGAATCCTGCAATATAAGTCACCTGAATCAGTAGTTTCCTATCCTCCTCTATATTTTTGTGTGTAGTTTCTTGCTCCTGCTTCTGTTCAGTTTTCATTGGCACATTGATGTTCACCCTTAATTTTTTGCTGCAAAGAAAAACAGAAGTTAATCAAATAAATTAGCCTATTTTCAAAGTAAAAAAAAAATACAAAACCCTCACCAAAACAACTTACACATTACACTATCAGAGTTTTACAAGGAAAGCGGAGTTTGGTACTCTCAAAAGTTTTAGACAGTATTATTCAAGTAAAATAAAACAAAACAAAAAAACAGAAACCCCAAATATCTATTTGGTTGTTGTTCGTGTATTCCATGACTCACTGAATACAGTGCACTCATCTGTTAGGTCAAATCAGAACTGTACAGCCATACTGATTTGAATGATTTCTATGTTTAGTAAGAAGCTGCTAATCAGTGAACATGAAAAAGAAAGTCAGTAGAAATAAAATCACTATTTTAATTTACATTTGGATTGTGACAGTAGAGAAAATCATTAACTGTGACATGAAGAAAATTATTTATTCTATAAAACTGAATTATGCCTTTCACACACTCTACAGTGCCTGGAGCCGTGCCATTACCGTATGTACCACATACCATCCCACATTAGAAGCAGGGAACAAGCCACAGCACCAAGGCACTCAGGAGTGTGGCCAGTCAGACATACTTGGAAGCACCACAGTGGGGAGAAGACCCACTAGTTATTTAGCATTATCTTGTGAGTCATAACTGGTGCCTCCAATACACACAATGCAGCAACACTTGAGTGTTTCCATTATTACACTGTTGTAACTGACCAGTGTGTATTGCTCAAACCTTCAGTTACTGGTCAAAAGGATAAAAGCAGATGAAGGATGTACAAGGACTGGTTTAAAATGTTTCTTTCACTCAAGATTTCATCTTCCTGAAGAACTGAATTCCTCACTGAATGCATATCTGTGCTCTGGTTAGTATGGTAAAAAGTCAGCAGAGTGGTGAGAGCAACTTAAAATACACAAACATTAAAAACAACACTGGCTCAAGTAGGTAAGAAAAACTACTGAGAATCATATTTAAGTTATCACAGCACTTTACACTCTGAAGTTTTAAATGAGCCTGCTGATGTTCTCAAATTCTCTCTACTGGATGAATATTTAAGTGTTTGGCCTTTGATGATCACAGAATATGAAGTATTTTGCTGACTGCAGTCAAATAATGCACTTTATAAATTATGCAAAAAAAATATGTAAGATTCAAGGAACAAAATGGAGATGTGAAAACATTAAGGTCATGACAGCCCTTATGACAAAATCAAAGTCAGATAGCCAAAATCTTCTCTATTTCCTTATTAGCCATCTGTCTCCTCGGAAGCTGATATGGGGTATCATATCATATCAGATATATATGGATATATCTGAATTGGCACTTGAACTCAGGAGCTTTCATTTCAAGAATATCAAATTCTACTAAAATTTCAAAAGCAAACAAGATGCTACCCATACTATCCAACAGTATGTAGCTGAAGTTTCTCCCTTACTTTTTATAACCAAGATACAGCTTTATTAAGGTATCTGGTTTTAGCTCCACCTCATCAACATTTGCATTTTCATCTTCCAAAACCTGGAACAAAATAAACAAACATACATTAATCAGTACATTTTGCCAACCGTTAAGCAAATCATAAAAAAAAAAAAAGAGGTACTTACAAGTAATTTTGATTTCAACAGTATCTGTAGAACTTGTGCCAAGATATCCTACAAAATTACAGAAAACATCAGCACAGCCAGCCAGTCATCTCCTTTCCTTTCCATAAATGAAAATCCTTTGATAAGAATACATAGATTTACACTAAGAACTACTGAGTGCAGAACACCATAAAATGAGCCTGGAAAGCAATAAAAAAACGTAGTTCACAGAAATAAAATGTATTGAGCCTTCTTGAGTGTAAGGATATAGCACCCTGCAATTGGCAAGTACCATTAAATTCTTTATAAAGACTAATTCCAAACAACAGATCCTCCCAGTTATTGTACTATAGATCTGCTTGCAAATCACTCTTAAGTTTAATAAATAATTTTTCTCCAAGCCATGTAAAGTTAAGTATCATGCCAAACTTAAGCCTCAAGAAGTAAGCATATTCTGTTATCTGATTAATATATTTTTCTTGTCTTCAGTACAATAGGAGGTTGGTTCTGGTTACTGTCACTAGTCAGTCACCCAGGTGGCACACCAGTCAATGTTCTGTGCAAGCCTGCAAAGTTGCCACTTAACACAGTCCAAGTCTTCCAGGTTTCATGTTGCTAGGTTTCATCTGTACGGAGTTTTATTCTGCTCCAACTACAATTTGCACCAAACACTTATTCTATATATAGGTATGTATGTTTGCATCTATCTACAGAAATCTGCAAAAAGGCACCTGTAATAAATGGCAACCCCATGAAAGACTTCTGTATTCACTACAAACTAACAGCAGTGACTTACTAGATTTGGATTTCTAAAATTAAAAATTAAAAATCCACCTGAGTAGGGATTGCCAAGCTTTCCAGAAGTCCTGACAGACTTGATTCAGAACTACTAAGAAAAGAGACAAATACCAAAAAAAACTTGGGCCACAAAAGCTACTTGGGAAGAAGATATGAACCTTTTCTACAGGAGACAGTGAACTTACGACATACAGATTTTGATATGATCACGTACATAACCCTTGAAATGCAGGAAACAGAAATGCAAAACACAATCATTGAGAAAAAATGCTGTTCCTTCTATAGTGCTGTCTTATTAAATACGAGGGGTCAGCATGAAGCTACACAATTCATTCTAGTGACAAGGCAGACTAAGATTTATCAAAAGAATAAGCAGTTAGTAATTACAGGAAAGTAAAACAGGGAAGCACATCTGCACCTTTACGACAGAAACCAATTCTGGCTCCAAGCATATCTAAACACAATTTCTTACAATAGCAGGAAGAGCCCTGATGACCCAAAGACTGATTCATAAGTGCAGTTAAATGTGCAAAGGCACTACCATTTTTATTTGAGTACTGTCTGTCAACTGCTGCACGGTGTAGGCATCTTCTGTGTTGTACTGTAGTAAAATTGCCATCTGGAATGTGGATGCCTAATAGATACAAAAATCAGAGTATGAGAACATATACACATACTTACTGAACTTGAGCAGTTTGAAATTCACCAGTGTAAAAGTACACACTGAAATAACTGGACAAAGGAAAATAGCCAACTAGTGCTGATCAATACACACGCAATATAGATACTACTTATACAACCAGAACTATCTTCCAGCATCATTTAAACATAAAGACTAATATTCTGAGCATTTAACTAGCTGCAGACACTTCATAATATCTTTTACTCTATCACTCCCTGACTCTTACTCATTTAATCTTGATTAAATACCTACACAGACTACTGAATTAATTTTCACAATCCTACTAAATCTAGCAGAATAACAAAACCAAATTTATAAGCGAGCAGCTATCAGTAGCTTATCAAACCTATTACCACTGAGTTAACATATGTTGATTATAAAAGTTCAGAGACTAAGATTATCTTGTTTCTTCTCACTATTGTGAGCTCTCCTAACTTTTAAGAGAATGCACACAGAAAAGCATGACATACAAGAGGTCTTCCACAAAGAGGTTGCAGTTGTCTCACACAACACAGCTCAAGAACCATTTAAGCCAAAAGTAATACATAAGATTTCTAAGTCAAATTTATTTTAAACAGATCTGAAGTAACATTATAGTAAATAGATCAAAGATATAATAAAGGTTCTATTTATCATAACACCAAGAACTTTTTTTTTAAAAAAAGCCAGTAGCATTATTCACGAGTAAAGCAAATGAATGCTTAGTAGTTAAACAAGTGTATACATACACACACATTAATGCAACAATTAAGAAAGTGAGTATTTTGACATACAAATAAAAGACTGCTCAACTCACTGTATCATCAACTAAAATTCATTTGTGTGGGGGTACACGTATTCTACATGAACTCTGCTACTTAACTAACTACATACTTCACTGTTTTAAACACATTTATCTACACAACGATCCCTCACTGTGAAGAAAATCAGTTATCTTCAAATGAGGAGTAAACAGACTGAGTATCTCACCCTATATGCATAAAAGCAGCGGAGCAGAGCGTGAATGCAAATCTCCTAAGCGATTACTGCAGTCAGCTCTAAAATTGCAAACATCACCAAGTGTTTCTATTGGCACAACCCTACTCTTACCTGTAATGTGTATCTATTTTTGAAACAGTTGGTAACCAGTTCCCCTTTGGAAAGCTGATACAACCACGTTAATTTTCTTCCACTATGACGACTGGCATAAAATGCAGTAAATCTCTGATAGCTCCGTTCTAACTGTATAAAAAAGAACAAGATAACCAAGAATATTATTTTCCTTCACCCACTACTAGAACATGCTGTAGAACAGCACACAGGAATTAAATCTGATCACTCTACACTGCCATATTATCTGAAATTCAAAACATTCACATTCTTCAGACTGGATGCTAAATTTCCTTTCTGAAAGTATTGCTACCAATAAAAATCTAAACAAGAATCAAAATTTCATTCTTTCCTTTATGGAATGCAAAGCAAGATGAGAAGCTCATTTAACTACCATGATAGACAAAACCACTACCATGATAGACTACCACTTCCAGACAAAAAAGAACCTTCTAATCCTCCCTGACACACCAAAAAAAAAAACCAAGCAAAAAAAAACAAAAAAACAAAAAAACAAAAAACACATCAGATGGACACATTTATCCTGGTAAATTACTTTCTTGTTTATTAATTTCATTGCTCAGATGAACAAAGTCCAGAACCTTACCTCAGAGGGCAGAGCAAATGTGCAAGACTGCTGAAATGGCCATGATCCAGAACTCAGCACCTGTATGCTGAAATCCACTGGAAGGGAGAAGAATACACATTAGCAGGACGAACTGCATTATCATCCTTGCTTCCACTTTCTGCACAGAGATGGAATTAGAGTTCTAACACAAGGTCAGGAAACGGTTCTGTCTTGCTCAAACTAATGCAGTGAAAAATGATTCAACAATATATCTTTTTTTCTTTATTCAGACCATAGAACAAAGTAATCCATGCAAGATGATGGAGTAAGTTTAGGTTTTCTATGACAGTCAATCATTTTCTCCTTTGTAGAAATTTTTAGCCTGTTTCTATCCCAACAACAGACTGCTCATCTAACATACACATTTATGTGTATTGAAAAATGCATCACAATACATGTTGGCAAGAACAAAAATCACACAATTATATTTTTAAGACATTTTGGATATGTTAGTAGGTATAATACAAGAAACTAAATAAAATTTAAGCCTGAAAATACTGTAAAGTAATCCAACAAATAGTTATTGGTTTTTGAAAGGGTCTGTTTCATTATACTTCAATTAACAGACTTTCTTCCGAAACAAAGCAATAAAGCTAACAACCTAAAACACAGCATCCTTTTTCTTAATGCTTCTATCGAAGATAGCTTAAGCTGTGTTGCGCTCGAAAGCGAATCCTGTCTTTTTTTAATTGGAAAGATGGTTTTAACTTGATTTTATTATGCACCTAATTGTGAGCTGCCAAAACTATAAAGTGTTACCAGAAAATAAAATACAGAACTCTAGGATAAAAATCTATCTTGGTCAAAATAATAACTCTAACTTTGGGGATTATGATGTGCCAATTAAATATTACCCTCACATAATTAGCTTTTATGTGTAGAAATAAGACAAAACTAGAAGTACTCAAAAGTAACATAAGTAAACACATAACTTACAATCCAGTGGCTCTGAATTGGTCAGGTGCTTTTTAAATTGCTCATTCAAGTCCTTGCTTACACCAATATCTTGGAACATCCGCTGCAACTTGGACGTGTATTCAAAACCACAAGCTTGCTGTATTTAAAAAACAAAACAACATGTCAGCAAGATACATTTTGACAACAAAGAATGAAAACAAATAACTCCTAAAGGAGCCCATTTTTTAATAAGAAAACATACAAAGCTCAGTACTCAAATCCCAACTAATCCCAAAGCCCTTATTCAAACCCCAACTAAACATGCTCTTCATCAGAAGCTGAACACTGTTTTAAAAATGGGAAAAGCACGTAATGCTTAATGGACTATTAAAAGACCATTACATCTTATTTTGCTTGACCTTGCATGAACAAGGGTTAATTAAATCACATTATTCATTTGGATAACAATATCTAAGTCATCTATTGGATAAGAATATATTTAATCCCAATCTGACAGATGTGCACTCCAAGTTCACAGGAGTTTAAATAAAAAAATAATAAAAATCAGAAGCGGAAGAGAACTAGACGGTGTACTTTTTTGGCTATAGATGACATATGAGAAAAAGCATGAAATGAAAGCACATGCATGAATGTATTCCATGGCAGTATGAAGATCTGCAATATGGTAAATCATGGGACAATCACGGAATACTCACTTTAAGTTTAGAGATCATGCTTGCCTCAGCATCATCACTAGCACTGTTCTGATGTACAAGTCTTTTTGCAAGCATTTTAGCATAGAATTTTTGAAACACATCTTTATCTTCAATGTATTTGAAGACAACCATCTGGAAAAATAAAAGATAAGTTGTAAGAAAAAAAACAAGTATTTGTAGTGAAAAAACTAACAGTATCTGCTTCATTAGCAGGTCAGATCTGGATGCAGTTTGAGGCTTTTTCTTTTGTGGTTTTTTTTTGTGTGACTTTTTTTTAAAATGGATACAGTTAATGAACACATTAACTGTGTATTCCAAATCAACAGTTCTTCATAAATCTACATAGCCACAAGTATTATTATATAAGAACATACTGCAGAAACTACCTATACACACATATATATAAAAAGCTGAAGTTAGCAGAAATTCCCCCTACTCACTTTAAATACATTAACTTGTATTTAAATAAAATATAACTAACAAGCCTCATAGATATGAAGATTATTACTGAAAAGCTACTGAAATCAAGCATACAAAGGAAAAGGTTTGATCTGACTTATAAGTGACAAATATTACTGATTTGTCAGAGCTCAAACTGAAGAGAACAGATATTTAAAGATATCTTACCACTTGATTGAGTGTATCTTCCAATTCTGCTTCTTCTGGATTTTTTGAGCTGCAATTAAAGAAATGCATTTTTTTTTTCACGATTCCCCAAACTGCTATATTAAACCAACTTTAAGGAAGTATGTGGAAATTTATTTCATAAATAAAGGAAAACAAATTGAATAGTCTGGGGACCAAAGACTCTTAAGAGGAAAAGGCGCAATGAACTGAACATTTTTGTCTTTATTTCACACAACACGCGTATGTAAGCATATAAAGTATGCGATTCTGAAACAGTAGGTAGAACGCCTGTACCATGAACTGCTTGGGAGTTTGATAGTCTGATATTTCTCAGGATTTCTGGCCTTAGGTATCTCTTTCTTTCTACTTTCTTATCTGCTGCTAAATGCTACCTTAACTTCTTATCAAAGGTAATACAGAGAAAACTGCGTCTTGACTGGGTCACAGCTAATTTGGCATCACATGGTTTTCTTCCACATCATGCTTACACATCAGGTATACTTAATATATCAGGTATATCTAAACACTGTAGAAGGAAAAAAAAAATCAATCCTTTTCAGGAGGAAAAAAAGAGATAGGAGATAGAAAAAGGAAAAAAGAGCTATTTTTCCTGGTTCTATTTCCCAACCTCCCTGCCAAAAACAGCTAGCAAACATGTCAGTGACAAATCTGACAAAAATCCAGTATGAACTGGACTGACAACAACTACCTTTATAAGCTGCTTAATTATTTGAAGCTAGATACCTTAATTAAATTATGAATGATGAGAAATTAGAAAAGTTTTCCTCAATTTCTGTCAATATGGAAGAAGATACAAAGAAAATGACAGGAGGAAAGCAAGAGCTTTACTGGAAAAGGGGAATGTGCATCTTTTCTTCATGACACACATGTATACTATAACTCAAATTTCAGACAAACAAAGAAAACATCTAGAACAGAAAACAAACAAAAAAACTCTAGAACTTAAATAAAATTGAGCTTATATTACTGTAAGGAAAAAAAGTATTACTACTTTTGTTATTCCCCCTCAATTCTTTAAGAAGTAAATTACATGTAATCTGTAGGATATTCCCCACTAATTTTTATTTTTAAATCAGAACTTGGTATAATTAATTTTCCCTGAAATGTTTTGTTTTTGAAGGCACAGACTAAAACCTCTAAATCCTTTTAAAACCAAAACCAACCTGGAATAATATTTTGTCTTCAAAAACATACCTTTTCTTCAGTAAAGAATCACAGTATCGTGCCAGTAGCTCTGGGGACTTACTGGATGACTGAGCCATTTTTGTCACTGCATTATTATTTATAAATCGACCACAAGCCTATAAATCACAAAAGACAGTGAAATTTTTGGGAAACGAAACTCTAAGGATAGAAAATGGTTACCATACTTCAATACATATACTTACTTTGTCTAGTGCAGCCACAAAACCGGCATCATTGTTGAATGCTGACATGACTAAAGCATTGTATTTCTTATGGACATCCAGCACTGTCTGTACATACATTTTTGGATCCTGTAATAAAGAGAGATTACTTTCTCCTTCCTCCACAATGAAGTTATTCCCTGGCAAAACTTCCATGGTGAAAATGTACAGTGTTAGCAGTTTACTAATTTATATTATGAATGAATTTATTATATGAATAAATGAATAATTTATATTACGAATGAATAATGTCTTTGACAGGGTCCCCCGTAACATCCTTCTTGACAAATTGGAAAGATATGGAATTTAATGGGTAAACTGTTCGATGGATGAGGAACTGGGCGCAAGACCACACCCAGACAGCAGTGGTCAATGACTTCATCTCTGGACAGAGATCAGTGACAAATGATGTCTCTCAGGGGTCAGTACTACGATTGTTGCTCTTTAACATCTTCATCAACGACACTGACAGTGGGACTGAGTGCATCCTCAAGCAAGCAAACCGTGTCCAGAGGAGGGCCACAAATATGAGCCAAGGGACAGAATACCTCCCCTACAAGGACAGGCTGAGAGAGTTGGAACTGTTCAGCCTGGAGAATAGAAGGCTCTGGAGAGAACAGATAGCAGCCTTTTGGTATCTATAGATGGGCTATAAGAAGCAAGGGGACAGATTCTTTAGCAGGGTCTTCAGTGATAAGATAAGGAGCAATGGTTTCAGACTAAAACAGAGGAGATTTAGATCGGATTTAAGGAAAAACATTTTTACAATAAGAGTGGTGAGGCACTGGAATAGGCTTCCTCACAGACGTTGTGGAAGCACCGAACTTGAGGGCATTCAAGGTCAGGCTAGATGAGACTGAGCAATCTGATCTAGCTGTAGATACCTCTGTTCATTGCGGGGGATTTGGACTAGATGACCTTTAAGGTCCCCTCTAATTCAGAAGATTCTATGATTCCATATCTGACTAAGTATGACAAACATTACATACTATTGGTACTAGTATCTACCCCGACTAGTTTACGTTCTCCTGGCAGACAGACATTACTGAAAGCTTTCATTAACAGCAACTAGTAATAAAACCAAAATCACTTATTCATTCAGACAATTCCAAAAATATCAGCTTAATTCCAATCAGACCTGAGAGATCCAGACAATTATAAATTGGCAACTGTTATAAGAAATGACTGAAAAACATCTCTGTACTAAGAATGTAACAATGCATTGCCAATACATACAATTCAGTATAGAGATCTCAGTCACCACTGACTGTTAAAAATTAGCAACTCAACACATAATGGTAGCCAAATGTCAGTAAGCATGAAACTTATGACACTCATAGTCAAAGTCCTGCATGCAATTATTGACCTCCGCATCTCCATAAAGATGTAGTGAAGTCAGTAAAAACCGTGAAAGGCAAATAGAACACCAAATAGTAGCTACTTTACAGGAGTCTAAAAAGGCTAGAAATCTTCAGTTTGTAGACCTGAAGTTTAAAAATATGTATGATCAAAGTTAAAATATAAATATCAGGAGGATGAATGAAAAGATGAAAGTTCACAAAACACCACATTTTAAAACTAAAGGGCACTTGACAAAAATAATAGCAAGCAGGTTTAAAACAGATAATATATTATTACACGTGAAGTAGTGAAGTTCTATAACCTGTTGCCTCAGTAGATCTCTGGAAACACATGATATAACAGGGACCAAGAATAGATAAAGTCATGGACAGCAGGTCCATGAACAAAATGATTGTGTATTAAGTACTCCTGTTAAATCCCTACCATAAGAATTTCAGATGCTATGAACAAATGGCAAAAGATGGGCAAGGTTTTATCAGGATCCTGAAGAATATTTTCTGTTGCCACTGAATTCAGATACAGATTATGTGGACTGCCAAGTTAAGGCTTTAATTGAGATAGAGAACTGACAGATTATTGAATAACTTGTGGGCAAGAAATTGAAGAGAACTAGAGTACATTTGAAGAGCAGTCTCTTGATTATGACAACAGAAAAGATAACCAAAGGCACTAAAAGCAGTGGTCTTCTGACTCAAGTGTGGTCCAATTAATATAGATAATTGAGTTTAGAACACCACTCATTCTGCAGTAAAAACCTAAAATAGGTTAGATGAGTTGAGCTGGTATGCTCATCATGTGCTTCATCCCCACTGACTTCAGAAAAGCTGAGAGATGTTTGCTCAGCTGACTGTTCAAACAAAGTACAGACACTGAAGCCAGAATCAATCCTATATAGATGTGGTAGAGGACTAACAAAGCAATGATGAAAAAAGAGACACAGCAGAGTAAAGGATACTGGAAGAAGTGGCAAGATGCTTCAAGGAAAACCACTCAGTTGTGAAAATATACAAGAATAACACACAAAAAAAAGAGAAAAGGATCAAAAAAGAGATAAAGAACATAATTAACAAACAAGAAAGCGTTGTGATCAGGAAGAGTTTAAGTGGATGGAGTTGAAGGAATAAATACAGATGTCAAAGATGAGCTAATTCCAATAAAAAGGAGCTTTCACTTTTTCTATGAACTTCAAGGCCCAAGTATAAAGAAACTTGAGAATGATAACCCATGGACAGATGCATAACATATAGAACATGTTTGATTTAAAATTTAAGGTGACATCTTTGAACGAAACTGAAGATTCCTGAAGTTACTTTATGATTCAGAAAACCTCAATATTGTTAAAAAGCTACATGCTTACAACTACGGAAGTTAACAGATGAACACGAACCTCAGACATGTAAATCATGTTCATGTGAAAGCATAATTTTTACTACTGTCCATGAAGCCATTACGGACTATTGTTTCAATGTTTACTAGCACTATTCTAAGTACTATTACTAGCACTATTTCAAGAGTATCTGAGACCAATTACTGATTGAAATGAAATCTGTCTGAAGCAAAATTTAATTCTGCTTCAAATAGAATATAAACCTTTGGTAATTTTTTTTTTATCTTAATCTTCCTTTGTCTTATTCTATTTTTATAGGAAGTGTCACATTGTCTACATTCAAAAAATTTAACAAATGTTTTAAATGACTTTTGAACACTGCTGAGATTCAACCCTAAACCCTCCTTCTTCTCCCTACTATTCATAATATTTTTGCAAGAATGCAAAAAGAATAAAGCAATTCATATATTAAAAACAGAATTTCTTCAGTCATACAAGCCACAATACTGAAATAAAATAGAAAATGAAATAAAATACAAAATGATTCTTGTAACATGGATTTCAAATTATAATCATAGTGTAGGATGTCATATTTGCACAGCCAGCTTTATGAGCAGCATGAAGTCCTGACAGATAGCCAAAACTCATACAGAAAAAAAAACCTCAGCAATAAGAAAAAACCAACAAAAAAAACAATATGGCTGTTGTTTTGAGCCTACTACAAATGTGTGAGAATTATCCAGTCCTTACAAATTGAATGATTAAGAAGGAAAACATATGAGGACTGGAAATCTGCATTTGAGGAGGGTTCGTGATATAAACTGGAAGCAATCATGTATAGACCTATCTTTATGGGGATACTTGCATTTAGAGCTGCTTCGCCACATTTCTCAATTGCAGCTAGACCCTGATTATGAATGTGAGTTTCCAACAGCTTTTTCAGCTCTCCGAGGCCATCCTGGATTCGAGATACAAGGTTATACATACGTCCCAAGTCTGAAAAATAAGGGAATCCAGTATCTTATTTGTACTAGCTATGACTCCAATTCATCATTTAAAAATTGCTGATATGAGTTAAACAATCAATACCAATGAAAATATACATTCAGTTTCTACGGTAAAAAGTAAGAAAAGATCAAAAAACTACCTAATATACTAAGTCTTTCCACTAACCTAGAAAGCTAAGACAAATTCAACAGAAAACAATCTGTTAAATGTTAAAACGTTTTACCTATACATTGCTACTTACCAAGAAGGAAAAAAGTTTTTAATTTACAGAAATATGGCTACTTCTGATTATTCCAGTTTTCATACATTCAAAGAGAGAGGTGCAATGATTTTAGAATAGAATCAAAATCCTCTTATTTACATCAAGTTTTGAATTTATAATCACGAATTAAGACTTTAATCAGTGTTACTGCTGGCTGTGCCAGAAATACAAGATTCTCCAGCTGACCACCATCCTTTACATTTTATCATGAACAGCACAGCTTTTAAGAGATATGTTAATATAGAAAAGGCAATAAGTGGTGGTAGCAGTGGTGGAAATGATAGGAAATGCAAGGCAAACTGGGACACTGATAACACCTTAGGCAGATACACCTCTTAATCTGCCAAAAAAAAGAAAATAATCACATTTAGCCATCAACAGAACTTGGGTTATTCACAAACAATCAGGGAGGAACTTTAAGCCTAAAAGCAATGTCTGGATTGGCGTACCTTCATTTTTATCAGCATCCAATAAATTCTGAAACTCTGTATGAAATATCTCCAGGTGTTTTTCGATAAGTACTTGCTCACACTTTCGTGCTAATTCATCTTGTGTGCTCTCATGGAGATAGACTTGAACCCTACGTTGCTCCTCAAGAAGGCGAGCCTCAGCCTATAGAAGAGAAAGATAAACAAGAAACCTGTATGAAAAATCTAGTAGCAGAAAACCCATATATTAAGTAAATTCATCTAGAAAACAAACAAAAACCAAACATCCCAACTAATTCTTATGGTCCACCTTAACAGTCATTTCTCTGGGAATCATAATGTGACTCCTGCCATACTATTCACATATGGAATCAATGTCAATGCTGATGATTAACATTATACATCGCTGAAATGGGTGGAGAATTACAGCAAAGTTGTTTTTTCCTTGTCCTTTCGAACAAAAAGTTTTTAAATGAAGATCTGTTGTCAGAAAGAGAAAGCTGGTTAAATTGTATGCTTGCAGTTTTAGCATCAGAAAGCTCTCCAGCTACAGCGTTAGCATTGTTTAAAACAAATGTGAACAAGTTCTGTGCTTGCACAAAACTGCAGTTTAACAGTATAACCGTTACAAATTTAACTGAAAGTTCTCAGATACTTTCTCACACAGAAAAGCTTCCCAATAACCTAGAATCACTTAAATTGTACCTGTATTTAATTTAGCTTATATTCCCGGTGAACCAAAATTCTAAATATCACTTGGGGAACTACTTATTTTCTAAAATGTAAAACTGAAACTGTTTATGTAACAATTGTTATACAACAATATCATAAATTATTTAAATCAGTAATTCCATCAAAATGCTATTTCCAGTTAGAATTCAATACACCAACCTTCAGTGAGAAAGTACGGTATACTGATAGCGTGCATGACTAAAATATCCAAACAACAACAACAACAAAGAGAACCATTATAAGACAGTTTTGTGCAAGTAAAAAATATGTTAAAAATTCCTGGTACGCAGTGAAGTAAAATAAAGCTGAGGGACAAGCCCATCCGAATTTTAAGTTAATAGTTCTGATAACTTGCATAAACTCTCTTAACCACTCCAGTAGAAAATGCAGACCAGAGAAATTACTCAAGACTTTGAGCGTCAATAATTTCCCTTTCCCTAAGGTCACATCCCTTAGATTGTACCATTTAGGAAGATTTAGAAAGCTCTGATCTCATTTACTGTAGTCTCTAATACATACCTTGTTCAGTTTAACTAATTAAATCCCAGTTTTAAATCCCAGATCACTTAGAAGGAGATGCTAAGACAGCAAAAATGGCTATATACATGGCTGTATACACACACACACAGACACACATACTATATAGTCAGAGATGACACTTCCTTGCTGAAGGTTTTCCCTGCCTTCTAACAGCTTTCTATACATTCTGAGCTTCATGCAAAGCAAGTTGCTTCTCTGAATTTTTGAAGTTCTTAAGGTTGAGTTACTATTAAGTTCATTCTACCTGTCACTAATCCCTAGTTCTTGAAACAGCAATGACCTTCAGACAGCTTTTTACTGTGCTGAGAAATCCTGCATGAGCCATTCAATTGCATTATCAGTAACTGAAATTCCCTTATTCTGTTATATCTATACATGCAACTATGCAAGATAGATCGTAGAGGATGAAAGTAAAGAAACTGAAAGGTAAAATGTAAATGAATTCATCAAGAATGTAAATACAGATATGCCAGGGAAAAACTGATTCTGAGTAACTATTCTAATGCACTTAAAACTGGATTCATTTTACATCAGTATTTCTAGTACTTTTCCTCAAAAGCTCTTTTTCATTTTCCTTCAGTAGATTATTAACTGAGAAGATGTACTAAGAAAAAAGACATCTGCATAGATCGCTCTGAAAGCAATGCCTCCTATTTATTTCCATGGAAACTAGAACAGCTACGTGAAGCATAACAACACTTACTGTCCCTCTGCTGCCAGGCAATAAAATGTAATGGAATACTGGCAGGAAGGGTCAATCTCCTCCAACATCTGCCTCTGATATCACAGGTCAACATAAAACAGGAGGCATTACTTTCAGTGCAGCCTTTATATATATATATATATATATATCAGCATTTGTCTAAGATGGAACACAATCTATTAGTTTCAAATTCAGCCAATAAGCAAGCTAGAAATAGTACTGTTTATCCAGCTTGCTTTTAATCAACTTGTTTGGGATCCCCCAAACCAGAGACATTAAGAATTTTAATTCTGATCATCAGAGCCAGGATTTATGTGTAAGTTTCAGTACATGAAAATATTCTGAAAGAAAGAATGCTAATTAATGATCTAATTCCTCTGTGGAGGTCAGCTTACTCAGGAAGAGATTTCAATAATGTGCTAGCACACAAGTTCCTCATACAGGAACAGCAAGTTTGCAGACCTAAAGCAAAAGGTTAGTTTGGTGTCAAATTCTAAAGCCTAACAAAAATTTGTGTCTAACATCCTCTTCTGTTCTGCCCATGAAGAAGTTTTTAAATGTTCACTGTGCTTACTGAAACTCAGGAGACAAACTTCAGATCAGATTAAAAGGAAAACACAGATGCAAATCACCTCATGGAACAAGAGCTAATTGATTTTGCCTCTGTAAAATAACTGACATTTTAAGAAACCAATAATAAATTCAAGAATTTTTATTACTTTACCTCTATGCAGAAAATAACCTACCTTCTTCATGTACTCTGTGACTGGGTTCTGTTGTAAGAATTCAGTACTTTCTCGTGTATAAAATCTCTCTGTGTCAGCAAGAAACTGAGATTCAAAGGATTCTTTATAGACAGTTAGTGTAGGCCCTTTTGCAAACGCATCATCTTCATTGAGCCCCAGTTCCACTACAAAAACGAGCAAACAATGATAAGGCTATCTTTTACGAAGTAGTCCCTTGCAAATACCTTCCAGTACCTGAAGGGGGTCTACAGGAAAGCTGGCAACAGACTTTAAACTGAAGAGGGCAAATTCAGACTAGAAATTCTTTACTGCGAGGGTGGTGAAACACTGGAACAGGTTGCCCAGAGATGATGTGGATGCCCCTTCCCTGCAAGCATTCAAGGTCAGGCTGGATGGTACTTTGAGCAACCTGGTCTAGTCAGAGGAGCCTCTACCTATAGCAGGAGGGTTGGAACTAGATGATATTAAATGTTCCTTCCAACCCAACACGTTCTATGATTCTATGAAGTAAACAGGTCACCCCCCCTCTAACTTAAATGAAGGTAATCAACTGTGAAAGCATCCGCATTGCTTTTTTTTTTTTTTTTTAAGTAAGCATTTATTTTGTACTTAGAAAATAAGCAGTGTAAGTTGTTACTCACATAAACTGTACTTCCTGATACAACAGATTACAGGAAACGATAAACTTCGATAAACTTCACATTCTCAAAACCTAATTCAAACTACCCTTCCAGAGTTCCCCTCTTAGAGTTACAGGTTATGAGCACATATTTTAAACAATTAAAGTAATCATTAATCTGCATGGTAAAACTCTCAACTTTATGCAAATAGAAAAAAATGAACACTGTTCCATCAGCAATTGTGCTTTTACCTTTCTAGTTTTCTCTCCTACAGAACTGATTCATAAACAATCAGTGCTCTTGTCTATCAATTCTCTTTTCAATCTTGACAAATATTATTAACTGTAATTGTGTGTCTAGCATCCCTACATACATGAATGGAAACTTACAGTAAAATAAACATATTTATATCAAAAGTACTTACTGGACATCGAAAGACGTAGCAGGCTACTTCCGAGCTCTGATAAGATTATTATTCTAAATTTTTTTTAAAAAGAAAATAATAAAACTTTAAAGCAATCTCATTTACCATAAGATTGTACGACTCCACTGATCAGCCTTGTATTGATAGTTTCACCATTTCTTTCCTTTTCAATCAATTTCAATACAGCATTTGTTACCTTAGGGAACAGAGAATAAAAGCAAGTCAAGAACAGAGAAAACTCTGACAGGTCAAGAATTAATCAAGATTTAATCAGGAATGTATCCCTATATTCAAGACAAATTAAGTCCTTTAAGAAAAAAATTTAAAGACACCTGAACATATAAAATTTCTACAAACATTGCTGCCAATATGCTACACCTGTAAGTTTTAAAATGTGACTATAGTACAATTAGTCGGGAGCCATAAAAGGGTATGAATATGCTTAAGATTTTTGTGTTTGTTCCCTTTACTTCAATTTTTTTCATTCTAAAAAAAGCTTTAAGTATCTAAATGAAACTTCTGAGTGTTTTATATCTGAAAAAAAAGAACTTTGCAAAAGCAGAACTTCAACACCTATACATTTATGCAAATAAAGCTACTGTTCACACTGATGAGTGAAGTGGTTTAACTACTTTTCTTCAACTGAAATCTAATTTGTATTTAATAACATAATACGGTCTTCTAATCATGAAGTATTCGTAAATAAGAGTGAAATAGAACTAAATACAATATTTCATTGTGATGTAACATGTTGTTTTATATTGATCTGATAAACTAATTCAAAATATTTGGTTGACCTGAATTTTCCAGGCATCAGTATAAATTAAAAGGTTCATAGTAATACGAAAAGAGATCAAAAATCCAGGCCTGTCACTTATCTGTTTTCACTGAATCTTGACTTTCTCCAATTTTAATACATTGCTGTCACAATGTACTCCTGCCCCTGTCCTAGAAACATAAGAGCTAGATGCTTCATTTAAGACTTGTTTTTTTTAAGGCTAGTGGGGTTTTTTTGTTGTTGTTGTTTATTTGCCAGGTGTCCTCTAAGTAAAGAGATAACACAACGGGTTCGATATAAAAGTACAACCATTGAAAAAAAAATCCACAACAAACTTAATTCCTCCAAAATAATTATCTTTTCAGTATCACAAAAAAGCAGCAGAAAGATTTGTTTTATTTTCCAGGGCTTTTTTTGCACCTCAAATTCTCTCTGGAACAGTTACAAAATTAATCCTCTAAAATAATGCTACAATTATATAATCTATGTATACCTGCTTATTTAATGGCCTGAATAAGCAGTCTCTCCAGGTCACCAAGGCAAGCTGGAAGTAAGAGAAGAGAGATGAAAAATGGAATAAAAAATTACTTATACACACATGCATACACATATACACACAGTAACTTCTAAGGAAAGCTGATACAGTATGCCAAACACTCCCAACTTCTATGATTAAGTTGTGGTGCACATATTTCTCATTCAATAAAACAGATTTACAACAAAATTACCATTTATTTTGTTACTAATTCCTCCTATGGGGTTCCTTTTTCTGACTGAGAGTGATCTCCCACCAGCTCTGAAAAATAATGAACTTTGCAACTTTGACAATAGACAGCTTTTTCTATTGATGATATTCAGGCTGGCACAATCCCTTAGTACGGGACTAGTGAAAAGCAGAACAATTGACAAGCAGTTAAATAAGGATAAAAACTGATTTTCTATCCAACGCAATGCTTAGTGAAGCAGTAAAATAACACCTCTTTCCTAACGCATCACCAGCAAGGACAATCCCTACCATTTTCTCTCAGAAGGGGTTCCATACCTTAGATAATTACGGTCTTCCTTTTTTTTTTTTTTTTTTAATTTTATTACTTTACATTTGGGGAAAAAAGTTATCAATATGAAATCAATTTTCTAGTCTGTTAGTGCAGTGAGCACTTGGCTTGCATCTTAGCAACTTGGATGCTAGAGATCTGTAGAGGTGTACTGAAGCAAACAAAAAATTGCAGTTTGTTCCTTGTTCTCTATTTGAAGCACTCGACTGAATTATAAGTGGAAAAATGAGTCCACGCAGATGCACACAGATAACAGTAAATACAGCAAGTATTCAACACTTGACAGTCTATTGGTATTGGTAGTCTCACTAGGTACAAAGGGGATTGAACATATCATGAAATATTTACATATACACTGAGTTGATGGGGGGAAGGGTGTCCTAAGAGGACACTGAAAGGAGTCAAACTTTTTTCAGCAAATTGTACAGTGATGCCTACTTTAAAATTTCTGTGAACTTCTTACAAACACTAAATTTCCAGGAGCAATGGTAATACAAACACAACAAATGCTGGCAGACAGAATGAGCAAATTACTCACTTCAGAAACTGACCTACCGAATAAATTTCATATATTCCTTTACGACCTTCATCACACTCACGACGAACCCAGTGTCGATTGAGGTAGGCACATATCCCATTGAGTACTTTGCTTGAAAACCTATAATCTTCCCACTGTTGAGTGTAGAATTTCAACACACTTTCATCCATCAAATCCTCACCATCCTAAAAACAAAAGTTTGCCAGTAGTGTAGGGTAATCTTAAAGAGCAACAGAGACATGTAAAGGTGTATAATAAATCTACACTAAGCAATAAATTATAAGGATCAATAAGGGTTAATTAATTTATTCTTGCAATAATAAAGCACAAAACAAAAATGGCTCTTCCTAAACGAACAAAAAATAGATAAATGAAAATAATGCACAAAAGGAAAGCACAGACAAAACTCCAGGAGACACCACTCCCTTCAAGACAGCAAGACAGATTTGCACTGGAAACAGACAGCTAGACTGATGAATGTGACCTATAAAACGTACCAGGACAACTATAATACATACCAAAAAATAACCTCTTATAAAATATTACACCCACTCCTACTGCTACTACTTGGGTGGCTAAAACAAATGAGCAAAGACATATAATGTCTTCTATAGAAATCTGACAGGTAAATAAATGGAAACAGTTTGAATGATCATAGCAATAAAACAGGAATGCATTCTGGATAAAACTGGAAGACAACTTTCTGTCTTGTAGTTAACTTATGCAGCTGCATACTTACAGGACTCCAAGAATTCTTTTATTGCTGCTCAAAATTAAAATCCTAAAAGTTAAAACCTTAACATTGAACACCTTCTCAAAAGTAACTAGAAATTGCTCTCTTACAAAGCAGCCTTATTAGTAGTCAGTAAATTAGTGTCTAACATCAGGCATTTTCAACATTACAGGCAATCATCTTCTCAGGATGACTAACATGCTAGTTAACTGATTAGAAAGTCTGGCTATGCTTGTCAAGTTAGAGGACAGCTTAAGTTGGCATTTGATTTTACTTTAATAACCCATATACACATCTCTTTTGAAGGATTAGGAAAAAAGCTCATGCCAAGATAGAGCCTACCACACCTCCTAATGGTTAAAAGAATAACTGAGATAAAACAGTTTTCAAGCTCATTCAATTTACTTGTGATGACTGAGTACAGTTCTAACTTTGCAGGTATGAGTTTTCTCCTCAACTGAGCCCATCTTACTACAAATACCAATCCACTACCTTACCTTAAGGAGATTCGTCAAGTAGTTCTTCAGGAATTCTTTTAGTCGTTTGTACAATTCCAAACCCACAAACTGAGCACCTCCAGGTGTTTGACCTTTTTTTGATTTAGAAGGAGGTACTCCAGCTCCCCGTGCTTGATTAGACTGGTGTACACTAGTACAGTAGTTATAAACATGACTAACAAGGAAGTTAAGGAATATCTGGGTGGGTATAAGCTACTAAGGATACAATTTAAAAAAAAACATGTTAATTTCAAGAAGCTGTTTTTGTATGGTCATAAATGACCTAACCGTAATACATTACAAGACACATTAACCAATGTAAAATAAAAACTAGGAAAAATAATTTTAAGCAGAATTATCTGTAGCAGAATGTGTAGAACACTACAGAGTTTACAGCAAATACTGAAGCAAACACTGAACTTACATAATGCTCCACTTAACAAGACCACCAGGAAAACAAAGTAGTACAGTTTGTTAACATTATTCCAAAGTAGTAAGTGGAAATCACATTGTTTGAAACTTCATGCAAGTAAGCAAAGTGGAAGAAACTGCACTCCACAAAAAAAAAAGAAGGAAATTAACACTGAAATTCAACTGGATATGGACTTGGATACTACAAGAAGTTACTCTGATGACTCACTCAATAAATTATTAGCCAACAAGAACAAAGGTGCTAAGCAGTTACACTCCTGTTGTGAGTCTGAGGGCAGCTGTCTCTGTGACATCTCTTGTTAGAATAATGCTGTAGTAAGCAATCTAGAAGGACTAATACTGTTTCAACTTCTGCTTTAACTAATGAACCAGGCTTTAACCACTAGAGAGGCTTTGCCTGTGGTATGCCACATATTAGGCAATTAGTATAGTATTATAGTATATAGTATAGTATTATAGTACTGCTCAGATTTGACTTTCATCTTTCCCTCCTGAAAGACCAGCACAATAAAATGAAAGACATCTGGATGATTAAAAAAACCAAGGGAATTAGAAACCTACAATATAAGATGCATTATAGTCATTGTAAACAACAGACTTGCTTCTAATTTTTAAACAGTAAAACTTCAGTAGAAAAATCTCAGAAAACATCTAGTTAACTCCTTTGCAATTTCTTTAAAAAAAAACAGAAAAGACAGAATTTTAAACTGAGTTTCCCACTTACAAGTGCACTCTGCATTCCCGGTAAAGAGACTTGTAGTCTTTTTTGACAAATTTGAAAGGAAAAGTCCGCTAAACTTTCTAAACAAGAATATGGATAGAGAACGTATCTCTCTCTGAGCAAAAGGATAATGCTCTTTGCCTAAGACTAATCATATTTGAAAAAGAACAATTTTTTTTCATCCGTTACTTCATCTAGGTGCCAGGTAATGATATCAACCAACAGTATAAAACCTTTATTTGTACTTAGTAACTGAAGCTTCATCACCACCTTCTCTCTTACTAGGAACTTATTTCCCAGACATTAGTGATTTATTTCAGCTCCTAACTACTTGTTTGTTCAACTACCCCAGTACTGCCACTACTTTTACCATCTATACTTCTGTTTCAGAATTCCCCATTGAAGAGAGTAATGTTATACAGAACAATTTTTCTCTGGATATAAAACTCACTCTTCTCACAAAGAAGAAAAGCAGGGTTTATCTCACTGTTTAACTTTAAAATATGTAAGGTGCTCTAAATTGTATATGGGAAGACCCTTCACAGTGACACAAGGAATTTAGAGCTTTGATTCATAAACACCCAGCTGGGAATCTTGCCTCCTCCTTCCCCTAGCTCTCCTAAATGAAGTGGCTTTGAGCAAGCCTAAGAATACAATGACAGTGGGTAATTCTTACAGGTTTGGTAAATACTGCCTGATTAAAATACTTTCTGCTCTTCTATAACAATAATCCCAATAGCCTTCAGAAAAAAAACAAACAAACACAAGGTTAGAAGACTAACCTTTTTCCAACTCCATACACTTTGCTATTTAAAATCAAAACTTCTTGTAAACGCTGAGATAGGCTTAATCTTTTATCCATTCCCGTCCAAAGCAATCTCAGAGCTGCAGAAAAAATACATCAGTAGTGGCTATCTTTATTCACTATTCCAGCTTGAGTCTTGCTAATCAAAGCATCCAAGATAACACTTTCCAAGCACTCTACTTTAGTTGTTCTGCACCTGTTATTTTGGATTGCCTGTATAGAAGGCAGCTTGTAAATACAGAACTCTGACATATTACGTATAAAAGACTACTCTCTCATACTCTTACCCTATATCTACATTCTTACCTGCTAAATCCAATTACTGACAGAAAAATCTTACATACTCAGAGATGTCCAGCCCTGCCTTTTGGCAGAGCTTTATTATGGGGCTGCTATGTGTTCACTGAGCTGAGTGTGTGCACTGCCTTGTGCTTGCTCTACCCTGTGAAAAGAAGCTCAGGAGAGACCTTATCCTCTCTACAACTATCAGAAAGGAGATTTTAGCAAACTGGGGGTCAGCCTCTTTTCCCAGTTAACTAGTGACAGGACAAGAGGTAATGGACTGAAGTTGTGCCAGGGGAGGTTCAGGTATGATATTAGGAAAAAATTTCTTCTACCAGAAGTGGTGGGATATTGGAACACACTGTCCATGGAGGTGGTAGAGTCACCACCCCTGGAGGTTTTCAAGAAAATGTAGATGTTGAACTGAGTGACAAAGTCTAAAGAGGTCAAAGGCATGGGTTGATGGTTGGACTAGGTGATCTTACTGGTCCTTCCAAGCTTAATGATTCTATAATGTTATGTTCTGCTTAAAGCAAAGTTCCTGTTAGGAAACGTTTGTGTGGATATTTTCATGTAGTGATTCTCACACTATAACAAGGAGAGAAGTTAATTTACCAATGGCCTGCACACTCCTCCTCAGGCTTCTGGCTGCTAACTTCAAGCTTACACTAGCAAACAGGTAAATCACCTACAGGATGAACAGACGAATCTCTAACTTCCACCTCATTCGTACAGTGAAAGGAGGTTAGATCTACTTATCTAAATTAAAATTTGAAAAAGAAGCTTGGAAATTGTGTGAATTAAAATTAAAAATCTTTCAGAACTTTATTTTTCTCTAAAACTCTTTAAAATGTGACATAAGAAGCATCCGGAGACAAAAACTAGTTTTACCACCTTCTGTACAATATACACTGCTTTTGACAGTCTTTAATTAAAAAGGAGCAGGTCAAAAGAACAGTATTCCCCACGTTACTATTTCATAATGAATTTATGGCCCTGTACATCATTTCCACTGAAGGAAAACATCCTGACGTAACAGTGCACCTGAGTGCTTCACCTCATTCTTGCCACCTGCTTTTTCAGTAGTACGGGAGTTCATGCACACCACCACCAATTTGGGCTGCAGAAGCGACTGCCATGACATTAACCATTTTCCCTTTTCCCACAACATTTGCTGAGCAGCTCTAAACTTTTGTCAGCATGGAAAGTGAAACACTAGGCAGCACTACATAAACCTTCTGAGCAAATACACCACCAAAACAGAAGCTCAAGAGTACCATGGCCACCTCTAAACTAATTTCTACCCCAGAAAAACGCTACAATACTCCATGCAGGACTTTTTCCTGAAGAAGCAAGTGCAAAGAGAAATCATAGGAAACAAGTATCAGTTCTGTAATACAACAGAACAGGAAAACACTTGGACTTCATATAGATGATACAGATAACTCAGTTGCACGAGTCCCTAATTTTATGTACTCAAACTCAGAAGCCCAATTTTCTTTATAATGGATTTCCCTTTAAGCGAGGCAGCTGAGTCCCCACAAGCTTTTCCAGACCACTGTGAAAAATTAGCACAGCTGCATTAAGTCTGCTTGAGGAACAGATAATTAGAAAAATAAAAGGAACTGAAAAGTAGAAATAGTATAGTACAAAGCTATACAGCAGAGAGAAATTACAATAAGGCTTTCGAAAAGGAGGAAGTATGCAACATCAACAACAAACAACTTCTTAATCAGTTTCTATCGCTGCTTCTAATCCCTTTCATATAAAGATCGATTTTAGGCATAAATTTGCTATTTTGATTATAATTAACAGCAGCAGTTAACTATATGCCGAGTACCCTGTCACCTCAAGGGTAAGTCAGGATAGAACAGTTTCAGATTGGCAACACCCGTCAAAAAATTTGTATTTTTGCTAATTTTTCCAAAGCTATGCATGAATAATGTATATATAGCAAGTTATTGAAAACTTTGACCAAAAAATTGCTTTCTATACTCGTAAAACCACCTGTAATAGAAGCAATATAGGTTATTATTTAAATAGAGAAAAATTTCACATATTTTCTTCAGAAAGAAGAAAATAATTTCAACATGGATGCATCCGATTTTATAAACACAACCTTATACATATCTAAAGTTTCTAAGAGAAGTAGACACTTCTACATGACTTAAACTGCTTATTAACCAGATTAATAAAATTCTGTACAACTTTCTGAAATGATGAGGTTGCCAAGATCACATCAGTTTTCAAAACAAGTGCTTTCAAATTGAACTTCAACTTTCTGAGGAGTTGCAACGGAAAAAAAAACAAAACAAAGTACCACAAAATAACCAAAGGAAAAAAAAAATCACAAAAATAAACACAAAACCAGAAGCCTTAATTATTTTCAGGGAGTTATCAGCAAGAGCCTCTTCTACATGTGTTTAGTTCATTCAGTAACGTAAATTTACAGATACCCTACAAAGTTTAAACAAACCAAAAGGAGGAAGAAAAAGATTTACACTTGTATGACACACTACTGCTCTGTTAAGCCACTCCCATTTTAGTCAAGGAAGGACTGAGGCAGGGAAGAAAAGAACCTGTTACAGAATCAGTCACGTATTTACTATGAGAATTCAGGCATAAAACTCTGATACATTAATGTATGTCTGAGATCTGAGAAACATCCAGCAAAAGCTATTTGAAGACTAGCAGGTAACATTTTGTTTCCCTCTGCATGGTATAAGCTCAAGAGAACAGCAGAGAAATACTGAAGTACAAGGAAAAAAAAAGGCATTTTCAAACATAAATACATATATACAGTCTACAGTTATTATTTCAACATGCCAGAACCAACATAACTGAGGCTGTTTTTAGGTTTAAAGTTCTTGAATTGACAAAAGTCTGTTCTCTATAGAACATTCTTGGTTGCTATAGAAGCAAGTAGAATAGGAAGCAATCAACACAGAGAAGAAAATTAAAGGAACTGATCACACTAGTATAAATAGACTCTGCACTTTTTTCAATCCAAAGCAGCAACTTTCACAAGAATACCTAAGACCATGCCCTTTTATCTACATTTCTGCACAACAAGAAGTGGATCCTTCAAAAAGCACAAATATATACCATTACTTCTATCTTCACATTCCACATAAGCATTAACCGGTAATAAACACTGTACTGAATTTAAATAGGATTAATAGTAGACAGCTGAGGTTGCTTTGATGTATCCAGAGTAACATCAAACCATTTAACAGTAAAATGAAAGAATGGCTTTGAATCAAGGAATCTCAAAAGGAAGAGGAACATTTTCTGAGCTTTAAGAACTGCATGCCCTAACAAGCTGGTATCTTTTTCTACACAGAAAGAGTAACAGCCTGTTCAGAGGAAAAAAAAGCACACGGTACTGCCTAGCAATATCAGATCCATGTGATCAGTACTTCTGCTTATTAAAAACCTTACTAAAGACAGGATTTCTAGTGAAAACCCCTAGGGCAAGGATTCCAACTGATGCAATTACAGAGACCTTGGCAAATAGTTGCCAAGGGAATAAATAACATGACGCTGCTTGGGCAAAATGTTTAACTGGTACTGACTATCCACAGGTAAGAACACATTGAATGTATTTATTTATTTTATTTTATGAACAGGGAGATTATCCTAAGTCATCCAGCATTTTTTAAATATATTAAATACCATTATTTAAGGTTTCTCTTTTTGCTAATACCTGAGATGAAATGAGTACCTCAAAAGACACATCACAATAACATTTTGTGATATGCAATTGCACTATTTTAAAGGAATTTTCTTTCTAAATGGAAACTGTACATTCTCAATAGAAAACAAAGAATGGGCAGAAGAATATAATTATAGTACAGTTCATCAGAAGTGTGTAAGCAGTGGTGAATAGATAGGACTGCTGAGGTGCTCTGGCATAGCAAAAGTGAACCACATGAATATATGCAGTACTACGAAACATTTGGTAATGGTCTGATCTGACAAAAAAAAAGAAAATCACCTTGAAATCAGAAGCACAGATTAATCTAGATTAGTACAGTTACGGATGAGAATCTTTCGAACTACCATTCAGAAACAAGATTTCTTGATTCATCTATCCAGCATTCTCAAATGCGGGAATAATCCCTGTATTACTTCTTCGGATAGAAAAAAAAAATCTTAATCTACCATCTTAAATACAAGCTCTGACCCATACTCAGAGATTGACTCCAATGTTTCACATAAGAGTCTCTCTAAACAAAGAGGACAGACAAGAGATTGGACCTCCATCCTAACAGTTTGAACTACTCAACTACTTCTAAGATTCATTTGAAAAAAGCACAACAAAACTTGCACATCTCCAATTAATTCTGACCAAAAATTCAATACCAGACAGGAGTAAGGGCAGTTGCACTTATATGAACCGGTTATCCTCTCTTTGTGAATTAAAGAGATCAAATGTTATTTCAGAAGCAAATCTTGTCCAACAAAACAAAACAAAAACAACAACAAAAAAACAACAAAAAACCAAAAAAGAAAACACAGAACAGGCAGACAAAAAAAAAGATGAAGAAATGACTACACTGTCCACTTCACAAAATTTCCAAACTTTGTGTCGCATGATCTGGCACTTTTTTAAAAAAGAATAGGACTGATCTTCAGACATTACAGCTGCAGATGAAACAAATCTGTTTTGCTTTCCAATCCAAGTTCTTTCCTTGTCAGAGGTTCCTGAAAATAAGTCTATCTGTCTACTGGACTCATTGAGCAAACGTTTCAATACATGGCGTTTAAAAGGGCAGAAACCTTTAAAGCACCATTTTGGACATATGCACTTGATACAGGATGTAAACCACATTCTTTTCATCATAGCTGTTTCAAAACTCAGCCTAATCAATGCCAAGTATTCTGAAGTACCAGATTATTAAATTAATCCAGAAATAGAAGTCAACCACCAGAATTATGTACTAAACAAATTCACTTACAAAAGAAGCAAAACTCACCTTAAAATTTTCAGGCCCAGCCTCTCTTGCTGCTTCTCTTGAAGCATCAGCAAAAAGGAAATGAGAAGTTAATGTGCAACATACCCCTTTTTCATCCCATGAGCATTTGGGAATATCAGGTAGAGAAGAAAAAGGCAAATGTTATAAGAGTAAACATTATACTAAGTATGTGGGTCACCTCATGCCTCTTATTTATTTCCATGGAAACTACAAGAGCACAATAACACTATTTGATAGAGCACATTCTCAGCTACAAAACACTACTTTTCAACATAATCACCACCATTAACTATGAACTTTCACCAGCTATGAACAACAGTCTGCATGCCAGGCTCCTAAAGATTCCCACTGTCACCACTGCTGAAACATACCACCTACCAACTCACTGTACTTACATCCACTGCATAGTCCCCATTAATGTTCAGCAAGAGTCCACAAATGTTAATGGATGTCATTTTTTCCCACATGGAGGAATTCTATGACACCTTTGCTTCATACACACTTTCAATTCAGATGCCATTCTGTCAAACTGCCCCTCCAACTGCCATTTGCCACACAGCAACAAAATACAATGGAATGTTGTCAGGAAGTTTCAAACTCTACTGCCATACCACCAACACATGCCACTTATATTGTGGGCCAATATAATAAAATAGGAGGCATTCCAAGGCTCAGTTATGTATGAAACTTTTCAGACTTCTGTAGATTTCTTTCATTTGGTCAAGAACAATACCACTATTAGGCACAAGGAATCAGTCACCTCAAGTCTTAGAAAAGTTCTGATCCTAAACCAAATGGTATTCCATCTTCCCATCTCTACTAAAGAAGTAATCTAGATGCTCAGACTGTTTAACGCTTTTTTCCTCCTTAGGAGCATGGAGTCTGCAGGTACAGATACGATTCTGTAACCATTCTGATCATGTAACCACACATACAGAAAACCAACTTCTGTCTTAGAAAGATCAGAGAATCACAGATCCAATTACCATATGGCCTCAAAGCTTGTCTTCTCAAATATATTAATAGTGACTAAAATTTGATGTGCAATTCCAAGTATGTATGAAAAAAACCTTTAAACATGGTTTTATGTATCAGAATAATAATCTATATAAACAAAACATCAAAAAATAATAAGAAAAATCAGAGTTGCTTGAAGCAAGAGAGGAAATATATTCAACTATTGTTTCACTAATCATAGATGTCTACATGCTTGGCTACACTACCATCTTTTTAAGGAGCACTTACTCTGCTATATAATGGGTTTGGAAAGCAAACATTGACCAACAGATGCAAAACAGAGGTCTGATGAGAAATTTTATCTTACTGTGGTTCCTCATCAAATCCATTTATATACTTCTTCCTCTATAGGGCAAAAAAGTAGGATTTCTCAGTTTCCAAACAAAGTTCAGAAGTCAAACACTGAAGCTGTAATACAAAAAGAAGCATAATTCTTCTTGAAACTAGTGATTAAAGGCCTTTACACATTACCAGACAGAAACAAGTTGCCCAAAGTCTTTCGAACAGTAGCTTACTAAACACATTCCCAGCATGGGAGATGATGGAAAATTTCAACAGTTCTTAGATTCAAGCTAGAAATTCAAGATAAATCCATTGTGCACATCCTCACACTAGCTGAAAAGTTATAAAATCAACTCAGAATAAAGTACTATTCCGAGGTTAAGAAAGGAAAAATTTTCAAGGTAACTGGATATCACTGCAAATAAGATCCACTGCACAACGACAAAAACTAACATAAAAATGGAGAAAAGTTTTTCCCGTTTCTTTCACTGTATTGTTGATTCAAAATTAGACCTATTGATAGAATCACTTTAAATATCTGTTGTCAAAGATGATCATAATCAGATCTGAAACTCAGACGCATACATCATTACAGTTTTGCAGACAGACTCTTTCCGCTTATTTGCCAGGCAAATTAAACAGAAAAGGCTAATTTTCAAAATAAAAAAATATTCTTAGAAGTGACTAAGTCAAATACAAAACAATTTTGAGTTTAAGTATATAAAAAACTATCTTGTACTAACAATGAAAGTATTAATTGGCTTAGACAGTAGGATACGTGTAGAGTTCCATATATCTGGATTTTGCCATGCTTTGTCTGGTGTAAACCTGTTGAATTCCAGCTCTTAGGTCGTCCCATATCTGGTCAAGACCAATCTGTTTAAGTCCATGTGGGTTCTGACTCCTATTAGATGACATTTTTTATTTCCTGTAAAGTCTTCCAGTGCAGCAGCCTGAGATCTGGTTATTTCTCCATCAGAATCAAAAGTAAAGTAACATTCTACACTCAGTTGCAGTAACTCAGCAAGAGATTCCTTATACGCAAACAGCGATGCTTCCCAGGAAGATAATCTGCATGAGGGGAAAAAAAAAAAGCATACATTATAAAATATTCCACTAGAGGAAAGGAGAAAATTAATGGTATAATTCACACAGATAAGAAATCCATTATGACATCTGAAATACTAGAAACAAAGAATTCTGCAGTTTAACAACGTGCTACAAATTATGACTGGTAGCGTCCAGATCTGTCCAAAGCCTGAACATACCTCTATCAGTATTGCTGGCAATAAAAACCTAACACAAATAAGAAAATAGAAGCAACTGTTCCAAGTAGCAGATACTATCCTACTAAGAAGTGTTTCCTTTTTATACAACAATGAAACCCTAGTACTTCACATCAGCTCAATGTTTAAATTATGGTTTTAACAAACATCATGACGGTTATCTAAGACAACCAGAAGATACTGAATATCATTATTATTTTTCTTCTTTTATCATTAAACTGTTCCAGATTTGAGGTTCTATCACAGGTAATCTTAAAACCCAAGGTATTTTAGGAAGAATTTTTATCTGGCAAATGCATGCCTACATGAATTTCTATGTTAAATAAATGAACATCACTTTCCTGAAGTGCTTGTATGAGCAAGAGAATATGCAGTCAGTAGTAGGAAGAAAACTAATTGAGTGCATAAAATAAAGTCCTCCAGTGTAGCAATTAGAGTTAGCAATGCAGAATCAGGAGATTCCCCTAAGTGACGAAGCAGTTAACATGGTAAAAAAAAAATTAACAACTAACCAAGTTCTAATAAACAAGAATCAACTGACATTATAGACCATTCTCAGTGAAACATTATTACTCTTTGTCATGCTTCTATAGAGAAAGAAATAAGGCCTTATGATAACAGAGCCTGCACCTGCCAAGGGTCAGTGCAACGTTTCGTAATTTCAAGGATAGGGTATACCAAGGCCTGATAAATCTTATTATTTGTTTTCATCTCTTCCCAGTAGAATATAAAGATGCTCTTCCAGGGTCTAAAATTTGAAATCTGTTCTTCGTCATAGTCACTTCTAGACTACTGCACATTCCACTCAAGATTTCACACTGTTTTCAAGGCTAAATATTACATTATACCCTCCCTGTACAATCCCCTTGCAAATTACAGGGGGTGTGGGAGGGCTGGGAAGGGATGACAACACTTAATTTTTCAGTCAGTGAATCACCCTTTCCACAATAACACAGAAGCTAACAAGCCTCATAGGCATTTACTATCCATCATCTCTAAGCATTCAAACCTCATGTTCAAAGTAAAAAAAAAAAAAATTAGAAGTATTTCCATTACGTCAATCTGTGCAACAGGTACTGTCTCATTTTAATCTAAATGTTTCTAAAGTTATTTATTTTTTTTTTTTACATGAGCAACAATTACTTGGAAGACTAGGGGGAGAAAAAACAGGAACAAAAGCAATATATATCCTGTAAAATGTACATAACACTTAACTTTGCTGCTTTGTGTTTCTACAATTATGGCAAACTAACTAACAAAGACACACTGGAACAATGCACCACACTAAAGCATAGAACAAATCATATCTTATTCGTATTTAATGTCCTAAACAAGTGTGCTACAGAACTAATAACGAAGGAATTTCACAGCTTTGCAATGAAAGCCAGGAAGATCAAAGGTCCAAGAGCAGCTATTCACCTCTTCTTGAGGCCACAGTTTGAAGTGCATGTTACACACTCACAAGCTTGGACTACAGTCCTAGTAGTCCTACAGTCCTATTGCGTTGCAAGAGGAAGCACACAAATTAATTTCATCTCTAGAATCCAAAATAATAAACTTTTAAATTTTGGTACTACTTGAACTCTCCACACAAGCAAAACACGTTGGTTATGAACTTATATAACTCTATTACTCTATCAGCACCCATAAAAAATAACTGACCATTACTCTTACTAATCTGTAGAAAGTAAACAGCCTAGAACTTGAACATGGTTTAGTAAAAATAAATAATAGATACATATTTGTTCCAACTCCTACAAAATACTTAGTTAATGTATAAAAGTTCACAACAGAAGACCAATCCTTTAATTAGCTAAGAGAAGGTGCTATAACTATTACAACAACCCACTCAATGATAACATTCTGCCACACTGCCCCACCTCTGACAAAATACAAGGGAATGCTGTCAGGAAGTTTCAACCTCTACTGCCATACCACCAATATAAGCCGCTAGATGTTGTGGGCCAACATAATAAACCAAGAGGCATTACTTTCAGAGCAATTCTTGTACTTCTCCCAAAACTTCAGAACAGAGAGATGTGCTACTCCGCCTCCTTTTCATTAATCAGGGTAGAACACACCTCATATGCAAGGCATCAGATTTCACTTGAAAACAGTATCTTGAGTTTTACTGACCTTTTAATAACAGACTATTTCTTTCAGCTATCCTATATGAGGAAAATAACATGCATGTTGGATAGGTTTCGTTGTGGGAGATATTTTCTATTGCTGTTAAGACACAGCCACACAAAACTTGAAGTCACTTAGTCATTTCCAAGTATTTCATCCCTTGTCTAATTTCAAGCATAAGAACAAAAACATTGTTACACCTAACAGTATGAGCTAAGGTGACTAGATTTAATCAGACCAAATACACACATTCTAGGGAAGAAAATCAATTTTCAGTAATAAGCTAAGGTAGAATGACTGCCATTAGAATAACCTCAAAGACTTAAATGTTGTGAGGTTTCCAAAACATACAAATGTGAAATTTTGACTTCATTGCACATCTGTACGTGCAAAATCCTTTTTCTAAAACTGAATGCAAGTTCAAAAATAAAGCGTAAGTTCATTTAGACACTTGTTGCCATTTATCATTTTTGATGAAAATTAGTGTGATGACCACATTCACATAAATGGTCACTACAAGCAGCTATCAGCTCTCTCTGGCCAAAGGACAAAGCATAAATGTTTAACCTTTGGCATCCAAAGACAAGAAAAAGTACTATGTTTACTACAACCACACACTTGAAAATGCAAGATGAAAATCCTCATCAAGCTCTCTAATTCCCATTTTTCCAACCTAACTTCTTGATCTTATTTCCTCCCACTCCCCTGTATTTCAGCAAGCCTGATCGAGAACTTCAACAGATGCTCTTGTACTCAGCAAACAGCAACTCTAAAAGAGGCTACCAGCAGTCTGGCTCCCAGAGTCTCTACCATCTCTAAACTGAGCCAAGACAGTGATTTACCCAGGATATGCAATACAGCTAAACAACACGAAATATTTTCAAAAGACACAATCAGAAGCACATTAAACACTACCCTTATTCTAACACAAGTTATTTGCTTACTCTTGTACTTATTTTAAAAGCAATGTAAGATATTGGGTGCTTATTTACATTCTAGTTACAATAAATTTAATTTCAATATAATTGAAGTGACCCTAAAGTATTACCACATTGAACTATTTGGCAAGTATTTGCCTTTTAATAAGCAACCAAACGTACATTAATTGCTTTGTACCAATCTTCACGCTAAAAGCCAAAAGTAAACCAAACCCTTCTCATAACCTAGTAAGTCTATTTACTCTTCCTATAGCCCCACTTACAGAATACAGGCAGTTAGACTGTTTTATATCTGTAGAAGACTCCTCAAGTCATGTAAACACACACCTTTAGGAAAGGCATGTAAATGAAAAGAACAGAGCCAAGAACAACATACCTCCTTCCACTGCCAGCTAACCCTTAAGATGTAATTTACAACATTACACAGTTACAAGCATTAGCTTGGGCAGGAAGGAGGACAACTTAAAAATTCTCTTTCACCTTTTACTTCCATGTCTGTAAAATTTATATAAACTGTTTCTAACTGTTTCTTGGAATATATTATTTTTGCAAGTGTTTTTTTTTTTTTCTTTTTTTAACTCCTCAAATCTCACAAATCCTAAAGGACACAGCCTCCACTCTAGTACATTTATTTCTGATGGGGTGGAAAGAGGCAGAAGAAATAATTCTATTTTGCCCCTGTAATCATTTGCACTAATCATTTATGATTTGTAAGACACCTTCTATAATCATGTGCTTCCAAATTAACTATTATCACCCAAGTTTAAGTGAGGTTATCATTATGAACTCAAAACTCTAACATAACATAGTGTAGTTGAGCCATGGTCCTATACACAATATTTTATAGCACTGATCTTTCTGTCTGGAAGTATTTTGGGTCACTAAACTATACAGCCAGTTTACTCATGTAAAATGACCTAACCCTTACAACAATACTAGAAGCAAGCATATACTTCACACAATACAAACATGTAACTAATCTAAATCTAATCTGTCCACAGTAGACATTTATTTCCACCGTGTTCCAACAAAATGAATCCCCAACTATTGTTGTTTTAAAAAAAGTTACTCTAAAAATCGCAACAAATCATATCAATACCAGAAGAGAAATATTAGAATATTCCTTTTCTCTTTTCAACTTGAGCACAGATATTTAAGAAACAAATTATGCTAGTTACAATGTTGAGTTTTACTATATTATTATTACACACTACTGAGCTACATGCAGTGTGAAAGTCTTTAGTTCTTCTTTTCAGAGGAGTTAAATTCAGTCCATCCCATTAAAAAAAAAAGAGTGAAAGTGAGTATGCTAATTTGACAGTACTTCAATATCAAGCTATGCTCACATGGTATACAGTTTGAACATTTACTAGTTTACCTTAGTGGCAATGTCTTCACTCAGGACTTTACAACTTCAGTTGTCTTCTTCCACTTTCTTTCTGTGAGTTACTACTTCAATGGACAGTATCTAAAGCTCTGTAAGGAACACACTTCTACCTTAATTCACATACCAATGACTAAGTCACCAACTGCAAAAACAAGTGTTATTCCTCACAGATATAAAAGTATAAAAATACAGATTAATTTAAATATTTAAACAAAACAAGGAAATGATGGGAAATGGCAGTTTTCACACATTCTTAAGTTATGCATAACTGTGTTCACTAAAAGCATTTTAACCGACATTGTTTTAACTTGCATGCCTAATTTCAAGGATTCTTCCAAAACATGACAGTTCCCGAGAGCATAAAGAAAGTTTCATTGTACTGCTTTTTTACTTCTCTCTGCTTATTCTTTTACTGATTCTCAACACTGTTCCATTGCTTCTTGATTTCAGCTTTCTTGAGCAAACAGCTCCTGCAGCTAATGACGGGAATCTCAGTACACTAATGCAATAGGTGATACAAAATGAACAAGTATATAAGTGCTGTCTCATAAACAAAGGCATAAGTTTAAACTCCTAAGTTTAGACAAGGTAAATTTCCCTGGTACACCTACACAGTCTTCTCCACTAGAAGCTGAAGTAAACACCAACTTTGTAAACAAGAGACCACATCCCTAACACAAGTATACTTCTGAAGTGGACATGTCTTCTATAACTTGAAGTCTCATGTCTTTCTGTGTTGCAAACAAGAGGCAGGGTGTTTTACTATTTTTTTTTCATTTGTTTTAAACTGAGTATGCAGTGATAAGCCTTATAGTTTTTTAAAATACTGATTGTTTTCAGCTCTTGCATCAAGGAAAAATGAAGGCAGCCGACGTGAAGAAAAACAACACTGAGTGCAGAGAGAATCAAGTCAAGACATGAGCATGAAGAGGAGTAACAAAGGCTTTGACAAAAAAGATGACCCACAGAAACAGTTTACCTGTATTCCCGCTCTGTGACTTAAAATACATATGGATACAATCTGAATTAAAAAAAAAAAAAAAACAACACATGCCTGGGTGGACAACATGGATCAAGGTGCATTTACTGAATTAGTGAGGAAAATGGAGCTGATGAAAATGAGGGAGAGCCAGTTGTGAAAGCACAATGGCAGATACATGATATGCCAAGCAGAAGGCAAAACAGTGTACCTTGCTCTTCTTAAAAAGCAAATTCAGCAGTAGTAACAGCAAGGAATCATGCTGAATTGATGTAGCAAGAATAAACACAGAAGGCCCTGGAAACTCTGAAATATCCTGAGCCAGTTTAGAAACCCTACTGACCCTGTAAGATCAATTCTTACGGAGAAAAAAAAATTCTAAAACTTGCGAGTTTACCTGAAGCCAACTTAGTAAGTTAGAACACTGATCCTACAGACCTACACCAAGACAATTTTGGTCTGGTTTTACAGTTCACTGCAGTCACAGTATCACAGAATCATTAAGGCTGGAAAAGACCTCTAAGATCACCTAGTCCAACCATCCACCTACCAACAATACTTCCCAATAAACCCTTCCTTAGTACCACATCCACACATTTCCTGAAGGATCCTGAAGCTACAGGGACAGTCACTTAACCTTTTCCCTGGGCAGCCCATTCCAGTGTCTGACCACTCTTTCAGAGAAGATGTTTTTAATAAATCCAACCTGAACCTCCCCTGGCACAACTTGAAGTCATTGCATCTTGTCCTATTGCTAGTTATCTGGGAGAATAGGCTGACCCTCACTTCACTACAACCTCCTTCCAGGTAGCAAACTTTACAACTAAGATCTCCCGAGCCTCTTTTTCTCCAGACTAAACAATCCCAGTTCCTTCAGCTCCTCCCTCAAAAGGCTTATGTTCCAGACCCTTCACCAGCTTTGTTGCCCTTCTCTGCACACACTCCAGGGCCTCAATATCTTTCTTGTAGTGAAGGTCCCAAAACTGAACACAGTACACAAGATGTGGCCTCACCAGAGCTTCACACAGGGAGATGATCACCTTCCTGCTCCTGCTGGCTATGTTTGAACATTCAAGACAATTCTTTAAATGTCAGCAGAAATCACTCTCCATCATAGTACCATTTAGTGCACCAAAGCATACAAAATCATACCAACATGTTAAACATAAAAAGCAATTTTCACTTGTAATAATGTTTGCACTTAAAGTTTCCACATTGCTCCTGGAGACTGGTGATTCTTATCTCTAAGTAGTACTAATGCTTACAAGTGTCAGCCAGTTCTGACTAGAATCTCTTCCTAACAGCATACTAATTTCACAGCACCTTCCATCTTGGCACTTCTGCAACAGAACAGCCTCATTAAAGCCTAAATAGGGATTCACACATGATTTTTCCTGGTTCAACTAAGATATCTAAACTGTGAAAGCACAACCTTATAGCAAAGAATTTATACTGCACAAAAGCAGGTTTGTATAAATTCAGCTAAATTTCAGCTAGTTTTTAATCACTTTTAATCTCCAACAGCTGCAAGTCGTAAGACTGGTACAAAAGTGAAACATCTTAGCATCTTAAGTGAAGCAAAAGTTAAGACTGATAGACGTGTCTAACAGACACACCTAAATCCTTATTATCTCACACCATTAAGTCTTAAAGCTAAGCCTGCACATAATGAAATCAATTTTAATCAATTTACTTAAGCATATTTGTTTTTGTGTTTCACTCCTCCTACTAGCAGTGGCACATCCACAAAGGCATGCTTTCAGAGAGAACAAATTTCTTCTAATAAATCTAGACAGTAGAGAACAGACTGCTTTCTTAAGAAAATGCAAGTTTTTCAGTAAGTATTTTACATTGCATAGTGAAGTTTCTTCCCTGACTACCCATAATCACTCAACAAAAATGGTTTACTATAATCCTTCTTCGTCCCTCCACCCCCATCCTCCCCAATTAAGTCCTCCAAACTTTAGATAAACTTCCCAGATTTTTTATTTTTAGAGAAAATTCCAAAGTTTCCAATGCTGTGACTCTGGACGAAATGAAGAATTTACATATAAAATTAAGCTTAAATTACAGAGAAAAGCAGGGTGAACCTCATATAGCTAACTACTCATAATGCAAAGATTCTTAAATCTAATTATATTCCAATTCTGCAGTTACATTAAAGTAAGGTTCTAAGTTACAGCACTATGTAAGTGCGTATCAGCGCAAGACAACTTTGCTACTTAATTATTTAATTCTGTCTGTAAGACGTCTCAGCTGTGCTGTAAAGCAATCAATAGTCAATCTGTGGTAGTTCCACCACTGAAAAGCCTCAATTTCTTACAACAAAAACTTACTTTAAAAAAAAAAACAAAAAACCACAACAACCACAAGTGAAAGCTCAGTGATTCTCTGCAACTTTCCAAGCACTGAATTTTCTCATGTTTGTCTTTTCCTTAGTCGACTCAATGGTGTCAGTAACAACAATAAAAATTTTAAGTTTACGCCCTCTACAGGTTACAATTTTTACCAAGGTCACTGCAGAAACTGCCTACCCCCTCAGACAAGTTAAGGCTGTAAGGTGTACGTAGGCGCAACCACCATCCAGTTACCTTATCTAATCCACTCCTGCCCTCTGCAAATTGGAAAATACTGGTTAAAAAGAACAATATAGCAGAATATGCATCAGTACTCATCTATACCATACTGACAATTCCCAATCTTCACATAAGTAATGCATATTTTTTACGTTAAAACAAGTGTAAGTGAGACATCTTTGAAATGACTTCACCTGCTTGGAAAATTAAAAAAAAAAAAAATAAGAAGTTTAAATGCCAGAGAAGACTTCAGGTATAACCAATCCACATAACTACTGGCTCCCAGTATGTGACTCATCATTGAACTGGGCCCTACTGAAGTAAGTGTAACTATGTAGAACTACACACTACTTGAGAAAGTTAACAGATGAAAAGTAGTACTCAGAGATCTTAATGTACAAATTTTAAGAAAACACTTTTTTAAATTGAATCTCTGAGATAACTTTTTCAAAGTACTCAATAGTATCTCCCTAACAGTATAGCTAGAATACCCTACATTACACCAAGATGGAGAATAAGTCAAATTCAAAAAAGCCACTCTCAGATCAGTATCCAAATTAGAGTATGCATCAGTATAGCTTAAATTAATTTCAATGCTTTATACAAACACAATGAAATTTTCTCATGCAGTGGAAAATAGGACTATAGTGAAAGGAGGATAATTTAGTTAAGCCAGCACAATCATTTTATCACTCAAGCAGTGAAACATGTATGCCCAATTCAGGTGCCTAAGCAATAAACTATTCTCAATATAGAATAGACAAATGAAAAAGTTTCCTCGAGAGAGGTAATTCAGCTCAGAAGCCCAGTTCAGTTGTTCTGAGTTGTTGTGAAGTTACTAGGATGCATATAGTCACTTAAGAAAACAAGATCAAGCTGCCAAAATTAGACACCAAATTTGGATTCTAAAGTTAAGTGCAGAAATCACTCTCCAGATTCAATGTATTCCCCACACTGCCACACAGCATGTGGCACACAGAAGTGTTTAGTGTTTAAGTCATACTTCAAATATATCACAACAGTAAGATTGGTTACATCTCATAATCTTAAGAACCAAAGCAAGTAAGACAGACATAAAATAAGAAATTTGGCAATAACTCCTGAGAATCAAAAGAAATCACAAAGCAGAGGGAAAAGACTACTTTACAGCAGTCACCAAGTGCCAGTGCAACACACTTCTAACCATCATATGGCAGTACTGCAGCAGCTCACTACAAGCATGTCTGGAGTAAAAACCACGTACCATGGTACCGAATAAGTATCTTACTATTTCCTTAAAGAAACGCATCCTAAACACACTCTGTATCTGCTAAGTACCAACTTAAAGTATTACAACAATACAGTATTACAAATAGTATTTAGCATAATTTAAGTCACACAGCCACTAGGTACTTCTGCTCCCCATGAAAACCTTTTGGCAGGACTGAGAGGATGGTCTGAGATGGAAACTTTTTTCTAGACTAGCATTGGGTTAAGTGTGTATTAAAGTGATCATATATGAAAGCATTTATTGATAAAAGGTTATTAAGGAAGTCAGTAACAAACAAATGAAAACAAAATAAGGTGAAACAAGTAAATAATCTGCAATCTCTTAATGTTTAAAGATAAACTGAGCTCACATTCCTTCCTTGTCAAAGGCACAGCTGGAGGACTTAAACACAAAGAGCAAGAGACAGCAAGTGAGCCTACAAAGGAAAGGAATATGTCAAAGGGAAAAGAGGTGAGATAACAAAGATTTTTAAGACAAGAAAGTAAGATCAGAAAGGCAAAAAAATCATGGTGAAGGAAACAGTTACTGGTAGGAAGAACACTGAAACAGGGAAGGTGATAAGGGAATGATGATGATTAAGAAATATAGCTTGAAAAGGAAAAAAGAAGGATTGGAAAAGAATCCCAGTAAGGACACAGCTTTCAGTGGCAGTCAAAGTTACTGAGAGACAAAGGAGGCAATTAGCTGCAATGACAAAAAACTGCAGGACTAGCCATCTGGATGGAGGCAATAAATACATGAACAAACAGGTAAGAAGTTATCAGGCAGAGGAACCTCTCCCTGGGAACACAACAGAAGGGAGCTACAAGAAGGGAGCCTTGATAGAGAGAAAGCTGGGGAAGATGACAAGAACTGAAATAAATACTTTAGAGATGATAGTAAGGGATTGGGGACACAGATAAACTTGGCTACAACCACACAGGTCCTTGACAGACCTAAGTGACACTAAAGTTTTTCGATGGAGAAAACAGGGTGAAAGGTAGCCACATGGAGAAGGCAAAGGAGAAGTGAAGGCAGGCGAAAAACTAGCATTGGTCGAGACAGGCTACAGGAAAAGCTCCAGGGGCCTCAGGATAGAATAGACGAGACCTAGGACGTACACGGCCTGGGCGTGCAGTCCTATAGCCAATGGGAGGGCAGAGGAGGTGTGGAGTTCTGGGAAGAAGGGCCCGAAGGGCCAGGATCTGAGAGAGATGTAAGGCTGGGGCAACGACGGCGGCGGCCCAGGCCACGTGCCGGGAAGGGCTGGGAGGCCGGGCCGACCTCGGAGGGGAGCGGGCACGCCAGCCAACAAGCAGATCTGCGACGCCAGAACTGCCGGCAGCGCGGGCCCCCGCGGTTCGGAGGGGCGATGTAATTCTAGTCTAGCTAGAGGCCTCCCGCACCGGCCCGCAGCTTCGAGGCCGAAGCTCTGAACCCGTCAGACAACGACTCCCGCCGCCTCTGGAACGCGGTGTACGCCCGGTATAAGAAAGGCGGGCGGGCAGGTCGGCTAGGCCCAGCCTCTCCTGCTCCCGCTCCTCGCTGCATGACTCAGGGCCGGGCCACGCTCCGTTAAGCCCTCGTCCCCTCAGCCCGGCTTGGGCTCCCCCGCCCGGCCTGGCTGCGCCGCCGGCCTGGCTGCGACACAGCACCGCGGCCTCCCGCACTCACCAGTATCGCACGTCCCGCAGAGTCAGGCCGCGTCCGCCCGCCCCTTCCGCCTCCGCCGAGCCCAGATCCGCCTCCCCTCAGCACGGCTCACAGGGCGAGAATGCACCGCCCACCGGCTTGGCTCGGCCCGATCCACGGCGTGGAGGGGGCCCAACCCGTGGGTAGGCGCGGAGTCTCACTAGCCTGCTGCCGCCTCCTCTCCCCTCCCTGAAGGCGGGCGAGAGGCTGGCAAAGACAGCGCGGCAGAACCTCTCCCCGCCTAAACCACCGGAAGAGATCAGCGTAGCTTGAGCCTCGCAGCCGGAACTAAAAATAACCAGCAGCCGCGGCGCCCGCGCAGGGAGGGATTGCCCTTTAGTTGTGCTCGTATCCACAAGCCTTCCCTCTCCGGCTACCCCGGCGGAAATGACAAAGGCAGGTGTGTGCAACCGGAAGTGACAAAGGCGCGGTCGTGCGACAGGCTAGTGGAGCTAGACCGCATCTTTTGGCTTGCGCGTCCTGCTGCCGCGGAGGAGTCCTCCTGCTGGAACCCCAAAGTTAGCCCACTTCTAGAGCCATCGAGGGCACTCATTCTCCAATCTGAAATGCTAAGACTTATATCCATCCACGATGAAATCGGAGGTGCCTTTGTATTTATTAGATACCATTTCTTAGCTTGTCGTAGGCCACTGAATTAAGTGGTATCTGGTCTCAAAGTTCCAATGAATGCTAAAGATCTGTGTGGCATTACTAAATTAAACTGAAAGGCATCAAGAGTCATTAGCTTTAAGTAAACACTGAATTGAAAAGTGGCAGTTGAAGAGAGGTTGTCATAATTACCTAAATATAATTAAAAAAAAAAATCTTAATGTCATTGTGAATTTCAGAAAAGAAAAATCTCAGAAAACAATGTTGTGGAGAGAATAGGGTAGAAATTCTTTGAAAGAAAAGTTTGATCATTTGGTTTGTGAGCTGACAAGGAGATGTTTGAAGGTCTAACTGATAGGGAAATAGATCATGAACTAAATTAATGTTTGTGATGTATGAACAAATGTATATAATTTTAATGAAAGATGGTAAAATGCAAACTCCTAACTTTTGCATCATTGTCACGTGGATTGCAAGAGGGGCAGTTAATTTTTAACAGCATGGAATGGATTATGCAAAATCATGCCAAAATTAAGCCAGGTTATTAAAATTAAGGTTTTGGAAAAGTAATGTTTTGGACTCTGTCCTGCCTTACAGTTCCACAGTACTCAGGAATAAATATTCATGGAACTGGGCTGCAAAGGAGGAGAGTGGGATTAATGCATCCTCTGTATTTTGCTTAGTCAAGGCTTCCTGTACTGTATCCTCCCAAACTGTGCAGATTTCTCTGACAAGATGAAGTCAAATGCTGGTCTGAATTATACCAGAAGATACTTAAAGCAACTTACATGGAGTCATAAAAAAGTTTTGTTCTTTGTATGAAGAATTCTGCCCAGAAAATGCAATAGCTTCTTATGAAGAGAGAAACGGGGAAGCAACAGAGAGAAACAAAAGATTTCTTTGCGCTCCAAAATGTTTCACTTACACACTGTCTCCATCAGCTTTACACCATTTTCAAAAACTAGCCTTCTAAAGCTTAAATTCAAAGCCCTTAGCCACTTAAGTGCTTGAGAAAAATATTTCTCTCTAAAAATGCCTTCAGCACAGCCTGGTAAAGTGGACACAAGCAAAACCATTGACATAGCTCTTCTAATGAAACAGCTCTGGTTCAGTACTTGAGAAACACTGTCTGAGACACTGGTATAATGCAGAGCATGGTCACATCAGTCAGTTGGATGGCAACACAGTGCTTATATTAATTTTGCCCATGCAGACATACTTTGCAAATGTCATTCTTAGGCATGACTAAGTTTCTGGTTTGCCAGTATGGATTGCACTAGAGAAGAGTCAGTGTTAGTCATCCTCTGTGTTGCATCACTATGGTCAGCTCCGCACAATAAAGATGAGGAAGGGTGAGAGCAAACAAAATGGTCTGGATATGGTTCCATCTCCCCCAATGGACTGATAAAAGATAAGGACTTATTTTTCAGTCTTGGAAAGTAAGTTTTACTCAAGTATTTTCAAATAGTTGTATTTATACAGAGAAAAAGCCATCATTGGTTTAAAATCCTAAGAGGGAAAAATAGAGTAGTGGAATTAATAAGGTTGAGAAAGACCACTAAGATCACATAGTCCAACTATCAACCCATCACCACCATGCCCATTAAACCATGTCACTCAGTGCCCTATGTATCCTTTCTTGAAAACCTCCAGGGATGGTGACTCCACCACCTCCCTGGGCAGCCTGTTCTAATACCTCACCACTCTTCCTGAGACATTTTTCTTAATATCCAACCTAATTCTCCCCTGGCACAACTTAAAGACATTACATGTTGTTCTATCGCTAGTTACCCAGGAAAAGAGGCTAACCCTCACCTTGCTACAACCTCCTTTTCAGGTAGTTGTAGAGAGCTAAGGTCTCTCCTGAGCCTCCTCTTATCCAGACTAAACGATCGCTGTTCCCTCAACTGCTTCTCCTAAGACTTGTGTTCCAGACCCTTCACCAGCTTCATTGCTCTTCTTTGGACATGACCCAGGGCCTCAGTGTCTCTCTTGTAGCAAGGGGCTTAAAACTGAACATAGTGCTTGAGTTGTGTCCTCACCAGTGCTGAGTACAGAGGGGTATAGTCCCTAGTCTTGTGACTACGCTATTTCTGTTACAAGCCAGGATGCATTGACCTACCTGGGCACACTGCTGGCTCGTGTTCAACTGGCTTTAAACTAACATCTCCAGATCCTTTCCCTCTGTGCAGCTTTCCAGCCTCTCTGCCCAAGCCCATAGGGATGCGTGGGGTGGCTGTAACCAAAATGAAGGACTCAGCTCTTAGTCTGTTAAAGCTGATACAATTGGCCTCAGTCCATTGATCCAGCCTATCCAGATTCCTCTGTAGGGTCTTCCTACCCTCAAGCAGATCAGTGCTCATCCCAACTTGGTGTCATCTGCATACTTACTGAGGGTACACTCACTCCCCTTGTGCAAATCATCAGTGAAGATAGAAAATATGGCTGGCTCCAGTTACTGACCCCTGAGGAACACCACTCATGATTGGTTACCAGCTGGAATTAACTCCATTCACCACCACTCTCTGGGCCCAGCCATCCAATCGGTTTTTACCCAGTGAAGAGTAGGGCCACTGATAAACAAGGCAAGTGGAAACGAAACAGGCAAAAAATATGGGAGGAAGGCAGGTCCTGCACTAGATTGAATTTTTTGCTTGAGATCTGAGAATTATGAATGTTGATGTTTGTGCAATGATTTGTTTGTTACTTTAAGGAGGCAAGGTACAGTCCTCTACTCTTAATTGTGATGATGGTAGTTTGTTTGGCAGTCTGAAAAGACAAGCCTTAAAAAGTCCACATTGTAAGATGGAGACATCATGTGTAACATGATTCATTTATACACATACTGAAAAAAAATCCAGTTTCAGGGTAAGTGGTCACAGAAAGAAAAGAAGAAATGAATACCAAAGTAAATATCACTTTTTTCCCCATAGCAGAATGTTTAAGTTGTCCAGTGGAATTTATGTGCATGACATGAAAGGGGGAGACATTTCCTTTAGAAGCAGCAGCAGCCAAAATATCAAGGACAAACTTCATGGGAGAAATCAACTCCAGAATGAGTTTACAAAGGTGCTAAGAGAGGTCTGCTTTTAATTTCCACAAATTTCTCACTTGCTACAGTGTTCTGCTAAACATTGAGACTGTATTAGAGTTCACAGGAATATAATGGAGTAGCTAATACCAGAGAGACTACTGCTGAACTTACTTCTGTCATAAAAATTAGCGTAGAGCTATGCTACAGAGTTTCCCAAATACATTCACACTTTTTAACCAGTGATAAGCTCTTAGTATTGTTAATTTCTTTGACCATAGTCAGCATGCTATCAAAATGGGACAGAAGTTTGAAACTCTCCCTCAAAGACATCTTAGCAGTAGTCAAAGTTTTTCACTACCCAATACATTTATTTGATGAATTATAGGTGATTTTTGATAAGCATTATAGAAACATAACTGTAACTACTAAAAGTCTTCAGTCTTCAATGTGTTTAATGAATATGCACATCTAACTTTCCTTAAAGGTGCATGAACATTAGTGTAGGGCAAACAGGTATTGGACCAGAGAAATTATCACATTACAAAGGAGAAATGAAATAAAGATCTTACCCATGACCTGGGCTCACAGAAGGGCTCCAAGAGGAGCAATCTCCAGATAGAGATCCTTCCTTCTTGGGAGTCAGCCCTTAAATGGGGTCCACCCCTTCCGGTCACTCAGGTGAAATTGAGTCAGCTGCAGGGGCACAGGTGAACACAGCACTCACCTCAAGTGGTCAATCACAGGTTCAGGCCATGATTCAACAGTTCCCATACAATTAGTTACTATTATTTTCATTTCAGTTATTTAGTCCAGTGCTTCCAATTTTGAAGCATACAGCTGGTCAGTGAAAGTGATGAAGAGATCCTGCAATTTACATTCTGCCAGGAAAATCCTCAGATGCTGTGAGCACTGAGAATGTTAGTATGATTTGATTGGAACAAACAAGTAATAGAGATGCAAAAATAAGTTATTATAAGGATATGCAATGTAGGTGAAGAAGGGAGAGAAGATGTTCTGCTGGAAAAAAAAAAATCACTCAGGAGTAGATTTAGCACTAAGCTGGTGGCACAAACTTTGCTACGCCTGTGAGTTTGTGACGTGACTGCAGCATATAGCAGGAAAGATACTACAACTATCTACACTAACCTGATAAATCTTTCAGTACACATGCAAAAAAAAAAAAAAAAAAAAATCAACTTCCTAATAGTTAGTGTGGGATGGTGTTTTGGTTTTCCTCAATACTGTGCTGCATAGATATAGTCTGATAAAGTTACCACATTCCATGCTATGGAGGTAGGCCCACTAGCAACTGCTTTCAAGCCTATAATTTTTAATCAGATTTGATAGAAGCACATTATATTTTCTTTCTCTATGGAAAGGTACTCCCTGAGTCCCAGGGTGGAGGTTAATCACATCTGCCTGTGACACTGTCAGTGGTGTGACTCAAATATTCAGACCTAGAGGTAAAAGATTCTCATAGTCCAAAAGCAATTTTTTTTTTTTTCTACACTGGGACAAGCAGCATGGAAAGTTCTGAATTATCCATCTGATCTTATCACCAGAAAGGGTATATTTACATCTGGAAGTCTGCTTGGCACTCAGTTCCAAGCAGTCCTGCGAGTGCAGCACACTTCCTCATTGTCTGTCCTTGAAAAAAGATGAACCCAGGGCTACTCAGAAATGGAATACAGCTAAATGATATTAGATCATTAGATTAGTCAAACTTCTAAGGAGTTTGATACGAGTTAGGCACTTGCCTGAGTAAAGATTTTTCTTGCTACAAGTCAGAGTGACATTTTTGGAATTTATCTTGCAACCTGGTAAAGTTACAGAAATATCTGGATACTTTTCATGTACATAGTGGTTAAGGACACCTTAATGCACATTTTTTCTATCTTTCTTCATAACCAGAATACTTAGTACTCCATTGTGCATCCTCAAGTTCTGACAGGAGCTACAATTTCCAGATATCTAGAGTCTGTTCAGAGCAACCTTTAATAGCCTTGTGTATCAAGTTGTACCAGAACAGTTTCTCTGTGTATCTCATGCATTTTTGTGAACTGTATTATAATTATTATATGTTTTTACCTCCAGGAAGTGGCTTAAAATATGCTCCTACTCTTTTTGCTCTTAAAGAAATGCCATCAGAAGCCTATGGAAAGTGTTCTCTATTCCCAGCGTGAACACAAAGTTTCACCCCTTATCTAAACAAACTGCTTTCTCAGAAGCCTTATTACCTCTTGATCCTATGAGTGCTTTGTATTCAAATCTAACATTAACAATTTAAAGGAGAAATGCTTTGAATAACCTCTTTTTATGAGATACTTAACAGTCATTTTGTTTTCCAGGAGAAAGTTGGTGTGGGTAATTGATTTTATAAATTACTGCAGACCACAATAGATGTACATTTTCAGTTTTTTTTTTCCCCCTGGCTGAAACAGCTATATCATTCTTTTCTTCCTTTTTTTTTTTAATCCCCCTTTCCCTCCTAGGTCTTCATACTGTTTGACATAAGGCATATTACTTGACCTGAAAGGAAACAGTATTATCTACAAGTATTAGAAACTAAGTTGTGTTTTCTTTTCAGCCAGAGCATTGCAGAGATCCATAAATTTGCCTTACTTGCCAGGAGAATGCTGTTCTAAAGTAGCATTAGGCTTTGGATATGCTAGCATGAGCCCTTCTCACCACATACTGCACTATGTAGAAGTGAAAAAGAGTAGGAGAAATTATCTTGCTTATACACCCTGCAGCTGGGATGTGGGACTTCCTGCCTGTAAGTACACATCTGCTAAGAGTTGAAAATAACTAAGCTACAGGTATCATTTTTTTCATAAATGTATTATATTTGCCAGAGAAAGCAAGGATTGTTATGAGTGCTATAAGAAAAAGTATTTTCAAGACTGATGTAAGAAATACACTGACTGTAACCCTATTTACTCATATGTAGTATCTCTACTGAAACAAAATATCCTCCTCTGGTGTCTTCCAATCTCTGTGCTGTAGGGAAACTGTTAGGTCACTGAACTGGGGATTTACTATGAAGAAGAGTTAGCAAATATCCAAGTATATATTTTCTGTGATTTCTGTCTAGATCAGATAAGTTTCAGTAATTTGCATAATGAGGTAGCTGCCAGAGTGCTTTAATGTTTCTATTTCAGAAGACTGAGAAAATCTAATGAATTTTTATAGGTAGAAGACACATTTTGTTGATTAATCACAACCACCTTCACACCATCATGAAGAACTGACTGACACTCAGTTGATCAAGCAATCATTTTTACTCTAGTTCTCTGGTGTGCTTTTTTCCTAATTAAGTACAAATTTTTTTGAGATCCAGATAGCAACAGAAGATGTACTTTTTTCTTGAAAAGAAAGCTAATTTACAAGTAAATTACGAAGGAATTAAAATTACTGTTGCTAAAATAAACCAAGTACATTGTGTCACTTGTGACTTATGCTTTTAGTTATTTGTAATTACAGTTTGCCTTTTATCGTTCAGTAATATATGTTAGGTCTCCCACATATTTTTGAAAATTCACCTAGTTTTATGGATAACAAATAATTTTATCTCTTCACTGAACAAAAGAATGCATAAAATGAAGAATGACAATATTAGTATGTGGGCAAAAAACAAAGTCCATTGTAAGTACTCTGGATGATAATTGCAGGAAACAATGCCTCCACTCCTTGAAATTTGTCAGAGACTAAAATCTGGGACCATTTGGAACACCATATACTTGAAGACATAACCAAACCACAACTGCCCTCTTTTACAAGTAAACAAAAGTGCCTGCAGAAACTGAGAATGTGCTTATTTTACTCTGTTTTCTATGCTTCAAATACCACAAGTATTTCTGGATACTGTATACTCTTACTTAGCATTTATACATCTATCTGTATGAATTGCAGTTATGTGACTTGGAAACGCAGATGTCTGGAGTTAAAATGAATTGTTCAAGCCCAGGTGTCATATAAAAAGTTAAGTGCTGTACTAGGTGTGCCCCTTGGCTCCATGCAGATCAATTCTCAATTCCTGCTACGTTTATTTTTTCATCTGGAAAAATGAAATAGCATAAAATTTGATCCTTTGACTCAAGCTTGGAAAGGATTACTTTTGTTTAGCATCATGGCAATTTTGTTAAATCAGAGTATCAAAAACTGACCCCACCTCTGTACCATGTAAGGCTATCTTTGAAGAAAGTGCTATGACAGTGAGGAAAATAATGTTCAATAGTACAAGTCATTCCCAAGGCAACTAATCCCTGAAGAACAGCATATAAAAACATTTGAAAATAATTCTGACAGCATTGAGGTTGGCAGGTAATGCAGTTGCTCTGTACACCCTTACTGTGAATGGATAATTCACAACCTGTGAAGTTGTAGGCTGAAAATATTTCTTATCTAAGTATAGGCAATAACTATGATGTTGATTATTCCTTGTTTCCATGCTGTGTAAGATGACATAAAACTGGGACTCATTTGGGCTAAGATGGTCTAGACACTGTTTTGAACTTGCTTAGTCTTTTCTAGATCTTCCTGTGTTCAAGAAAGCATTTGAAATAAAGCAGATAATCACCTGTGTGTAATGAATTGTCTGAACTGGAAGTTTTACAACACATTAGAACATAAGTGAATAAAATGCTAAATATAATGTAGTTTTCCAGGTGAACAGCTTTGATTTTATTTAATATTTACTATCATTATAGGTGGTCAGTTCCGTATGATAGCTGATGCATCACTCCAGACAATCCAAACAAGCCCTATGTCATTAGGGGTTCCACATACTCTAGCCAAGTGCCAAGTGTCACAAACATGCTTGCTCAAGATGCCAGATACTACTGCTTTTTATCATAAATGTGAAAAACTTAATATTTTATTTAAAACATCCTGAATATGCCACTTAATATTGGAAGACCACCTGAGGTTTCTTTTTAGGAATGGAAGACAACTTGTTCAGGATGCCCTCTCCAAGCAATTGGAAGAGAAGAAAGTTACTGGTAGTAGTCAACATGGATTCAACAAGGGGAAGTCATGCTTGACCAACCTGTAGTTTTCTGTGATGTCATCACTGGCTGGGTAGACTGGGGAGAATAGTGGATATTGTGTACCTTGAATTCAGAAAGGCATTTTATACTGTCTTCCACAGTGTCCCGTTATGAAACTTAGAAAGTGAAGGGTAGATGAGTGGACACTGAGGTGGATTGAGAACCAGCTGATTAGCGGAGCTCAGAGGGTTGTCATCAGCAGAACAGAATCTAGCTGGAGGCTTGTAAATAGCAGTGTTCCACAGCGGTGAGTGCTAGGTCGAGTGTTGTTTGACATCTTCATCAGCAACCTGGATGAATGGATAGAGTCCACCCTCAGCAAGTTTGCTGATGATACAAAGCCGAGAGGAGTGGCTGACACACTGGAAGGCTGTGCTGCCATTCAACAAGACCTGCACAGTCTGGTAAGTTGGGCAGAGAGGAACCTGACGAGGTTCAACAGGAGCAAGTGAAGAGTCTTGCACCTGGGGAGGAATAACCGCATGTATCAGTCCAAGTTAGGCGCTGACCTGCTGGAGAAGAGCTTTGCAGAGAAGGACTTGACTGTTCTGATTGGCAACAAGTTAGCCATGAGCCAGCAGCCTGCCTCTGTGGACAAGAAGGCCAAGGGTATCCTGGCATGCATTAAAAAGAAAGCGGCCAGCAGGTTGAGGGAGGTGATCTTCCCTTGCTACTCTGCCCTGACGAGTGCACATCTGGAATACTGTGTCCAGTTCTGGGCTCCCCGGTTCAAAAAAGACAAGGAATCTCCTAGAATGAGTCCAGTGGAGGGTAACAAAGATGATTAAGGGCCTGGAGCATCTCCTTTATGAGGAAAGGCTGAGAGACCTGGGACTCTTCAGTCTGGAGAAGAGAAGGCTGAGAGAGGTTCATATAACTGCTTATAAATATCTAAAGTGTGGGAGTCAGTTGATGAGACTCTTTTTGGTGGTGAGCAACTGTAGAACAAGGGGCAATGGGCAGAAACTGGAACACAGGAAGTTCCATGCTAATGCAATGAAGAACTTATTCACTGTTAGAGTGATGGAGCACTGGAACAGGCTGCCCAGAGAGGTTATGGAGTCTCCTTCTCTGGAGATACCCAAGATCCATGTGGACAGCCACCTGTGTGACCTATTGTAGGTAACCTGCCTTAGGAAGGAGGTTGGGCTCTATGATCTCCCTTCCAACTCCTGCAATTCTGTGATTACTGCAACTTTCCCATCTTAACATCATTCCTTCTTGTTAAGACTTCCAATATTTAGTTGTAACGTGTCTTTAATGCCTCCTTTTATGTTTCCTCTGAGCTGGGAATGTAATTTTCACAAACCATGCAAATAAACTGGATAATATGCCCAATTGCTTTATATTAAGGAAGCTGGCCTGACCGGTAAGAGGGCTTGTGTGATCTCCTTTGAGGACGTGGGATAGCTTTTGGTTTTGTTTGTCATCTGTGACATTTCTGCCCTTGAAAACACCATGTACTACTGGTAAGTCTCATAAAATTCTTGCTGATACCCAGCCATCAAAGGACCAAAATAGCTGTGCTAAACTCTGACTGCACTGGGTGGCATCACACACATGAGCATCAGTATGTATGTCCACTTGGGTGTGAGGAAGTGCTGAGGCTGCTGCCATCTCTGTTGCTCCCACAAGGTGGAATTTTTTATTGTCATTGAAGTGTTTGTTAATGCACTGACGTCGTTCCATTGGTGTTAAGTGGCACCTAGGACAAATTGCTTCTCTGCTTCCAAAGGTAAGGAATTTGTTGGGGTGAGGGGGAAAAATGTTTCCTTAATAGTTCTTTCAATAACAGGATCCTAACAAGCATAGCTTCTGCTTTAGTTTAGCTGGGGATTTTTGAAATGTCCTGCTTTTAAACTGGAAACTGTGTACTGCAGCTTTCTGAAACTGTTAGGCTTATTGCTTCATATTTGTGCTGCTGAACTATATGTGGACTGAATTCTAGTGATGCTGAGCAAATGTAAGTTTCCATGTGTGCTCTTGGTGTTCATCTGTGAAAGTACTTTATCTAAGTGACAAATATTTATATCTTCAGGTTTTAAAATTCCATACTTTGAATAAAAGCATAGAATCTCTGTAAGGTAAGATTATTCTTCTGTCACCTTATAAAAGTATATATGTGTGCTCATAAAAGTATATGAAGTTCATTATGCTCATTATGTTTTGTTGTCTTTCTCTTCTGAGTGTCAGTAATGGAAAATGCAAATTTTACGAAGCAAATTTTTAAAGCAGTTCATAAGTAACCGAGAAGACTTTGACCCCTGTTTAGGTTATATGAAGAAATCAAACACAGAAATGGAATGCACAGTGTCTGCAGCATATATAGCCTCATTTTCTATAAAGAATAAAGTACCAGAAGTATTTACAAAAATGTTATTTTCTACAGAAAGTAATCGTCTACTCAGAATAAGGCAAGCAATGCATCAAAATAGACTAGCAACAAGAAAAAAATGACCAGTTACTGCTAGCTGGATATGTTATTTTATAACACTCTCACAAGAAACTAAGAACAATTCAGTGGTAGTCTTGTAGAATTGTTATCAGTTCACTTCACAATATGTCTATGTTGTAGGGAATTATTATATTTTGGAAGTGGAAGACTTTAGTTGCCTATCTTTCTTTCTTTCTTTTTTTTTTGTTTGTTTGTTTGTTTGTCTGTAGTTGAAGATATGTATGCAGTGAGATTTTCTGCATATTTTTCTTGCTTTTAACAGAAGTTATGTTTATACATGCTATTACAAGTAGCATCCAAACTTATGTTTGCAGGTTTAAATCTCTAATTCATCTGAATTCTAATTCATTTCATTTAATTCTAATTCATTCTAATTCATTTATTAAATCTAATTCATTTATTAAACCTAATTCATTTATTAAATTGTTTTTCACATCACCTAATGTGATGCAGTCCTCCCCCGCAGTTTTTAATCCTAATTTTTTTAAAGACTGAATAGCATTTCCTACTTAAAAAAGGAACAAGAAACAACCTTACAAAAAACTTCTTGCTGGATTTTTCTCATTGATTTTTCTAGACACTTTTCATTCCTGAACTTTTCTTCTTAGATATTTAGTTTCTCATGGATTTTTTTTTCACATTTGCTCACTTGTATTTCTCTTTCCCTGTGCATTTTTGTTAAATGCTTCTTATCCTCAGAAATTTCCTTCTGTTTTCTGTCTGGTTTATCCCATGAGCCTTACTTTTGAGAATCATGAGTGATACCACAGAAAACATGACAGAAAATGTTCAGGTTAACATCAAAGACTGAAAAAACAATCCTTGGAACACACATACAAGAAAGAAAATACCACTGATATGACGAAGAGGGTCAGGATATATTTTACATTTATCAGAATTTCTTTGATCTTGGAGAACCTCACATGGAAGATAAACATTACACAAAATGTAATGTATGTGCTTATTGATGCATTTGGTGAATCAGTTTAGTATCTGTATCTGCATTTTTACAGTTATGGTTTTTTACAAGAAAACTCTATTCCTGTTCTTGATATTCACTTGGACTTCATAGGTTTAAATAAGGCTGCTCTCTCTTACAGAAAATTTCACTGGATTGCTTTCAGATTTGCTGACTAGCATTCTTCTTTTACTGTGCTACTTTGACTTTGTCCATTTCTGATGCATGAGCTATGAAAACAGTTTGCATTGATGAAAATATAAAGTACAAAGCCTGTTCAGTTGTTTTAGCTCCCTTCAGTCTAAACTTGCCTGCAGCCCACAGCAGTTAGGTATCCATTGCTAATGAGGTGAAGGACTCCTCCTTATTTACTTACCATTTTACTGTGTGAAGCAACTTCTGGACTTTAAATTAGTCCATCTCCAAATATCTAGGTCCAAAAGCAGTACCTGAGACACTAGCAGTTCCTTCAGCCCCACTGTGTGCCTGATTTTACAGATACATGTTCAAATCTGGCTGAGCAGAAGAGATTGCACTGACATCTGTGGTGAGTGGCCATCAGTTACAGGCAGCAATATGGTATTTACATCTATTTTATTAGATATGCAAAGGTCTTCAAGGGAAAAAGCTTAGGGAGGTGGTAAGCTATTCTTTTTTTTTTTTTTTTTTTTTTTTTTTAATGACTATTAAAATGTTACCAGATCTAGCACTGACAGCAAATGAATACTTAAAAAAATCAAATGAGATGTTAAAAAAACAATTTCAGCAACCATTTTCATAGACTTTTTTTTTTTTTTTAAGAGTTGAATTAAACCATGTTATCTCACCGAAAAGCAACTCAATTCTATTCCTATCACGGAGAAATTTTTGAAATTTTTGGGTGTAACCGTGTCCTTTCATGCTACTAAAAAAATTCAAAAAGGGGGAAAAAAAAACGTTTGCAGCCCTCAAGCTTTCCACTGAGAAATAAATTTTTACCAAATATTTTGCAGTATATTTGTTTAGCAAATTATATAGCTGATTCATCCACTCTATTATACAAGCTTGGTAAATCCTGTCCTTACTATGCAGAGTGCACAAGAAGATGCTAAAAGAAATGTGGACTTGTTAATTGCAGGGCAGTATCATGGAAGCATATTATTAAATTTCTTTTTTCTGGAATAAAGGGAGCAACAACGTCTTTCCTCTCCTGTGACTAATTTATCAGTTTTGTGGCAGTCGACAGGAAGTTCTGCTTACTAATACTACTCCCCAGAGCAAACATGTGCCTTCAGAACGAAGCTGCATCGGGGCCACATGTCTCGTGCCAACAACGGGCACCCAGAATGCCAGACCCACCGGCCATTCTTAGCGCCCTGCCACGTTTTCCCGCTGCCTTCCGCGCCGCGGAAGTCCGGCGCCGCCCGAGGCTGCTCCCTGATGGCGGTGTCTGGCGTGCTCAGGCAATGCGGCCGCCGTGGGGTCAGCAGGAGTGCCTGTTTTGGGCCTTAAGGAAAGTAACACGGATTTTTTTTTTTTAACGCCAACAAAATCTCAAGACAGAATCTGTACCTCGGCTGACTCGCTGCTGTCCCTTCACATTCCCACATTATGTTTAATTGCAGTTTATAAAGTCATACAGAGCCACAAATGATAGAACTGAGTTTTCTTCTCTCAGCTATTATTCAGCACAGGGCCATGTTTTGGACATGTCTGGCTGCAAAATGGCAAATTAGGTAAGCGGCTACTGAAAAATCTAAATGCAGCAATAGGTCTGAGGCAAAATACTTGCTTCAGCTGCTTCTGACAAATTTAAAAGTAAAACTCATCTGTGTCAAAACAAACAAGCGAACAAAATTCACTGTGTGATCTCTAGAAGTGGGCAAGGCTTGTCTAGGTTGTAGTTTCTGTCAGAGTAAAAGCTGCTTTTGTAGCTGTGCAGCATTACAGTTACAATCTCCAGAACGGTGTCCCACAAAGTGCTGATAATTTCATTGCTGATGATGACTGCATATTACTTCTGGCTAGAAGATCAGCTACTTACTGGATGAAATTGTCCATTCTGTGTCCATATTTTGTACCTATCTATTTTTATATATGCATTTGTGCAGAAACATACGCAAGCACATTGTATGTACACATGCATTTACAGAAAGAGATAGCTTTAGTTTTAGCCAACAGAATAAAGTCATTTTATAGAAAAGAAATAGGAAGAAATACTCTGCCATGATCACATTACAAAGATCTGATGACTTTTTCTTGGAAATCTCTAGGATCTTCCATGTACTGCATATTCATGCATTAACTAGACAGTATACATAGGGTGCAATGGCTGTCTGTTTCACAGTGCTGATGGGGTTTGGTTTGTCTAGGCAAGCCCCATATTGAGTCCTGCCAGCAGCAGACACAGACCTTTGACTTCCAGTGGACTTAAGCCCAGCTACACTACTAAATAGCTCCGTGCTGTTATCAGTACAAGTGGCTGTACAAATGAAGAGCAGAAGTCAAGCTGATGAGAGAAGTTCACGAGTTGCAGTTTAGGTACTAACTGAGTTTAGATGTGCTGCATATTAGCTCGAAGCTGTTCAAGTGCCGGGGGTAATTCATGTTTAAACTAGCAAGCCTTCTGTAAAAACGTTGCAAAAATGCTTACTTACTCTCAGTAGCTCTTTATCATCAGCTGTGGGCTCATGTGGCTTACTAAGCCTACCACATATTAGAATAGCCATTAGATTGTGGGTTAAATCCCAAAGTATTTGCCCAGGGGGCTCTCTCATGCGCTGCATATGAAGTTTAAATGAAAGTTGAAGGGAGGATGCTCACTGTTTACAACCTTTTCTGAAATGTCATTGAGTTGTTTAACAGTAGCAACAACCCAATTCCTTCTACCCAGGCCCCTCTTCTCAGCCTAAAAGGAACAATTTACATGCAAGTTATCTTTACAGAACTGACAAAAGAGAAAGCACTTCCAGCCAGTTGATATAATCAGGACATAATATCCTTTCAATTTCTTGAAAGGCAGAAAGCAAGAAAGCAAGTTATGATTTATTCTTCAAAATCTTTCTTTTTTTTTCTTCCATTTGCAAATCATTCCCACTGTAAAGCACTGAAGGGACAAGTTTTAAGTGGTAGGTCCTGCTGCATCTCTCTGTGATAGTAGTGACTGTGGTTCTGTAATTTCCCTGAGGTTGGCTTGGGTTGAACAGTGAAGCACTTCTTTTCTGAGTCTAAAAGAAGGGCTGCTTTGCAGGAACCAAAATGAAAGGATAGATTGTATGTATTTCTGAACATTTGTAAGTAGCGACAAGCATTTAGAAATTACTGAGATGAATATATACAGAAATAAGCCATTTTAATGACATAACTGATCTTGGGTTACCCAGTGGACATATCACTTCTGTTAAAGTCAGCAGTTTCCTAGAAATACATGTATATTTACATAACAACTGTTCAGAATTTTTCGTGCCACAAGCAGGATTTTTGCTGTGCCTTTGTAACAGTAACAATAGGTAAAATTATGTTTTCAATTCTTTCAGTAATAATAAAAACTACCACTAATTATACTTAAATGTTAATCTCATATGTCTATGTTAGTGGTATAATTGGAAGAAAAACAGACAAAACCCCGAACATTCCAAAGCCAGTTAAAAGTATTCGAGGATGAACAGGTACATATCTGAGAGTTAAAATGATATTTTTTTCCCAGCAGCTTATTAGCTGCTCATCTGGAGTTTGCGCTACCCGATTTAAATGCAGATGACAATCCCAGCTAGCTCTTACCCTCTATCCTGTAAATTCTCTTAACTCTTTCTAGGCAGAAAGAAAGCCATTTGAATGCAAGAGAAGTTTAGCATCTCTAAAAGCCATTAAATAAAAACTGCAGGGGTAATAACTGAATTTAATAGGAGCCACAGTCTCTATTCTGCGGTAAATCACACAAAAAGTTTATTCATCCATTATAACTGCTCAATAATTCACTTAACTAAATCCACTTTTCACAACAAAATTTTTAGTTAAAGAGATGGCAGCAATACCTCCTTACAGAGTTTTGCAGACACATAATACACTCATCTAAACTTGAATGATTTGAAATAATTTACAGACTTTGGAAATTTGGTATTGTAGAATAACTACAACATGGAATTTAAGGGCTATCTCTACACTAGAGGAAAAAAAAAAAAGTATCCATAGGGCCGCAGGCTATGAGTTTAATCTTTAATCCCTCACACTTGTATGTGTAATTCCCTGAGTCCCAGGTCCCAGTGGTGATGCTATCTGTAACAAAACATGTAGAATCTGGGTGTCTTTGATACACTCTAGAATTATGACATTATCATAGTTATTAAATTATTAAAAGATGTTATGAGGTTGAGCTGAAGCAGAAACCCTAGGGTGGTCCTTGTACAAGGGGTCTGTACAGGAGGGCCCCTCTATATGTACAAGGGGGGGGGCCTTGCTTGAATTTCACAGAATTAGCCAAGGGGAGAAATGCTCACTCCAGAGGCGGAGATTGAGGAATGATTTACTAGGAATAGGCAGGACTTGGGAGGAGTCTGCTAGAAAAGGGGCAAGGCTTTTGATTATCGATGACACATTGTGAGGTGGTAGATTCCTTGAATTCCAGGTCTGAAGCTTTCAGAGGAGAAACCACTACAAGGGAAGTCGTATTCAAAAAAACCTACCTATACACATCACATGTTCAAGAAGGAGTGGAGAGCAAGAAGACATTTGTGGAATTAGTTAGCATAGGACGATCCATTGTCTAGAATGAGTTAGCATTTCTCGCTTCACAGAATCATGACTGTGCATTTTGTGTGGTATGTCTGCTTAAGAGCCATTAGTTGTGCAATTGGGGTGGTGTTAGCCCCATGTGCCAGTGTGCACCTTAAACTAATAAACTACCTTCATTCTGACTCTCTCTGAGTCTGAGTGCTGTTCCACAGGTCAGTTTGGCAAGCCAGGCAGGACTCTCCAATCGAGGACCAGATCGTCCCGGCATTGGATGTCTTGCATGCACCAGAATCTTTTCTCCAGGAATCTCCTCTTCCAGGTAATCTGGAACCCAATGGCATGGTCCCGTGCAGCAGACTAAGGTAGGAGGGGGTTTGAGTCCTGCTGAATGCTGACTTTGGGGTTGTGGGTTAGAGTCCCACTAAGATAAGGGGGTTTGAGTCCCTCTGAATCCCAGCTTTGGGGTTGTGGGTTAGATTCCTGCTATGGGCTAGAGCACTGCTGTGAGGGGGACGCCCCCACAGTCAAGAACTCTAGCTACCTGTACACCCTCTGGGAATGGTTGAATGAAATGATTGAGTTTTGGATCCGATAATTTGGGCAGTACTTAGTATATTGCTCAATACTTGGGCAATACCATAGCTACTTAGGAGTAGCTATGGGAATAGTAATTGGATTAATTGTTGCTGAAACATTATTGTGTACACACCCCTTTCTTTGACTAAGTGGGCAAGCATGACACTGAGTGATGTGTGAGGGAGACACAGTCTTACTGTGAATCGAGTGTGGAGCCCTGAGTATGGGATTTCACTCTCCCGTGAGGGAAGTGAGCGGAAACAGGCAAAGCAAAAGAGCACATCAAGGAGAGAGAGGAAAAAAAAATAAAATCAGCCCTTAATTTGGGGAATTGTGGGAATGGTATTTCTGGTGTTTGTATTTGTATGTGTACTTTGTATTGGTTTTCTCATGTACTGAACTGTATTGTGACTCTTGTTATACGTATTGGTCTGTGTGCTAGATAAATTGTAAAGTGTTCTAGAAATGGGGCAGGGGGTGAGTAAGCCTTTTCCAGGCAATGTTCCCCCTCGAACTCCTTTGGGATGTATTCTGTCACATTGGAAAGAAGTTGTCAGTGAAACAGGAGGAATGTTAAGTAAGAAAACATTGATTAAGTATTGCAGTCAATGGTGGTTATTATATAAGTTGGAGGATGGAGGAAAAATGGGTTTTGAATGGTACTCTAAAATATAAGACCGTATTGCAGTTAATGTTGTTCCTACGCAGGGAAGGAAACTGGGATGAAGTAGCATAGGTTTTTCACTTTAAGAGATCATCCTGAGTGGCAAAAACAGTGTGGCACAAGAACCCCAAGAGACGCCTTTGTATTAACCTTAGAAAAAATTGGAAGGAAGGAGGGTATTCTCTAACAGAGGGGAGGATATGCAAAGATGGGAAAGAAAAGCCCTGGTGGCAGCAATTCAAGAGGCTGCTGGACCCCAGCCTCTGACAGAACTGGAAAGGAAGAGGGAGGGCTGGGGCCCTCTCCAGGCAGACCAGTGTGCTTTCTGTAAACACTGGCAGAGGAAGTGTCCTCTGGAAACTAACAGAAAGCCTCAGTGGAACACCAACCTGGCCCCTTTATCAGAGGACTGACAGGGACCAGGGCGGTCTTGCCTAGCAGATGCCTTGGTTAACCTCAAGCTAGGGGAAAGGGAACATAAAAGGGAATTTTTGGTGGATACTAGAGCAACATATTCTGTACTAAATGAGTTTCTTTTATCTTTAAGTTATATACAGGTTACTGGAGCGACCGGCCATACTGAGTAGGCGTTCTTCACAAAACCCGTTACTGGTTTTTGGTACTGGGTTACTGGTAGAGTGTGAATCTGAATATAACACCCCCATCCTCCCAATCCAGAAACCAGATGGGAAATATCGATTAGTACAGGATTTGAGTGCCATAAATCAGATAATGCAGGGTTTATATCCCCTAGTGGCTAATCCATATACCTTACTAACTAACCTGGGAAGGCGTTTGTCTTAGTTTACAGTTTTGGATCTCAAGGATGCATTCTTCGGCATCCCCCTTGCACCTGAAAGCCAGAGGTTGCTTGCCTTTGAGTGGGAGAATGTGTCAACAAAAAGGAAAAACACAGCTAACATGGACAGTCTTGCTCCAGGGATTCAAAAATAGCCCTACCATCTTTGGGAACCAACTAGCCAAGGACTTGGAGCTCTGGCACTGACCTGAGGGAGAAGGTACCCTTCTGCAGTACGCTGATGATTTGTTGATAGCCACAGAAACCCGGAGGAGTGCATAGAATGGACGGTAAGCCTTCTGAATTATTTGGGGCAAGCCGGATACTGGGTTTCTCCTTCAAAGGCACAAATCGCATCCCAGAACGTGACCTACCTAGGGTATGAACTTTCCGCAGGAGAACGATCACTGGGACCAGAAAGAAAGGAGGCAATACCCCTGAACCACGGACATCAAGAGAACTGAGGACCTTTCTTGGCATGGCTGGATGGTGTCGTCTGTGGATTTATAACTATGGGCTATTGGCAAAACTCCTGTGTGATCTTTTAAAGCCTGATGCCAAAATACTGGAATGGACTGGAGAAGTGAGGCAGGCCTTCTGAAGGCTAAAGAAGAAACTCATGCAAGCCCCAGCGTTGGAATTACCAGATGTGACCAAGCCCTTCTTCCTACACACCAGTGAGAAGCGTGGCATGGCTCTAGGAGTGCTGACAGAAAACCTCACACCTGCCCGGTGCCCAGTGGCATATTTCTCCAAGCGACTGGATGAGCATTGCCCTCTGGGACCTCTGCTCAGAAGACGGAAATAATTGTGCTTCTCTGAGCCCTGGAATTAGCAAAAGGAAAGACAATAAATATATGGACAGACTCAAAATACGCCTTTGGAATCATGCACACATATGGAGCTATTTGGAAAGAGAGGACTTCTGACTTCTCAAGGGAAAGGTATCAAGTATGCCGCTGAGATTCTCTGCCTATTGGAGGCAGTACAACTCCTGGAAGAAGTAGCAATTGTGCCTTGCAAGGCACACCAAACAGGAAGTAACCCTAATGCGAAAGGCAACAACTGAGCCGATTTGGAATCTAAATGGGTGGTGAGAGAGGGATCTCCTGAGATCCAACTACTGTGACCAGATGGACAGGTACAAGGAGAGAATCTAGACGAGGGAGCACCAAGGTATACAAAGGAGGATTATAAGTTAATGGAGGATCTGGGAGGGGTCATATCTAAGGAGGGTGGAGGTTGGTCCAAAGACTGCAGATGGGAAGTTGATAGTTCCTTCCCCAGTCTTATGGAAGTTTGTGCAGAGGGAACATGGGAAAACGCACTGGGGAGCAGAGGCTTTATATAAATACCTAAGTCAGAAGGGAATAGCCAGAAATTTATATACCGTGATCTGCCTGGTAACGGAACAGTGCGAGATTTGTTTAAGGGCGAATCCTCAGCAAGGTAAATCAACCCCATCTGGGGTAATTGGGAGGGGGAATTACCCTGGACAACAGTGGCAAATAGACTTCACAGAATTGCCAAGGAAAGGGGGTTAGCAGTATCTTTTAGTGTTAACAGATACCTTCTCAGGATTGCCGGAAGTGTACCTCTGTAGGACCAACAAAGCAAGAGAGGTAACCAAGGCTCTTCCATATGAGGTAATACCATGCTTTGGAGTCCCTGCCACTATGTCCTCAGATGGTGGGCCCCACCTTACAGCTAAGGTTGTGCAGCAGGTTTGCCATCTCCTGGGAACCTGGTGGTATCTGCACACGCCCTACTGACCACAGTTTAGCAAGCAAGTGGAATAAATGAACCACCTGATTAAAACCCAGATTGTTAAGGTAGGACAGGAGGCAAATCTGGATTGGGCTAAGGCTCTACCTTTAGCCTTACTTAGCATTAGAACAAAACCCTGCTCAAAGGAGGGGTTGTCACCTTTGGAGATATTACTTGGGTGGCCATATCAGGTCCAAGCTCCACAAAGTAATGGGGAGGAGAGACTTAGAGGATATATAGTATTTCTGCAAAATCAGCTCAGGGAAATTGAGCAATTTGTTTTTGGAACATGGGCACGAGGGTTAGGTGGTCTGGTTCATCAGATAAACCCTGGGGATAGAGTATATGTTACAGTGTTACAGGACTCACTGGAACCTAAATGGGAAGGTCTGTTTTTAGTAATAATGACTACTCATACAGCAGTAAAGCTAGGCAGCGTAGGATCGTGGATCCACCACACAAGAGTAAAGAAGGTGAAAGGAGGCAGCTGGATGGCATATTCTGTTACTGATACCTAGCTGAGACTGCAACTTCACCCATCCAGACATCTGTTGGAAAGACCACACGGCGGGCTGCAAGAGGTCCAGAAGGCTCGTGGAATCCATTGATGACAACTTTCTGGTCCAGGTAGTGGACAGACCAACCCGAGGTGAAGTGTTGCTGGACCTGCTGCTCACCAGTACGGAAGAGATCATCAAAGGCATCAACGTTGGTGGCAGCCTGGGCTGCAACAACCATGCCCTGGTTGAGTTTGTGATCTCAAGGGATGTGGGCCTGTCAAAGGGTGGGGTCAGGACCTTGAACTTTGGAAGAGCAAACTTTAAGTTGTTCAATGGATTGTTGGCCAAGATCCCCTGGTATGCTGTCCTTAAAGACAAAGATGTTGAGGAGAGCTGGCTACTCTTCAAGGATGCCCTCCTGAAAACACAAGAGGTCTCCATCCCTCTGAATAACAAAGTGGGCAGACAAGATAGGAAACCAGCATGGCTCGGCAAGGACCTGCTGGGCACACTGAGGGTGAAGAAAGGTGCATACAAGCTCTGGAAACAAGGGTGTGTCACCTGGGAAGAGTACAGGGATGCTGTCTCTACCTCCTCCTTGAGCTCTGCCACCATTCTGAGTAGATCTTCCACCTGCTTGCACCTCATGCAGGTGGAGTTCCTGCTGCTCTCCCTGGGCAGCAGCAGGCTCAGGTACTCCCTGCAGCCAGAGACCTGAACAGCCAAATTCTTAGACAGAGCCACAAAGACTTAGACAGTCTTTGTGGGGCAAGCTCATTTCCTGGTGGAGACCATAGTAAATATGTGGTCTTGGAGACTGCCAGTAGGTAAGCTAGTCTCCCAAGCGGGGAGGGACAGTAATTCTGCATCCTGCCGCATGAGCTACCACATCTGCTGCTGCAGTATGCTGTAGGTGGTGTGCACATGGTGACTTCTCCTGGCTGCACCTGATGGGCGGCAATATTCAAAGTCAAGTGAGACTACATCTTGGCAGTCTTATGCTAACACCTTTCATTTCCGTATCCACCAAAATATGTGGGGATTTGCTTGCTTGTTTCTTAATTTTGCCCAAGTTTCTGAAACTACTGATGAGATAAGATATTAGGCATCTTAATAAGTTTAGTGATCTACTCAGTGAGATCAGTTTGAAACTAGAAATTTTCTGTGGTGGAGTTAGGAAAAGAATGGGGTAGAGGTTGTGGCAACACTGCAAATAGTTAACTCCTGAAGTGAGGGAGCAAACTGAACTTAGTATTTTTTCCTAATGTAGTAGACAATTAGCACTATAATTTCTGGAATTTATTTTAATACCATTTTATCTGATAACACAGTAAAAGGTGATACAGGTTGGTTTGTGTAGCAATAGGGATTAGTATATTAGTTTAAGAACCAATACATTAGAGTAACAAAATAAATCCATGAGTGATAGTTCTAAAATTTTCCATTTCAACTTTAGTGGGTGAATAATCTTGTTTTCCTCAATAATTTTGCACTGGGGGCATAATAGAATACTTCTATCTTTTGCCTCAAAAGGTGCAAGGACATTATCCTCTGATTTCATGTATATTGTTTTAAAAAGTTTCTCACTATGGCCTGATAAGCAATGGAATTTTTCCAAATTGTGGAAAAGTATCTGAAAGTTAGTCAAAGGGTATCAGTGATGGTGGAAAATGGGAAAGAAGTAGGTGGACACTTGACCACCCTAGATACCACTGAGCATGCCCAAAGGGACATTAGCATATATTAATGACTCCTTGAAAAAGAATGAACACATATGACAATGTACTGTGTATGTGTGTCTTAACTGTTCAAATGTGGAACCTGAACTCTGAGAGGGTGAGCTTGCTTTTCAAGTCATCTGATGTATTGTGAGGAATAAAGAAATGTTGCTTTCTAACACTGTGTTGGGGTTAGAGAGTTTTCCTCCCAGATTTAGGATGACAAAGGTATATCTTATTCATGGAATTACTGTTGTCTTTCTCAGAACAAAACCAGTTCTAGGATTGTGGTGTTGGGACTGTTCCTATAGACACCGCAAAAAGCACCTAACCAAGCCCCTACCTTCAGTACTGTCCAGATCATGAGGTACACGTCTAATATTAATCCACTCATCAGTGCAGTCCCAAGGATACATATTTTGTGCTCTCTGTGTAAACTGTGCACAATAAAACCCTGGAGGTCAAACCCAAAAACCCGAAACTCAACAGAACTGAGGGTCCCGGTATGCTAGGCAGCAGTATAAATCCATCAGAACTTTCATGTCTGAACAAGAACATAGTCTGTGTGACCAGGACAGGAGAGCTACCAAGAGACCTGCTACAGGGGGATGGGGCACAGCTTGGTCAGTTATGCCCAGTTCTTCTTGATTTCAACAGCTAGTCTGCACGCACTGCATTAACAGTGCCGGGGATACAAAGCAGAATAGGAACAATATGGGTCGAAGGAGGAAGAGGAGGGCTGAAAGTAGCAGAAAATCAGCTGAGAAGAGGCATTTTTTTTTTATAGATGTATGGTTTCTGAAACCTTGGTCAAAAATGTGTGTATGAGAGAGAGGGTATTTTCCCTCAGACTGCCGATAGAATTTATAACCTTTCCATCTCTGTTTGCTCCTGCCCACCTTTTGGGAAGAATTTTCTTCCCTGTTGTCCCCCCCAAAAAGGCTTGAGTCTTGATATTCGTCTAACACTAATTTATACAAATGACCTTGGACAGATTTGATAGGTTAGTGATTTTGGAACCAAACTAATCTTTTGATTGTTTTGTAACCTAACTAATCTTTGCCATAGAAAATTAGTTGCTGTCTTTTCAGAATGATGTTGTTATTGTAGTGCTAGACCACTGGTAATAAATTAACTGCAGAAGAATGAAACTAGAGAGGAAAGGAGGAATTGAGATAGAGAAGTGCTTACCCATGCAGATATATAAATGATGAGCCTGATTCCCAGTCAGGCACGCTTGGATTGGTCCAGGATGCCTGGCACCAGTGTCATGAATAAAGAATGCCTGCTTTCTAACACCTCATTGGAGTTAGAGAGTTATTCCCCGGTTTCAGGTGACAGTTTGACTTTTCATTTACCTTTCTATAGCATCAGAACTCATTTCCATAATGTTTAACATAATTCCCTGTTCTTTCAGAAAAATCTAAAATGGCAATTGGAAAGAAGACATACTGGATTCATGTTGATCTTTACACAAGGAAAGAAGTTAGAATTGATTCTTTTGTGGGTAAACCTTTTAACAGAAATATTTTACAACTCAAAAGATCTTTTTGATTTTATGAAAAAAGTGGCTATGCAACATTTTTAAATACAAATAACAAAGAGAATAAGAGTAATGTTCTCTTTCTTTCCTTCCTTTCTTTCAGTGGTGTTAAGCATGAAGACCATAAGAGGAAGTCAACCAGCCTTTCCTAAAAATTATATTCATGTTGTGACCATCTTCTAATTTTCATCCTTTAATACCTATCTTGTTGACTCTCTAAGTGCACTTAGACATCCCCTGTCTTTGATGACAAACTTAACTGTTTGTTTGCCAATCCATATCACTCCCTTGAGAATTAATGCCTCTCATTTCCTCCAACATTCTTTTATCCAGGCCTTCTCTTAATGCTAATTCTTCCACTCCTTGCTAATTTGGGGCACAGTGTAATTTTTTCTTGTGGCATAGTGCAAAAGCATTCATTGAGATAAGGCCTAGGACTGGGAGATCATGCTTTATTTGCTTCTAATGCCACTTAGTAAGCCTGGGAACGAAACAGTTCATCTGCGGAGACACAAACTGAGATAGTAAGACGAGGGGAAATACAATGGAAAAAGAATTGGTTTTGTATACATAATGTTTTTGAACTTTGTCACGTCTGTATTTTTTAGTGTTTTAAATATATCAGAACACTTCAGACCAGTGAAGAGTCAAGCAGACCAGCAGAGAAGCTGTGGCCAGGCAGGAGGAGATACAGCCCTGATGCCCTAGTCGCCGTGCAACAGCTGGCTCTCAGCTGGGTTAGGGAAAACCTGATGGTCCACTAGTGATTGTGATGATGTATGTTTCATTTGTAAGACAGCATATAATAGTTTTAAGTTCAGTGGTATTATTTTCAAAAGAGCAAAGCATGTCTAAAGACACCTGATCTCTACATTATTCCACATAGCTCATTAGGGAAGTGGAGAGTCAGCTATACCTTTGATTTGCTCAGGCTGACTGGCCTAATGGTATTAGATCCAACAGGAAGGGTGTCTTTCAAAACCAAATCAAGCAAGTAAAGCTTCAGTGCTCCAAAAAGCAATAAAACTTGCATTTTGTGATAACAATCCAGCAGCTTGATCAACATATGTGTGCAGAACAGAAGCTGTGAGAATTAGATTGTGTGTTTGCAGTAGAAACTTCCAATACCAAGGTATAGGTCCTTACTGAACTTATAACTTTCTTACAGATTGGCTGCTTCAAGAAAGATACTGAGCAGCAAAACAGAACAGAGGCTAGGACACCCTGACTAGGGTAAGAAATTAATCCAGAAGGCTTGAGCAATACCCACCACGATGAAACATCAACAATGTGAGCTTTTGTGAAGGAATCTAAATAAATGTAAATATATAATTAACTTTTTGCTTACTAGTACAACATAATAGGTATCATGAAACAGGAACTGGGGCTTAGTATCCTTTAGATATTTTCTGATAAGGGTTTTTTCTTAAACAAAGCTTTTGTAAGTAGTAAGTAAGGGAAGAAAGAATACAGAGCAGGGTAAGGAAAGCCTGGCATAGGATAAAACAGGTATAACAGCTTCAAGAAATACTGCCCTCCTGTATCCATAGAAATGTACAAAACAATCCTAAAAACGATAGGTTGGTGGTTGACTTCATATGGAAAAATGGATAGCAAGTGCATCATGTAGATTGTAAGCCTGGAGTACTTAGCCAATAGGAAACAGGAAAATAAAAACCTGTGATGGGAGAAAGGGGTATATAATGAGAAGTGTTTCACTCGCATGTATGATGTCTCTCTTACCATAAAAGACTATTGCAGTAACAAAAACTTTGCTGCTTCACTGAGATCTTTGCCTGATTGGAAATTACTGGAGCTGAGCTTTTCTCACAAAGGTGAGGGTTCATTTCTTGATTACAGATGTTTCACAGAAGTGTTTGCTTTCCCCACGAGGTCCCTCCTCTTCTACCCCACCACTACAGCCTTCTTTCTGTGACTTAGATGCTATGTGCACTTGGGACTGGGAGATAGCACAGTGGAAACTCCATCTGTAAGTGCTAGTGGACTCTGACCCTCTCTGTTCTGCTTTGAACAATGTATGCAGAATGCCAAGAGAACCCCTCGGAATCATAGCATCATAGAATCATAGAATCGCTAAGGTTGGAAAAGACCCACAGGATCATCCAGTCCAACCATTCGCCCATCACCAATGGTTCTCACTAAACCATGTCCCTCAACACAACATCTAAACGTTCCTTGAACACCTCCAGGGTCGGTGACTCCACCACCTCTCTGGGCAGCCCATTCCAGTGTCTGACCACCCTTTCAGAGAAGTAGTATTTCCTAATATCCAGCCTGAACCTTCCCTGGTGCAGCTTGAAGCCATTCCCTCTAGTCCTATCACTGGTCACACGAGAGAAGAGGCTGACCCCCAGATCACTACAACCTCTCTTCAGGTAGTTATAGAGAGCAATAAGGTCTCCCCTGAGCCTCCTCTTCTCTAGACTAAACAATCCCAGCTCCTTCAGCCGCTCCTCATAAGGCCTGTGCTCCAGACCCCTCACCAGCTTTGTTGCCCTCCTCTGGACATGCTCGAGGGCCTCGATGTCTTTCTTACTGTGAGGGGCCCAAAACTGGACACAGTACTCAAGGTGCAGCCTCACCAGTGCTGAGTAGAGGGGGACAATTACTTCCCTGTTCCTGTTGGCAACACTATTTCTGATACAAGCCAGGATGCCATTGGCCTTTTGGCCACCTGGGCACATTGCTGGCTCATGTTCAGTCAAGCAGCCAACTTGATGTAACCTGCAAACTTACTGAGGGTGCACTCGATGCCCTCATCCAGGTCATCAATAAAGATACTGAAGAGGACGGGCCCCAGCACTGACCACTGGGGAGTGCCTCTCATGACCAGTCTCCAGCTGGATTTAACTCTGTTCACCACCACTCTCTGGACCTGGCCCTCCAGCCAGTTCCTTACCCAGCAAAGAGTGTACCTGTCCAAGCCATGGGCTGCCAGCTTCTGCAGGAGAATACTGTGGGAGACAGTGTCAAAGGCTTTGCTGAAATCTAGGTAGACTACATCAACAGCCTTTCCCTCATCCACCAGACGGGTCACTAGATCATAGAAGGAGATCGGGTTGGTCAAGCAGGACGTGCCCTTTGTGAACCCATGTTAGCTAGGCCTGATCCCCTGGCTGTCCTGCACATGCCGTGTGATCTCCCTCAAGACAATCTGCTCCATAACCTTCCTCGGCACCGAGGTCAGGCTAGCAGGCCTATAGTTCCCTGGATCCTCCCTGCAGCCCTTCTTGTAGATGGGAGTCACACTTGGCAAACCTCCAGTCTTCTGGGACCTCACCAGTCAACAAGGAACACTGATGGAAAGAGGCTCGGCTATCACCTCCACCAGTTCCCTCAGCACTCTTGGGTGAATCTCATCTGGCCCCATGGACTTGTGGCAGTCCAGTTGGAGTAGTAGATCTCTGACTGTTTCCTCCGGAATTGTGGGGGATTTAGTCTGATACCCAGCCCAGAGTGCCAGGTCAGAGAGTGGAGAAACCTGAGGATAACTGATCTGACTTTTAAAGACACATGTAAAGAAGGCATTCAGAACGTCTGCCTTTTCCTTATCCTCGGTGGTCACATTTCCAACCTCATCCAGTAAAGAATGGAGATTCTCCCTGGTCCTCCTCTTACTGTTGATATACTTGTGAAAGAGTTTCTTGTTCCTTTTTACCCCAGCGGCCAGGTTCTGTTCCAGCTGGGCTTTTGCCTTTCTGATTTTCTCCCTGCACATCTTAACAATTTCTTTGTATTCTTTCTGAGTTATCCATCCCTTCTTCCACAGGAGGTAGATTCTCTTTTTCTCCTGAAGTGTCAAGAATAGATATTTAGAAGGAAGATATTTATCCAATGGACACAGAGTTTCTTTCCACATCCATGCTGTTCTTCTTCCTGCTGAAGTCAGCTCCCACAGAGTGCAGCATTTTGGAATCATGCCTGTATATTCACCACATAGACTGCAACTTCCTTTTACACCATCCTGTGTCAATATACTGCAAGCTATAAGGTAATGCTTTGTGCTGCAGGGAATAGCTGCTAGAATAAGTCATCCTGGTGGAATCCTGGGGAACTTTTCTCTACTTTTCATACTGTAGATGTTGTGGGGTAAGCAGAAAACAAAATCAAAACAAAAAAACCCACCCTCATTAGCTTCTACATGCTCCTGCATGTATAAATGCCAAGTTTGTTAAAATGTCAACATCTGCTAAAGTTCTTGTAACTTCATGCCAAATGGATTTCTCTGTATTTGGGAGACCTTCTGAGGCAACTTTCTGAGGAAGGAAAGGAAGATGTGTAATCACACAGAAACAGTCAACTAATGTCTTGTGTGTGTGTGTGTGTGTTCACAGTGCCACCTAATTCCTGACCAAACAGGATTTTTTACTGTTCCTGAAATCACAGAATCATATAATGGTTTGGGTTAGAAGGGACCTTTAAGATTAAGTAGCCCCCCCAATTTAAGCCTGCTGTGCAATAATAAACTCATTATTAACTTTAAGGGGAAAAAACAAAACAAAGCAAAAAACAAAACAAAACAAAACAACAACAACAAAAAAAAACACCCCCCAAAATCCCCAAAAACCCAGAGTCTTTTTCAACTTTGCTGAGAGAAGAGCTGGAGTGATTCTGGGACTACTGTCCCCTGCAGCCAGTCTCCCAGTTTTGGGATAGTTCCAAGAAGGAATTAAAACAGTTTGAGGTATGTAACATCCTCATATCACAAAGACAACTTCATGCAGGAAACCACAGCCAACATCCCTCTTTGCTGAAATGTAACTCATTTTTATAAGCAGCAGATGGCACTCTTTAGATTAACTTGCTCTAAATAATTTTATATTAATATAAAAACATACGTTTACATACACACAGATATTGGTTTCTTAAACCAAAAAATTCCATTTATTTGATGATTGACGTTAGATGCAGGAAAAGAAAAAAGAAAAAAAGAAAGCAAGCTAAGAAACAAAACATAGAATCATAGAATGGTTTGGGTTAGAAGGGACCTTTAAGATTGTCAGCTTCCAACCCTCCTGCTATAGACAGGGACACCTCTGACTAGACGAGGTTGCTCAAAGCCCCATCCAGCCTGGCCTTGAATGCTTTCAGGGAGGGGGCATCCAAATCATTTCTGGGCAACCTGTTCCAGTTTCTCACCACCCTACACAGTAAAGAATTTCTCTTAATATCTAGTCCCACATCTACCCTCTTCCGGTTCAAAACCATTTCCTCTTGTCCTGTCACTACGTGCCCTTATAAGAGAGTCCATCTCCAGCTTTCCTGTAGGCCCCATTTCAGGTACTGGAAGGCTGCTGTAAGGTCTCCTCAGAGTCTTCTCTTCTCCAGGCTGAAGAGTCCCAACTCTCTCAGCCTGTCCTCATAGAGGAGGTGCTCTAGTCCTCTGATCATCTTTGTGGCTCTCCTCTGGACCTGCTCCAACAACAGCTCCAAACAAAGACTGAGGACAAATTTTAATCTAGAATTTCCAGGGTTTCATGGTTTCACTGTGACATTTCCAGTTTTCCTATCCATCTTTTTAACTCCATGTGTAAAAAGATTTCTGCTTTCTCCATCTTATCCTCCAGCTACATCTTTCAGGACTACTACATGACCTAGATAGATGAAAACACTCCCAGACAGCCAAAGAACAAGCCTTTATCACAGGTTCTCTACAACATGTTCCCAGTAATATATGTCCGAGGTAATTTATTTTGTTCTATCAACCTTTAAAGAGGGTGATGTTTACAAGAATAAGCACAAACTCACAGAAGAAGGGTCTATACCAGAACTGTACCTTTGCTTGATCTGTTTCCTGCCTCCTCTTCTTCTTACTCTTTGGCTTCTAACATAGCTGCTGCCAGAACGCTTCGTGCATTCATTATATAACAAACATCACTTTGCACTATTTCTATCTTCAGCAAGGTATTTAACACTCAACAACACCCAATGTCCTGTTATGAAACTTAGAAAGTGAAGGGTAGATGAGTGGACACTGAGGTGGATTGAGAACCAGCTGATTAGCGGAGCTCAGAGGGTTGTCATCAGCAGAACAGAATCTAGCTGGAGGCTTGTAAATAGCAGTGTTCCACAGCGGTGAGTGCTAGGTCGAGTGTTGTTCGACATCTTCATCAGCAACCTGGATGAATGAATAGAGTCCACCCTCAGCAAGTTTGCTGATGATACAAAGCCGAGAGGAGTGGCTGACACACTGGAAGGCCGTGCTGCCATTCAACAAGACCTGCACAGTCTGGTAAGTTGGGCAGAGAGGAACCTGACGAGGTTCAACAGGAGCAAGTGAAGAGTCTTGCACCTGGGGAGGAATAACCGCATGTATCAGTCCAAGTTAGGCGCTGACCTGCTGGAGAAGAGCTTTGCAGAGAAGGACTTGACTGTTCTGATTGGCAACAAGTTAGCCATGAGCCAGCAGCCTGCCTCTGTGGACAAGAAGGCCAAGGGTATCCTGGCATGCATTAAAAAGAAAGTGGCCAGCAGGTTGAGGGAGGTGATCTTCTCTTGCTACTCTGCCCTGACGAGTGCACATCTGGAATACTGTGTCCAGTTCTGGGCTCCCCGGTTCAAAAAAGACAAGGAATCTCCTAGAATGAGTCCAGTGGAGGGTAACAAAGATGATTAATGGCCTGGAGCATCTCCTTTATGAGGAAAGGCTGAGAGACCTGGGACTCTTCAGTCTGGAGAAGAGAAGGCTGAGAGAGGTTCATATAACTGCTTATAAATATCTAAAGTGTGGGAGTCAGTTGATGAGACTCTTTTTGGTGGTGAGCAACTGTAGAACAAGGGGCAATGGGCAGAAACTGGAACACAGGAAGTTCCATGCTAATGCAATGAAGAACTTATTCACTGTTAGAGTGATGGAGCACTGGAAGTCTAGAAGTCTCTTCCAATCCCTACAATTCACTGATTCCATGATTTTGAGTGAAGTTGGTGGTTTGAAGTTCCTGTTCCTCTCTGGTTACACACACAGAATACACACAAAATAGCCCGGCTTGGAAGGGACCTCAAGGATCATCAAGCTCCAAACCCCCTGCCACAGGCAAGGCCACCAACCTCCACATTTAATACTAGACCAGTCTGCCCAGGGCCCCATCCAGCCTGGCTTTGAACACCTCCAGGAATGGGGCATCCACAACCTCTCTGGGCAGCCTGTTTCAGCACCTTACCACTCTCATAGTAAAGAACTTTTCCCTGACATCCAACTTAAACCTTCCCTCCTTCAATTTCAAATCATTTCCCCTTGTCCTGTTGTTATGTACTCTTTCAAAGAGTTAACTCCCCTCCTGTTTATAGGCTTCCTTTAGGTACTGAATGGCTGCATTGAGGTCACCCCGCAGCCTTCTTTTCTCCAGGCTGAACAAGCCCAGCTCCCTCACCCTGTCTTCATAGGGGAGGTGCTCCAGCCCTCTGGTCACCTTTGTGACCCTCCTCTGGACCCTCTCCAACAGCTCTCTGTCTTGTCATTCTTGTACTGAGGGCTCCATACCTGGACACAGTACTCCAGATGGGGCCTCACAAGAGCAGAGTAGAGAGGGAAAATCACCTTCCTGCTGGAAGTTGTATACTTCCAGCCCATAATCACATACATTTCTAGAGACTTCATTTTCTGGATGAAGAGTCCCACCTTTCTGCAGCTGTGCAGTGTCCCAGTATTGTGAGAGGTAGATTGTGTTTTCGCAGTAGAAGTTTCCAATATTTTCTGTATATAGTGTAGGCCTTTAGTAAGCTTATAACCTTCTTGTGAAACAGTTCACTTTTTACTCTGTTCAGCAAGATTGGCTGCAATCTGACTCGGGTAGGACTGAGACAGGCACAAGATAAGGTAGATATGCAGAGTGGAGAGAGCCTAGCACGGGACAGAATGAACGTGCTCACTCTTGGAAACATTGCCCTCCTATCTCCTTGGGAAAGTACAAAATATACCAAAAAACAACTATTTCTCCCTTTCCAATAGGGAGCATGTGCCCATTATTGCAATAATGAATAAACTTTGCTGTTATCACTAAGATGTTTGCCTAACCTGATATTTTTGACTGTGAATGTTTCTCACAGTATGACTCAACAGGGTGAGCTTGTCAGCCCTTCCCGTTTCTGCACTGGGTCTGGCTGTTTCTTCTGGCCAGGATATGCAGTGCTGCAAATGGGCATCTGATCTGAAGATCTTGCTGGGCTTTTTCTTAGGCCTAGGGAAACTCCAAAATTCAGCCCTTTCTCTCAGCAGCTCAGACCAAAGCTCTGCTTTTGTTAGAATTCACAACACAATTGGGAAAATAAACCACATGTTGGTTTGTTGCTTTTGACTGGATTTTTTGCTGAAAAAAAAAAAAAAACCAGAACAAAAAACAAAACAAAACAAAACAAAAAAACAAAAAAACCTAACCACTATTATTTTTAAATTTGCATTTTTGAATTTCTCTTTCAAGGAGCTTTTCTGTATTCATGGCAATCTGGAGAGAATGTTAGTTCCATCTGCAACACCACATGCATTTTGACCCTGCTGAGGTCCTTGTAAGACAGAGATGCTTAGCTGATGCACTCTTGAGAGCCACGAGTAAATCCAGAAAGATGGCCAAACCAACTTAATTCTCTTTCTGTGGCTGAAGTTGTGATGCTTATCTGTCTTGTGATGCTGCATACTCATATAGTGAACAAATGCTTGCATGTTGTTAAGGAAAACCTGCGTGTTGGTGCCATGGTCTGACAAACCCAGTACAACAGCAAATCCTTTCTGCAAGCAGACTGTCTCAGTGATATTGAGATGCCAGCTACACTATGCCTGTGCTGGGGGAGGTGGATTTGCTTATGTGGTTTAATAGATGCATCAGTCATTTGCAAGTGAATTAATATTCAGTGCATGCAAGATGATCTCAGTGATGCCATTGCATGGAAATGGAATAACTAATTCTGCTTCCCATTTATACCTCTATCAGGGCTTATAATCACAGATGTTCAAAATCAGGTGCTCTGTTGTACAGCAGGAAATATTCTAGGAAAATGATTCATAGCAATTATTTACAAGCAAAGAGTATGCTTCGAGTCTCTGTTGGCAGTTTGAATCTATGGCTTTTACATTTGTCATGTGATTTACAAAGATGTAAAACAACTGAAAAGAGAAGCTGGCAAATATGTTTTATACAGCAGCATTCCCTTCTTTCTTTCTTGTTGTCTTGTGTGGAGCGTTTTACGGAAAAAAAGCTGGAAGTCTTTATCCTAGATCAAATCCAGTGTGCAAAAGATAATTGTGATGCTGTTAGCATCTTCATTTCTGATGAAGTTTTGTAGATTTATTTTCAATTTAGATTTTATGAAAACAGCTTTATTGAGTTATTTTTAGCCTAAAAGCTTCAAGTAACAAAATGCAATTCCTGAAAGAAGTCAAGAATGCCTTTGCAGTATAGCCATAAATCTCAAGAGCATCCTCTGCAGCAAACAAAAGTATCAATGCAGGGATGTTCAGTCCATAGCTTGTGGACTGAGTGCATCCCAGGACAGTTAGTAATGCAGCCTGCACATTGCTGTTGCACCATTATGGTGGCAGCTCTGCCCCACCCAGCCCAGCCCTCGGTGCGTACCCATTGCTCAGCAACAATAAAACACTGGTGCACAATTGGCACTGTCCATGCTGAAACCAAAACACAGAGAAGGCACAGTGCAGTGCCAACTCAACTTATAGCAAATAATTGTTTGCATTTTGATACACTGGCTAAACACAGTCCTGTGAGCAGTGAAAAATAGGCAGCCTTGCTTTTCCTTTTGACAAAGAAATTTGAAAACAGGTTTCAAGATTAAAAAAAAAAACAAACAACTTTTTTTTTGTGTGTGCATTTGTGACTCCATTTTCAGTCAACATAAATACACTACCTGCAAATTTTCAAATGGGGTCTATAGGGTTGTAATCAGATATTCAACTCAAAAATTTGATCGCATCTCATTACCAGACTCTTATAAGTCCTGTCTTATCCGAGGAAAAAGTATCCCTTGCTTCACAGTCATGCTTTATTACCTTCACAGTCATACCTTATTATTACCTGGCACTGCATTTTGAAAGGAGGTACATTTGTGAACAACTATTTTCAAGAGTGAAATACAGAAAGAGTAAAAATTCATCAAAAATCTCCGAGGAACACCCTGAGAGCTCACTAGGAATTGCAGCTACTTCTATTGAACCATACTGATGCATTAGTTTCACAAAAACAAGGTAAAATATCCCACTAATTTTATGGTTTTGTCACTCTTTCTCTTTTTTTTTATGTTTTAAAACAGAGACACTGTGAGGTTCAATCAAGCCTACTCACCAAGGTAAGGTAAAACCCTAACTGTGGAAGACATCTCTGAAGAAATACTTCGTAAAACATCACGTCACCCCTTTTGTCTCTATCCAGGAAGCATTCTACTCCTGTCTGTGCTGCATCTCCACTCTGCTCTCACGCTGAACACCAGCAGCCCCATCCCGGGCTGCACACAGCACTGCACACAGCACCCCAAATGTGTGGCTGTGGATAAAGATCCAGCTGCTGTGCTGTCACCCTTTAATCGTGGAAATATCAGCAGTCAGCTGCAGGAAGCAAAGTGTCTGCCTGTATAAGAAACATGACAATCCATGGACATAGTAGATGAGGTAGTCACAACTTAAATGTAATTCCTATGTACACACACAGCATGGAATCAAGCTGCCAATCTTGTTAAACAATGGCAGGGAACACTGTCCAGAAATAAATTTACACAGGGCTGCAGATTCATCTGGGCATCAGGGCTACAGATCCTGTCCTCAGTGTATCATTATAAAATGCAGTGAATCTCTATAGACAAATGCAGAGATGTAATTGGGACTGGGACAGAGTACAAATTAGATCTGAAAATTTTCTTCTGCATCTATGTTTTATGACATGATGAGATTGTTTCAGTAGCAAGCAGAGATTAAAAACAAACAAAAAACCCCCCAAAACCCTCTTCTTGCTCATTTGTTAGTGGAGTTTTTACTTTATTTTATTTTATTTTATTTTATTTTATTTTATTTTATTTTATTTTGTTCTGTTTTATTTTTTATTTGACTAGCATACCAACTCACTGTTTTGGAAGGACCAGAGTGATAAGGAGATACTACTTGCTCTGCACATGCACACAACAAATAGATAGGGAAAAGATGACTAAGTATATAAAAACAATCCAGACCCTGAAAGTCGTTAAACTGCAAATGGTTGGCAGCTTAGAGACTATTCCAAAGACTATCACAAGTATATAGTGCTATCTACTTACCTTGTAATCACTATCTGTTGGGAAAAATTTTGCTTGAGTAGGCTTGCTCAATTATCTTTATGCCAAAAAGAGACAGAGAAGAGTCTTTAGCTTTCTTTATTCAAATAAAGGGACAGACGCAAAGTATGAAGGGTTATAGCCTTCTTTTATCCTAACTAACATCATAAAACCATGACAGACCACTGGGGGACACCGCTCATCACTGGCCTCCACCTCGACATAGTGCAATTCAATACAACCCTCTGTCTGCAGCCTTCCAACCAATTCCTTAGCCACCAAATAGTCCACTCCTCAAATCTGTATCTCCCCAGCTTAGCGAGAAGGATGTGGTGGGGTATCATGTCAAAAGTGTAATGGTTTTATGATTTTTGATTATTGGTATTCTACATCATAACATCATGTAGTACACTGTGAGTTAAAGAGTTAATGATCTAGTTCTGGGCACCTGTCCAGAAGAGAAGAACTACATGTCCCAGAGGACTTTGCATTCAGAGAGGAGATATAACCCCTGGCAAGGTCATGATACCTTCCCTTTTCTTTGGCTGTCCTCCCTGCTGCTTGACCTGACTGTGCGTCTCACCTCAGTGTTGTGATGAGGCCGTCGCACCTTTTGGACACTCTCTCTCACTATATTTCATTTATTAGTGTCAATTCTAATTATATTGTATTATAGTGTGTTATCTTGCATTCCAATACCATATTTAGTAAATTAGTTTATCTGTCCTCAGATTGTTGCTTCTGTTTTTAATTATTTTGTGGTCCCCTGTTTCCCCTTTCTGGAGGCATGGATTCACAAATCCCTCTGCCCCGCTAACCACAGAACCGGGCCAAACCAGCCCGTAAACCATTGACAAAAGGCCTTGCACAAAGTCCAGGTAGATGACATTGGTCACCTTCCCTCTGTCCACCAATGTCGTCACTCCATCATAGGACACCAGATTGATCAGGTACAATCTTTCCTTGGTCATCATTCCCCTAGACTCATGTCTAGGGAGCCTGGTTTTATCCCTTTCCCCCTTCATATCTAGTTTAAAGCTCTCTCAACAAGTCCTGCCAGCTCCTGGACTAGGATCTATTTCCCCCTTTGGGACTGGTGAGATCCATCAGTAGTCACCATACCAGGCACGGAGTAAACTATCCTGTGGTCAAAAAAAACCCTCAAAAATTCCTGGGATTGCACCAGCCTCTCAGCCATGTATTTATGAGATGGGCTTTCCTGCTCCTCTCAGCATCCTTCCATGCCACTGAAGGAACAGAGGAAAATACAACGTGTATGACTGTTCTGTCCTGTCCATTAACTGCTGCAATCCCCTGAAGTCCTTTTTGATGATCCTCAGCCTTCTTGCAGCAACTTCATCATTGCTGGCCTGAACTATCAATTAAGGACAATAATCAGAGGGGTGAATCAGACTAGCAAGTTTCCTAGAAATATCCAGGCCTCAGGGAGGCAGCACACTTCTCTACAGGTAGGGTTTGGCTGACATATAGGCCCCCCCGTTTCTCTGAGAAGGGAGTTGCCTATGACAATCATCCTTCTTGGCGGAGGCAGTCTTGAGGTATGGAGTCGACCGCCTCACCCTAGACAACATCGTAGGTGGACCTCTGTCAATGGTTTACAGGCTGGTTTGGCCCGGTTCTGTTACTACTGGGGCAGAGGGATTTCGCAAAATCCGCGCCTACAGTAAAGGAAACAGAGGCAATGATCTGAGGAGAAACAAACTAATTTACTAAATATAGTATTGGAATGCAAGATAACACACTATAATACAATATAATTAGAATTGAAACAAATAAATCAAATATAATGAGAAAGTATCTGAGAGCTGTAGGCCTTACAGTAGTGCTGAGGCGATGCGTGCAGTCGGGACGAGCAACAGCGAGGAGAGCTGAGGGAAGAAGAGATATCAGGCGACCTTGCCAGGGGTTATATTCCCCCTCTGACCACAAAGCCCCCTGGGTATGTAGTTCTTCACTTCCGGACAGGTGCCCAGAACTGAAGCATTAACTCTTTAACTCCCCGTGCACTACATGATGTTATGATGTGGAATACCATGACAACCTCCCACCACATCTGCATTCACCTCTCCCTCATGTTCCAGAGCCTCAAACCTATTATGCAGGGGCACTTGGAGAACTGAGGCAGGTTGGCACTGAGACTGAGGCACTGTATCTATGTCATAGAATCATAGAATCATAGAATCACTAAGGTTGGAAAAGACCCACAGGATCATCCAGTCCAACCATTCGCCCTTCACCAATGGTTCTCGCTAAACCATGTCCCTCAACACAACATCCAAATGCTCTTTAAACACCACCAGGCTCGGTGACTCCACCACCTCTCTGGGCAGCCCACTCCAGTGTCTAACCACCCTTTCAGAGAAGTAGTATTTCCTAACATCCAGCCTGAATCTTCCCTGGCGCAGCTTGGGAAGCCATTCCCTCTAGTCCTATCACTAGAAACACGAGAGAAGAGGCTGACCCCCAGATCACTACAACCTCCTTTCAGGTAGTTATAGAGAGCAATAAGGTCTCCCCTGAGCCTCCTCTTCTCTAGACTGAACAACCCCAGCTCCTTCAGCCGCTCTTCATAAGGCCTGTGTTCCAGACCCCTCGCCAGCTTTGTTGCCCTCCTCTGGACACGCTCCAGGGCCTCGATATCTTTCTTACAGTGAGGGGCCATCGATGAAGATGCTGAAGAGCACCAGTCCCAAGACCAACCTTTGCGGGACACAGCTTGTGTCCAGCCTCCACCCTGACACAGAACAATTGATCACAACCCTTCGGCTGCGATCCACCAACCAGTTCTTAATCCATCGAACAGTCCATCCTTCAAATCCGTATCTCTCCAATTTGGAGAGAAGGATGTGATCAGGAACCATGTCAAAGGTCTTGCACAAGTCCAGGTAGATGACATCCACCGCCCTTCCCCCATACACGAAAGCCATCACTCCATCATAGAAGGCCACCAGATTTGTCAGGCAAGATCTGCCCTTGGTGAAACCATGCTAGCTGTCTCGTATCACCTCTTTATCTCATATATGCCTTAACAAAGCTTCTAGGAGGATCTGCTCCATGATATTCCCAGGCACAGAGGTGAGGCTCACTGGCCTGTAGTTTCCTGGGTCATCCTTTCTCCCTTCCTTGAAAATGGGAGTAACATTTCCCTTCTTCCTGTCACCGGGGACTTCACCAGACAGCCATGATTTTTCAGGTATGATGGAGAGCGGCTCGGCAACCACATCAGCCATCTCTTTCAGAACCCTAGGATGGATATCATCCGGCCCCATGGACTTGTACACATTCAGTTTCATGAGGAGGCCTCGGACTCGTTCCACTGTTACAGTGGGACAGAAACTGCTCCCCACACCCACACCTAGAACTTCAGGGTCTTGGCAGACATGGGGAGCCTGACCACCAGTGAAGACTGAGGAAAAGCACTTACTGAGTTCCACAGCTTTTTCCATGTCTGAAGAAGCCAGTTCTCTGTCTTCATTTATCAGAGGGGAACACTCTCCTTGGCCTGTCTCCTCCTGCCTATGTACCCGTAGAACCCCTTCTTGTTACCTGTCACATCTCATGCCAAGTTCAACTCCATCTGTGCCTTGGCTTTCCTGATCTTACATCTACCCATGCAGACAATGTCCTTATATTCTTCCCAGGCTACACAACCCTGCTTCCACTTCCTGTACATTTCCCTCTTTTCCCTCAGTTTAAGCTGCACAGCCACATCGGTCACCTACCTCCCCTGCTTTACCTCTTTTGCTGGGGAGAGCCATTGCACTTGCAGAAGTGTGTCCTTACAGAGCTGCCAGCTCTGTCCTGTTCCTAAGTCCTTAAGGAGAGTTTCCCAGGTGATCCCATCCAGCAGTTCGTTGAGCAGCTGCAATTTTATTCTCCTGAAACACAGGGTCCTGACACTGCTTTTTGCCGGGCCCGCATTCCTCCAGATCGTGAACTCCACCAGGGCATGATCACTACAACCCAGGCTGCCTCCAATCTTAACCTCTCTAATGCTCTCCTCTGCATTGGTGAGCCCTGGGTTCCCCAAGGCTTCACCTCAGGTTGGTCCATCTAATACCTGGACTAGGAAGTTATCCTCAGCAGACTCCAGGATTGTCTGCCACCCACTGTGCCACTATCTCAGCAGATATCCGGGTGGTTGAAATCTCCCATCAGGACAAGAGCCTGCGAATGTGACACTTCCTGCAGCTCAAGCAAGAAGGCCTCCATCAACATACTCCTCATGACCAGTGGCCTGTAGCAGACCTCAACCACTAGATGCCCTTTACTGGAGTGATCCCTGATTTTAACCCACAAGCTCTCAACCTGGTGGCAACTATTCCTCAGACACAGCTCTTCACTATCTATCCACTTCCTAACATAGAGAGAAACTCCCTGTCCCCTCCTACTCTGTCTATCCCTTCTGAAAAGCCTGTAGGCCTCAATCACAGTATGCCAGTTGAGAGATTTGTCCCACTATGTTTCCGTGATAGCAATCAGATCACCATTTTTCCAAGCCCATCATGGTTTCTAGCTCCTCCTGCTTATTTTCCATGGTGCGTGCATTAGAGTAGAGACACTTCATCTGGGCTTCCTGGCACACTACCTCTCCAGAGGGATCCTTGTTCAAAGCTCCAGAAGAAATCTGAAGTTTTCCCTCACTGCTTCCAAGCAGGACATGAGAAGGCTCCAGATGGAGTGTTGGCAATGTTACCTCCTTTGAGGAGTTCCCAGAAGATCCTTCAGGACAGTTTGGAGGTTTTTCCCTGCAGTCTCCTATAATGACAACATACCCAAGCCCTTCTCCGTCCCATTGACCTCCACCCTCTTCAGCCATCAAATCTAGTTGAAATTTCTGAACTACTCACTCCATCCTAGCAAGTGCCATTTTATCCCCCTCCCCCTTCATACCTAGTTTAAAGCTCTCTCAACAAGCTCTGCCAGCTCCTGGGCTAGGATCTGCTTTTCCCTCAAAGACAGGCGAGACCCATCCACAGCCATCAGGCCAGGCACTGAATAAACAGCCCCATGGTCAAAGAACCCAAAGTTCCTGTGGTGGCACCAGCCTTTCAGCCACTTATTCAAAGCCTGTGTTTTCCCAGACTGCTCTGTATTCCTCACCACCCCAGAAGGGAGAGAGGAAAATATTACTTGCACTCCCACCCCCTTAATCAACCACCCTATATCCCTGAAATCTCTTTTGAGGGTTTTCAGGCTTCCTTGAGCAATTTCATCACTGCATGTCTGAACTATTGTCAACAGTTTGTGGGCTGGTTTGGCCTGGTTCTGTGACCAGCAAGTCAGGGGGACCCACAGACCAATGACCTGGGAAAGGGGAAAGGGTAGGGAGAGGGCCTAAAGACAAAACAGCGGCAATGATTTGAGGAGAAACAAACTAATTTACTAAATAAGATATTGAAATGCAAGACAACACACTATAATACAATATAATACAATGTAATTTGAACTGGAACTAATAAATCAAATAAAATGAGAGAGTGCCCAAAAACCTAAGGCCTTACTCTAAGTAAGCTGAGGAGATGTGGCTGGGAGCAGAGATGAGCCAGAAGATCAAAAAGGAGAGGTCAAGTGATCTACAGTTTTTATCTTTCCCTCTGAGTGGGGACGGTAACAGAACAGTGAACAGTCCTCAGGGAGATGTAGTTCTTCTCTTCTGAGACAGGTAGCTGGAACTATCCACAATCCATGGAACTGGATCATTAACTCGTTAACTCCCAGTGCACTACATGATGTTATGATGTGGAGTACCAATAACAAAAACCATAAATCCATGACAACTATCAGTAATGGGTGGTAATCAGAGGAGTGAACCAGACCCAGGAGTTTTTTGGTGATGTCCTTGACCCAGGCCCCAGGCTGGCAGCACTCCTCCCTACAGGTTGGATTGGGTCTGTGTCTGTGTATGGGATCCTCTGTTCCCTTGAGAGGGGAATCACCCACCACAATTATCCTCCTGTCTTTCCTGCAGAGGCAGTCAGTCTCAAGGTATGGGGATGACCGCCTCACCTCCTAGGCGGATCCTCCCTCAACTCCCCACTCAGTTTTCAGCGCCACAAACCTATTGCTTAGGGGGACGGTAATTTTCCAAAGAGAGAAGTACCTCCTGCTGGGATTGGACCTGAAGTTGGTTGGTCAGAGCATGGCTGATCCCCTGGTGGTCTCCTAATGTGCTCCAACTGTGAGATTATCCAGGTGATTCATAAAAACAGACTGGCCAGTCCCATCCCTGGAGCCACAGAAATTTGAAGAGCACACTGCATAATAAAGCCTTTTTTTAAGGAAAAAAAAGATCAAGATTTAAATATTCAAAAGCATCCATACATGCACACACTCAAAAAAGCAGTCCTCATCTGGCAAGGCTCTTTTAATGTTGTACTTTTACCAAACCACAGTACATACTTCAAATAAGGCCTAACAGATTATACTCTTGATAAATTTACAAACAGTTTATTTTCTTTAAAGAGATCATATTATTTTTATCAGTCTTGTGTATTTCAATGAATTATATGTTTATTCAAGCATAACATAGCAAATGTAGTCATAAATCTGTAGACTAAATGTCTATAACAGAGGAATCTCAGATACAGTATACTTTCAGATTAGGATTTGTTTTAATATACAAGTTTTTGTTTAAATAGGGTAACTGTCATATCCTGATTATGCTTTCTCTTCCCATGGAAAAGTTGTGCTCAAGAAAGAAAGCTGTTGACTAGACAAACTGTAGATGGACACCATCTTGGTTTACCCACCAGAAACCTGGGCCAGCTTTGTAAGCACACAAACTTAGGACCAACTCTCAGCCTGCTGATTTGGAAGGAATGTGTGGGAGACTGGCTTAGCTTTTCTGATAGCTGATGACCCTGGTTCTGTCCTGGGTACAGACTGCCTTACAGCAGTAGGGGTGAGATAGGAAAGCACAACCACATTTCTATCTCTAAAAAGGAGCTCAGGTTACTGAGAGCAGGCTTGTACACATGGCATACTGAGGATATTAAAAAAAAAAAAAAAAAAAAAAAAAAAAGAGTAAGAGAAAAGAGGAAGTAAAGTAGCCTGCCTCAGTAGCAATTTTGGCAATGTTTTGTTACTGTTATGTTTATGAATGTAATTCAGAATCCTTATTCATGTCCTTGTCTTGGCTGGGCCCCTTTCCTGCCTGAGAGGCTATATCTGTAGGCCAGTGATTAGTAGCTTACTATCTCGTTGAGCAAAGCTAGAGAAATAGCAGTACCTCAACAAAGTGTGAACAGCTGAATAGATTGCTAAAAGACATTGTATACTAAGGTCCTCAGTTGTTGATCAACAACATGGGCTGTGCAAAGCAGGTGCTTCTGTCGTGTTACATGGCACAGATGGCTTAAATCTGTCTCTCAAAGACTTAAAGAAAAGTTCCTGCTTGAGCCCAATGTGTCCCTGCCAGAAAATCAACAAGGAAAAAAAAAAAAAGATACTGAGACAAAAACCAAACCAAACCATGCAAATTATAGCTGAGTAATAAAAATTAAAACCAAATCCCCACCCACTTGCTGCAGAACCAGCCATTCTCTAGCTCCTAAATAATTAGAATTTGGCAATAATTACCATGCACAAAGTAAAGGCCACTTATAAAACATCTCCATAAAAATATCTATTTATTTCTATATCTGTATTTATATATGTCAGTAAGAAACTTCACACTGAGCACATCCCAAGCACTCTGTAGCAGCAAGAATCTGTTTAATCCCCATGAAATTAAGCACTGTTAGGGCTAAATTCCACATGTAGGTCAGTACAGATAATTGCCAGTAGACTTCTGTTAATTAGCATTAGTCAGATGGGGTAGCAGCATCAAGGAGCTGAAGCCTTTCAGGAATATCATGCCAAACTACGGTTTTGTATCAGAGGAACTACACGGGCTTTGGCAGCTCAATGCACAGAAGGGGTCACTAGGACTGAAGATATTTTGTATCACACCTGCACAGCCTGCAGATGGGTCTTGAGCTACTGAAGAGTAGAGCAGAATGAAAGATACTCCTTAACAAAACAGGAGAGGGATGTACTGTGTGGATTTGTGGAAAGCCAGTTCTTTGTGCTTCAGTAACTTAACAGGAATTAAGTGATACCATAATCTTTATTTAAACATGACTTTGATCCCATATCTTAATTAGGTGAGGTTTCAACAGATTTGACACAACGTAGGAGTGACAATGGAGTTAAGTACAGTATCTCAGAAACTCCAAATGCATGAAGCAGGTATTTCCCTCCCCCCCCCCCTCCCCCCCCATGATATGCTGGTCCAGTGAAAATAAGATTCTTTAACAACAGGTGTTGTTTCTTAGATATGCTAATAATAAAATTTTTAAGGATAGTAATTTGTTGCCTCTTTTGAGATGACTTTTAGAACCCCCATGTAACTGAAAACACCAGAAGCAATGGTTTCTTAATGTCACTGTGCGTACTCCTTTGGAGGATACACTGGCTTTGTATATGTGCAAGACATAGCAAAAGCAGAAAGGAAAGAGAAAGCTGAGAGTTCATTCTGACATCCTGTGGCTTTTTGTACATTTTTGTATCTTCCTTAAAATGTATTTTGCTACTCATTTACTTTAGCATTTATATAATGGGAAAAATATGAAAAACAACAAAAAGGGAATGCTCAGTGGAATGAGGTGCAGGTGCATTGTTTTTAGACACTCTTTGCCAGATAGTGCCATCATTTTGGAACACATACAAACAAGTTATAAAAGAGTGCTGCAGCTGGCAAAAAATACTACTTTCAATCACTAAGTACTATAAGCAGATAAAACCAGCTGCAAATATAGCACATGACAGGCATTCAGTGTTATACAACTTCCCAACAAAACAGCCACATTTTGGGAGGTGAGTGTTGCTGTGAAGGAACTACATATTCTGACAGGAAAAGGTGATGAATTTATCAGTGAGAAGAATCATTTCTGAAGCAGAGGAAGAGATGGAAACAAACAAGAACTGTTAGCCAAGTTCTTTCCATGCTGACCTTGCAGTGGTGGATAAGAACTTAGGAAACACGGAGATGCTGCATGTATACTGAGATCTTACTCCTACATACTAGCAGAAACAAAAGCGTAACACTCTGTGTTTCAGGATGTGCATCAAAGGGGATTTCTCTTTGTTCCATGGCCCTGTTGCAGTTCATGCAGTTTCAGGACTAAAGGTGGTGTTAGTGCAAGTTACACAAGAAAGCTCTGCAGGTGGCCCTTACATTGTAACAAAAGCAGTCTACAGCTACCTGATGACACAGTGTCCAGTCCTTCCAATAAAGTCCATACTTTATGAAGGCAAACCATACCTTTATTTTTAAACATGTAACTAAAACAGACCTTTAAGACAAAACAGTAATGGGTTTGGGGCTAGCTTGTGCATGTTTATTGGCTGTGCCAAGGTCAGTTTGTTCCAGTAAGACATTAACTGTAAGATGTACAGTTTAGGTAAACTTGTCTTTACTAACCAACTTTATTTACCTTACATACATGCACATGGCTTGAAAAAAAAAAAAAAGTACACAAACTTGACTCACCCAGTTGCTAGCCTAAGCCAAGATTATATCTGAGAGAGCTGTTAGGCTGGGAATTTCCTCTGTATAGCCTGCTTCAGCCTGACTTGGTTTACCTAAAGTTATTGCTTTATTGCTGACTCAAGGGTCTCATATCCAGATGTTTCTTCCAAAAAAACACACACACAAAAAAAAACAAAAACCGAAGAAAACAGTGGAAGCAGTGGAAGCATACACAGCCATTATTAGAAGCTGCTGTATCACAGAAAGGACATAACTAACTTTGTTACTTGGTTTAAGAATATTTGCAGAGTATTCTAATCTGAACTTCTTCTTCATACAAGCAGTTCTGGTTGTGCTTTATTATACCATATGGAAAAATAACTTAACTTTTCCTATATCATGTTTGGAAAATGGAAAAGTAGTCAAAAGAAACAATTACATGTGCAGTAATCTACTGAAATTTTTTCCTTTCTTCTTTTACTTTTTAACACAAATTGATTTAAAACAAACAAACAAACAACAACAAAAAAACCTTATCTGCCACTTCTCTTCCTGGTTCTTAAGTGGTGGCCCTAATCAGGATTTTGAGCATAGCGCTTCCAGAAGTCTGCTTCTATGTGAAAGTCAGAGCTTAATTTACAAATGTTAGAGATTGTTAAGTGCTTTTTGGTAACTAGGCCCAGGTCAGCTGTCACTTGAAGTACCATATGAAATACAGTAGGGTAAAGTCTGTCTCCAAAATTGCATTTAATTTCAAGAATGAAGCATTCTGCTAGTACTGTGGGCTTAGGGATTTGAAGAAATTTGGTATATAACTTTTTAATTCATCATATTTTAATGTTGTACAGGCAACAATTGCTCCAGAGCTTTGGACTTCACAACCAAAATAGCCGTGTTTCAGGCCCATATGGTTTTAGCCTCACTGAAGCACACATGGTGACAATAAGAAAAAAATTGTTCAGTGTCACAGTGTACAAGTATCAGAATGGCTTTAAACTTAAACGTTCGCTCCCTTCTTTTTCCTCTAGGACCTTTCCATACAAATGACAGATGTTCTTTAAGAATGTGTGACTCTATCCCCTTCTAGAGGTTTCAAGAGCAGTACAAATGAACAGTCAAAACATGGTCACAAGGCATAACTGGACCTTGCCACAATTATACATCCCACAAAGCAGGTCCTGGTTAGGACCAGGGCTTTAGAGTGGGGTTAAGGCAATTCACACTGCAGAAAAAGAAACAGGTTAGGACAGTCCCAGCCTCTGATTCTGGACGTTGTTGCATCCTCTGCTTCTTTGCCTGGAATATTCTTATTCAAATGCACTAAATGTAGCACTTTTATAAAATGCTGCACATAAAAAAAAAAAAAAAAAATTAAAGCCTGATAAGGTAGTTTATTAAAAAAAAACATGCAAATCTGTTGAACTAGATGCACATTTTTCTTGATGAATTCAGTAAAAGGCTCACATTCATAGAGGAAAGGACAGTTATGGTAGGACAGGGAGGCAAACCACTCCCAGCCATTTTTAGTATGTAACTCTTGTGAAGCTGGCAATGCCACTGAATTTGCAACAAACATTAGCAGAAGTGGCACTAGCCTGCGTGCTGCTATCAAAAGAATCAGAAATAGGAAAAGCTCAGTCATTCTGATTCCATCAAAACTCTGTGCTCAGACTCAGTGCACTTCAATGGATAGATTTACCCTGCTCAGAATTCTCATCTGTAACACACAGTCAGAGCTGCCTGATACACAAGGAATGTACACAGATTTTAATAATTCATCCCTGGTTTCCGTACCCTCTCTCTTTACAGATAATTGTGCTGTGAAGTTCTTTTTTATTTTATATTTTTTTCCATGTACTTAGAGTCTTTTTTATGAGGCCTCTCCAACTTGTATCCTTTTTCAAATGCATTTCCTGGTACTAGAGAAGGAAAAAATTACAGACAATGATAACAATGAAAAAGCTTTCAGGTTAATTAAAACTACTTAGAATTGCTTGCTTTTTTTTTTTTTTTTTTTTTTTTTTTTAGCAACCTGATCTCTAATAGAACTTCAGTTAAAAGGAAAGACATTCACAGAAGAGATATTAAGATAATTAAGATATTAAGTGTACATATATGTTGTTCTTCTTTCATTCTAAATAACATGCTGTTGCTTTTAGATTTGTTTAATTTCTATGATAGGCAATAAAATCTGATCAACAAAATACAGATCCTGCTGTTCAAAGATGATAACCTTTCAGTTACCATGTTTGTTAGAAAGGGACATGGTTCACGGGAGAAACATGTTAAAAGCTATTGCTTTTCAAACTGAGATAGCTTCCCATTCCAACAGATACCCTGGAAATTAGATGCATCTGCCATTAAAGGACATAGTTTTAAATAAAACATAATTATTTACTAGACTCTTTTGAACAAATTCTTATCACTACAATAAACTTGTACATATACACCACCACAATGGCAATCTTAGTAAAATATTTATGATAACCATCCTTTGACATACATCATGCTAGCTAGAGCACGATACTAAAATACTATTATGTTTGAAGTGTTAACTGCTACAGGAAATATAAAAGGTAAAGGTAAGGTTTAAGACAAGAAAAATACAGTGTAGAATTGTTTCAGTACCAATTAAAGATGTATATTCCTATGTAACACATCTGAATCTTCAATTAGTAAACATGGAATAAGCAGTATGTGAAAGATTCGATTCAAAACCAACAAATTAGACTGTGAATTTCCCCTCAAAGCTGAGCTGATTAGTTTTTTGCCATTTTGGCTCCTTGGAGCTCCACGAATTGCTTCCCTGTGGTCTGTGTGTTGTGAATGAGGACCCAAAAGCTGCTAATGCAGAGGATTCTGGTCTTCAGCCCAGTCTTGCACTCCCCAGTGCTGTTGGCAGTTTTGCCACTGATTTCAAGGAAATCAGAACAAGCCTTTCAGAAACACAACTGGGATGCTTTGGTGGTTCAGTCAGTGCAAGAAGCAACATTTTCCTATGCAGCTCAAATAGGTGAAGCAGCTAAAAGCAGGTGATATGAGGCAGCTTAATTTAGTGGGGGTGGGAGTTGCACAGGTTCTTATAAAAGCAGGGTCCATTCTACTCTCCATCAGATTTTTCCATTACAAGCATTTAGATAGCACCTGTCAAACAATATTGGCACAAATAAAAATGGGTGAAGTAAACTATGCATGTTGTTGCCAATAACATGCCCATGGGGGAAGAAATTCTCAAAATAGTATGGTGTTAGCAAAAATATGCAAGCTACACTTCTGAGCCTGCTCAGAAAGTAGGCCTGTGCCTATTATTAAGCTTATTACATTTTCAGAAATTAAATGGAAGACAGACAGAAAGGAATTCACCTAGTCATGAAAAGACTACCCAGAGAACGGATGATAGTCTAAAATTTCATGTCTAAGATCCACTATAAGAGGCAGGATTCTAATAATTAATTCAGAAAATTTCTAAAGTTATGAAAGCAACTGTATCTGGAAATTAGACCATCAACATTTTAATACAGCATTAATGAGCTTTACTTATGAGAAACATGGTATCCAATGGAAAGATGAAGATGCATGCAACTTAATTTAGGAAATGTAAATCCTGTCTTTCCAAATTTAAGACATGAATTTACAACTATTGCATGTGCGATAGTCAAAGATTGTTTTCCAGAAATTCTTGCTTACAGGATTGTGAGAGAGAAACTGGAAATCTTTTGGAACGTTGGTGAATAGATGCCACGGACCCCATTACCACAATTCAACAAGTGTTCCTAGCTTGGCCAAGGACTCAGGCACACAGACTAAGCCACCTTTCCCTTCTAGCACCATGCTAAGGCATTTGGCTACTTTGTCCTCTAGCATCAGAGGATTCCAGCTTCTCAGTATACGAGTCCAATCCCCGTCACAGACATTAAGTTCAGATTAGTAATTTTCTTCTGCAAACTAAATTCCAGTCTATGCAAATGATGCTGTATTCACTCTCTTGATAACGTGAAGTTGTAGGCAAGGATGTTTTTCAGAGTGGACTAAAGTACAATTAAAATCAAATATAGAATATCATATAGAAAAGTGAACATCATTTCAATCACAGAAAGTCATCTGAAATTGCAACATGGAACAGCCAAAGTATTTTGCTGAATAGTCAGTGGTGCAGGCTAGAGTCATCCCAGGCTGATATTCTCCAAAGGGTTAGAGATTTATCTTATGTCCACAAGTAAACATGATCAGGGACTCATCTATTTAATTAAGCACAAGAGAGGGAGATGCTGATATTAGAGGCAAGGCAAAAGACTGTAGAGCACAAGAATGACAGAGGTAGCTTTCATGTTTACCTGAATACCTCTGCCACATAATATTACCTGAGAAACAGTAAATCTTGTTTGAAACTTTTTGTATGCTAATTCCAAATCCATGAGCAGGAAGAAATCAATGGATTTGATTTGGTCTGATACATGTTCAATGAATCCACCAGATGACTTTATACTACCATCCTTAACTCAAACTATCTATCCCTGTATAGCTATCAAATTGTGCTTACAAACTTCTTGTCAGGTAAGACTCAAATATTTTCCTCCCTCTCTGTGATTTTTTAAAATTAAATTTTTAAAACATTATCTATAATAATAAAAATACAATCGAAAAGATAAGGAAATTAGAGACGCCAGCACTGGTCAGTGTAGTAGATTTCAGATTTGGATTTGAAAAATAAATCCTTCTTATAAAGAAAAATGGATTAAATCTTCACATACTAAACCCAGCAATATTAAAAGATAAAGCAAATCTGAGACTGTCACAAGCATAAATACTTTTAAAAGGAAATTGTTGGTGTTGCTTCTGTTCTGTTAGCACACAGGAAATGTTCTTCAATACATTCACTCCCTCGTTCCATTCTACTGCAAAAACTGCCCACTAAGGCCCTAAATTTCTGTAAAGCCATACCTGGAGAACCATGCATATCTGCACAGAACAAGCTACAGCTTCTTTGTTGCCATCAAAGGTTACAAGGTCTTCAGGCAGCCCCCTTGCCTTTCTGCAACTACTGGCCTGCTTCTCAGGTGGGATCTGCAACTTCCCTACTCTAAGAGGGGACATGGGGTAAAATGATGCACTTTGAACTCTCCTTGGCATTCTTAAAAATGTCTTAGATAAGTAATAGTTCAGGTAAATCTGTGTATTGAATCTGCATGTCTTTTCTACCACTGTTTGTTTTTCACATGCTCTCAAGGCAGAGCTTTCACTTTTTTGTTGCTTCATTTTTCTGCCTGTGAAAATGCTGTCAGTAGAGGCTTTCTTTGGGAGGCAATTAAAAAAAAAAGATAAAAAAAAAAGGATTTTAAGTATGAATTGTTATGCCAAAGCTGTAAAAAGTATTATGTGAAGTCCATGAGTTTAAATACATTGACTAGAACTGTACTAGTTAATATTTCCGTCACAGCCTATACAAAAGAAACAGAAGCAAATGAAGTTTGGCTATAATTTCCTACTACAGTGATCATGCCTAAGTCCAGGATATACACACTGGCAGAGCTGAATTTAGACTGGCACGTGCCTTGGGTCACCAGTGCCCTAGCCAAAGACACAAGAACAGGTCTATAGACTTGCACAGCATCTCCCTCCCTCAGAGTTCACAAAAATAATAAAAAATAAGTTTGCTGTCCTTTATGATCATCCTCTCTGGTAGAAGTAGCAGTAGTAGTAGCAGTAGTAGAAGGAATAATCATAGTATTTTTACATTGCTGATGAGAATTGTACAGAATCAACGAAGTATCTGTGTCAAAAAAAGATGAATCCTGCCAGGATTGACAAGAGCCGATGACATTTTGAAAAACTGGCAAGGTTTAGTTGCACTAAGCATTCTTCCTCAAACCTCAGTTCTGCCCCCAACTCTGAACACCTGTTTAAACATGACCAAAATTAAGCATGATACAGTGAAGGTGCAGGGCTGATAGCAGCCTGTGGGGAAGTGGCCAGATATGAAAAAATGCAATATCAGAACAAAGTTCTGCCACTTGTTCTCAGAACTGAACTACCTCCATTTTAAACAGCTTTTAACAAATGTTTTTAAAAAAAAAAAAAGCCGTTTCTTATTCTTTAGAAAACCTCTAAACACACACAGAAAAAGATAGTTATTACTGAAAATTTTAACCAATGCTGAAGCTGTGAAACTGTTGTTACAGTTGTTTGAATACAGAAGGGCAATTCACTGTAAGTAAATGTTTAAAAGTATTTTTCTTAAATGCTTGTGATATTTTTCTCTTCCAGTCTCAGTGATTTTTCCTGTCACTTGCTCCTCTAGTTGTGCTGATCTTTTTACCATATGTGTGCTCAAGCGTCCAATGCAGAATGTTCTCTCCCCACTGCAAGAGTCATTCCAGTCCCAACCTAGCCCAGCTTGTATCCCATCCCAGGCTCCCTCCCTATGGGTTTAGATAAGCCATTCCTTCTTGCTCTCGTCAATGGTTTCTGTAAAGTTGGGGTCATTGTTCATGATGGCAGCATCGGCACTTTCAGCTGACTCTGCTCCTTTGGCCTCATTGGTATGGTAGGTTCCCTTGTGGCGAAACATGTAGCGGATCAGGAACACCAAAGTGCAGAGGATGGTGAAGATCACCACAGCGATGATGCCTGAGCAGAGGAGGAAAGAAGACGTCACTATGGGGGAGAACATCCACAGATTCTGATACAAAGAAAGGTTCGCAGCTACATGGGCAGCTGAATATCATCACAGTTGCTTGGTTTCCACTTCTCTGAAATTTATGTTATAACAAATGAGGGGAGTCTGCTAGTGACTTTCATCCCATAGTTTATCTTTCATATTAATACCTAGTAACAGAGGTGAGCTTCATTGACCTTTAGGCAGAGGATGCTGTGTTCCTAAAATGGGGGGATGAAATGGTGATATGTTGTTGGCTAGGCAGCTATTCAGAGATAGAGGACACTAGAGTATCATCCAGGATGAAGAAATTACAAAATTTGTCAGTTAAAAAAAAATTTGTAATCAGACAGAATTATTTTATGTCACTTATGTTAAATGATGCGTTGGGCAGTCAGATTGCTCAGGCATGGTCTGAATTTTCTGAGGAATGCAATACTATCCTCACTGTATAGTTGGGTATCAAAGTAAAAGTAATGAAGTAAAAGTTATAAGTAGTAATAAAAGCATAAAATAAAAATGAAGAATAATGTAACAAATCAAAACTAAAGCAACTGACCTAAACCTGGTTATGGAAACAGTCCTTTGTCAGGGACAGGGAAAAGAAACAGAAATTCCATTCAACTGCACATATTACTATACTCAGTGTTGCTCTACAAGACAAAATATCTCTTACAACCAATATGTCATCTTATATGCATCTAGAACTGACTAAAAGATATTAGGATGATCTTTAAAACATTTTTATGTTTTAATTTGTTGCACTACCAAAGCTGTCTCCAGAGAGTTCTGTTGTAACACTTCAGTATAGAGGGATGGGGTAGAGCAAACTGTAGGTATGCATAAATTTATTCATGATCCTTATAGATGGAGATAGCTTGGCTGAAAGTCTTCAATTTGATGATAATTTAAGATCCAAGTTCTGGCATTATTTCACATCACCTGAGAACCTATCACACTGAATGGCACTCCCAGGCATTTAAGTTGTAGCAGAACCTGGCCCCTAAAAAACAATTCAAGGTTATGAATTATTTCTGTCAGGAGTGTAACTAATGGTTTTTGCCACAGATTCATGTTGAATCTGACATAACTGGAAAAGCGTCCTTGCCATTTAACATAAACAAATTACTCTATTACCACAAGTAAGTATTCAAGAGTAGTTACTCACAAGCATGCTTGTTATGTGAATTAAAAATATGAATGTTATGATGTGGTTAAAACTGAATATGAGGGGATAAACTAAGTGAAAACAAGCTCATTTCACTAGAACAAATTATCTGAACAGAATTATACAAACTTCTACTTTGGTGTAATTCTCCTAAAGTTGGTTCTTAGAAAGTAGATTGAATATGTCACCAACTGCAACTGAGCCTCACAGTTGTGCTGCAAAATCTCTTAGGAAAGTAGACATTTTCCCTACCTCCAATAATTGCAGAGTTTCTATTAACTCCATCTCCAATAGCTTGACCATTGTATGGGAAATCAGCACTGGCTGTAAATAGAGAAGTAAAGATTTACGTTATCACATCAGCAAAACTAAACAAACTAGTTCAGAAATACATCGAACATACTTAGATACAATTTAAAGAAAAAGTAAACAGATAGATATTATCTAAATAAATATGAAAGAAAAATATCTTTCACTATTATCTGATCCCTTATGACTTTTCACTTCCTCTTCAACAAAAACAAAAATAAAACAAAGAAGGTACCTTCAATAAGAACCGTTGTTAATAGAGAAGGTAATTTTGTTACCCTACTAACATGAAAACAGTAAGTTTCATTAGCACAAAACCAAAAACACTTCAGAGGCTTTTCTAAGACAATCTGTTCTGGTTCAGCTGGGACAGAGTTGATTTTCTTCATTGTGTTTGTTAACACGTTTTGGCTGTAGGAGAAAAACTACATTGATACAACATTAATGTTTTTGTTGTTGCTGAGCAGTGCAGTACAGGGATGGTTTCAGTTTTTCAGCTTCTTGTACTGTCCTGCCAGTGAGGGGGCTGCAGGGGCATAAGGAGCTGGGAGAAGACAGAACCAGCTGACCAAAACTGGCCAAAGGTATATCCCATACTATATGACATTATGTGAAAAAAAGCTATAAAACTGAGGGGAACTGGCTGGGTGAATCTGCCACGGCTCAAGGACTGGATGGACATCAGTCAGCAAGTGGTGAGTAACTGTTCAGTGCACTGCTTGTTTTATATATAGAGAGAGAGAGAGAGAGACAGTAATTACACATATATAAAAAGTTTGTTACTGTTATTTCTCTGTTATTTATCTGTTCCTCTTCTGTCTTAGTAATAGTTTTAATCTCAACCTATAAATTCTACTTTATTTTTCCAATTCTTCCCCCCCTCCATCCCATCCCACTGGGAGGCAGGGGAGCGAAAGACTGTGTTGTTTAGCTGCTTGTCAAGTTAAACCACAGAACAATTTCAACAATTCAACCTGTCATCAAAATTTTTTCATATAGTCAGACACAGCAACTAGATGCTGCAGTAACTGTACAGCTCGAGGGAGCTAAGTGAAGGGTTGCAATCATTTGCCATTTTGTCAGTAGTGTTGATTTTGGGATAGGGAAAATGCTTTTAAAAGCCTTTCATAGAATCACAGAATCCTTAAGAGTCAGAAGGGACCTCAAAAGGCCATCTAGTCCAACTCCCCTGCAATGAACAGGAATGTCCACAGCTAGGTCAGGTTGTCCAGGGTATTATCCAGCCTCACCTTGAAAGTCTCAAGGGATCACATCACTAGGTAACCTGTTCCAGTGCCTCACCCCCCTCACTGTAAAAGACTTTTTCCTTATATCTAACCTAAGTCCACCCTCTTTGAGCTTGAAGTCATTTTCCCTTGTTCTGTCACCACAGACCATGCTAAAGAGTCTGTCCCCTTCTTTCCTGTAGCTCCCCTATAGATACTGAACGGCTGCTGTCAGGTCACCTCACAGCCTTCTCTTCTCCAAGCTGAACAGCCCCAGCTCTCTCAGCCTGTCCTCGCAGGAGAGGTGTTCCATCCCTGGGATCATTTTTGTGGTCCTTCTCTAGACATGTTCCAACAGGTCTATGTCGCTCCTGTATTGAGGACTCCACATCTGGATGCAGTACTTCAGGTGAGGCCTCACCAGTGCAGAGCAGAGGGACAGGATCGCCTCCCTTAACCTGCTGTGTTTCTTTTGATGTAGCCCAGGATATGGTTGTCTTTCTGGGCTCTGAGGGCACATTGCTGGCTCATGTCCAGCTTTCAATCCACCAGTACCCTCAGGTCTTTTTCAGAAGTGCTGGGCACAATCCTTTCATCCCCTAGTTTATAGTGGTAATGAGAGTTGCCTCGACACAGGTGCAAGGCCTTGCACTTGGATTTGTTGAAACTCATGAAGTGCACCTGAGCCCACTGCCCAAACTTCTCTAGGTCTCTCTGAGTGGTATCTCATCCCTCCAGTGTGTTGACTGCACCCCACAGCTTGGTGTCATCAGCAAACTTGTGGAGGGTGCACTCGACCCCACTGTCGATGTCACTGATGAAGATATTAAAGAATAGTGGCCCCAGCACCAACCCCTGGGGGATACCATTTGTCACCGATCTCCATCCAGACACTGAGCCATCGACCACCACTCTCTGGACCTGATGCTGCGGCCAGTTCTTTATCCATCGAACAGTCCACCCATCAGATTCATATCTTTCCAGTTTGAAGAGAAGGATGTTGTGGAGTACTGTGTCAACGACCTAACTGAAGTCCAGACAGATGACATAAGTGGCTATTCCCTTGTCCATTGATGCAGTGATACCATCATAGAGAACCACAAGGTTGGTCAAGCAGGATTTGCCCTTGGTGAATCCCTGCTGTTCTCCCATGCCACCTCCCTGCCTTTCATGTGCCATAGCATAGCTTCCAGGGGGATCTGTTCCATGATTTTCCCTGGCACAGAGGTGAAACTGATATTTTCATTTAACTGAAAATATTAACTGGAAACAGTTCAAATAGTCAAGGACTCCAATTCCTTATTACGTCAGTATTTAAAACCCAGTTGTATTTTCCTTGTCTGATGGATTAGGTGATATTTGAATAATTTGATTTTACAGGCCAATGATATATTCATTATATAAAAAAAAACTGTCTAAGGGAATTCAACTGGCATTCTGTTAGCATGAAGTAAAAGCCATAATAAAGTTCCTTTTGTATTGTGAAGAAGCTGTACAAAGGAATGAATTGCTTTAGCTTGCCATGTGACCTGAAAAGAGGTTTGTGTGTATACTCTCGGGGAGAATCGAGCCAGCTGTGTATGGCTGTCTGTGGAACAAATAAGAGAACACTTCTCGGGACTCAATGAAGGGAGACCGGCCAGCAGTTTTTGCCAGTTGTTGGCAACTCTGACATTTGTTGGTACTCTATCTTCTAAAAAATGCATTTCTGTACCTCTCTAAAACAAAAGCTGTTCTGAATGTCAGATAAATAAATTCACAACTCCACAATGGTTTCCTACAGAGACATCTTGGAACAGCATCCATAATATTATCCTTACAGCAATGAAAAGGAAGGATTGACAGCAGGAAAATAAATCTGAATTTTAAATTACCTCAGACCCTTAGGTAAAATCTGAAATCTGAATGTCTCCATTTAGAAAAGTATTAAGTTTGCCAAATTGCTCTCTAACCCAAAAGAAAGGTTCCTGTCCATCAGGGCAACACTGCAGCCAGTCACAAGTCCTACTGCTTTATGCTGAGTGACTGATAATTTTGCTTCATTATGGTAGGTGTGATTTTGCATCTATTATTTTCAGAGGTAGGCTTCTTCGTGATGCTTTCCACATAAAATCCTATTGCAAATTCACAAAATTGAAATGTAAAATGACTGTCAGAGTAGAAAAGTGGTCCAGAAAGTGGGTGTGGGCAGAGAAATCAGCATGTGATGGACAGCCAGGGGATCAGGCCCAGCTAGCACAGGTTCATTAAAGACAGGTCCTGCTGGACACACCTGATCTATGATCAAGTGACCTGCCTGGAGGGAAAGGCTGCTGACACTGTACACCTTAGTATTCAGCAAAGTCTCTGAAGCTGTCTCCCACAAGATTCTCCTTGAGAAGCTGGCAGCCTATGGCTTGAACGGGTACACTCTTCACTGGGTAAAGAACTGGCTGGAGAGCCAGGATCAGAGAGTACTGGTGAATGCAGTTAAACCCAGCTGGTGACTGGTCATGAGTGGTGTTCCCCAGGGGTTGGTATTGGGGCCTGTTCTGTTCAGTATCTTTATTGATGACCTGGATGAGGGCATTGAGTACACCCTCAGTAAGTTTGCAGATTACACCAATTTGGCAGGAAGTGTTGTTCATCTGCCTGGGGGTAGGAAGGCCCTACAGAGAGATACGAACTGGCTGGGCTGGGGCCGATGGGATGAAGCTTAACAAGACCAAGCGCCGGATCCTGCACTTTGTCCACAACAACCCCAGGCAATGCTACAGGCTTGGGGCAGAGTGGCTGGAATCACAGAATCATCAAATCATAGAATCAGGTTGGAAAAGACCTCTAAGACCATCCAGTCCAACCGTTCACCTATCCCCAATATTTCCCACTAAACCATGTCCCTCAGTACAACACCTAAATGTTTCTTGAACACCTCCAGGGATGGTGATTCCACTGCCTCCTTGGGTGGCCTGCTCCAGAGCCTGATCACTCTCTTGAAGAAGTATTTCCAAATGTCCAACCTGAATCTCTCCTGGCGCAACTTGCTAGTTACATGGGAGAAGTCAATCCCCACCTCATCACAACCTCCCTTCAGGTAGTTGTAGAGAGTGATAATAAATTCCTTTAACATGGTAATGCTATTTGGACTAATTATTTAAACTAAGTTATGTTAGATACATTCTATTAGTTCAAAAACATTTTAAAACATTTCATAAAACATATAGGAGATACTGAATCTCAAGTGTTTTCACACTGATCAGTTCTGATGAATTATTGAAGCACAAAATGACTGAGATTGGAAGGGACCTCTGGAAATCATCTTGTCTAATCTCCCTGCCATGCAGGGCCTCGAGAGAAAGCTGTGCATAGAGATTGTCGAAAATATAATCTTTCCTACTAAAAAATATGATTTAACTTTTTTTTGATGAAAACTCTCAATTCATGTCATGCTGACAGGCTGGAGAAGTGGTCTCATGAAAACCTAATGAAGTTCAACAAGGCCAAGTGCAGGGTGCTCCACTTGGGTCGGGGCAATCCCACATATTTATATAGACTGGGGGAAGATCTCCTTGAGAGCAGCCCTGAGGAGGGCTGCTTGGCAGTCCTCGTAGACGAGAAGCTGGACATGAGCCAGCAGTGTGTGCTTGCAGCCCAGAAGGCCAACTATATCCTGGGCTGCATTAAAAAAGGGGTGGCCAGCAGGGAGAGGGAGGTGATTGTCCCCCTCTACTCAGCTCTTGTGAGGCTGCGTCCAGGCCTGAGGCCCACAGTACAGGAAGGATGTGGAGCTCTTGGAGCAGGTCCGGAAGAGGGCCACTAACATGATCAGAGGGCTGGAGCACCTCTCCTACTGCACAGAAAGATTGAGGGAACTGGGCTTGTTTAGCTTGAAGAAGAGAAGGCTCCAGGGAGACCTCATTGCGGCCTTCCAGTACTTGAAGGGAGTGTATAAACAGGAGGGGGAATGGTTGTTTACAAGGGTGGATAGTGATAGGGCAAGGGGGAATGATTTTAAACTGGGGTGGGGGAGGTTTAGGTTGGATATTAGGAGGAAGCTTTTCACACAGAGGGTGGTGACACACTGGAACAGTTTGCCCAAGGAGATTGTGGATGCCCCATCCCTGGAGGCATTCAAGGCCAGTCTGGATATGGCTCTGGGCAGCCTGGTCTAGTGACTGGGGACCCTGCACATAGCAGGGGGGTTGAAACTCGATGATCATTGTGGTCCTTTTCAACCCAGGCCATTCTATAATTCTATGATAAATTTAAAAATCCTCTGAAATGATGGTTTAATAGAAACATTGCCCTTTGAGTACTTCTGTACAAAAACATCTGTGACTGTGTGAGAAAGTAATTGAAGATTACAGAAGAAAGAATAGCTGGAAGATTCTGTAAAAAATGCATGAAATTTGAAATGAACAATAGGAACGCTAACAATGAATAATGACACCACTTGGGGAAAGTTCAGCAAACACTCTCTGATCAGTGAACTGGTACAATGTAAATTCCCACCATTAGATTTCAGAATCAGCTACCCAATCAGTCAAGATCATTGTTTCTCCACTGGGAGCTTCATTAGCTGTTTCATTTTACACTGCAGACAAATTTTGCTGTCCATACTCCTAAGCAGAGGAGGAAATGGGAGTTTTATGAATGGCTTGCTCTGAGAGGGCAATACAATATTCTTTCTTTTGGTCTTAAAAAGTAATCTTCTTGGCAAAGGGACAGAAAAGCTTGTACCTTATAAAGAGACTCGGCCTTGCAGCTTATACTCCTTCAGATCAAGCCTGGATGAAGTATCAAACAGGGAACCCATTCCCTTCAATGGGATGGTTTAGACAATTTCCTCATTTTCCTTTGTGAATGTTTGTTTCCCAGTAATAACATTTATACTTTCTTTCGCCCACAAACAAGTAATTGTACAAAGCAGTTGGAAGGCATGATCAAAATACTTTCTGCATTTACGAAACAGTATCTGTATACAGAAGATTTTTCTTCCTTAATATTAGAGCAGATAGTTACAAACACTTTTGAAACATTTTTATCTGTAGTCTGAACTGCAGCAAGTCCTGCTTCAGATGCATTATTTCGATCACTTTCCATTCCAAATTTTCAGTTGATTTGCAGCATGTTAGAAATTCATTCATCAAAGACCTAAATTCATCTATTTCTTGGTAGTAACACTTGTTTGACACTGGGTCTCCAGATAAGATCTGCTGACCTAAGTTATCACTTTTATAAAAATTTTATCAGCAAGGCTTACATTTCACCTGTTAAGGAAGACAAACAAATACTTCCATTTATAATTAACATAAAACATGAAATGCTTTGGTGCTCTCACACCAAGTAAAGTGCTGACCAAAGCTTTGCTGTATTCAGATAATTGCTTATAACAGACCCACAAGGAATATTTGAGTGAAACTAAATACAAAACTAAAATTCCAGCCAAATGAACAAGAAAACCAAAGAGCAAACCTTAAGTAAAGAAAGATTTGCCCTTAGGGAAGGAGCAAGTAACAGATGGATTTGTTCTACTGCAGCACCTATAAACAATATATGTAGTACTTCACACTAAACTTAATGAATTATATGTATATAACTTTAATGTTAGCATTTACTAACTCAGATATTGTGTATTGTGACATAAAAAATGTGTTGTATGTTTCTCTGTGACAAAAAAGACTTACTATTTTCACTGGTAGAGGTGGGGAGGAGAGGAAGAGAATTTTTATTACATATTTTTATTCTCTCACTCAGTTCCCTATATCTGTAAATTTATAACAGTTGGCAAAAAAAAAAAAAAAAAAAAGAGGGAAAAAAAATAGATGTTGAAGTCCTTGGAAGAGAGGGGTTCTGACAGACATAATACAAACAACAAGATCAGCTTCAGCACTTTTAGCATTCATCCACTTCTGAAAAAAAGAGGATTGGACAGGGGATAAGGGACAAGTCAGAGCAGGCCGTTTTAATTTAAATTTAACTGCAGTACAGGAAGTTCTTTTCAGCCCTGGGAAAGGAAAAAGAAGGCAGTCACACAAAGTACTTGGGCATCTGTATACTTCTTATTCCAATTTTTTACTCATTCACGCCATTCCTATTCCTATGTTCCAAGTTAAAGTTATTACTTGTGGAAAACATTCAGTCTTCGCAGAGGATCTTTTAATATAGCCACCTTCTTGTCTTGATGTTAGGTAGCAGTACTAATGTTCAAATCACTACTCATGAAATAGCTGTCTGATACATTGGACAAAATGTCACAAATTTTACAGTGAAATTACATATTTTTAATGATCGGAGAAAGCTATGCATAACTGTGTGAAGTAAGTAGATGATACTGCAGGAGGCATTTTTGTTCCCAATCAATACAGTCTTACAGCAATTCAAGCACCACAATTAAGAGAGTGAGTGCCAATTCACACATTGCCATTGTTTTTCATCCTTTCGGTGAACTCACTGATGCACACAGGACATTAAGCTCAGGATGTGCTATCAACACTCTTTCAGTGTCCACAGTCAGGAAAAGATCCTTTTGCTCACGTGTCCATAACCTATGATGGTTGCTCTAGCAATTAATGCTTTTGATTATTAACTCACTGACAAAGGCAAGAGTTTCCCATCCTTGCAGCCACATCCATGCCAGTGCACTTCTCACACAGCTTCTCCTCAAAATCTGCTGCTCAATCCTCTGGCATGTAGTACCTAGTGGTACAGCATGGAAACCCAACTGATGAGATCTGAGTCAGGAAGGTGGCCTTCTGTGCTGTCACTTGTAATATGTAGCCCAGAAATTGTCTGTTATCTTTTGCTTAGCAAAAATAACCAGTTAGCCAATTAGGTGAGCATGGATCATATGACCTACATTCAGCCCTTTGACACTCTGCTCCTGACACCATCACCAACAAAAAGAGAGTTAATCACATGGTCATTTTAGTCTTGATGACAGTGGTGCATATCTTCATGCAATGGGTGTGCCAGACATGTTCAATACACATTTCAAAGCAATCTGTTTATTCTCAAAACACAAGGCCTTTCACCTTCTACAGAAATAGAGAAGAAATCCATTAAGTCAGAAAAAAAAATAAAAATCACACCACTTGAAAAAAAAACACTGCAGATTTAATCCACTGTATTTAATTCTCAATATGATGCTGAAGCTAGCATGGGTTTAACTAAATCCCATATTAAATACTGCACTGCACTTATACACTTAGAATGACTACATCTTGCAGCTACATAGTGGCTTTTGTTTTCATATGTATGCCAGATGGGTAATTCACTGCCTTTAGACAATATGCAAAGGTGGACATGCCATTTTTAAATAATACGGTCATAGTTTTTGCTTCCCTTCTACTCTTCAAGTAGGCAAGACAAATTGGATTGTCTCACAAGAACTGATATAATTGAGATGAGAGGAAAACACAGGAAGGGAACAATATTGATGATTTGCTTGGTTTTGGTTACTATTTTTTTTTTAAGCCACCACAGTCACATTCTAGAAACAAATGACTTGTTGAATTCCTGTGCTTCATTACCACCAAGAAAGGATCACCATAGCAACAGGAAAAGACTACACATTCTAGAAGTACTCTCAAGCTGAACAAGATAATGTTCCGGTAGCATGGCAAAAAGCCAGCAGTGAATGGGGAGGGACAGAAATGATATTTTTGCATTGATAATTTTTTTTTAGAAGAACTAATATTAGAAATTAGAAATATGTTAATTCAAGGCTAACAGAAAATGCAAGACAAGTAATCTAGAGGCTGAATGGCCCATTTGTCTGGAGAGCAAATCAAAAAGCTCTCTTATTGACAGAAACCCTGAACTTGATTTTAAGAAACAATTACATACAAATGACTGATATGTGTCTTTATGATTTCCCCTCTTTTTGTGACAGTATCCACAGTGTTTTGTAAGTAACAGGAGGTGCCCATCATGGTAACTATATAAAAGAGTTAAAGGCAAACATCTCATGTAGGCCAGCCACCAGGCAGGACCCACTTAGCATCTAGTTAGCTATTCACAAGGTATGGTCCAGTATTGCAGTTTAGAGGTGAAGGAATCATTAATTTGCCTCCACAGCTACTTGTCTTATCTAGACACATATTTTTTTTCATTTTCACTACTAACCACCTGTTCTCAACTGTATGGGAACTGTTGAATGATGGCCTGAACCTCTGATTGACCACCTGAGGCAAGCACTGAGTCAGCCATGGGAGCACAGGTGAAGGCAATTCATCCTGTGTGATTGGAAGGGGTGAAGCCAGGCTCCACCTCTCCTAGACCCCATTTAAGTGCTGATTGCCAATGAGGAAGGGTCTCTTTTTGGAGATTGCTCCTTGTGGAGTTTCTTGTAAGCCTACAATATGGGTGAGCACTTTCATTTATCTATGATTTTCTTTTCCAACATGATGATCTTACAAAGTCTAACTTCTCTGTATACTTACTGATAATCCAATACTTTAAAACATCTGTATTCTTACTGACCTTGCACTTGGTGAGCCAGCAAGCCAAATATATACTAAAAACATAATGTCTTTTCTGTGGAATTTTTATAAATGAGTTGGGGGGGAGAACGTTACCCCAACCCTAGGTAAAATAATTCCAGGATTTCTGGGATCTCCCTGTTATGAATTAGCAAGTATCATTGAAAAAATGGGGTCCCCTGCGTGTTATATAACATCTGTATTCTTATTGACCATACATTAACACTTAAATTCATTTTAAAGTGAAACCAATGACACGACAATATAAACTCCAGACAAAAACATGTTTGAAAGCACCATGTGGGATTTGTCATTTTATATGACAAATCATTTCTCCTTGTAATCATTTCTTTGCAGCAAAGTGAGTGTGAATGTCTTTTGCCTTCTGCTCTAATACCACTACAAGTGTGGTGACAAGTGTGAGCTTCAAAAGTAATCTTTGTCTTTGACCTTTCATCCAGTTTAATGAAGGAATAAATTCACAATGAGAGTACCAAGATTATTTCAGCTCTGGAGTCAACAGAAACTACAACTTACGCCATTGATTTTTAGACTTTCTCCTTCCACGTGCTTTGTGTTAATAAGTTTTCCAGTGGGGTATGGGCAACAAACAAAATAATCAGTGCAAACTGCCAATTTGCTAATGCATTGTGACACTACTAGCAGATGTTTTCATTTATCGCTCACCACCATCTATTTCTAAGTTAATGCAGTTTATGGTACATATTTTCCCTGAAACTGAAACAGAGCCCACTGTTTCAGAACACCAGAGGTACTTGCCTGAGTAGTTCTTATTTGACATTGCTAAATGAGCTCTTGTGATACCTCCTCTTCATATCAAGGAAATTTAACCTAGTGTGGAAAGTCTGGAATTGTTACACGCGGCTCAACATTATTTCTCTTCCATCCCTGTGAAACACCATTCACACATTATACCATAATTGTTGCACTCTTTAGTGTACAACATTTCCTTAGTAGGAGTCTTCAAAGCAATGTAATATTTTCCTTCCACTGTTGCTGAACACTGGGGAGGACAAGGAGGAATGCCTAGCTTCTCATCACTAGAAGTCAATGTAAGCCATCATGCTCTGGTTGCCCAAGACTGAAGCAGCCAAGTAAAGCTCTGTTATGAGATTTTTTTTTTTTCCACTGGACAAAAGCTAGCAGACCACTTGAAGGACCCTAAGCATCTGCACGGTCCCTGATACCCTTCATGACTTACTACTTTGATCAAGATTAAGTTTATAATTTTTAAATCTGTCTTGTCAAAGTAGGATTGATTCAGCGAAGGTTTCCTATGCAAGACTGAACCAACAGAAGACCAACCATAGTAGCACAGGGCAAGGACAAATAGAACCTCCTCTTTTAACACCAATGAGTAAATCCAGTCAGTCTTTTGTTAGCTTGCAGTCAAATTATCTATTGGAAAAAGAAACCAAAATTAACAACCAATACAAAGTAACTGCACAAGATTTACTGCACTAGTAAATTTTCAAGAAGTTTCTGGTACACTTTTTAGAGACGTGAGTCAGCGAGGAGATAAAGTTCAGGAAATGTGCATCTATGGAAAAAGGAACTTAAAACACAACCTTCACATACAAACTGATCTCAGAATTTCAGAGAAAAAATGGACTACTAAGGTTTCTCATGAAATAATTCAAGTAGGAGATGGCATGACATGAATAGTGAAGAGATGCAGTAAAACCTTAGTAAAAAAAGGCTTGGTGGCATGAAAGGAATGAGAAGTTTTAGAATAAGATGTTGCCAGTATCTGTATTTGGGACCTTCAGCTCCAGAATATCTTCTGGTTCTTACAAACCTCTGCCCTATCTTTCTACTGAATAAGTGCTGAAAGGAGGGGTTGCAAGGAACTGTTTGAGATTTTGAGAAACAGTGACAAAGGTATGACCTTGGCACATGCTTCTCTTGCATACCAAAACCGACAGAGAGACAGATGCATTCTCAAACATAATAGGACTACTTGGTGTCAAAACCACTATGGTCCCCATTTTTCCTCTCACATTTTAATTTTATACCACTGTGAAGCCATCAACTTGCCAGGACGGTTTCTAATTTATGCTAATAAATGTAATCAGAATGAAGCCAAAATACAAGGCCAAAAATACATGTCAATGGAAACGAATACAAATATAAAGGGAGCTGAATTTTTTTTTTTTCCTAAACTATATGTCTAACACCCAAGCAACAAGAAGGAAAAATACAATCCTGTGAAGTCAGGCATAGTATATACTTCCAAAGACTGTCAAGCACAAAGCAGAATAATATTGCTGGGATCAGCTGGTTGTTTTGGCTTTCTAGCATTTTCTGCATGAGAGGAACGCAGTGATGACTGATAGGATTTCCTATTAAGCACGGCCTAAGGAAAGCAGACATTTCAGAAAACAAATCAGCACTTTATAAATACATTTATGTCTAAAATTATTTTTTTTTGTATGAAGCTGACTACAATATACTTACTAGCAATTCAACAGAAGAAATACTACTATGCTTTATCTACACATACTACCAATGTCTTGCTTACTACATATCCAAAACTACAAAGTTCTACCACAGCAGCATTATGTTTCTTCACAAACGTAAGAAAAGCCAACAAAACATAAACGACAAAAGGCAAATATATATATATATACATTTATTCTCTCAACTGCTCAGCTGAGTTAACATGGAATGAAGCCCTGTTTACCTGAATCTAAGTGCCATGGGTCAGTTGCAGCAGACATTGGTGGGATCGTCAGTGGCGATGCTCCACAGTTGGATTCCACCAGTTCTCCTTGAATGTGGACGTGAGAGGAGGTATTGGTAGATCTCAAAGCTGCTTTGAGGGGAGCAATCTGGTTGAACTGTACTCTTGATAGGCAACCGGTGAATCCTGGTGTGTTGTATTTATATATATCTTGGTCGATCTTCCCAATCTCTACAGGAAATCAAGAAACGAAAAGATATAGAAAAACAATTCACTGCTTTGGAAAGCATGGTCTTAGCACTCAGTTCCCAGAGCTCAGTTCCAAAGTCTCTGTTTCAGGAGACTAAGAATGTTTCAGACCCTGTCAGATTTCTTTCCATTTTGTTAAAGATTAAAGCAAGAAACCTTCAAACCTTGTTGAGACACGGCTCTGGTATGCTATCATTAAAATGGAAGGCTGGGGAGAAGGAGCCATCAGCAAACAAAAGGCCAGGAAAAAACCCTCTCCTCTAAGAGGTGATGAAAGAGAAGGTACAGGGTTAAGTGTGGCTGAGTGCCTCCTCCCAGCTGAAGTTGCTTCTTCATTCACCCCAGCTCCCTGCCTTCCAGTCTGCCTTTGTTGGTCAGAACCCTGTCAACAGAACTATTGTACACGCTTGTGCCATTAGCAATCACACTCCACTGCAATTCACTCCTTCTCCCTCCCATTTCATCTCAGAGATCAAGCATTCCTTTGTAGAAAATAGCTCCTCTCCAAACTTTTTCCTCTGCAAGCTGTAAGGAGTGGCACAAGCAGGGCTGCACAGAGACGGTAACCTTCCTGTGCTCCTGCTATGGGCTGAGGAGCCACAGCTTCTAGGTCTTCCCCTCAGGGATCCAGCCAGAAAAGGGCTTTTGGAATTTGGACATAATGCACATGGTGGCTGTCAGCTAGCCCACAAACTGGTGGATGCACTTTAAGAGCAGACCACAGGCCTCCTATGCATCTTCTCGGGCTTGGGAAATGAGTAGCTTTCCTCACTTCTAAAGTAACATTTAAAACAATTGCCCAATGGTAGCCATATGCCTCAGCTCTTGTCTGTACAATCTGTAGGTCATTCACAGCTCTTTTGCTTTTCCTGTCAGGAACTGTTGCAATAGCCCAGCACAACATGGTGGAAACAAAACTGCCACTCTTCATCAGCTGACTGTGTTACAGAGGACATTAGCACATCAAAGCCTTGCTGAAGCATCAGATATAAACTTTGCTTTGCAATGTGGAATTGAGCTTAATTTCCTCTGTTTTTGCACAGAGTACATAAAAAAGGAACATGGCACCATCATGTTTGTGGTATACCAAAGAATTGCTCCAGAGTCCCTGAGATGCCTTCAAATTCCCTTCCTGAAGGTTTCCATTCCCTGGGTCAGCAGGGAGAGGAGCTCAAGTCTAGCCCTTGAAATCAATGGAAAGATTCTTACTGAGTTTGATATAGGTTGGTTTGCTTAGCAATACATTAGTTTAAGAACCAATACATTAGTTTAGCAAAAGGAATCCATAAGTGATAATTCTAAAACTTTCCACTTCAGCTTTAGCGGGTGAACAGTCTTGTTTTTCCTCAATAGTTTTGCACTGGGGACATAATAGAATACTTTTATCTTCTGCCTCAATGATTTTGCCTCATGAGAAGTACTGGAGTCACAACACAATACTTTTATGTTTTAACTCAAAATGGGCAAGGACATTTTCCTTAGGTTCCACATACATTGTTTTTAAAAAAGTGGTTCACTATGGCCTAACAAGCAATGGAAGTCTTCCAAAGTGGGGAAAAGTGAATGCAAGTGAGTCAGAGGGTTCAGTGATGAAGCTGATGGTGAAAAAAAAGAAATAGGTGGGCACTTGACCACCCTATATACTACTGAGCCTGCCCAAAGGGACATTAATACATATCTATGAGACCTTGAAAAAGAATGAGTATGCATGCCAAAGTACTGCACATGTATGTCGCAACTGTATAAATGTAGAATCTGAACTCTGAGAGCGTATGCTTGATTGTCAAGTCACCTGGTGCGCATCATGAGGAATAAAGGAATGCCGCTTTCTAACACTACATTGGAGCTAGAGAGTTTTCTTCCCGGATTTCAGATGACTAGTTAAGTTTTTATTATAAAAGCTGGGGGAAGAGCTGGGAAGCAAAGCACATGTAGGTTTTTGTGCTACTAAACATAAAAAAACAAAACAAAAACATACTGCACTGGAATTCCAAGGTCACAGCCTGAACCAGTGCATGAGCACGTGACTGCCTGGAAGATGGGGGGGAGGTTGTTGAGCCACCCTTTCTGTCTCAGTGATGCTTCTGGGAGCACATGTGCAATCTGAGTCTGCGCAGGTTCCCCTTCCCCCCCAGCCTTTCCTCTGGCGGTGCAAGTACGAATGGGAGAAGGCTGCATTCCTCAGCTTGCTCCTTTCTCCGAACTGTTACTGGGAGGGTTAATTTCTTTTTGCTATCTTTTCCTATAGCACCTATTTCTCAATAAAGATTCTGTCACTGCCTTTGTTTGCTCTACACACACAAAGTTAGTAGAAAATACATTTCAAACCTTTTGGATTAGTTTGTGTTCAGCTCTAACCAAACAAGGTCCAATTATTAAATCAAATTATTAATATTATAATTAAAGAAGAAAAAAACAGGCAACAAGGTCTGCTGACTGTACCTGCTAAAAATTACCATGCAGTACATAACAGTGATATTTCTACAAGTACTAAGGGTTTTGCATCATAGATATGTACAAGGAGTTCCAAAGCTATAAACCAGAATATTTTCAAGCTGGATTTTTTGGGGTGGTTTACACATTAGACATGAATTATTGGAAAGCTGGTGGAAACTGGACTCATCTTATGCACATTTAAAACTACTTAGTGATTTTCACAAAAAGTTAAATTGTACCTTTTCTGTCTTGGCAACCAATTTAGAATGACAAACACGAAACATTTAATGCCTTACCTAGCATGGGTAAAAGAAGCGACAAAAAATAAGTCAGAAAATCTGATAATTAGTAGAAGCTCCTTATGTGATCCACAGTACAAGAATTGATTTGTTCTATCTCTTCCATTTTCCTTTTCCCTTCTTACTTGAGAACATCCTCCTCTCTGCTAGTGCTTATCCAGCCTGTATCAATATTACAGCCATGTTTCACAAACTGTCAGTGAGCAGTGGCTGTCACATGTGAGAAAGTGGAAAGATGCTCAGACTTGGCTAGAGACTAGCTTAAATTCATTAACATAACTGTATGTCATGTTACTCTTATATCCAACCATCTTTTAAGAAGGAAACCTGATTGAACAACTAACATTATCTCCTTCAAAAATGTGATGTTAAGAAAATGCATACATATTTTCCATATGAAGTTCCACAGACTTTCCATACTTAGAGACAGGCTGTACAAAAATCAGAATTCATGCATCTGAATGCTGCCTCTATACTACATCTATCAAAAAAGATTAATACCTGACCACAATATTTACCATCTCCTACTTCAGAAAACTACTTAAAATATTTTCATCAAATGACTGAATAATCCTTACAATATAAGGAACAGTTAAAAGATCACATTCCTCTTTAAAAATGGTAACCTCTCAATAGCAGTTGATTGATTATCTTTTATTCGTATTTTTATAGTCAGTGGAACTTTGTGTAGCTTTTGCTAATAGCCTCCCGCTTACAATCTTGAATGACAAGAGCAAAAATCCATACATACGACCGATCTACTTTAGAAGCTTTAGAACCATTCTTTATACTCTGTGAATACTAAACGATTGATACTAGATGCTGAAAGCATTAAAGAAGAAAAAAAACCAAAAAGCACCTAACAAGGCACCATACTAATGACCTGCATTTTTGTTTAAGACAAAGGATAGTTGTGCAAGTCATATCATGTAACTTACAATCAACTTACACAACATCAACGCTAAAACAAGATGGATTGAGTTCTCGGTGAACATATTCCTCTGTGCACATCCCTTGGGGTTCTGCACACTGATACTCTAATGTTAGGCTGATACAGGTCAGTTTGTTTAGCAATAGGGATTAGTACATTAGTTTAAGAACCAATATATTTAGCAAAAGTAATGAGTAATAGTTCTAAAGCTCTCCATTTCAGCTTTACTGGTTGATGAAATGGGTCGCTACACCATAAGAACAGACTTTGTGGCTAAGCAACTAATCCTGTTATGCAAAGATGCAGAACTGAAAAGTTTGACACTAGACAAAACCAGTTCTGAGCCCTCAACTGTAACAAGGTTAAGAGTTGAGTGTGAGGAAGACTTCGAGACCTTCATTTCTGACCACTGGGATGGTCTCCAAAGACTGCTGAAAGGACCACAGAGACATATTATGCATGCCTGAAGCGGGGGTGGAACATTTTACTAGTAGTTTTAGGACTTTTCCAGAATGTAATGAATGTGCATGACCTATACCTTTACATAAGCAACTACTGCTTTCTTTGGTGTGCATGTTTAGCGGAGTGATCCCCCATGCACCCAGCGCTGTAATAGAGGGATACCTACTTGACATAACTCACTGGTATGTCAAGTTACTTTGATGGATTTTCTCCACTTCAGTGAATAGTCTTGTTTTCTTCAATAATTTTGCACTGGGGACATAATAGAATACTTTTATCCTTTGCCTCAACAATTTTGCCTCACAAGAAGCACAGGAGTCAGAATACTTTTATCTTTTGCACCCAGTAGGTGCAAGGACATCTTCCCTGGATCCCACATATATTGTTTTAGAAGTTTCTTACTAGGGCCTAATAAGCAATGGAAATTCTTCAAACTCGGTAAAAGTGGCTGAAAGTAATAAATCCTTGAAAAAAGAGTGAATATGTATGCCGAAGTACTGCATATGTATATCTTAACTGTTTAAATGTAGAACGTGAACTCTGAAAGAGTGTACCTGCTTGTCAAGTCACCTGACACGTATCATGAGGAATAAAGGAATGCCACTTTCTAACACCACATTGGAGTTAGAGTTTTCTTCCTAGATTCTGGATGAGAAGGCCATTAAACTTTGTTTCTGAATCATGAGAGCAGCTTTTCCATGTTAGAGAACATCCTTTCGCACAGCTTGAGTGGATACAAGCTGAAGGACCGGAGGCTTGCGTAAATGTAAGCTCAAGAACAAAATGTGGAGGCTGTGAAATTTGTTGTCAAGTAAAGATAAGAAAGTAGAATATATGTCCTGTTGTTGAAGATCAGACAGCAAAACAGCTCAACACAACACCAGTGAGAACCGGTTCGTGCTGTCCCCCCCTTAAAAGGTTAGAAATTCACAGTGAGGATAATTACTAGCCTTCATCCCATGACCGTCAGAGACCCCCACCACGCTCTTAGAACACATGCCTGAAAGGGTGGAACAGTATGTTAATTATTTCTTGGAATTTCTGCCCATGTCCTTGGAATGTAATGAATAGGTATATGCTACACTTTTAAATATATAGTTGCTGCTTCTCTCAGTGTGTACATTTGGTAGAGCGATCCCCCATTCACCCAGTGCAGTAATAAAGGGAATACCTGTCTGACATAACTCATTGGCATGTCCAGTTACTTCATTGGTTTTCTTGGCTTCACCTCCTTGAGTATTTTAGCCTGCTGTAAGCCTAACCTCTGGAGAGTGTACCAATTATATAATGAAATATACCTTTGTTGTTATGACTAAAATTCAATTTTCTCCTTGTAAGAAAGGAGAGAGAAAATAGAAAATAAGATAAAAGTCACATTATTTAAAGGAAATGGACAGTGCAACTACCTTACATTGTTCTAAGCCGGTGAAATGTTGTATAAATTGATATTATAGTATATAGTATTATTAACCATTAGCCATATTAGTATTATTATTTTCAGATCTAATGCAGTAATCTTCTGTTGGCACCCTGCCCACAAGTATTTCTGTAATGAAAGACTTCCAAAAATACCATTAATTGGCTTTTAATAATTTTACCCGGTTTAAACCACTTGCTCCCTTGACAACATAACATGCAGACATGAGACAAAGGCCATGATTACACAACAGAGACCATTTAGGCAAACCCATTCAGGCACTGTAGCATATAAATGCTTGAGACTGAACATTCACATAATAACTATACAACTGCTTACCCAGATTAATTACCATTTAAAAATGTACATAACTACTACAGAGTATACTAAAAAACATCACAGATTCTGCTACATCTTGTGTGCTATAATTCAATCAATGTATACTTAATCTCGATTACTTGATTAAGGAAAAACAAGGATAAAATGTCCTTGCAAAATAAAATTTGGGAAGAACAAAGGAAAAATAGGGGTCCCTGCAAAATAAGATTAAGAAAAAGCTGAGAAGAGTTTCAGTTCACAAGGATCTGGTTAAACAAACTTATCTTGAAGGTACATAGCAGGAGATGCTAGCTTAGCACCTACGTGTAAGTCGTTTGCTGTGTACAACAAAGAGTGATAGCCTTTGGAGGATACAAATATAGTTCTAGTTGGGCAAAACAACAAACTCTGAACCCAGATTACAAAGTATGTATAAACAAAGGAAATGAAGGGTTTACCTCCTGGGGGGGTGGCTGATAGATGAATTAAGAAGAATATGAATACCAAGTACCTCAGCCAATGGGGAATAGGGGAAGGGTTCACTAGCGTTAGGGTACAAGGATAAAAGAGGAGCTGTGTCTCCTAATACTTTGAGAGACCCCTCAGAGGTATGTGGACCCCAGCAAACTCTCCCTTTATTTGAATACAGAAAGCTGAAGACTCCCCTCTGTCTCTTTCAAGGATAAAGATGATTGAGCAAGCTCATTGGAACAGAAATTTTCCTAACAACTTGGGGGCTCATCTGGGATCCATCCATCCTCTGGTGTAGGTGGACATCTGAGTAAGCTGACAGGAGCCCTCACCGATTTCTTCTGATCAGCTCACTCTGGAGTTCATCAACACTGGGGGATTTATTGGGTTCTCAGGACCATCCCGGAGACAGATGGGATGATAGACTAGAAAGTCCACAAAAAAGAAAAAGAAAGGTATAAAAGACTATTTCTGTGCCTTTGTCTCAAAGCTTGCTGTTGGACAACTTCAACAGATGAAGAAGCCCAGGCAAGTCTTGGACAAGTCCTGCATGCCTACAGGTACTGCATGTGACTCTAGTGTCCAGGAATGCTGCACTGGAAGAATAAGAGGATAAAAAAAGGCATCTACAACCAAGGAACGGTGTGCCCAATATTGGTTGCCTTGTGGTGTCATACTTGCCTGCTGCCTGATTTTCCTGGGCCTGCTACCTGAGAACTGCCTATTTCTCCTGGACCCACTATCAGTTGCCTTCTGTTTACCTGTTTGCTGCCTAAGGCCGGCTATTCTGCTGCAACCTCCCCCTGCAATCTTACTCCTGCACTGGCCTTGGGCCATCAGAACAGAGTACAGTAGGACAATGCTAGATCCTTGGTGGTGATTATTCCCGCTTTACATAATTCTTGCTCTTTTCCTACCTTTCCTATGGCCTGCCTTCCCTTCCCCATTGTCCTAATTTGTAATAATCACCAGCCTTTCCCTTCCCCATCACTTTAATTGATAACAAACTGTTCGGATGAAATTTGACCTAGCTTGTGTCTCAGTCTCACTCCAAGTATATCAAAGAATCTCCCCTCTTGCTCTGATAATCAGAGCAAGAAAGATGGTAATAGAGGAGCAGAGAACTCTGAAGAAATCTCACCAGAGGCTCAACTAGCACAGGCTTTACCCTTGGACACTGCAGTGTATAATATCCAACCTGAAGACTGGATCCTGGTGAAAGACTGGAAAGAATCACTATTCACTCCCAAATGGAACAGACCATTTCTTATGCTGCTTACTACAGAGACTGCAGTGAAAACTGTGGAACATAGATGGATACACCATACCTGCGCAGGCCCAGACAGCTAGACCTCAAAGCTGGAAGAGAATGGAGGTTTACTATTAACCTTCACTTGAAATTGGCCAAATAGTAATCCTGAGCCCCTAAGGAAGCCGAAGAGGATAGTGGCAAAAGAGGGAACATAGAGGCCACTGAGTGTTACTCAAGGAGTATGCTGCTTGGAGTCTACAGATATGGACATGGGCATGATTGAACCCATCCAATTTTTATATACCAGGACTATCATTGTGTATGGGAACTACTGAATCACAGCCTGAACCTCTGATTGATCACCCGAGGCGAGCACTGAGTCAGCTCCAGGGGCACAGGTGAATGCAATTTCACCTGAGTGACCGGAAGGAGCCTGGCTCCACTCCTCCTCTACCCCATTTAAGGGCTGATTCCCAAGGAGGAAGGATCTCTATGTGGAGATCACTCCTCTTGGAGCCCTTCTGTGAGCCTAGGCTATGGGTGAGCTCTTTATTTTATTACTCATTTGTAATGTGATAATTTTTCTGGTCCTATACCTATTTACCTTAGAATTTGTGTACCTGTTTGCCATACACAGTGATTGGGTAAAGTGAGTGGATAAGTAATATGGACTTTGACAGGAATTTGTTTCCACAAGGACTACTAGCTTTTCTTTTTAAGTATAATTCTGCTTTTTTGTTGATTGTAACGTGAGGGCCAAAATTCTGATAGTACTGCTTCACACTCCAGGAGTTGTGGGGTTACAGAATAATTTGGTCCTAAAATTAATGCAAGGATTTGGGAAATTACAGAATCTCACAAGCATTACTACCTGACTACTGATACCAAAGTTAAGTGGAAATCCCATACAATAGGAAATTTTAACTCTAAAAAGCTCTAGTGCATTAATAGACATTAGCATAATGGCTGGACAAAACTGAATAAATGGCACCATACAGGGGAAGTCCCATGGTGTTTTGAATGGAAAGGAAAACCTCGAGACATTAATAGTGTTGATCTCATTGTAAGGAAACTTTCACTCATACAAAGAAAGGGACAGTAGCTGACAAATGGAATTGTAAGGTAAAATATAATTGTACCAGTTTCAGATAGGAATGGATTAGAAACCTGATTGGCATATGGCAGGCTGCTGGTTGTAGTGGAAGGAAACTTGAATATATAGGAGGAAATCTTGAAGGATCACTCTCATGTAAATCCTTTACTTTCCCATTCACTGGATATATAATATACAGATTCACTGAACCACCAATTTACTACTGGAGTTTTAACGCTTTGCCCACATAGGAAAAGAAACCCTCTGTCTACCCCATTTTGAGGAAAAATAAAATGATCAGAGGATTCTGAAAAATGGCAAGGATAATCCACTAAAGTAAGGGTTGGATGAGAACTTCAAGCTTTCTTTGCACTGGGAGTTATGGTTTTTAAGAATAGAATAATATTGTCCAATCTCACTTGGCAAGCTGAAAGCCTTGCAAATGCCACTGGGCAAGGTGATGATGAAAATATTATTATTTGTCTGCTGAAAATTATGTGCTACTACTGAAGGAGATCTTACCCATCTAGATGAAAAGTTGTAAAGAAGATCTATTTTTGAGCAACCTTAGCTTTAGTAAACAATCTTGAGTTCTCTTGCCCCTATAGTCAGAAAGATACATTGTTACACTACTCACTGCTCAAAGAGCAGCCCAGTAGGCATCTTAAGCAACTTAGTGTCACTGCATCAGGCTACACATTACAGAATGAAGTTTAAACTCTACTGAAAGGAAGCTACTGATTTCAAGAAGTCACAGTGTACTGCGATTACTAAAACATGTTCTCTTGTTTGTAGGATTTAATGCCCAATTTTAGCTATTCAGTGTAGCACTGAACCCTAGCACAGGTTAATACTTGAGGACTGACATGGTGGGGGGGGGGGAAAAAAAAACAAAAACACAGATTAAATAAATCAGCTTGAACCCCATACGGTACACAATCAGTCTGGGCTGTCATATATCCACAAGACCGAAGCAACAGGGAGAAAAAAATGCAACTACAATGCACCCAGTAAAGCAGATAATGCCAGATAAGGGATAACTACATTCTGACACTTCACTTAAATCTTCTAATGAACATGCTTCAGTGAAGCCCAAGAACCTGTTTGCCTACTGGCTGTTTGTATCTTCTATCTTAAGATCAGCAGTATGAATAAAGAAGTATACTGACACTACAAGTGTAGATGCTAAGCATGGTATCAGATATGCTAAATATCCACAGTAGGAAGAATCATAGAATTGCGAAGGTTGGAAGAGACCCACAGGATCATCCAGTCCAACCATTTGTTTGCCCTTCACCAATGGTTCTTGCTAAACCATGTCCCCCAACATAACATCCAAATGCTCTTTGAACAGCAGAAATACACCAGAAATAAAAACCCAGAAAACAAGTTATACTCCCAGGTTGATGTTTAAAGGAGCTGTGCCTGATGTAAAATTATAGGACAGGACACCACACTGTGGCTTGTGGGTAAAAAAATCAAGGATCAGGCCAACAAAGGGCATCTAGTGGTTGAGGTCTGCTACAGGCCACCTGATAAGGAGGAGGCTGTTGACAAGGCCTTCCTGTTTCAGCTGCAGGAGGTGTTGCAGTTGCAGGCTCTTGTCCTGATGCAGGATTTCATCCACCCAGATATATGCTGGGATAGTGGCATGGTGGGTGGCAGACAATCCTGGAGATTCCTGGAGTCTGTTGAGGACAACTTCCTGGTCCAGGTAATAGATGGACCAACCCGAGGTGAAGACTTACTAGACCTGGTGCTCACTAATGCAGAGGAGAGCATTAGAGAGGTTAAGATTGGAGGCAGCCTGGGCTGCGGTGACTTGGTGGAGTTTGTGATCTTGAAGAATGCGGGCCTGGCAAAAAGCAGTGTCAGGACCCTGTGCTGTAGGAGAGCAAACTTCTGGCTGCTTAAGGAACTGCTGCGTGGGATCCCCTGGGAAACTGTTCTTAAAGGTATGGGCACAGAACAAAGCTGGCAGCTCTGTAAGGACACCCTTCTGCAAGTGCAATGGCTCTCCATCCACCAGCCGAAGTCAAGCAGGGGAGGTAGGTGACCGTCATGGCTGTGAAAGGACCTGCAGCTTAAACTGAGGGAAAAGAGGGAAATGTACAGGAAGTGGAAGCAGGGTTGTGTAGCCTGGGAAGAATATAAGGACATTGTCTGCATGGGTAGATGTAAGATCAGGAAAGCCAAGGCAGATGGAGTTGAACTTGGCATGAGATGTGACAGATAACAAGAAGGGGTTCTACGGGTACATAGGCAGGAGGAGACAGGCCAAGGAGAGTGTTCCCCTCTGATAAATGAAGACAGAGAACTGGCTTCTTCAGACATGGAAAAAGCTGTGGAACTCAATAAGTGCTTTTCCTCAGTCTTCACTGGTGGTCAGGCTCCCCATGTCTGCCAAGACCCTGAAGTTCTAGGTGTGGGTGTGGGGAGCAGTTTCTGTCCCACTGTAACAGTGGAACGAGTCCGAGGCCTCCTCATGAAACTGAATGTGTACAAGTCCATGGGGCCGGATGATATCCATCCTAGGGTTCTGAAAGAGATGGCTGATGTGGTTGCCGAGCCGCTCTCCATCATACCTGAAAAATCATGGCTGCCTGGTGAAGTCCCCGGTGACAGGAAGAAGGGAAATGTTACTCCCATTTTCAAGGAAGGGAGAAAGGATGACCCAGGAAACTACAGGCCAGTGAGCCTCACCTCTGTGCCTGGGAATATCATGGAGCAGATCCTCCTAGAAGCTTTGTTAAGGCATATATGAGATAAAGAGGTGATACGAGACAGCTAGCATGGTTTCACCAAGGGCAGATCTTGCCTGACAAATCTGGTGGCCTTCTATGATGGAGTGATGGCTTTCGTGTATGGGGGAAGGGTGGTGGATGTCATCTACCTGGACTTGTGCAAGACCTTTGACATGGTTCCTGATCACATCCTTCTCTCCAAATTGGAGAGATACGGATTTGAAGGATGGACTGTTCGATGGATTAAGAACTGGTTGGTGGATCGCAGCCGAAGGGTTGTGATCAATTGTTCTGTGTCAGGGTGGAGGCTGGACACAAGCTGTGTCCCGCAAAGGTTGGTCTTGGGACTGGTGCTCTTCAGCATCTTCATCGATGGCCCCTCACTGTAAGAAAGATATCGAGGTCCTCGAGCATGTCCAGAGGAGGGCAACAAAGGTGAGGGGTCTGGAGCACAGGCCTTCTGAAGAGCGGCTGAAGGAGCTGGGATTGTTCAGTCTAGAGAAGAGGAGGCTCAGGGGAGACCTTATTGCTCTCTATAACTACCTGAAGGGAGGTTGTAGTGAGCTGGGGGTCAGCCTCTTCTCTCGTGTGACCAGTGATAGGACTAGAGGGAATGGCTTCAAGCTGCGTCAGGGAAGATTCAGGCTGGATATTAGGAAATACTACTTCTCTGAAAGGGTGGTCAGACACTGGAGTGGGCTGCCCAGAGAGGTGGTGGAGTCACCGAGCCTGGTGGTGTTTAAAGAGCGTTTGGATGTTGTGTTGAGGGACATGGTTTAGTGAGAATCATTGATGAAGGGCGAATGGTTGGACTGGATGATCCTGTGGGTCTTTTCCAACCTTAGCGATTCTATGATTCTATGACATAGATACAGCATTGAGTGCACCCTCAGCAAGTTTGCAGACAACACTAAGCTGAGTGGTGCAGTCAATACACTGGAGGGAGGGGAGGTCATCCAGAGGGACCTGGACAGGCTGGAGAGGCAGGCCCATGTGAACTTAATGAGGTTCAGTAATGCTAAGTGCGAGCTGTTGCACTTGGGCCGGGGCAATCCCAGGTATTTATGCACACTGGGAGAAGATCTCCTTGAGAACAGCCCTGCAGAGAAGGGCTTCAGAGTCCTGGTGGGCAAGAAGCTAGAAATGAGCCAGCAGTGTGTGCTTGCAGCCCGGAAGGCCAACTATATCCTGGGCTGCATTAAAAAAAGGGTGGCCAGCAGGGAGAGGGAGGTGATTGACCCCCTCTACTCAGCTCTTGTGAGGCCCCATCTGGAGTATTGCATCCAGGCCTGGGGCCCCCAGTACAAGGAAAAACTCAGAACTCTTGGAACAGGTCTAGAGGAGGGCCACTAAGATGATCAGAGGGCTGGAGCACCTCTCCTACGCAGAAAGGTTGAGGTTACTGGGCTTGTTTAGCTTGAAGAAGAGAAGGCTCCGGGAAGACCTCACTGTGATCTTCTAGTACTTGAAGGGAGCTTATAAACAGGAGGGGGAATGACTGTTTACAAGGGTGGATAGTGATAGGGCAAGGGGGAATGGTTTTAAACTGGGGCGGGGGAGGTTTAGGTTAGATATTAGAAGGACGTTTTTCACACAGAGGGTGGTGACACACTGGAACAGGTTGCCCAAGGAGGTTGTGGATGCCCCATCCCTGGAGGCATTCAAGGCCAGTCTGAATATGGCTCTGGGCAGCCTGGTCTAGTGGTTGGTGACCCTGCACATAGCAGGGGGGTTGAAACACTATGATCTTTTGAGGTCCTTTTCAACCCAGGCCATTCTATAATTCTATGATTCTATTCAACTGAACTGCTGTAAAGATTTATCCTCAAACTTTCCTTGTAATTTCAGTTTATTGCTCAAAATCTAGTAATTTATGTAAATCAAGTACAAATCACTGGGAACATTATTTTTGGCCATTATTTGAAAGAGTGCATATTGCTCTGTGCATGTACATATCAAGCAAGAGAAGGTACTTCATTACGGAGTACTTGTTACAGGGTTGCTGTGAGCAGCAAGAGCATGAACAACCCTGAAAGCAGGGACCTGAGCTTCATAGAACCTGAATGCAAGTCACTACCACCTACTCCTACACAAATTCCAAGTCCCACAAAGCAAACATGCTTGTTTTAGTGGGTACCTGGGTGGCTATCTTCTTATAAGAACCCATAGTTTGTAAAGAACAATTTTCTTCAGACAACTTATGTCTAGCCTGACAAACACACTGATCACTATTTGAAATACAGAGAAGACATTATTTGCAGTGTATGAAGGACTCTGCCAACTGTCCCAGCCAGTAGCTTTGTGCAAAAAGCATAGTGTTTTCATTTGCTGTTTGACACTTAAGAAATGGTCTTATCCATGGTTCACGCAAGAGAAAAATTACTTATGAAGACTGTAACAACTCAAAGTGAGCTACAGTTGCAATAGTAGCTTCACTGTTAGTAGTGAAACTAAGGCCGCTTCCTTCAAAAACATTCCCGATGCTTTGAGCATGTGCTTAAAATGATTGAACCAAGCAAAAACCATACAACATCAGAGGGAGGGAAAGCAGAATGGGAAGCTGTGCTGCTGGACGGCTCTGGAGCAGTTCCAAAACAGAGCCATGGCTTTAAGGTCCCTGCATAGTGAAGATTGTAAATCACTAATTTGAAACATACGCCAACCAAAGTTAATTATTACAGAAATAATTAAGACTAACACTGGCCTGCAGTTCTTCAGTTAAAAAAAAAGCACATTAGAAGTGCTATAAAACTAAGACATTATTTGACAGAAGAATGGTTTCGCATTGCCACTAGGAAAGAGGTTTTGAGAACAAGTTGGGTTTTTCCCCTGCTATTTTGTACCTAAATTAGTTACTGGATGTTTCAACACTGTGTACTTTGATTTCCTGCAATTTTCCATTTTATAATTCCCTGTGGAGCCAACAACTGTTATGTTCACTGCCTTTCAGTAAAAAAAAAAAAAAAAAAAAATAACTGATGCTGCAAGGTCTTAGTATTTGCATTCTTAAAAATCCCACAAAATTAGGGTCAGCTCAGAGCATCACTTCCAAGGGAAGAACTGCTGCTGACTTACTGTGTAACTCAGCCACCTCAGTTACCCATCTCAGATTCTCCCCCTCTCTGTTAGCAGGGTACAGAGTACTTCCCCATCCCTCTAATTGGGATGGCAGTATATGTCCCTTAAGACACTTTGAAACCGAAGTAAAAAAGGTACGGGCAGTGCCTTTAAATGTGAAAATTTTTTTTAAAACATCCCACAAACTTCTCATGACTTTCAAAATGTCACTGATGGAGGTACAGTTTTTACAGTACATTTCTATTATTAAAACATAAAACCCTCCCAAAGGCAATGGAACAATGCAAATCAGGGTGAAAGAGAAGATATTTTGCATTTCTAGAGACCACTGTGAAGCTGAAAAATGACATCATCAAATGTTTACTCTCTAGAAAGATCTCTGAGAAGTGTTCAGCTGGGATCAGAATCCCAGTGGGAGGTAAGATAGTTGTATCAGGGAGACCAAAGCCCACAGAGGTTTCAGGGGAAAAGAGACCACACATCACACTTTACAAGCAATGCTACACATAGTCATTGAATGTATTTGTGCAGCATTTTATTTCTCATTTTGATATCTAATTATTTTCCCTTGATATGGGAAGCAAAAAGCTGAGACTGTTGTTTAAAGCAGGAATTTCGTTTATATGGACAGCTAAAAGGAATAGGTATTCACCTAAACCAAAAATGTCCAAGCTCGCAATGCAGCCTACCCCCTCTCTGCAATTTAAAGGTGGTTATTCCTCGTGGAGCAGCTCCAGGCAAGCGCTGATTGCTCAGCAATAGCCAAACCATCAGTGTGCTATTAATGTCGTGTTGACTGAAACCAGGTCAGGGGGAGGGCAATTCTGTGCAGTGCTGACTCAAGTGATGGTAAATAACTGTAAGCATTTTAATATACTGGCTGAACACAGGGCTCTGAACAGTGAACTATATCTAGCCATGCTTTCTGTTTTGATAAAGGAATTTCAAAACAGAGTCATAGAATCGAAGAATCCTAAGAGTTCGAAGGGATCTTTTAAAGGTCATTGATTCCAACTCCATTGCAATGAACAGGAACATCCACAGCTTGATCAGGTGCTCAGAGTCTGATCCAGCCTGGCCTTGAAAGTCTCTAGGGACACGGCTTCCAAAGCATCTCTGGGCAACCTGTTCTACTGCCTCAACATTCACACTGTAAGAGACTTTTTCCATATACCCAACCTAAATCTTTCCTCTTTAAATCTGAAATCATTTTCCCTTGTCTTATCACCACATACTCTGCTAGAGAGTATGTTCCCTTTAAATATTGAAAGGCCACTCACAGGTTCCCCTGGAGCCTTCTCTTCTCCAGGCTGAACAGCCCCAGCTCTCTCAGTCTGTCCTCACAGGGGACGTGTTCCATCCCTTGGATCATTTTTGTGGCACTCCTCTGGACACAATGCAACAGGTCTATATCTATCCTAAAATGAGGACTCCTCATCTGGACACAGTGTTCCAGGTGAGGCCTCACCTGCACAGAACAGAGGAGCAGGATCACCTCCCTTGACCTGCTGGCCATGCTTCTTTTGATAAAACTCAGGATATGGTTGGCTTTCTGGGCTGTGAGGGCACTTTGCTGGTTCATGTCCAGCTTCCACTATTACCCCGAAGTCCTTCTTGGCAGGGCTGTTCTCAATCCTTTCATCCCTCAGCTTGTCTAGGTAGTGAGGGTTGTCTCAACCCAGGTGCAAGACCTTGTACTTTGATTTGCTGAACCTCATGAAGTTCTCCTGGGCTCATTGCTCAAGCTTATCTAGGTCTCTCTGGATAGCATCCCATCCCTTGGGAGCGTCAACCACGCTCCACACCTTGGGACTTAAAGATTGGAAAAAAAACCAAAAACAAATTAAAAAAAAAAAAACACAAAAACATCAATTTACATTCATGTGATCATTTTCAGTTGATACAGATACGTGACCTAAAAAATTTCAAATACAGAGTTGCAATCAGATACTCAACTCAAAAATTTGACCTTGTGTGTCATGACCAAGGTGTGTCACTGAATTCCTCCATGAGGAAAAAACTGCACCCATTTACATTCACCAATGCTTTCTTAATTGTTATTGAGACCAAATAGTGAATGTGAGAACAGTAAGGTGGTGGGTGGTGTGTTTCAGCAGTGGAGACAGTAGGCCGGATTGTTAGGAGAGTGGCATGCAGGCTCTTGCTCATTGCTGGTGAAAATCATAGAATCATAGAATCGCTAAGGTTGGAAAAGACCCACAGGATCATCCAGTCCAACCATTCGCCCTTCATCAATGGTTCCCGCTAAACCATGTCCCTCAACACAACATCCAAACGCTCTTTGAACACCACCAGGCTCAGTGACTCCACCACCTCTCAGGGCAGCCCATTCCAGTGTCTGACCACCCTTTCAGAGAAGTAGTATTTCCTAATGTCTAGCCTGAATCTTCCCTGACGCAGCTTGAAGCCATTCCCTCTAGTCCTATCACTAGTCACATGAGAGAAGAGGCTGACCCCCAGCTCACTACAACCTCCCTTCAGGTAGTTATAGAGAGCAATAAGGTCTCCCCTGAGCCTCCTCTTCTCTAGACTGAACAACCCCAGCTCCTTCAGCTGCTCTTCATAAGGCCTGTGTTCCAGACTCCTCACCAGCTTTGTTGCCCTCCTCTGGACACGCTCCAGGGCCTCGATGTCTTTCTTACTGTGAGGGGCCCAAAACTGGACACAGTACTCAAGGTGTGGCCTCACCAGTGCTGAGTACAGGGGAATAATTACTTCCCTGTTCCTGCTGGCCACACTATTTCTGATACAAGCCAGGATGCCATTGGCCTTTTTGGCCACCTGGGCACACTGCTGGCTCATGTTCAGTCTAGCGTCAATCAACACCCCCAGGTCCATTTCCTCTACACAGTCTTCCAGCCACTCTGCCCCAAGCCTATAGCGTTGCCTGGGGTTATTGTGGCCAAAGTGCAGGACCTGGCATTTGGTCTTGTTGAATCCCATCCCATTGGCTTCAGCCCAGCTATCCAACCTATCCAGATCCCTCTGTAAGGCCTCGCTACCCTCAGGCAGATCAACACTTCCAACCAGCTTGGTGTCATCTGCAAACTTACTGAGGGTGCACTCAGTAAGCAAGTAATGCAAAGCTAATGGTGATGACTATGTTGAAAAAATCATGTTTTGTAGCTGAGAATTTCTCTATCAAATAGTGATATTGTGCTCTTTGTATCTGTTGTTGTTTCCATGAAAGTAAATGGGAGGCATTAGTTTTGGAATGACTTCCATATATGTGGCCCAAGACAACTTCTATTCATTAAAATGTGGTCCAGGCAAGCCAAAAGGTTGGACACATACTACCTAGACTAAAGCCTGAACTGACAGAATGGAACACAAACACTGTTCAGTCAGGCTGCACCATGCACTTAAACTGGAAACCCTGCCGAAGGATAATGGAAATCATTTGACTGACAAGCGAAGTGCTCAGTATACATTTAACCCAAGATGCAGAAATCAGCAGTTCCCAAGGCAAAACTGCTTAAGAAGTATGTCAGCTAGCTTCAAGATCAATGATTGTTTTTTTTTTTGTTTTCTTTTTCCTACCTCATCCTCTATTCTCTCCATGTGATGCAGCAGCAATGGGATCATGGGTGGAAAGCAGCGGAGAAGTACAGAGACTAGGTGTTTTTCATTCTCAACAATAACATCTACATTTCTCTGCAGACAGGCTCTAAAAAGCATGTGAGGAAGTGGATGATGGGGGAGAAGTAATTACATAGCCAAAACTTCTTAAAAAAAACAATAAAACCAAAACAAAAAAATCCCTGTAAGATTGCAAAAGTGAGTAATCTTCATCATTTTTTATATCAATATAAAAAATATAAGTTTGGTCTGAGAAAAAAATGATCATCAAAACTCACTGGGAGAAAGTATTTCAGCAAATTTATAAATTCATTCAAATTCAAGCTCAAAATAAATAATCTAGGCAGTATCTTTCATAACATTAGAGAAGAATGTAAAATAAATACACCGAGGTGGCATTAGAATGCAGAAGAAATACGAAGTTTCATTCACATAGTTTCCCCAAGTGTGCTTTTATGTCTTATGGAGGCGAGATGTATCATAACTCAGCCAATTCCTTTCAGGCCAGAAAATAAGCAAATAATTAAATTAGATTCTTGCAGTGTGGAGTCAAAAGTAATGTGCATTTATGTAATGTGCAATCTATATTTTGGCCAAACTCCACAGCACTTAGTTATATTGTGCGTTTGTTAAGATTATAATAAAATACTATAATTTCAGTCTGATTATTATTTTGTAGTTTTAGTGGTCCCCTTCTATGACTTTCGTAAATGTCCTCAGACTACACTTCATTTTCTGTATGCTTCAAATACCTTTTTAAAACTGCAGTGTTAGCGAAGTGTAGGCAGGCTGAAATTTCTCCTCTCCTTCTGTCCCCCTTTTTTTCTTACTAATCCATTTGTAGGTGGCGAAAAAACAAGAATAACTACCTGGAGAAGATTCATGGTGTGAATCTAAAACTCAAACAAGATTTTTTTAATAAGATTGTTTGTGTTTCTTTACCATGTATGCCTTTTATTAACTTCCTGCTTTCTTAAAGATTTAAAACAAACAAACAAAACAAAAAATCAAAAAATATAAAGATCTGCAATCTGTTTGTCAAGAAAACCACATAAACTACATCAGTAGGGGACTTAAGTATTGCCAAGTGAAAACTTCTTCATCAGTCCCACACAATTTTTTCTTATTTATTTAATAGAATCTGTGGGTATTGTACCTACAACGTTGGATTTCAATGCAATGTAGGATATAAATAAAGTTTTTTTCAGGACTGACGTATTTTTCAGGAGATAACCACACCGGTACATCATGGACAAGCAATGATGTTTCTCAGTTGTGGAAAATTGTTTTAGTAATTAAAGCATAGACTGGTGAGAAAATGAAAAGTAAGATGCCATAGAGGACATGAATACTGTAATTTAGCAGGTCCTTTTTCTTCCCACAGTTTGATTCCCTGTTTGTTTTTCTTTCTCATTTTGAATCTATCCTTTTTCTTGGATCAAAACATTCCTCTTCTGTATAGACAATAAAAATCTGTATGTACTACTGAAAGGCACCATTTATTTCAACAATTGGAAACATACTTCAGGACAGTGTAGGGAAAAAAATGAATGTGATTTTTTTTAGCAACAACATCTTATGTGCGTTTTTTCTAGAAATCTATGCCTCACAATTTGAAGCTGAGTAAGTCATATTTGAACAGCCTCTATTACGTCTCAAAGTAAGTGATGGGGTTCATCTAAGAAAAGCTTTTGCTTCTTTGCTTTGTTACATTTATCCATACATGAAATATGCTTTTGTATTTCCTCTGCTGTAGCACACTTATATGCAATAAATTCACTTCTGAAAACTGTTGACGTTCAGTGTGCAATGTCAAATGATCATAAAAATGTCACAGCCACATTAAATCAGATCAATGAGATACCTAGTTCATTGTCTTTCTTGAAATAAAAGGTCATTGACATTAGATAATTCAGAAGTCATACAACAAGATGGAATATGTACGATGGTCTCCCCAGCACAACCTTCTGGACTGCCTCAACATATGCCTTAAACTGTGCTGAGATGAAGGCTGCACTTGGTGTTTTATTTTCAGTTATTGGCAAAATTGTCTTCCATGAATGCGTCCAGTGTTTTTGGAAGCCATTAATGTTTTGGTCTCTGTGACATCTGATGGCATTTAGTTCCACCACTGCAATACCCACTCTGTGACAAATGACCTTTTTCAGTTCATTATAAGACTGTGACTCAGTTTATTGGACGCCTCAACTTCTTGCATTGCAGAAAGCACAGCAGACCTCCACCCCTCAAGGTCACCACTGCACAGTACGTTTGGTAGCTCAGAAGGTCAGGTGAGCTTTCAGCCTTCAGACATTCCAGTTACAGTGTCAGAGCTGGGAAGAAGACCCTCCTTGACTCTGGGCAGTGGCACCCACAAGTCCATAGAGAATGAAATGTCAAAGTCTTGCACCATGCTTGAGGAACCAAAAACTTTACCCAGTTCTATAAAATACATCATGGATAAGAGAAACACATATGCTTTGATACTGCTGGGGAAGAATTGCCAACCAACAAATTCCTCTCCATGAAAATCAGTAAGGAAGTACACTTCCTGTTCCGGTCCTGATAATCTCAGATATAACATATATGGTTTAATCAGACCATTACTGCTTTTTAGATCTGATGTAGAATATTACATTAGGCATCCTCTGTACGCATATTTTGGATGTTCTACTATTTACTCATCAGCAGCCTCACTTGGGAGTTAATGACAATAGGTGGCATAGACATTTTGACACAAAAGACAGAGCTGGCTGTGTGGTGGGATGATGGAAGAACAGGCACAGATAACATGCAAGCACTAACTTTGTGACCACCTTTGTACCTCATAAGATGGAGTAAACTCCACACTTCCAGCTGTCCTAAGGCAATCTGTGCCTCAGCCAACATACTTTATTATGGTTATTACATTCACAGAAGCATGTAATCAGGTACAGTGTTGGAGGGCACAATGTTATTTGCAGTACGATGGCTTTGCTAACAAGCTGCTGCAAGTGCTCCCACCCAAACACTGCAACTGATCTTTGGGTATTTTTTAATCTCAAACCCAAAGGATTTCTTTGGAGGTAAAGTGAAACCTTTGATTAAACTGTAATAAAGATAAAGCTAATAATAATAGAAGATTAGGATTATAGCCTCTCATTATGCTTGCTTTGCTACAGACAGATATTAAAACAATGCATTAAGTTAGTTCAAGATGCTATGCTGACAATAGAACAATCCGCTTCTTTCTGAAGTCTTATATTCAATTAGGCTTCAAAAATTCAGCTTCACATCAACTGCATCAGGAAACAGGCATGTCCAACAGACTGCTTATTAACTTGCCTCTTTTACAACCAGCTTGAAAAAAAAAAACAAACCAATAAACAACTTACAGGTGGATTGAAGCATCAGCCTCTGAAGGTGATCTGCATCAGATCTGTCCCTCCCCTTGAAATGACTCTTTCCCCTCACCCCCATTGAAACTGAACCCCATGCAGAGATTAAGCACTTAATGTAGGAAACATAAAGGTAAAGAAAAATAACCTCAGGCTGGAAACTTGGACGCACGCACAGCACCGCAGTTTTGTGCGGGCGGCAGACGCATGCTCGTGTATCTCTCATTGAGCGGACTCTCGCGAGCGGATATCTGGCCCCCTGCTCTCCTGAGCCTCCAGGCAGAGAACTGACGCCAGTTCATCACACAGGAACCCAGCCGCGCCCAGCGCCGCGCCGTGTGGGTTACCTGCTGCTGCCGCTCTTGCTGCCCCGCCGTACCGTATCGTGTCGCGCCGTGTCTCCCCGACTAGAGGCGGCCCCGTAGATTACAGAGAGCTGCGCGGCACCACGCGGCTCTGGGAGGCAGGTGAAGGGAAGGCAGAAAACGCGGAGAGGAGCGGAGCGCAAGGGGTGGAGGACGGAATACACGGACTGGATTCAGCGAAAGATCTGGGCGGGGGCCGGGAGTCGAGAAGCGGGGGGTGGTGTTGGAGGCTGGCGTGCCGGCCAGGGCTTGGCGGGGTGTGGCTCCTGTGTCGTTCCTCTGGGTGCCTGGTAGGAGCTGTGGGACTCATACATAGAAACCACCAGGCTTTCTGACTATTTCGTAATGCAGCCCAAAGCTCCCAGAGATGGGTAATGACATGGACCCAGCTCAGTTGCCCCATTTCTACTTCTGTCAGCAGGACCATTTTTGAACTAAAATAACATTAAAGCTTATAAATTATCTTTGTAGGACATGCCTCTCAACATCCAGGGCTGGAACTGGTGAGCAGCCGTTCTCAGGGATAGAGTGACATTTTCAGTGCTAGAGATTGTTCTGGTGTTTGATAGGTTTTGAAAGGCATAGTTCAAATACTTTATTAACAAAAGGATGAGGGAAACCAAATAAGAACCTGAATAGAATGGCTTAAAAAAGTTAAAATTACTGAGAAAACTTCACATTCTCCATTTGAGGATGACAGAATGGAAACCCACAAGCTTCAGGGCACTGGAAAATGGTGAAGGACCTAAAGGAAGGATTATAGCTGCCAGTTACCAACACAGAACCCATCTGTTTGCACAGAGACATTGAGGCCCCCTCTTCTTCCACCTCAGCCTGAATACTGTCTTGTTCCTCTTGCTCCTCTGACTGCACTATTGCCTTCCTCCCCTTGACTTCACTTCATCAGCTGTGCTGACAAATGGAAGAGCGTTTGCTGTGCTGGACAGGAGGTTGATAGGGAAGAGGACAGACAGAATTTGGGGACTGGCATAACCCAGAAGGGCGGGCTAGAGTCCATGGAGTGACTTGCCTTGACTATTGCCATTGGCCCTCATTTCATTGCTGCTTGTGCTGTGCAGCTTTGGGGGAAAGAAGGAGGCTGCCAGTGCTTTCACACACCAGAAGTACTGCTACAGCCAAAAGAATCTACTGGCCAGGTGACAGAAAATTTTATGGGCCTGTCTGGCTTGTCCTCCAGCAAGAAGGAGCCAGAAGTGAGCAAGTAATGCCAATAAATGTAGCACTTTACCAGAAATGTGCTGGAGCCTAATTACTGTAATGGGAATAATTGATGGTGAAGGAACTAAGATGGTGGTAACATGGGACTAGACTTTCAGACTGGAAGGCCTACCAGCTACGTTTCCAGAAGTCAAGAGATAATGGCACTGATCAGCAGGACCTAATGTAAGACCTCCATTCACCTAGTGAGGTACCACATTTAGGGCACCTCTGCACACAGTTTCACTTCTCCATCTGCATCCTGTAGATTTCTATATTCTACAGAATAGCAAAAACTTCCTGTGATCCCTGCTCAATCAGCTAGCTGTTACTCCTATAGGAACAGCCACTACTACTTACTATAAGCCACTATTACTTACTACTTACTATATACCATTACTTCTCTGTGATGGTTTACACAGAATATTCTAAACGGATTCAAAGAGAAAAGCAGTAATTCCTCCTTTCTGTATTTGTAGAACAACAGTTTCTTTACAGTATTGCTTATATATTCATAGATTTTCTTTACAGTATTGCTTACATATTCATAGATTTTCTTTATTTATAAATCTATCTATCTATTTTGTGTGTGTGTGTGTAAGATATTACTCACTGGAAACACAGTTTTAAGTGTGAATTACAAATATTTTATTTTGTACTGCACGTTTTCACTTTTGAAAATGTTACCTCTCTGTTTCGATCTGTTCTCCTCCCCCCTTGTGCTCTACCAGTAAGAGCATTTCAGTAGATAGCAGCTACTTTCCTCTCTAAATTACCATAAAATGATCATATATTTAAAATTCTGCAATGATCACCTTTTGATTAGCAACTCAGTCCAGCTAATCTTTTTGTAGTGAAAATAGCATCAACATCATAAATACTCAACTGAAGGGTGCTTTCCTGTTTGCATTTATTGAACAAGAACATAAAATGGACAACTTTGTTGAACAAAGATGATGGGTTTTTAGATTTGAACAATATAGCCATGTATTTCTGATTAGGCTGCCAGTGTGTGCATGTGAACTGACTGCCATCATAATGTAACTGAGATCTATTATCTTTGATTGCTCTGAAGGAAGAGAGGCTTAATGTAATAAAATTGATAACGATTTTGCACAGGCACACTATATCCTGATCGTATTGAGTATTTGACAAAAAAGCTTCATGCATCCTTAGACTCAAAGTGAGTTTCCTCAATGTCCACAAGCAATGCATGGCATTACTCATATTAATAATTAAAACAAACAAACAACAACAAAAAAAAAACAGCAACAAAAATCAGTAAATAAGGAATCTGTTGAATGGTTATTTTAAATAATTCTAGCAGAGACAATAGGCAATGTGTTCAAGCAGCAGGTGTTGAAGGCACCAAGAAATTAACAGAAAGCTGAAATGTCTGTTGTGTCGGCATGGCAGTCTGCAACTTAGAGATACTCAGAATAAATATAAATGAGTTAGCCCAAGGTCTGGAAGAAGTTCAGCTGCAGAGGAACAGAGCTTTGAGCAGGGTATTTATTCCACCTCTTGGAATTATAAAATAATAATTTGGTAGAAAAAGACACTGCTGGTATCAATTTTTAAATGCCTGTATTCGTAAGCTCTGAATCTGAGATGCAAAAAAAGGGAATGGAAAATTCTCATTTATAATTACACTCTTGAGAGGCAATTTGCTTGACAGGAATATTAATTTCTGGCTATACGGTGCTGAGAACAGTTTGGGATATAAAGTAGGAAAGGAACACTTCAAAAATACATCATTGGTGAGCCTATGTTTGAGAACAACTCAAAACAGCATAATCTTAAATATGGATTTCCCAACATGTATGCTAATAACAACTATGAAAAGAGGATAGTAATTATATCTTCCATCATGTTGAAAAAAAACTCATTCTCATTTCCTAGAGATCTCAATTGGCATGCTTATTCTGTGTTCCCATACAGCCTGTATGTAAAACATCATTAGATTTTTGAAAAATATTTTCCTTTTTATTCTCTCCTAAATATTTTACTGGCTGTGATATAGGGTAATTAGTTTGGATTCCATTATGATGGATAATGATGGACTGGAAGATGGTGGTTGCTTAGGGACTAACAATCATAACCTGATTACATTCAATGTGTGATGTATGTGCTTTAAAAAGCCTGACTGTCCAAGGCAAATATTGAACTGCAGAGAGAGGGAGGAAAATGTGAATGTTTCTCTTAATCAAAGGAAAACTCCAAGCAAAATCTAAAACGTAACTTCATTTGAATCAATTCCTTGGTATTCTTTAAAAATTGGATGTAAATAGAAAAGATTGCTGTCTCTATAGTGTTTGATATACCTTTAAGCACTTAGAGAAGACCGGAAGACTGCAGGTTGTGTTAAAAAAATATATAAAAAAACAGATGGGATGGGATGATTAACCACTGAATAATTATCCTGATACTCTTTTTCCAAGCAGTGGGGGAAATAACTTAGAATTCTGTTATTAATGTTAAAAAACCCAATAAGTATATATAAATAAATAAAATATTCAAATAAATTATTACATCAAAAAAAGATTTCTTAAATAAATTTTAGATTTCGGACTCTGAGTTGAGATTTGGTCAAGCATGAATAATGTCTTCTAATGTCAAATACTATGTCTACAAAAAATTGATGCATTTTATTCAGTACCTCCAACAGAGAAGGCAGGACTTACATTTAGCTACTATTTCTGCTCAGAAAATAACAGTTTGAAGAGTATAAAATGAATGAAAGGCAGTCTGAAGAATACAGACAAGCTGAATACAGCTTCTGGCTATAGTCACTATTATTTCTTTATTAAATATTTTTTATTTTTGCAATTGCATTGGAACTGTTCTCTTGAAGTTACAGTGTGAGTGAAGGCCTTAGGAGCTAATCACATGTAGACGTTGTCCATCATTGTTCAGGCTGATGAAAGGTTCAGCATTCTGGTCTGATAGACTCTGCTAATAGTAACTATTGCAGTTTACTGAGAGAAAATTCATGCTACGGTGAAGAAAAGGAACTGAATTTACTCTCTTAGTTATTAGGCATGCTCAGCTTTTCCATCAAGTACTCTATGGAACACAATACAGCTTTGCTTTCAGTGTTACTTTTGGCATCTCTTGCATGCTACTGGAACATCAAGACCCGTCTCTAGCTAGCTCATTACAGCACTCTCTATTGTTCCCTTGGTTGGAGCTCAAGAAAGCATGCACGGGTTTTCTACTTGTCATGGTTTTGTGATTTTGTTGTCAGTATTCCACATCATAACATCATGTAAAGCAGTGGGAGTTAAAGAGTTAATGTTCTGGTTCTGCGGGCTGCCTTTTTGGGCATTTTGGTTGTCAGAGGGAAGGGAAGGAGTGGCGTTCCCCACAGGACTTCTGGACTTTGTGCCCACCGCAAGAAAGATGGAGCTCCTGGCAGGACACCAGCTGCTCTCCCTCTTGCTCACTCTTTCTCGGTCCACGACGGAGAAGCATGTGGTTCCCTGCAGTCTACAGAGTAAGGCCTCAGTTTTGGACATTCTCTCTCTCTCTCATTTTGTTGGCCTCAATTCCAATTGTATTGTGTTGTATTGTATTATTTTGCATTCTGAGATCGCAGTTAGTAAATTAGTGTTCCTCCTCAGATAATTTCCATTGCTCTGTTTTTTTTTAGAGGCATCTACTATCTCCCTACCCCCCAGCCCCCTTGGAAAAGAACTATTGAAATAAAAAATCCACATCCTTACTGCACTAGTCTGAATCACCAGTTTCTCCAGTACGTGGTTTGCTCCTGCAACCACTACCTATTCTAAGCCTGACATTCCCCAGAGTACTATGTAAATAAAAAATAAAAAATAAAATAAATTAAAAAAAAAAAAAAGACAGTAGAAGACTGTCTGTAATATGTTTGTATATCTCATAAATAGAGAGATATTTGGCAGGAAGACAGAAGTTTGCTTTATGCCTTCCCTGTCTTGAGTCAGAGAAACTGAATTCCAGGGTTCTTCTTTATAAGGATTATTGAAAGGAAATAAAAGAAATAAAATGGAAGAACTCGTTAGAAATACCTATTTCATATCCTGCTTTGATGAGTGCTGACAGTGTAAAACACACTTGGAGCTACAGCATACTCACGAGGAGACATGGTGCTTCTACAGCTCATTTCAAAAGGGCTACATGCTTCAGAATGCTACCAGGTTTTGCAGTCATACAACAGATGGCATTATGCTATTTTAAGCCATTTCAGAAATCCCAAACTAGCAGACCAGTTTACCACATCATTCCAGATGACACAATGAATGTACTGCAAAACCATCTTGAAATACTGCCAGCACAGTTCCAAGCACCGTCTGTCCCACGCAATTTAACACGTGCTGCCTCTGTAACAAGTTTACCAGGGTAAAAGGCTAACTGGTCATGTGGGTAGTTCAACAAGCTTTGGAAAACTCACAAATAGTCTGATGAGAAGGCTAATTGTCCTACTCCTTTATTATCATTATTATTATTATTTTTATTTTTCCTACTAGATATCTCTCCTGGAATGCTGGGAATTCCACCGTCAGGGTGGATGGTGTTCTGAGCACCAAATCAAGCTGTGCACATTCCTGTTCGATGCAAGGGAGTTGGACTAGATAGATGACCTTTTAGAGTCCCTTTCAACTCAAATGATTCTGTGGTTCTATGGTTTTATGTTCTGCAAAATAAAGCTCTGAGCTCCGTGAGACTTTGACGAGATTGTTGTATAAGACATACCTCAGTAGTGTAACAGGGAAGCAGAAAAGAGAGAAATTTTAGATGGCATAAGACCGAGAAAGAGTCTCCATGTCAGATGTGGATCAGGCTGTGAATGACCAGAAAATAGCAGTGATAGCAGTCTCAGAGCATAATACAACAGCAGCAGGACTCAAAATCAGGTCTGTGATTGGTGTTTTACAGCAAATACAAGAAGCTTTCACTATAGATATTTCACAAAAAATGTCATGTAGCAGATGAGGAAAATATAAAACTATTCCAGCAGCAGAAACGAGAGGTAATAAAATGTACAGTACAAGTACAAATGTTTTCCCAATGCCTTCCTAACTGTCTGGATACAATTAATTGAACAGAAACCCCACTTGGTGGTATATTGCAGTATAAAGACTGAACATAATCTAAAAATAATTAGGTACTTTATTTTGAGTGTTTGAAGTCTCTTGACGAGAACAGAAATACAGTTCCTTGTGATGAAGAGATTTATTTTTTGCTGATTTGAGATTTTATTTTTTCTTGGCTGAATGCCTTTTCAATTTCTAAAATGACATACGAAGGATAAAAAGAGATAAAGAATTAATATGACAAGATACCAAAGACAAGAAGGTAAGATAATTAAAATAAGATTTTTTTTTTTAAATGAATGTATTAGACATGATTTTGTTCTTCAAGGAATGAATTTATTATCTCCAATCAAAAAGGTAATAATGAATAAGCTGGCAAAACATCAGATCTAAATCAGAGACTCAAATAGAAAATTAGATATTTAATTAATATATATGGAAATGCATTAACTGTAGTATCACCAGAATGGAAGAATATTCAGATGAGATTTCACTGTAAAAAGGGAAATGCTATTTGAATAGATAAAAAACCTGCAGTCTTTAGTATGCCAAGGCATGCACACAATCTAGGAAGAAATCAGTTTCCTTCAGCAGTCTGCTTGGATCATTCCCTTTGACATTTCTACAAAAAACATGAAAATATCTATATAAAAATCAATATATTTCAAGAGATCTCTGTTCAAGTGAGTGATACCGTTTATGAAATACAGATTACACCTGCCTATTACGGTTTCCCATTCAGTGTTTGCTGCCCATCTTCCTTATCAACTATGATTTTTCCCACATGCTCTTTTATTTTGCATTTCAGCTGTTTTCTTCTTTTCCGTTCTCTTGTAAGTATTACCACAACTTAAATCTTTTATTCTGTTGATGCTGATTTTTTTTTTTTTTGCCTTGGCTTTTATGGAATTAAAACAACTATTTTTAAATGTTTTCATGTCATATTGTTCAACCACTTAGAACAAAAGCTTTTCTTTGAGAAAACATCGTTAGCTCAGGCTTCTAGTGGTGTAGTGTTAATTTGTCGACAGGTGGGGAGAAGACAGTTGTTTTAACACTGGAAAAGTTCTTCACAGAAATCTGAAAAACTTGCTTTATATAATTAGCTCAGGTATATCATGTGTATGTGTATGTGAAGATTTCTAAGCTATGATGTCTTAGTTTTTTCATAATGACCTCTATGCTGAAATTTACTGAAGTGTTAAGACTTCTGGAATGCTACCTATTTCCATCACTCCATGGTACGCAGACTATTACCTACTGATCAGAACATTTTAATGTAATTTGAAGACAGAATAAGCCATTAAATATTCTTTTGCCTCAAAAAATAGAAGATTTTCTCTTTCCATCCATACTTCTCTATACTGATAAAAATAAGTACTCTAAATACAGTATAACAGCATTGAACTGCACAAAGAAAACTGTCTGACACATTGATGGATGTATAGTGATGCTGAAATATGCTGTATATAATGAGTTTACTGAGCATAACATTTATCCATGCACTTGCTAATATTTCCACAACATCTTCCAATTCGCTGTTGGTACAAAGTGATGTTTAATTTCCCAGTAGGCATTAAAAAATTATTATTATACTTAGGATTTTTGTGGATAAGTCCATTTGAAAGCTAAAAAACAATTAAAAGAATATTTTCTTACTTTCTTCTGTATCTCCAGTTCATTGCTAACAGAAGTCTGATTCAGGCACCAGTCTAGAGAATGATCATTAAACTGGATTTAGACCGTAGAATTTTAAGTTGTAGCAGTTCATTTTTCTCAATAGATAGAAAATTTATGACAACTTGGTACATTTGCCTTAGAAGTCTGGCTGATGTGTTTGTTGAGCAGTTAAAGAGCAAAACAGTGGGGTTGGAGGTAAGAACAGGAAACTTTATGTCAGTTGCTCAAACCCTGAATGCTATTGGAAAGGTAGTACTGAAAAAAAAAAATCACATAATTCCATACAGCAACTTTCCCTTACATACAGAGGGGATAACAGTGTGTTACTAACTTTGTTTGTGATACTGAAGTACTGTATTTGAAATGCAAGAGGATGGAAATGTGCCAGCACAAAAGCTGTTGTAATTAAGAAGGAACAGGAGTTGAGGTAAAGATACCAGGAGCTGTGGGAAAACTGGAGACTGGGAGAAAAATGTGGAAGAACTTGTATGCACAAGTCTTTGAATATGTCTTTGCTATATTATAATCTGGCTCTTGTTTAATTTGTCTTTTAATTTGAGTGAATGTTTTAGTATGAGAATTATGTAAATGGTAAATTTCATAAAAATCACCAACAACCTAACAGTCATAAGTAAGTAAGGAATGGAAAAGGTCATCAGAAAAGTAATAGAAATGGACTCGGTGTGTTCTGTGCACACCCTCAAACAGGCACAAATCCAATGCAAGAAACAGCTGTGTAAGCAGTACTGCTAGTGAAGGTGTGAATCTGAACATGAATCACTGCCACTAATTTCTGTTAGGGAAAACAAGGAGGACATATCCTGATTTAAAACAAACTGTTTTCATTCTCAAGGTTTTCATTCCGCCTCTCCTTCCATGATCCCCCGTCTCTACTTGTTCCCCTAAGAGTAAAGCGGAAATGCAGTGCAACTGTAATATATTTATTTTGCTGTATGAGTACAGGGTCCAGCATATCATCCTGATTCCAACGGTTACAAAATTAATGCACTGGTTTCAGTGCATTTCTCAGTAGAAAGATCTTGGCAAGCTTAGCTGCCAGCCAGGCAGCCATTCATTTCTAGGGGGACCACTGTGACAACATTAGGATAACAGCCTTAAGCAATTAAGAAATACTCTATGCATTAATGTGGAAAAATCCACAGGCTTCTGCAGGCTTGCAGGCATTCATCAGAGCTGCTGACTGGTGTTCTTCTTCAAAGAGCCCCTGCCGGTGCAAAATACCTTTTGCTTCAGCTGAAAAAAAGCTAAAACATTACTTAAAAATACTGCCTTTTCATTTTGATGCAGAAACTCTGCAGTTCCACGTGCACTGTGAAACAACCATTTTGGTTCCTTGTTGTTACTGGAAGTGCTCTTGGCTGTCTGTGCAGGGTTATGTGGAGACTGAAGAGGCTGCCCAGAAATATGTCCAGTGTCTGGTGTGTCATGTGGTGAAGCTGAAAAGCAGCCTTGACAGAGGAGAGCTTAGTGTCTTAGTGAAAAGTTACAATTCTATAAATATTAAGATTCATCCTCTAAGTGGACTAGCTATCATTTACTGAGTTGCCAGGACCTAATATCTCTTCTAGTTGAATTGTATGTAGGAAATAATTTAAGAACTATTTTGAAGGTATTTGATATCTTCAAATATTTAGCCTCTTCAGTGATCTGCTAGGTAGAGTGTCATGGAATAAGGCCCTGGAGGGAATAGAGGTCGAATAAACCTGATTGATACTCAAGAATCACCTCCACTGAAAACAGGAGCAATGAAACCCGATAAAGAGGAAGTCAGACCAAAATGCAAGTAGGCCTGTGTGGATGAACATGGGGCTCCGGGACAAACTCACCCAACACAAAAAGGAAACCTACAGAGCATCAAAGCAAGGATGAGTATTAGACACGAGTTTTTTTAAAAACAACAACAAATGAAAAAAATTAGCACAGATAAGGTACAGTTACAATGCATGAAATCTGACCCTTATGAATTAGTGAAAGTGGATTATTTTATAGGTGTGTTGCAAGGGGAAGGAATGTAGTACTTGCATTTTGTTGTTGAATGTATAGACTGAGGCAATACTATGGCAAAGTAATAATGTTGCAACAAGAAAAAATGAGAAGTTATTAATGAGCTGTCCTCTTAAATAAGTAGGAAAAAAAAAAAAAGTCTGCCTTCAAGTCTCTACTTAGAAATGGAGCCAAGAGCTGAAATATAACAATCAGGAAACAAATGTTTTATAGAAGATGATCTAGAAAGGAAAGCAGATCACAAAATCACAAAAACTTGACTATAGGCCACATAGCACAGAGAAGCATTAAACAGAAGTACTTGAGCTGGCTCATATATGGGAAGCAAGATCAGCAGAGCCTCCCAGCTCTGTTAATGATGCCAGTGACATACTTCTCAAGTCATCGTGCCCAGTGCCATTACCTCTGCTGCAGTTCATTGTGTGAACTATCACAGTTTCTTTTCTCAGCTCTGTATCTCTGGTGGGAAAACAGAGATTTTCAGGTTTCCTTTATGATAGAAGTTGGCCTCCAACTTCTATCCAACTCCTCGATCCAGAGGAGCACAGAGTGTCAGTGACATGGTAGCCATGATATGAAGGTGCTGCCGGTTTGGTACCCAGATGTATCCATACAGCTCAGCACAGCTGCTGAGCTGCTTTTCCATCCTTCTTTTCTGCTGTCTCATCTAAGCATACCCGATGGATGAAGTGTTTGCTGCTTGTACCATGTCACCTCTCCCCACAGTAGGTGGCCCTGCAGCTGTGGACCAGCTGGCCAGTAAGGCAGAGTGAGCTCCTACAGCTTCTACCAGCTTTTCCATCTCTTTGGCCCTGAGATCTTCACTCTCTAGAACTTGATTTGTTTTGAGAGATTTGATTGCTGTCATGAATCTCATGGCTTTAAGAGGCAGCCTGCTTCATCCAGATGAATATTCAGGTGCAGATGATACTGAAGTTTCAGGTAGGAAAAATAACCCTACAAAACTTAACAATTCATCATTGCTGCCCTTGATATTTCCTATGAGCAGAATAAGTATTTTTCAAATAGAGTGATATAATGTGGAGTGTTTTCCCCTTCTAGATTCTTTTGTGATTAAAACTTAGAAACTTACTTTATACGTATTAAATCAAAATGTATGTCACACACTACAGTCTTTATTATCTGAATCACTTATTAAAATACAATGAATAGAATCAAGTTCTCAAAATGGTTTATTCAGATTTTTGCCGAGTCCCAACCATACTGTAGCTGTTGACTGCTGTATGTAAACATTTTCTTGTTATAGAATCATAGAATCATAGAATGGCTTGGGTTGGTAGGGACCTCAAGGATCATCAAGTTCCTCTGCTGCAGGAAGGGCCACCAACCTCCTGATCTGGTACTAGACCAGGTTGCCCAGGGCCCCATCCAACCTGGCCTTGAACACCTCCAGGGACGGACAACCTCTGTTCCAGCACCTCACCACTCTCTTGGTAAAGAACTTCCCCCTGATATCCAACCTAAATCTTCCCTCCTTTAACTTAAAATAATTTCCCCTTGTTCTGCCATTATCTACCCTTGTAAAGAGCTGACTTTCCTCCCATTCGTATGCTCACTTTAGGTAGTGGAAGGCTGCCATGAGGTGACCCTGCAGCCTTCTTTTCTCCATGCTGAACAAGCCCAGCTCCCTCAGCCTGTCTTCGTAGGGGAGGTGCTCCAGACCTCTGGTCATCTGGCAGTTTTCTGTGTTGAACCTCATTAGATTCACCAGGGACCACCTTTCTAGTCTGTTGAGGTCCCTCTGAGTGCCATTCCTTCCTTACATTGTGTCATCCACACCACTCAGCTTGGTGTTATCAGGTGTTATTACCTAAACTTTTTAGTTTTCTTGTTCAGTGTGTACAAAACTTTCTACTGAACTCCTTCATAAATTATTGCATTAAAGTCTTAATAGAAACTTTTAATATGAAAACAGCATAATAAAAATTACACTTAAATTTAACCTATTAGTTATTTTAGCAATTATGTTATTTCTCCAAGTTAATGAGCATTAGAAGCACTTCTAAGAAATAGTATGTCTGTGTCAAACAACTGATAGAGAATTAAACTAGCTATCTGCATATAATTTATAAAAGCTGTTATTTCAACTGTCAGTTTCTTTCTGTACTACTTCAGCAGGATGTGGGTGAATATTAACATAAACTGAACAGATCTTATCATGAATTCTAGGGCAGTATGGATGACCGCATGAGGATTAGTTTTAAATCCTCTAACTAGTGTCTAGAATGTTCACAGCTCATCTTTTAAACTTTCAAGTTAAATTGGATAATTTTAAGATTATCCAAACTCGTATGCAACTGTCTCCTTTCATATACTCTTTCATTGTATTGCTTTCCAGACACTTCGAGGAAAAAAAAAATTAAAACATGCCTTAAATTCTTTATTTACATTCCAGATATTTACATTCAGTTGTTAGCTGAAACAAGAGGCAAGTACCAAAGAACACCATTCATTTTCTCTTATCCTCTTTTCTAATACATCAGCAAAGAACTCCTTAAAGGCCACAGAAGACCTCAGTGGCAACAGCTGTATTTGAGAGTAGTGAATAGCATCTTCCTGAGTGCTGTGAAAAGGGTATTATTGGCATTATTAACCTCCCAAAAGTGTAGTGTTCAGAAATCAAAAGTGTTATTTAGAATACATAGTGAGTAGTGTGTCTACTGCAGAAGTAACTCAAATTAGAACAGTTTGCTAAGGTAATTTACATTATTTTTAAGCATGATAAATCACAGACCTTACTATATTAAGTTTTATTAGTGTCCTGTTTGTCCATATCTATAGTACAAGAGCAGAAAAATATACTGCTAATGGCTTGAGTGAGTAATATCAGAAATGACTAAGAAACTTTCAGCAAAATACAGTTATCTGGTTTTCTGTTTTCTACAAAGATGAATCACAGATGGGCAAGGAAGGAGGAAAACTAACATCTCTATGAACAAGCAGAAGAAATGTTCTTAGTTCAGAAAAAAGTTATACCACTGGGAAAAGTGTATTTCTTTAATGAAAAAAAAAGCATCTTAGAAAATACTCAGACTTCTAGTACTGTTACATATATAACAGTTAGTATAGACACTGAAGTATATTTACATAACAGTATGTGTATATTACCTTCAGTATTAACAACTAAGCTTGAGTTTTGTTCATTGTTTAGTTCATAACCGAGAGAACAGGGCACAGATTTCAACAAGGACAAAGTGTGGCAAATTTTAATTTATCTTGCCATTTATGTACTCTCAAGCACCTTTTCCAAAAGATTTCATGGGAGAAATGATTAAGAGGAGATTAGACAATAATTTAATCTTAAAGTAATTAGTTACAATCTTTTTAGAACACTGCCAGTTCTTTATTCTGCTCTGCTGTTCCGATATGTGTTATGGCTTATTAAATTTTTGGACTTTATTTCCATTTTTATTACACTGGGAAATAGAAAAGGAGAGTGCTTGACTGTTGAAGTAGTCTTTCTAAGAGGTAAAATACAAGTAAAATTTGGATTTGCCTAAGAGAAAGTAAAATGGTTTGAGAAGCTGTATTTGAAGTTCCTGTCCATCTGCTTCTTGCACAGCTTTTGCAGTCACTTAGCTTCTGTATTTCTAGACTCAGATTAGCTCCAGCTACTAGTAGAATTTTTGGTCTTCTGATTGGGTGCTGCTCTTTGAGCTCTGTTTTCTCTTATCATAATAAAAGGGAAAAATTACCAGAGTGCCCATTAACCTTTTGCATGTCTTTTATAATCTCTGATTCTCATGTTACCTATGTAAAATGGAAATGGGTTCTGTAATTCCTAGTCTAGTCAATGCATACATAGCAGACTGTTCCCGTTTTAATTTGTTACATTATTGACTGTCCTGCAACAACATCCCACGAGAATATAGAAGCAAGCATGAAACCAGAGATTGCCACTAGCCAAAGGATGAGTGTCCTGTTAACAATTTTGTATTTGCAAGTACTTACTGAGTGAAAAAGGTACATGTTTTCAACATGCTAAACAGAAGTAACCTCCAATTTGGCTAAAGGAGAACAATATGACAGCTTGAGGAGTTACGCTATTACCCTGTAACGGCATTGTGCCTGAAAATGTCTCATGATATCAGTATTTTGGAGGTGCCTCATCATCTACAGCTCAAGAAATCTTTTAAAAATAATACTGAAAGACTTTTTTGAGGGGTCATTCTAGCTTAATTGTTTAAAATGATTCCATTTCATATGCACAAAGCCCCAGTGCAGCTTCAGTGAGAAGACTGCTCAGGAGATAGGTAACAGGTCTGCGGCACTTGAGGGAGAGGTGAGTGAGGATGCAGTGGGAGGTCCACCCATGAGGTTGTCTACAGTGAGGCGGTTGACTTCACACCTCAAGACTGCCTCCGCCAAGAGGGACAGAGGGGTGATTGTCACAGGTGTCTCCCTTCTGAGAGGCTGTATGTGTTGGTCTGACCCTACCTGCATGGATGCATGCTGCCTCCATGGGGTCCAGGTCAGGAATATTTCTAGGAAATTTCCTAGTCTGATTTGGCCCTCTGATTATTATCCTTTATTGATAGTTCAGGCTGGCAGTGATGAAGTTGGTGAGAAAAACCTGAGGATTATCAAAAATGACTTCAGGGCACTGGGGCAGTTAGTGGACAGAGTGAGCGTACAGGTCATATTTTCTTCTATCCCTTCAGTGGCAGAGAAGGATACTGAGAGTAGCAAGAAAACCCATCTCATAAACACAAGGCTGAGAGGCTAGCACAATTGCAAGAATTCTTTTGACCATGGGGCAGTTAACTCAGTGCCTGGCCTGATGGCTGCAGATGGGTCTCACCTGTCTGAAAGGGGAAAATGGATCCTAGCCCAGGAGCTGGCAGGGCTCACTGAGAGGGCTTTAAACTAGGTACAGTGATAGGTGCACAACTGGGCTGGATGATCTTAGAGGTCTTTTCCAACCATGATGATTCTGTGATTCTTTTTTTTTTTTTTTTTTTTTTTTTTGAACACTACTCACAACAAACATGTTTCTATTCCTGGACATTTTTGAAGAACTGTGTATTTTCACTCTGCTTTCTTTCAGTGGATTGCTACAGCCTGACATTTTGATAGCTGAAGATCACTGAGAGAGATTTGTAAGTTCATGTAGACATTAAGGAGGTCTTTCTGGAAAGTGGTGTACATTTATGGGAGAGGAAGTAGCCCTTTCTAAAAAGAAAATGTTTATTTATTCCTATTGTATTTTAAAGGAGGTGTTTATGAGCTAGCCACTGTACTGTAAATTAAATAGAATTTTATAATGGCATCTAAACCTGAGGATCACTAGCTGTCATGGTCAATGGTTTGGCTTTCTACTAATATATTACTGGTGGAGATACAGCAGACCTCAGAGATGGTTTTGGGTTGACTGATTCCCAGTGTTTATCTCTTAGGCATATTTTAATACCAGGCAAATAAAAAGGGTCAGGCAACCCATGCTGAGTATTGCCAGGACTATAGTGCTCTAGCAAGTTTTAAGCTAGATCACTTTTGTAACTATGATGCGTGTTGCTATCTACAGCACAGACATGACAAAAGCCATTCAAAATGGAACCTTTTGAATTAATTCCTTCTCAGTGGCATTTAACTGTTTTTTAGCTGTTCCCTGAAATATGCAGATGAAGAATATGTTACTTCACCTATCAGAAAGTGTTTATGTAAATAGCAAGTGTGTTGCTTGAAAATTTTATGGATGGTAACACCTAAAAGCCATAATTAGGCCGATGGTTCTGTAATTCAACTAATGAGAGCATCTCTTTTACAAGAAATACAAAATAACCTATAGTCAGAGGTGTGACTTAATGGGAACATGTGAAATTATTTCTGGTAATGTATTTCTTTCCATTTTATTTGTGATGATGGGATTTGAGCAAATTATTCACAATAAATAATTGTAAATAATGAAATGCAGAAGTTATGAAAAGTTCATTTTAATTACTGAAGTTTATGTATTTTTTTAAAATTCAATTACTTTTCAATGTTGTTATCACATGTTTTGGAATGCCAGATAAGACTTATGTCTGTTCAAAATTGCATAAACTGTTTATTTACAGTCTCCTCATTTATTTTTTTTTTCAGGACCAACATCTGCATACTTTGCATAGAACGGAAGAGCAATGAGAATACTGTCTGCAAGTTTTTGCAGAGTGACTTATACAGAACAATTTTCAGAGAGATCTTAAAGCTTAAAGGAAAAAAAAAAAAGCAAACTGTAAGAACAGTGAGACTCTGGCATCCTATTACACTCTGGTATGAATGTTAGAATGGCACAAAATAAAAAAGGCAGATGACTCTTTGGAGCTGTGGAATCTCCAAAGAAGATCTGAGGACCAATAGTCAGTGAAGTCTTTCTACAGAGAATACTGCAATAAGGAAGTGCAAGAGCAGCCACCAGCTACAAAGTACAGGATGGGCTGGGAGATGAAATGACCTGAGGAGTGGAAAGTTACTGGGAGGAGACAACTTGAGGTGTTGCAATAAGCTCTACTTTACTTTTTGAAGAGCAGAGCTGGCTGTACTCATGATCGCAGCAATTACCGTAGCATCCATTTGAGTCCAGCTTTTTTGTGGTCTGCCTTTCTACCTCTTTGGAGCAGCTAGCTGGAGAAGGAGCAGCAGCTGAACACTACAAGATACTAAAAAATTGAGAGAAGTTGCAATGCAAACAGAGGTAAACTACACCAACAAAAACCTCTTGGTTTTATTCCACTTCACTCCAGTTCTTAAACAAAAGGTAAATCCACTGGGGCTACCCAGTTTTCTTCCACAGCAGTTATTGAGGTGGCATTGGCATTTCTAAGTGCTATTATGGCCTCCTCTCTGATGAGAGGCTTGTAGGTGGGAGGTATTTCTTTTTGCATACAACTTAGAGATCTAATTTCTTGGCAAAATGAGTTATGTCAAAACTCAGAGTCGGAAAGAAAAAAATACGTAAATTATATTTTGATTCTTTTTTAATTAGAAGAGCTGTGGAACATTTCTGTCAGTACCAGAAACACTCCAAAGAGTATAATATGGACAGACAGATGAATCTGAGGCCAGAGTGCTGGGCAATATTAAATCCCAGAGGAGTTTTAACCAGGCTAATGCAGGGTTGGTGTGGAAGCACTTGGTAGACAAGAAGGGAAGGTGTCCAGATACTGTACCTTTGTGTGATAATTAATGCATGACTCATGTAGGGGAAAGCATATCTTTAATATTCAGCTGCTACTGTATCAGAAATGTTCCTAATGTGTCAATATTTATATTTACTCTTTCTGCATTTACAGTGCTGAATATTAATGCTGACGATGAGAAATAAGCTGTAGGCAGAGTTACTTTGAAGTAAGTTAGTGGATGAATTTACTGCATACTAGCTATTTTCTGCTTATTATCTGTGAAAGTACAATAAACTACCCTGCACTTTAATTATCTGTCAAAATAAAGGAGAACCGCAGAGCCAACTCAAGTTATAGAACCCTTGCTTCCACACTGTTGGTACGTATAATGAGTGCTAACTTCATTATGATAATGAGGTAGAAAGAGATACATGTCAAAGATCTATAGTAAAAAAATACCTTTACGTTACATTCATAATTTTATATTATATTCATAATCTACTTACGTTTCTGAATTATATTCTAAGTGCTGGGCACAGCACCTTGCAGCATCAGAGACCTAATCCTAAACTGGAATTGGGGTAAATTATTACTTTTTTTGATGTTAACTTCATGTCAGACTATGGAAGCATCAAGCAGCATATTCAAAGTGTCAGTGATGACAATGCTCAGGTCCTTTACAGATATTTTTTCCAAGGCTATTGAAACACTCTTTTTGGAGATGGTAAATGTTCTTGAACACATGGTGCAAATGTCTAAACAGTGCAAAACACCAAGGAAATAGCACATCTGTAAGTAAGCCTTCTACCTCTTCTTTTTGATCAATCCCTATTCAGAGAAAAGATGGTCCTGAGTTGATTTCCAGAATTTCTCTTCCATTGAAGAGGATTGACAACTATTCTCTGAAGCAGGACTACAGACTCTATTTTCTTTCTATTATTTTTTCTGGAAGTACCTGAGAAGCAGTAGGGTGAGGCAGAGGCATTTAATGGAGTTAACACAGCTTGTTGAAGTTCTGAAATGATAATCTGTAAGTACTATAGAAGACATACTATGTTAATTGTTTCCAAGTAAATATTTAAGTGTTTCTGAAATGATATAATTTGGTTTGGAGTGGTTGGTGGAGATGGAACACAAACAAGGTATGTATTACCTTTGCTTCCCTACTGTTTTCTCAACAGCAAATCCAGTCTGATATTAGTGTTTCTGAGCTCAATAAAATGTGCTGCTAAGAAACCCTCAAACTGTTTCTGTTCCACAGAATGGTACTTTTACAAAATTATATTGAATTGTGTAGTTAATTGTTTAATAATCCATATTAAAACTTAAAGAAGTACTTGCATGCTAACTGTTGAGTCATGGCCTGAACCACTGATTAAGCACCTGGGGAAAAGACCCAATCAGCCCTGGGAGCACAAGTGAAGGCAATTCACCTGTGTGACTGGAAGGGGTGGAGCCTGGCTCCACCTCTCTTAGACCCCCCCATTTAAGGGCTGACTGCCACTCTAGAAGGATTTCTGGTTGGAAATCCCTCTCTTGTGGAGTCAGTACTGTGAGCCCTGATCTTTGAAATGGGTGAGTACTTTTACTTTTCCGTTGAAATGCCATCCTATATATTCTAGCCCCTTAGCTGTTATACTCCTGTATCGCCCTTCTACTGCATTAATCTTTCAGATTGTAACAGTGTTTCTCTTTCATTTAGGTAATGTAGTGCAGGCTATCTATGACATTAGTTCTCTCTATGTAAGGTTTGCATAACAGAAATTGCTGTAGGCCTCCAAAAAAGAATGTGAAGACAAACCTAAGCATTGCATCCAAAACCACAGCACTTAAAGGGAGAAATGACCCTCTGCTCTGTGCTGACTCAGTAATGAGTCTCAAGCTGCAGCACAAATGGAAATTTAGGTTCAGATCTGAACTGTGACACGCAGTGCATCATGCTGTATTGTTAACTTCTTTTCTCTTTACTGCTGGTCATCCTGATGGCTAGCTTCTCCCTCTTATCATGCCTGTGTCAGCCATCAGAGCTTAAGTATGTGTAAGTAGCAGATTAATTGCCTTTCTTGAAACATTAACAATTTTCTTCTGTTTTATTTACAAAATCTTGCATTTCTCTAGTGCTTTTATTACTACACGTTCACATAAGGCAAGATTGTTGATTATTTATCTCCTTCATCTTTATTTCACACCTCAAATTAGAAATTCATTTTGCCTGTGTAAGGATACTAGACATTCTGAAAACCTTTACGGTGTCTGGAAGACTGGACGTATTCTCTATCACTGTTTTTAAAGTTAGTGAACAATTGCATTTTCTGAAAATATTTCAGGAAAGCAGAAGATACCTCAATTTATAGAAGAAGTAATGCTTCTTGATTACTGCTACAATTCAGTCATTTATTTTTGTTTCTAACCTGACTCTCCTGATTTACAGAAAATCAGTTATAACAGTTATAAACAGTTATGAGACACAGACATATTTCATGATTATTTCTGTATCTGCCATATTGTTGTAACACCTAAAGTAGAATGGTGTTACATTGTTGTAGGTATCATACAAGTGATCATCACTGACTGGTAGCAGATGAGCTGTCCCAGCAAATACAGCTGCAGCGGAAGCTGCTGCTCCTATGCAGATAACCCTAACAAAAATGGAAATAAGACAGACAGAAGATGAGTTCCCTAATAATATTATTCCAAAGTACTCTTCAAAATTCATATGTTTCTAAAAATAGGACTCTGCTGCCAAATAAGAATTGCATGCTGTCAGAGTAACAGAAACTGAATGCAATCAGTGTCAAGCTAGCAGTGAAATATGAGGCTACTACCATATTGCACGTTTAGACAATATAGTTGCAGATGGGCACAAATTGAAACTTGGTGTATGTATCCAGAAATTCCATTGGTGCTCTGTGCTACTGGAATACATCTAGCCAATATGACTTGACAGTTAGAAGCTTTAAAGATGCTGCACCTTCTTTGCCCTTTGAACTGCTGAAACAGTATTAACAGTGTTAACCGTGCACTTCCCTCATTCAGCATTACACTGAAAATTACATAGTGAAGCTCATGAATAGTGGTGGTCAGCTGCACAATAACTTTACACCAGGAAATTTATGTTTCTGAAGATAAGTATGGATATTCTATGGTGAAAGGAATATATATATTTTTTTGTTGGTCGTTTGTTTGTTTTTTTTCACTACGGACTTGCTCTTACTTAATAAAATATCCTATTCTGCTGAAGCCAATGAATTAAGAAGAGAAGATTAATCAGAAGAATCTTAATCCCTCATATTCCCAAACTTGAAAAAATAATCTTAAGCATTTAAAAAATGGAGAAATAAATCCTGGGGACAATAGGATATGCAATATATAACCAATAATACAGTTTATAATAATGGAAATGGGTGAAAACGTGAAACAGATACAGAGACTTTGTGAGGCTTAAGATCATAAAGAAGCAGAGGAAAGCAGGAACATAATCTACTTATAAATTACTCTATTAGGATATGCAAGACCTTTGCCTGTTCCTGATCCTTAGTTAGCAGAGGAGCTGAAGGTGATGATCAGCACATGCTGTGGCAATGTTTCCTAATGACAACCTTCAACTGCACCATATGTATTCCATTCTATGCATTTACAGGACAGAGACTGAGTGGAGGCAGAGACCCTAGGATGGTCCCTGTACAGGGGGACACCCTGTACATGTAAAGGTGGGGAGGGGCGGGCTTGCTTGAATTTCACCAAAGTAGCCAAGGGGAGAAACGCTTGCTCCAGAGGTGGAGATTGAGGAGTGGTTTACTAGGAATGGCAGGACTTGGAAGGGTCTGTTAGGAAAGGGGCAAGGCTTTTGCTCATCAATGGCACATTGCAAGGTGGGAGATTCCTTGAATTCCAGGTCTGAAGCTTTCAGATAAGAAACTGGGCCAACCACTACAAAGGAAGTCATATTGAAAAAGACCTACCTAAACACAGCACAAGGAGGAGAGAGCAAGACATTTGCAGAATTAGTTAGCATAGGATGACCCATTGTCTAGAATGAGTTAGCATTTCTCACTTCACAGAATCATGACCATGCATTTTGTGTGGTATAAATATGTCTGCTTAAGAGCCCCTAGTTGTACAATTGGGGTGGTGTTAGCTCCATGTGCCAGTGTGCACCTCAAATGGAAAAAAAAAAACTACCTTCATTCAGACCCTCTGTGAGACTGAGTGCTGTTCTACAGGTCAGTTTTGGCAAGCCAGGCAGGACTCTCCAATCGAGGACCAGATCGTCCCGGCATTGGATGTCTTGCATGCACCAGAATCTTTTCTCCAGGAATCTCCTCTTCCAGGTGGCCTGGGCCTCGATGGACATAACGCTGTGCAGTGGACTAAGGTAGGAGGGGGTTTGGGTTCCTCTGAATCCCAGCTTTGGGGTTGTGGGTTAGATTCCTGCTATGGGCTAGAGCACCATCATGAGGGGGACACCCTCACAGTCAAGAACTCTAGCTTCCCATATACCTTCTAGGAATGGTTGAAGGATATGATAATTTGGGCAATACTTGGAGTAGCTATGGGAATAGTAATTGGATTAATTGTTGCTGAAACATTATTGTGTACACACCCTTTTCTTTGACTAAGTGGGCAAGCATGACACTGAGTGATGTGTGAGGGAGACACAGTCTTACTGTGAATCGAGTGTGGAGCCCTGAGTATGGGATTTCACTCTCCTGTGAGGGAAGTGAACGGAAACAGGCAAAGCAAAAGAGCACATCAAGGAGAGAGAGGAAAAAAAAATAAAATCAGCCCTTAATTTGGGGAATTGTGGGAATGGTATTTCTGGTGTTTGTATTTGTATGTGTACTTTGTATTGGTTTTCTCATGTACTGAACTGTACTGTGACTCTTGTTATACGTATTGGTCTGTGTGCTAGATAAATTGTAAAGTGTTCTAGAAATGGGGCAGGGGGTGAGTAAGCCTTTGCCAGGCAATGTTCCCCCTCGATCTCCTTTGGGATGTATTCTGTCACATTGGAAAGAAGTTGTCAGTGAAACAGGAGGAATGTTAAGTAAGAAAACCTTGATTAAGTATTGCAGTCAATGGTGGTTATTATATAAGTTGGAGGATGGAGGAAAAATGGTTTTGAATGGTACTCTAAAATATAAGACCATATTGCAGTTAATGTTGTTCCTACACAGGGAAGGAAACTGGGATGAAGTAGCATAGGTTTTTCACTTTAAGAGATCATCCTGAGTGGCAAAAACAGTGTGGCACAGGAACCCCAAGAGACCCCTTTGTATTAACCTTAGAAAAAGATTGGAAGGAAGGAGGGTATTCTCTAACAGAGGGGAGGATATGCAAAGATGGGAAAGAAAAGCCCTGGTGGCAGCAATTCAAGAGGCTGCTGGACCCCAGCCTCTGACAGAACTGGAAAGGAAGAGGGAGGGCTGGGGCCCTCTCCAGGCAGACCAGTGTGCTTTCTGTAAACACTGGCAGAGGAAGTGTCCTCTGGAAACTAACAGAAAGCCTCAGTGGAACACCATCCTGGCCCCTTTATCAGAGGACTGACAGGGACCAGGGCGGTCTTGCCTAGCAGATGCCTTGGTTAACCTCAAGCTAGGGGAAATGGAACATTAAAGGGAATTCTTGGTGGATACTGGAGCAACATATTCTGTACTAAATGAGTTTCTTTTACCTTTAAGTTATATACAGGTTACTGGAGCGACTGGCCATACTGAGTAGGTGTTCTTCACAAAACCCGTTACTGGTTTTTGGTACTGGGTTACTGGTAGAGTGTGAATCTGAATATAACACCCCCATCCTCCCAATCCAGAAACCAGATGGGAAATATCGATTAGTACAGGATTTGAGTGCCATAAATCAGATAATGCAGGGTTTATATCCCCTAGTGGCTAATCCATATACCTTACTAACTAACCTGGGAAGGCGTTTGTCTTAGTTTACAGTTTTGGATCTCAAGGACGCATTCTTTGGCATCCCCCTTGCACCTGAAAGCCAGAGGTTGCTTGCCTTTGAGTGGGAGAATGTGTCAACAAAAAGGAAAAACACAGCTAACATGGACAGTCTTGCTCCAGGGATTCAAAAATAGCCCTACCATCTTTGGGAACCAACTAGCCAAGGACTTGGAGCTCTGGCACTGACCTGAGGGAGAAGGTACCCTTCTGCAGTACGTTGATGATTTGTTGATAGCCACAGAAACCCGAGAGGAGTGCATAGAATGGACGGTAAGCCTTCTGAATTATTTGGGGCAAGCCGGATACTGGGTTTCTCCTTCAAAGGCACAAATCGCATCCCAGAACGTGACCTACCTAGGGTATGAACTTTCCGCAGGAGAACGATCACTGGGACCAGAAAGAAAGGAGGCAATACCCCTGAACCACGGACATCAAGAGAACTGAGGACCTTTCTTGGCATGGCTGGATGGTGTCGTCTGTGGATTTATAACTATGGGCTATTGGCAAAACCCCTGGGTGATCTTTTAAAGCCTGATGCCAAAATACTGGAATGGACTGGAGAAGCGAGGCAGGCCTTCCGAAGGCCAAAGAAGAAACTCATGCAAGCCCCAGCGTTGGAATTACCAGATGTGACCAAGCCCTTCTTCCTACACACCAGTGAGAAGCGTGGCATGGCTCTAGGTGTGCTGACAGAAAACCTCACACCTGCCAGGTGCCCAGTGGCATATTTCTCCAAGCGACTGGATGAGCATTGCCTCTGGGACCTCTGCTCAGAAGACGGAAATAATTGTGCTTCTCTGAGCCCTGGAATTAGCAAAAGGAAAGACAATAAATATATGGACAGACTCAAAATACGCCTTTGGAGTCATGCACGCATATGGAGCTATTTGGAAAGAGAGGACTTCTGACTTCTCAAGGGAAAGGTATCAAGTATGCCGCTGAGATTCTCTGCCTATTGGAGGCAGTACAACTCCCGGAAGAAGTAGCAATTGTGCATTGCAAGGCGCACCAAACAGGAAGTAACCCTAAAGCGAAAGGCAACAACTGAGCCGATTTGGAATCTAAATGGGTGGTGAGAGAGGGATCTCCTGAGATCCAACTACTGTGACCAGATGGACAGGTACAAGGAGAGAATCTAGACGAGGGAGCACCAAGGTATACAAAGGAGGATTATGAGTTAATGGAGGATCTGGGAGGGGTCATATCTAAGGAGGGTGGAGGTTGGTCCAAAGACTGCAGATGGGAAGTTGATAGTTCCTTCCCCAGTCTTATGGAAGTTTGTGCAGAGGGAACATGGGGAAACGCACTGGGGAGCAGAGGCTTTATATAAATACCTAAGTCAGAAGGGAATAGCCAGAAATTTATATACCGTGATCCGCCTGGTAACGGAACAGTGCGAGATTTGTTTAACGGCGAATCCTCAGCAAGGTAAATCAACCCCATCTGGGGTAATTGGGAGGGGGAATTACCCTGGACAACAGTGGCAAATAGACTTCACAGAATTGCCAAGGAAAGGGGGTTAGCAGTATCTTTTAGTGTTAACAGATACCTTCTCAGGATGGCCGGAAGTGTACCTCTGTAGGACCAACAAAGCAAGAGAGGTAACCAAGGCTCTTCCATATGAGGTAATACCATGCTTTGGAGTCCCTGCCACTATGTCCTCAGATGGTGGGCCCCACCTTACAGCTAAGGTTGTGCAGCAGGTTTGCCATCTCCTGGGAACCTGGTGGTATCTGCACACGCCCTACTGACCACAGTTTAGCAAGCAAGTGGAAAAAATGAACCACCTGATTAAAACCCAGATTGTTAAGGTAGGACAGGAGGCAAATCTGGATTGGGCTAAGGCTCTACCTTTAGCCTTACTTAGCATTAGAACAAAACCCTGCTCAAAGGAGGGGTTGTCACCTTTGGAGATATTACTTGGGTGGCCATATCAGGTCCAAGCTCCACAAAGTAATGGGGAGGAGAGACTTAGAGGATATATGGTATTTCTGCAAAATCAGCTCAGGGAAATTGAGCAATTTGTTTTTGGAACACGGGCACGAGGGTTAGGTGGTCTGGTTCATCAGATAAACCCTGGGGATAGAGTATATGTTACAGTGTTACAGGACTCACTGGAACCTAAATGGGAAGGTCTGTTTTTAGTAATAATGACTACTCATACAGCAGTAAAGCTAGGCAGCGTAGGATTGTGGATCCACCACACAAGAGAAAAGGAGGTGAAAGGAGGCAGCTGGATGGCACATCCTGTTACTGATACCTAGCTGAGACTGCAATGAAATCTGGCATGAGTACAAAGACCTCCAGTGACATAAGAGTAACCTTGCTTGCAGTGCTTGCTCTAACACTTGCATATGCTATGCCAATTAATACGGAGTGGGGAGGCAGGACAAAATGGGTGGAAGTTAGGGGAATAGCCCTCAAATTGTCAGTGACTCTTGACGGTCGTCAGGGAGAGGTAAAAGGGAATGAAATTCAAGGGAGAGAAGGGCAGGAACTTGCTGTATATAATTAATAGATTTATCTTGATATTTTCATTAACAATTATCTGTGAGGAAAAAGTCAACTTTTTTTTTGCCCAGCAGTGTTATTCTAGTTGCTGAATGCTTCACCTGAAGTCTTTTGTCTAATTGCTTGAATTAATGGAAGAGCAGCCAGATGAAGATGGGTCTGGTCTGAGTGCCCTGATCCAGAGATGAAAATGCACACAACTTCCAGTTACTCAACAAAATCACACCACAGTTTTTTTTTTCTATTTTCTACAGTGCTGACTTTGAGAGCACCAGAAAATAGTTTGAGCTCTCTTGCTATACAACCATTTTAAAGACCTTTGATTTTGTATTTCACAGGAACATAACATGTTAAATTTTAAAAGCAGAACAAATGGAGAAGTGTTATCTTTAAAAAGTCGCATTAGCTACAAGGTCAATTAGTGCATGGGGTTCACAGATTGCTGTCTTACGCAACTTAAATGTCTGCAATTTTCTGAATTAAGCACTTCACTTAGTTCAAACAACCGCATTACCCTACAAAGCACATAGAGGAAATAATATTAATACCCTCTCTCTGAAAAGTGGAAAAATGTACCTTGATTGCTGTGAGTGTTGGGGGAATCATTGAATCTTGACAATAACCCTGGGAAATTTATTTGAAAGCTCAGTAGTGGAGAAACTGAGCAATGGAAACTGGGATGGCCTAAGAAGAAGATGAACAGAGTTTGAGATGGATCTGCATTGCCTTTCAAGTTCATCTGAGGAGCTGGTCTGAAAGATGCTGCACTGGAGGATGATGGTGAGTTTCATAAAGGGGAGGCAAATGTACATAGGGTTACCTCAGTTGCATGTCCAGCGAGTGTCCTGCTGTGAAAGTTACACATATCATTGTCCAAGTTGCTTGTAATGTTTACTGTTCTCTGAAAATACCTAATGAAATAACCAAGTATAAACTGTAAACTTACCTATGACTTTTCCTAGGAAGAGTGCCTTTGGGGAATTGAACTGAATGTCAGATGCTGCTGGCAGGCTATAAGTTGCTGGAGGATAGTGATCAATCTGAAAAAAGAAGTGACGAATATTTCAAACTGATCTTCCTGCTTACAGTGATACTGAATAAGGCCTACTTTCCAGAGTTTATGCCAACACAACTCTGTCTGATATGTTCTGCTTCCCTTTTCGTAAAGGGGAAATAATAGTTAATACTTCTCCTTCCACATCTGTCATCTGTAAGATACAGAAATCTTGGAAAGTACACAATTCAATATTTATGCTTTCCGGTTGTTGTAGAATCATTTCAGCTTTTGTTTGCATATTTCCATATAATTATTCAAAACAACAGAAATAACATTAAAATGAACAACAAAACAGCATGTTAAAAAACCTAAATCTAGATTTACATGCTTTGCCCATATGAGAATAGCTGGGAATTTGAGACTAATGCAGGCATTGGCCATTCTCCTTCTTTCTCTGAAAATTCATAAATTAACAAGACGTATATTTTTGCACTTCATGTTTATATTTTCTTGTTGAAAATGCTGTTCAACTTAATTGTGATGACACCTAGAGAAATCTAAGTCATACATTCTAAAGTAATCAACGTAGCAAAATAATTAATTCTATAGGAAGCTACCTGATATGTCACAGCAATCATTTTATCCTGTAACATTTTTTCCTGTTTTTTTTTGAGGTTTTTTAATGTAACAAAAATGTGGAGAGGAGAAAAATAACAAATGGCTTGTGCTAGTAATAGTACTATTAAGCTAGTTCAACACAGCCCAACAGAGCTTTGATGCTTGTAATTTCCAAAGGTGATAAGGGTCAGTTTTTAGTGTGGTTTTTTTTTTTTTTTTGCTTTAACTGCTTATTGAACAAGCAGAACATCAGTTTTTATTTTTTTTTTCTCTGGCTTCTTCTCTTACTTAAGTGGGGAACATTCTTATTTCAGAATACAAATAGTAATGGCTCTGTTCTCAGAGCTGCTGTGATACTTAACAGAAGGGCTATTAAACTGTATTGTATGGACTTTGGAGAGTCATATTAGGGAGAGGTAGATGAAAAGACTGCACAAAGTCTGATCCTTCAGTCTCTCGTATGCCAAGATTTTAACTGCATTTAACTTCTTTACCTGCAGTAGTACTTTCTGATACGTTCTAATGCACAGAATTTGTCTTCTAGGCTCTCCTTTCATGCATATAACAAAATAAACTGCATATTACCACGTACTCCAGTACTTTTCAATACTGACAACATTTCCACAATCAATCAGGGAATATTAAATATTTTATTGTGACATGGAAACTGTTGGGTTTGATTAGATACTAGTAAGTTGTAGTAACTACTATCAATCTGTTAGTTCATCTGTCAGTGTACTTGGGTGTCCTAGAATCATAGCGATGGTCCAGGTTTCCATTTAAAAACTGTAACAATAAGTAATAAAGCAGTCATCCCTGCCTAAGAATGCTAACTGTGTCCACAAGATTTACCTTAAAAAGAAAAGTTAATTTAAATGACAAATCACTGTGAGCTTTTACGTGCACAAATACAGTGTTTAGGATGCAGGAGTTCTGGAATTAAAATTGGTATGTTAGATATGCAAAGTTATAGTTTGTTTCTTTGCAATACTGGTCACTGGAAGAATACAAAGCTGCCTTCTATTCATGCAGTACAAAAAACAGCTTTGAGGTCCAGCTTTACAACTATAGATAATTTGGGTTCAGAATACCTAATATAAAATCTAAAGCTTAGTTATTTTAGGTAATCAAACATACTGTGTTAGCTAAGAAGCTCTTCTGAGGTCATGTCAAATTCTTTAGGAGTCAAAGAGCACTGTAACCCTTACTTTGTCCTACCAGAAACAATTCTCTAGCTTTTTATTTGCATTTTAAACAAGTGAAAAGATACCATTGTGCTATGGTTGATACAAAAATAATGACATTACGAGAGGGTTGGTCTGAATGTAATGCCTTCCATTATATTATATTGGCTCACAATATGAGGGCTGGATGTTGATGGTTTGCCAGTGGAGGTTGAATCTTCTTATCAGTATTCCATTAAATTTTGTTACCGTGTGACAGGTAGCAGAAGAGGGGCAGTTGGGCAAAATGGCATCTGACAACAAAATACATATGAAGCAATGTGTGTAACTGAACTCCTCTATGTGGGGGGAAAAAATGGCACCCACTGGCATTCATGGGCTCTTGCTGAGTGTTTATGGAGACCCAATGGTGAATGTTAGCACAGAGAGTTGGTGGGTGGTGCATTTCAGCAGTGCTGACAGAAACAGTGAGTCACCTCTTCAGTTGCAGGTTTTTACAAGTGTGACACGCAGTTCATCACTGGTGAAAATGCATAGCTAATGGTGGTGACTGTGTTGAAAAATAGTATTTTATAGCTGAGAATGTGCTCTATCAAATAGTGTTGAGTTCTCTGTATGTTCTAGTTTCCATGGAAACAAATAGGAGGCATTACTTTCAGAGCTACCTATGCATATGGTCACCAGTTCCGTGGAAAGAGGGATGGTGTCAGTGTGGTGGAGGAGGAAAAAGCAGGGTTCTAGGGCTGTGCTGCCATCTCTCCTCTCTTCTTTTTTTTCCAATTTAATGAGAAATCTATACCTGCATGAACACAGCACCCAAGCACAGGAATATCCACGTGCATGCCTTTGCACTGAAGTCCTCCAGGGAGATTTCTGTGGCAAAGCTTGAAATGATAGACTGCAGCACGCATTTCAGAATGGGTTCAGTTATTAAATATTTCAAGGGTTTAACAACTCTATTTGCTAAGTTTTGGGTTGTTTTGGTTATGGGTTAAAATAAATATCCACTTTAAAGTTGCTGATAATTATTTCCTGTCCTTGTCATCAGTAGAGGGCAAGTGTTTCTGATTAGCAATAGATCTAGCTCCTGCTCCACTGGCAGCTCTAGCTTCTCCTATACTAAGGGAGAAGGCTTCATTTCTTTCCACATCCAACTTCATGGTATGTAGGATGCGCCCTTCTCTCCAGGGACTAAGCATGAAATAGTGCACTGCAACACAGCAGTGAGTGAATGGTGAGGTTTTAATCTTCTTGCTTTAATTGCTTGTCTTTGTTCTAAACTAGCATTATTTTTAACTGGCATTATCTTTTTTTCTAATAATTTAAAAGAGGGTTTTTTGGTGTTGGTGAGTTAAAGAACCACAGTGCATTCTTTACAAAGTTGTGTTTTACTGCCATCCAGTGGGGTGCTCAATTAAGCAGCTGGAACTGAGCTATCTGCTATCTTAATATGAAATATTCGTTATCAGTTTAATATAAGACATAATAATAAAAAAGGAATTACTGGTGTCAAATGACATTTGAAAAAAGATATTACATTATTGAATAAAATTAAATAGAACATCTGCATATACAAAGTTTAATGTCATGAATTTATATTAAAATGCAGCTATTAAATTACATGTAAGATTTTTCATTGCAGCTATTTTTCTTAAAAAAAAAAATCACTAACTTCTTTTGAGCTTAATATAAACACACAGTGTGGCTTTGAACACCACACAGGTGAAAGTAGATGGTAGTTTCTGAGGAACTTGCAGCTTTAGCTCTGAAGTCACATCACACCAACTACGCTGTCTTTGTCTGAAATTGCTGGGATTTAAGCAGTTCAATAAAATGCTATTTCTTATATATTACCATTCACTTGGATAATGCTACTAATCTTGACAGTAGTGCTTAGATTAACAGGCATATCAATCTAAGGGCAAATATACTGTGTGCCATGTCTTAGAATTCTCAGAAAAATCATATGTAATTATATAAAAATATATGGTATGTATATGAACACATTCAGTGCAGGTGTATCTACATCTGTGTTATCAAACCAGTGTGTATACACTATTAAGCTAATAGTTTTATAGGAGTGCTGGTGGCATTTTCTTTATGCTGAAGTCATTTTATAAGAAAGATTATCAAAATGATATGTAATAATGCTGTGGGGTTTACCTTTGCAACATTTGAAGTCAACAGAGCTTTACTGTTGTGTTTAGTAAGGGCAGAATAATGAAGGGGATGTGTTATCCTCATTACCAATGCACGTGGACTGCTTTGAAAGTAATGTTTCCTATCTTATTATATTGGCCAACAGTGTCAGAGGTGGATGTTGGTGGTATGGCAGTAGAGGTTGAACCTTTCTGTCAGCATTCCATTAAATTTTGTTGCCATGCAGATGATAGCAGATGGCAGTTGGATAAAATGGAGTCTGACAGGGATGTGTGTATGAAGAAAAGGTATGTAATAAAATTTCTCCATGTGGAAAAAATGGCACCCATTGACATTCATGGACACCTGCTGATGGGTCTGCTTAAACCAATAGTGGATGTCAGCATAGTGAGCTGGTGGGTGGTGTGTTTCAGTAGCAACAGAGACAGTGGCTCACCTCCACTGTTGCAGGTTTTTACAAGTGTGACATGCAGGCTCTTGTTCATTGCTGGTGAAAATGCATAGCTAATGGTGGTGACTATTGAAAAATAATGTTCTGGGCTCTATCAAATAGTATTATTGAGCTCTCTGTATCTGTTCTGGTTTCCATGAAAATAAATGAGGCATTACTTTTGAAGCAACCTAGACAATATTTATCTTCTGTATTACTGCAGTGGTATATCAGCTGCATTAAAAACATTGTCTAGCGCTGGACAATGGCCTTTTGTGGTAAGTGCTGTAATACTGCAGAACAGTAAGATGGTTGCTACTCAAAAATACTTACAAATTTAGAATAGACTAAGCATAAGAGCACAAGCTTAAAAAAAAACAGCGTGCAGGTGTATAAACATCACTTCTTCTGAGCATGACAGCAGTGTAGGACAAAGCAGGACAGTGCCTTTAATACTTTATCCTTTTTAATACAACAAGAAATGAGTAAATTTGGTTGGCATTTATGGCAATTCCTTAGGACGATCAAAGTCATTCTCACTGCATGCTCCTTCCTTAGCATGGCACTAGTGTTTCATTAATCTTTTTCTGCCAGAGAAGGTCCTTGACAGAGGTTATTGCAGATCAAATCAAAGCAAGAACTCAAATAAGCCAGAGGCTGTAAATAAATAGTAGACCAGATAAAAAAGTTAGGACCATAAACTCAGCATTTTTTACTGGCTTAGACCTGCAGCCACACTGCTCATTTGGAAAACAAGGAGATATACACCTCGCTGGCACACTGTAAGGCAAATGTAAGGTTTGCACTGAGTTCTAAGCTTCTCAGATAAAATTTCTGCAGAGGCATAGGAAATACTGTTTTAGATGCCACTCAAGCCACTTCAAATCTGTTTTGCCTGTTTAATGCACTGGCTTAACCTATTGCAGTTTTTTAAATGTATAAGTCTACTGAAGTCTTTTTTTTTTTTTCCCTCAGGGATTTAAATAAGAAATAAGGAATACAGACACAGGAGGAAAAAAAAAAATAGATACACTGAAGAAAACATGTATATCTGCTTAAATACTCTAGTACTTTGTGTAGTAAACTTCTATATTTTTCTGATGGCTGTTACTCTAGTAAATTATGTAAAGTGTAATTTGCCTCAATGTAACAAGCAAACAAAAACAAAAAACTAAACATTAAACTTTTTGATAAATTTTAAATGGAAATTGAGATGTATCAGAGACACTGATGGGGAAAGGGACACTACTTACTCTGTCCACCTTCGTTTGAAACCGTGATGCTTCTTTCAGGTATCTGCAAACCTTTTATTGCTTTTTTTAATAGATGAGTTGTATCAAATGTTAATGGAATCTATATAATTCCACATTATTAAAATTAGAGGTCTACCTAAAGATGATTTCCGCCGGTCATTAATTTGCCCAAAATGTACTGCTATATAATGGAAAGAACCTATTTCATGTTGAGTTTTGAAGTTCTTAGGTTCAATGTTAGAATGAAATAAATAATAATTCTGTAATTTCTTTCCTTGTTTCTGAAACACGAATAAAAATCGATACCAAAGCAGCAATTGTACAGGGTAAGGAGAATATACACACATTCACCATTGGAAATGCATTATAGAATCACAAAATCATTTGAGTTGGAAAGGACCCTTAAAGGTCATCTAGTCCAACTCTCCTGCAATGAATAAAGATATTTACAGCTAGATCAAGTTGCTCCGACTCCCATCCAGCCTTATCTTGAATCTCTCCAGGGCTGGGGTATGTACCACATCTCCAAGCAACCTATTCCACTGTCTCACAACTCTAATTGTAGAAACTGCTTCCTTATAACCAATCTACGTTTTCCCTGTTCTAATTTGAAACCACTTCGTCCTATCATAACAGATCCTTCTAGAGTCTGTCCACTTCTTTCTTACAGACCTCCTTCAGATGCTGAAAGGCTGCTATTGGGTCTCCCAAGAACCTCCTCTTCTCCTGGCTGAACAGCCCCAGCTCTTTTCACCTGTCCTCATAGGGCATGTGTCCCAGTCTTTGAGTAGTTCTTGTGGTCTTCCTCTGGCTATACTCCAACAGGTTTCTCCTGTGGTGACAACTCCACATCTGGTCACAGTACTCTGGGTGAGGCCTCATCAGCATAGAGTACAGTGGCAGGATCACCTACCTCACCCTGCTGACCATGCTTCTTTTGATGCAACTTAGAATACGGTTGGCTTTCTGGGCTGCAGGGGGACATTGCTGGCTCATGTCCAGCTTACCATCCACCAGTGCCCTTAAGTCCCCTTTGACGGGGCTACTCTCTATCTTTTCATCCCCCAGCTTGTATTGATACTGGGTGTTGCCTCAATCTGGGTGTAAGACCTAGTACTGGGCTCTGTGGAACCTCATAAAGTTCTCTTGCACCCAGTGCTGGAGCCTATGTAGGTCTCTTTGGATGGTACTCTGTCCCTCAGGTATGTTGACTACACTGTACAGCTTGGTGTCATCTGCTAAGTTGCCGAGGGTGTGTTCAATCCCACTGGTGATGTCATTGATGAATATATGAAACAACACCAATCCCACCACTGACCCGAGGGACCCACTTGTCACTGATCTCTGTCTGGACACTGATGACCAGTCTCTGAGTACGAACTTGCAACCAGTTCCTTGTCCATTGAACAGTCCACTTGTCAAATCCATACCTTTACAATTTGTAGAGAAGGGTGTCATGGGGGACCATGTCAAAGGCCTTATTGAAGTCCAAATAGATGACATCAATGATTCTTCCCTTGTCCACTGATGCAATTATGCCATTGTGGGTAGTACAGCACAAGGTAGTTCAGGCAGAATTTGTCTTGGTGAAGCCATGCTGGTTATCCCATACCACATCCCTGTCTTCCATGTCTTAGTATAGTTACCAGGAGGATCTGCTCCCTGATATTCCCTATCACTCAGGTGAGGCTAAAAGGCTGGTAGTTCCCTGGATCATCCTTTCTACTCTTCTTAAAAATGGGCATGATATTGCCTTTTTTTTCCCAATCATTGGGAACTTCACCTGACTGCTATGACTTTTAAAATGTCATTGAGAGTTTCTTGGTGACTACATCAGCCAATTCCCTCAGAACTCTAGGATGCTTCTCATCAGGACCCATACACTTATGGATGTTCAGTTTTCTCAGATGGTTGCACATCTGATCTATGCTTACAGAAGGAGTGACATTGCTCCACCAGTCCCCATCTTCTGAACCATTCACTGGAGGGCTGTGTGAAGAGCGGTTGTTAGTGAAGACTGGGGCAAGAAATTGTTGAGTACCTCAGCCTTCTTCCTGTCTGTTTTTACTGTCTTGTCTATGTTGATGTGGACATTTTCTGGTTGACGTACCTGTGAAAGCCTTTGTTTTTCTTCTTTGCACCCCTTGTCAAATCCAGTTCCAATTGGGCCTTGTCCCTTCACAGCATCCTGACCCACATCCCTAGCAGCATTGCTAGGCTATCTATCCCCACTTCCAATACCTGTACGTTTTCTTCTTACTCTTCACTTGTACAGCAGGTCTCTATTCAACCTTGCCAGTCTCTTGCCTTCCTTTCCTGATGTGCAGCATTTGGGGGTGGAAATCTTTTGCACCCTAAGGGAAACTTCTTTAAAGATTTGCCACCCTAACTCTGTTCCCTTGTCCCTGAGGACAGATTCCCAGGGGATTTTGTTGACTAAATCCCTGTAGAGCTGGAATTTGGCTTTCCTAAAATTAAGCTACCTGATTTTACACTTTCTCTGTCCTATATCCCTAAGGAGCATGAACTCCATCACTGCATGGTCACTACAGGCCAGACATCTTCCAATCCTGATATCACCAGTCAGTTAATTGGCACTAGTGAGCGACAGGTCCTGTACTGCACCCCTCCTGGTGGGGCTCTTTATCACTTGGCTCAGGAAAATCAGATTTTCTGCTTCTTTATATTTGAAAAGAACATTTAGGGTTAAAAGAATTATCTACTTGATCAATATAAGCTCTGATTTATTTTCAAAATGTCTCATATCAATAGCTTTTTATATTACATGGTCATATTTTCTCAGCTCTTAGCTAAGAAAATTTTCATGTGACTTCTGATTGAGTACAAGAGCTTAGTTGCTATGGCTAAACTGATTGCTAATGCATTAAACAAGCAGATGTATTTCATAGATCTGCTCTAGAAAATGGTGTGTGTTTGCCTTTCTGTTGCTCTCCTTTTGAGTAATATATTGCAGCATGGCAATACTTTATAGAAACAAAAGTATCTCTAGGGATTTTAAATAATTCGTTTTAGAAGGAGTCTCTGCTATTAATGGAACAAATGATTTTTCTTTTTCTGTATACACTGCTTCTTTCTCTAATTATTAGAAAAAAAGATTACAGTCAGGTATTAGCTATGGTTTACGTGTTTCCTGTGGTTTATGTCCTGGGTATTTAAAACGTGTTCAGTTCAGCTGCTACACGATTTGTGCATACTGTCTGGCTGGTTTATTTCAAATTATGTCCCATCTCACTTAAGTTTGTTAAATACTAGCTAAATCAGTCATTAAATGAACCTTTGCATTGCCTCAAAGTATGTTGTAGGCATATGTTTGCCTAGAAAATGAAGGAAATTGATAAAGATGTTTTGATAATATAACTACCATTACCACGTCTAGTCCTAGGGCAAATGTTTTCAAAAAAAGACAGAATGGGACAATTTTCAGAGAAGAGTTAAAAATTAATTTTATAGTTCAAAAATTTTCATGATAAGATAAAATAGTTCAAATTATGGCACCAAACAACCCTATCATCTCTCAGGCATAGATATAAAGATCCCAAAGTTAAGTGCTGATGTCCACTGAATTAAAATGTAAATTAGTTGCAAATATTTTACAGGATTTACACTTAACCATTGGAAGATATGGCCAAAGGATATGGTAAATTTTCTATTATGTGAAGTCTTTAAAGCATGATAGAGCCTTTCTAGAAAATGTGTTACACTACTATCATTACTTTTTGGGTTAGCTACAGAATATCATTTGTTGAAATGTTATGGCTTGTGTTAAAGCAAGATATCAAAAAGAGTCACATTCTTTTCAAGCTTCAAAACACATGAGACAAGATTGTTAGGTATGATTCTACACTTACAGTAGTGATAGTAGATGAAATCATAACTTCATCTAAGTGTGAGAAATTTCCTGATCACTTTAATGAGACCAAAACTTAATCTTTAATTACATGGATATATTCATTGCATTTGAGCTCAGGACTATATGCAGACTATGTCCTTCTACTTTACCTGTTTATGTTATTGCTATCATGCTTACTATTTATTTTATACTTCAGATTTGTTTTGAGTTAACTATATCTATTTTATTTTTTAAGCATCTCAGTGTCTGTAGTGTTCTCTCTACTACTGTAGTGCAAAGTAGAAGAGGTCAAAATGAAAATAAGAGTACAGACCTGCAAAAATTCTACTTCTGGGTTTCAGCTGGGGCAGGGGCAAATCTATCAGTAATCATTTTTCATGGAATCCAGATATTTCTACTGCATGCCTCTTGTGAAACTGGAAAATGGAGATCTGTACAAACATATTTTTAAGGCTATTCTGAATCTCATGAGTAGCTGAGACCAGAATACATTTTTATGATTATTCTGAATCTTATGAACAGTGGAGATCAGGCCAAGATTTCCATGAAGCCTTTGGATTATGTTCACTTTGCATGGTCAACAACTGGCATTAGAATCATAGAATCACCAAGGCTGGAAAAAACCTCCAAGATCATCTAGTCTGAACATCCTCCTACCACCTATATTTCCGCACTAAATCATGTTGTATTTTGATCATATTTTATTGTTGTGTAAATTCTCTTTACTGCAGTTCTCCAGATTGTTCTAGCATGAAAGTGGGAACTGTCAGGTGTCCTTGGATAAGGTCTTCTGAGCATATGTGTGCAGGCTGCTGCTAGTCCTGGAAGTATATGGCTGGGCTTGGGAAAGTTGGTCTTGTGGAAATTGCTCAGGTCTAATATCTTTCTGGAACAAAGAGAACATTGGAAGATATGACTTATAATGAGAAATGGCTTTAAAGAAGATGTGAAGAATTGTTGAAAATGTGTAAGAGTGTTTCAGTATGGAAATAGAGAGGCTCAATCTAATTGTGTTGAGCATCAACTTTTCTCCATTAAAAAGTAAAGCACATCATATATTTTTTTTTTTGTTAGTTTGTTTTACAACATATTGATATGCCTTTTGTTCAAGGGAACAAATGGAAGTTCTTTTGTAGGCAGTGAGCTTTGGGTCAGAATTTATTGTCTGAGATTGGTAAGGAATGTGCTGTCTCAAATTAACATGAGACAGTTGGAAACACTTTGTGGACTGTTTTACATTCAAAAGTATTTATACATTCAAAAGTATTTATCTGGACAGAGCCAAAAGCTATTTGCTCTTGAATGGAAAGGCTCAGGAATGTTTTCTGGCTGAAGACTTGGCCTAGGAGCAAGTATTTTCAGCTTGATACAGGAAAGCTAGGAGATGATACCACTGTATCCTGTGAAGGCAAGATACAAGCTGGTGTCTCTCTACTTCCTCATCTCTGCTGATTTAAATTTGTAAGGCCTGGAAGACGTAAACAGAAGAATTCCTGCTCAGATCCCTGAAGCCAGAAGCTCTGATTCCAAGGAGCAGTCTTGACCACTCTGCACCATAAGTAAGAAAACGTGTACATTTGTCATTGTCATCAACTGACCATCACACCTTTGGATGACCTGTCACTACCAAAGATCTGTACCCTCTGACATTAAGATATCACTGGATTGAGGAGAGGTGAACCACTTTGCTGTGTTGTGTTTGTGTATCTATCTCTGTTTCTCTTTTCCCTTTTTCTATCTTTTTTCTTTATCTTCTTTTATTCATTCACTCTTTGTAGTATCCATTACTTAGATATTGTCTTAGAACTTTTAGCATAGATATAACTCTTGTGTCAAAATACTCCTACCTGTAATGCTTAATAATAGTTAATAGCAAATTAGCCAATTTTACCTCCAAGTGGAGTATTAGTTGTTGTGAGAAAGCTCTCAATAAATTGATTTATGTTATTCCTCTGAGTCTTGGATGATTCCATTGCAGTTGCAACCCTTGATGACTAGGGGAGGCACAACTCAGGAGATCTCTGCTGAACCATGAAGCCTTCTAATGAAGACAAACAAAATAAACGTTGCCTTCCAAAAACTAAATCTCAGCTCTTGAAATGTCATTTACTGGGATAATGCATTCTACATCTGTCAGTCTGGGAGTTTTCTTGTTCACAGGTAAATTAATGAAGCTTTGTGGTTACAAGTATTTGGTATTATAGTTGAGGTGAGAGAGGAATTATTAGTCAATCTCAGTTTTGTGCCCTTCATTTCAGCAACAGAGGATATGAAGATCTTCGTCTTGGAATTTATGTCATTTTTCTTTCCTGATACCTAAATCAACCACATATCTTTAATCTTATCCTTGAGAAACCACTGGCATCACAAATAAGAGCTTGTTATTTAATATATAACTAAATATTGATTTGTCTGCAGTCAGTGAATTAGAAAATTGAAATGGAAAACCCATTTGAGAGGTGTTTGCTGCTACCTTTAGTCTTGACTGTCTTGGCATATTAGGAATAGGGCTATAAATCTAATGAAAATAATTCACAATACAAATATTTGTTCTTGTACTTATGTTGTAGATATAAAATATTGTGGATGCATTTATTTTGAAGCTCAACTTGATATAGGTTGGCTTAGCATTAGGGATCAATGTATTGCTTAAGGAACAATACACTAATTTAGTAAAAGGAATCAATGTATGCTGGTTCTAGAACTTTCCAGTTTAGCTTTACTTGTTATGTAAACAGCCTTGTTTTTCTCAATGATCCTGCTTCACAGAAGCACTGAAGTCCCAATAAGACTTTTATCATTGCATCCACCAGGTGCAAGGACTTTTCTTGAGTTCCAAATAAATTGTTTTGAGTTATAGTGCACCAAGAAAGAAAGTTGCATAACAAGCAATGGAAATTCAACAAATTGTGGAAAAACAGCTAAAGGGTGGCCAAAAGTCACTGTCATGAAGCTGAAAGAAAAATAAAAAGAAGGAAGCAGGTGGTTGTATGACCAACCTAGAGGCAACCTCACATGCTCAGAGGGACATTAGCAAATATTCATGAGTTCTTTGAAAAAAAAAAATGAATATGTATGCCAATGTATTGCATATGTATGTCTTAGCTGTTTAAATGTAGAACCCATAAGAGCACACATGTGCATGATTTATTGAGTCACTTGGTACGTATTGTGAGAAATAAAGTGATGCCACATTCTAACATCAGATTGGAGTTAGTTTTCTTCCCAGATTTCAGATGACAATCTCGAAGTCCAATTGACCAGAGAGTAACTCTGACTTTAAATAATAATCAGTTATCTCTTGGCTTCCAGCGCTGGATGCAGTCTCGTACTGTTTAATAACAAGTTTTTTACAATGAGAATCATGAAAAAACACTGGTTCACTTGGTTGATATGGTAGCAAGTTATTGCCTCACTGCAGATTTTTTAAATCTCTCTGCCACTGTGAGGTTATTATAGCATGTTGGAAAGACAGATATTTTAGGCATGAACTTGCTGTTGCGACTACTGAGTGCTCTTGATTTGAAGATTTGATGAGAAATAAGTCATTCTTCTGACATTTTTATACAATGTGGAAGTGTGAGTAACTGCACCTTGCAAGCAAACTATCTTCTTTAAAAGTAAGCAAACCAGCTGTTCTTCAGGTTGGAGAAAAATTTAACAGGAAATAGAAATCTACTTAAATGTTCATTGCTTAGATCTGCAAGAGAAAAGCCATACTTTATGATCTGTCCCCTGGACGCTGAGAAAAATTATATTGCTATCACATATATTTTATATTTGAAAGTGGTACTCATTTTCAAGTGAATAGTCTACTTGACAGATCTGCCTTTGTTCCTATCTCATTTATGTAACCAGATAAGTAACAAAATGAACCTTTTTATGGAAAACAAACAAAATTGGATAGAAAGCTTTTTCAGGATACAGTAAGGTGTTATTTCTGTTTTTTTCCTTTATATGGGTTCCTTACTTTCCCTATTCTTGTATTTGCATCAAATGGAATCTAGTTTAATAAGATTCAAATGGATCTTCTTCCTGATTATATAAAACAGCTATGTTCTAAACAGACTGATTAAGAGATGTTTACCTCAGTGGAGAAACTCTAAATAAAACATTTCTTGCTCTTGAGAGCCCTAGGTGACAACTGCTTCATAATACACTGAGAAGAAAAATCAGAAGAATTTAGATGTAGGTGAGATGATGCAAGACTGGTATACTTAACTGAGTTCATATTTTTTGACTGTGCAAGATATGTCATCTGATTTCTTTAGCAAATCATTAAATCACTAAGGTTGAGAAAGACCTCTAAGATCATCTGGTTCAACCATCAACCATCAATAATTTATTTAGTCTTGCAACCATCTAAATCAGCCACATATGTCTCCATAGTATACATGTCACATATCTCCCAAATTTAAGCCTTTAATTACAGAAAGCAGCCTTATTGCTCTTTATCTTCCATTTATCAGTGAGAGAGAGAGAGAGGAAAAAAGAAGTTGAAATGCTTCAGCATGCAAGAAAGATGCATATATCAAAGTACAGCCTCTGGCCTTGCAAAATCTGAAAAGCTGTTATAAATATCACAAATATATTTTTCAGTATATATGTCATTTTATAAATTTTCTAATTTTCTGATAATTCTACTCCAGTACATACAGTGTTAATTTTAGTTGACAGCCTCAGTCAAATGACTCTGTAATTCACTGAATAGGTTTCATTTTAGTGCCTGGAAAAAATAACTTTCAGGGATCTATTTTAATCTGTAGGTAGATTATACTTTGAGTGACAGCTACACTTTTGGCTTGGTTCCCAAGGACACTTCCTCTATTTATATTTCATTTGTTATTGGTTTTTGATTTCCTTCTTATGAACTATCAAATCCATATTAAGCCATCCAATCTATCTGACTCTCCTGCCAACAAAACTGTTCTCATACCCTGTTGCAGTCTCTGTGTTTGTAGATGGGACAGCCCGGGGATAAAAACAGAGTTCTGTAATGACTATACAGAAAAGGCTGTCTAGAAATATTGATTTCTTCTTGCAGAGCTCTCTTCAGTTATCTAAATACTATAATATTATCTCAAAGATTTGTACTAAGATACAAAAAGTTCCTGTCAGTGCGATACTGAAAGCTAAGTAGGCCAGAAGTACATGTGCCATTAGTAATACTCTCCTGTCTAAGACTCCTGCCACATAAACACTGAATAATCTGCTCATCTTTGCTTGTGTGAGCAGCTCTTCTATTTCACTGGACAGCAGGGTAAATTTAAATTTTAAGACATTCATATTTGCAGACGCAGCTCTTAAGGCATGATATTTACTTGTTTGTGTGTCAGCATCTACTGCCATTTAAGATGCTGTAGGTTACCTCTCCTGGTTTTCAGCTACTGTTCCAGAATAGTGCATGTTTATCCTAAGTCTCAGGCTATTTCCCACTCAGATGTTTCTGATGTCCTTGAGCATCTACAGTGACATATGTATTATCCCAGCTGTCATCACACTAGAGCATGGATTTGAACAAATATGACTCAATATAATAGAGAGAATAGCTTTTGTTAAGTCCTAGGAGTGAGATTTTCAAGCAGAATACCATCTACTGTATTTTCATTTCCTAAATTGCACTGATATCTTCAGGGGAAAGGATGTCATCAAATTACAAAATGTTAAAAGCTACAAGCAATAAACTAGATGGAACAGAAACATGCTTATTGTCTGCTTACCTGCAGTATTATGTCCCGTTCATTCCGTGTGATGTTAACAGTATGGGGCTGTCCGTTCGCCATGTTTCTGTGGTCAACATCAATGTTATATGGCTCTTTGGTACCTCCTAGGCTGTACCGAATTTGCAGATTCCCTAATGAAAAGAATGTGAAGAGTACCCTCAGGTATGCTGATATTTTATTCACCAGCTATTTTCTCCTCTTTATTTCCTCATACAACTATTACCACTTGACATTTAAATTGCTCTCATAGCTGCTATCTACTGTAGGAGAATTTTTAAAAGGGCTAGTGTTTCAGATTATTCAGCTATTAGGCTGAAAGCAGCTTTCAGTTTACAACCCAGAAGCATGACAATGACCAGCATCTCAAAACCAGAGTTTGTACATTCTCCAGATTGCAAACTGAACAAATCAGAGCTATGCCTTAAACAGTACAGGTTATTATTTCAAATTTGAGCACATCAAGTAGCACATCATTGTTGAGATTATTATCCCTGCTGTAGTAAAATTATTTGAAGTTATATAAAGTATGAGGTTTTTTAAAGAACAAAATTATATGCCTTGAACAATGTGAAATTGCAACAAATTAATACTGGCATACAATCAATACAGGGGATTTCCTTGCTCTCATATTTAATTGTGGTTGACATACGACCATCTGAATTTTATGGAAATTTAATAATATTTGGTAGAATGAAAACTTTATGTTATATTGTTAGAAAAGAATAATTGAAAGTACTAAACTGATATGCAGCCAAATTTTTATTTTCTAAAGAAAAGTGAAGTGTCTACTCTTCATAGCAGATTTTAACATTCCATTAAAAGGAAGGACTTTTGAAAATGGAAATGTAGACCTCATTATTGTTAGAAACCTGAAATGTTCTGGGCCCGGAAAGTAGCTCAAGACCTTTAAAGCTACATCATTTTCAGGGGTCACAAAGGAACCATTTGGAATTGAGATACATTATCTTTTTTTATTCCACCAGAAAACGGTCTATCTCCAACATCTCCAATCACCAAATTTTTTTATAGTATAGTATTTTAGTATTATAGTGTTTTATGCTATGTCCACATTTAGTCACCTCATTCATAGTTGGATTTTCAGAAGAACAGTGCATTACTCTGTTACAAGTTGTAACGATATTATTAAGCTTGCTAGTGTTTGTTGATGGATATCCCTGCTCTGCAGTTCATTTAGGCAGCAGAAAGAGCTGTGTCTCTGAACCAAGGAGATAAAAAAGCTCTGCTGAGTCTTTTTACCAAGGAAATAGGAGGTCCTGTTTGGAATTGGTCACTGAAGATGTAACACACTTCTGGGAAACTTGCATATGTAACATAACTCTGAGTAGCTTCTGCATATCAAACATACCTCTTGGAAAACTTCTGCATATGATGTAACACAAGTTATGTACATATGCCAAAAATCTTTTGTGTAAGCTGTACATGATAGAAGGATTACCCCCATGAATCCAATGCTGTAATTAAATGTCTAAGACTCCAACCTGAGTCTTAGAGTTTCCTGATCAACCATCATAGGGTAACAACACTTTCCATTGACTAAAGGGGATATTGCCATTGATTATGAACCATTTATTTCGGTGCCTACATGTGGTTGCCTACTTGTCACCTCCATAATGCTATTTTATGGCATGGATCTAGCTGTTACAACAATTTTTTTTAAGAAATGTTTTATTGTTTTTGTCTGTTTGTTTACTTTGAGAAGAAGCATTGGAAGCTTTGGCTAGTGAAACCCCTCAAAAATGAAGAGCTACATCAGACAAAATCTAGTAAAGCAGAATCAGTATTCAGGTCTTGTGTATTTTACTTTTAAGTGACAAGGGTGAAAATAATTTCTCATTAGTTCAGAGTTTGGCTGAATGTCAAACTGATGTTATTAGTTGTTCCTTCAATGAAAAGAGTACGAAGCAGTTGCTTACCAGATGGCTTGACAAGCACCGCCATGAAGTCCTGGGTATAGGAACTGATATACAAAAGGACACAAGGGGACTTGGTGGTACTGAAGCTGAAGCTGAGCTCTTCTTTATTCAAGTTATGGCTGGTCACTGTGATCTCAGGATCTGTAGAACTCAACAGTGTTCGGCTAACTAAATCTTTCATGCTAGTCCCTGGGGAATGGAAGTTGTAACGAAGCCACATTCCTTCTTCAAAAAATGCTCCAACATCTTGAAAATAAGAAAACAACAATGACAAAAAAAACAGAAACAAAAACAAAAAGCAAACAAAAAACAAACCAAGAACAACAACAACAACAAAGCAAAACAGAAACAAACAAACAAAAAAGAACCACAAAGGGAAAGTCAAATTGAATGGGCTGACACTTCTTGTATGAAACACATTATTGTTGACCTGAGCAATACTAATATGCGCTTTACTACTGCTGCATTATTTAAAAGAATTCCCAATATTTAAGTTAAAAGCCTCACTGTTTTCCAATGATAAAAGGATAATGGAGATTATACTTTGTTATGAATCCTGGCTGCCTGGATTCACACAGTTAAGGAAAGATTTTCTTCAGGTCACAAAGAATAAATATACCTACATCCCATACAAATACCACAGATCAGAAGAACCACACTTTAGATTTAATCTCACTGAGGTCTTGCAGTAGATAATGTTCCACAGAAGGAGATACAAGGAGGAGAGACTTAGGAGGCACCATTAGCAAACACTGTCAAAGAAAAGGAAATGCAGAAGTTCTGACCAGCAAATTCCAGTGGATTTGGAATAACCTCACAAAGAAATGAACGTAATTCCCAAACATTAAATATTTGAAATATGATTGGACAAAACAGTATAATTTTATCTTTTTCAACCACAGTCCTTCATGACAGTTGCCTAATCAGGATGCCTTGAGGGAAAAAAGTTAATTGAGGGGCTTGACTTATGGCGGGAAACATGGCATAAGTCACCTGAACTGTAGCTCCGAGGAGGTGCTCCACAAAGTTTTCAAAGCAATCTGAGACAAAATCTCATCTTTAAATACTCTGGAGACAAAATAAAACTACTTTTACCAGAGTTAATACTTTTATTAGAAAAAAGTATTGTTATTATTTTGCATTATGATGAAGCTCTGCCTATTTTTTAACATTGAAAACATAATTCAAGGTTGACATTCTCATAGTGAAGGCTGATTTTGACAGGCCCCTATGGAAATCACTGCACAGTTGTGTATAATTTATAGGGTATGGTCTTCTTAGTCTACTGGGAATCACTGGACTAGTTTCCTATGGCAATCATTGATTCGGTGATATTGTAATGCTGGATAGACTTTGCTATCTGGAACAGTATCATTAAAGGAAAATATAAACTATGTGTGATCTTACTTAAGGAGATGTGTTTATGAACGCTCATAATGGATTAAAGTAAGATGAATAAATATTATGAATATAGCAAATAAGTACTGTATTTAAAGAATAGTTGGAAGCAATGCTCAAAAATGTCACCACTCAGTAAAAAAAAAAAAATTCATCACTTAATATCTTCCTATATATGAAAAGTTGCCACAGGTCGGTACCGAATTACCCATCTAACTTCTGAAAAATCAATACACTATCTTTATTTAGAAGGAAATATTCTTTTATCCTTTTTTAGTATTTGGAGTTGTCATATCCTTCACACAATTCAAAGCAAAAGCATTATCACAATACATGTGAAGCAAGATGTACATTTTACAAGCTATGTAGTGATATAGACTGACTCAGGAAAATGTCTGCTGTCCTTATTCTGAGTATCTGAGCACAGAACAGATAAGAAGATGGGTGAAATTACTGTAGATGTTGTTGATGATCCTTTCCAGAACTTTGATAAGTCTAGTGCTGGAAAAGATTTATGCTTGCCTGTTCCCACATAAAAGTTCTCCAAACCTCAAAATATCATAGTCTATCTCACTATGTGGTCACATAAAATATGGAGTCAAGTTGTGTTCCCGAGGTAGTATAAATAATCTGATCATTCTGATAGATTTCTGTCATTTAACGGCAGAAATCTTAAATAACCTTGAAATAGTCGTAAGACATGCAATTCAATTTAACAGCTATATTTTGTAGTAGAGCTCAGTTTAAGTACTCCTGGATTAAACACAAAGTTTCCTAACCTGAAAATACTTCCCCAAACTGTGATGCTTCTACTGTTAACAATGGGGTTGAAAATGTGTGGTAGTACTTAAAAACTTAAGGTAGTATACACTGTAGCACTAAGCATTTATAAGACTGGCTTAAAAATATATCCTGGCAGCATCTAGTTTATTCTTCTTGAACACCTGCTTACAGTTTACACAGGGCATGGTATACTGGGAAGTTCTGCTATCTGTCAGCGTCAGCTGGCAACCCCTGCAGAGCCTCCAATAACACACAGCACACTGATGTGACATTGTTTACAGCTTCTTTCTCCTTCTGGCCATTCTGCTGCATGTCATGCTTTTTATTTTAGATGTGATTTTTGGGATTGCCCAGTGGAGTGGTTGTCCAAGGCATTGTGCACTGGGACTACTGGGAGTTTCAGTCCTGACCTCAGTGCTGACACTGGGCTGAACTGGAAGTTGTGCAACACATATCTCACAGCTGTAATGTTGTTAATGAAATTTAGTTGTTCATTACTGCAAAGAAAGCTGTAAGTCATGGGTGTCCAACCTTTTGGCTTGTCTGGAATAAGGAAATAAGGAAAACTCTTACAAGTGTGAGGACCCCCGGTATCATGGGATTTCACTCTTGAATACCTGTGCTTACCAGAAAATGAAAAGAAATATGCCCTGTTCACTGATGGATCATGTCAAATGGTGGGGAAGCATCCCAGATGCAAAACTTGTGAGGAGCCCCACACGACAAGTTGCAGAGGCCACTGAAGAAAAAGGAGAATCAAGCCAATTTGCAGGGTAAAGGCTGTCCAACTGGCCTTTGATGTTGTTGAACGGGAGAGGTGGCCAATGTTTTATCTTTATACTGACCCATGGATGGCATAAGACCTATGGATGGTATAAGGCAAACGCCTTATGGGGGTAGTTACAGCAGTGGGAACAAAACAATCGGCAAAGAAGGGGTAAACCAATTTGGGCTGCTGAACTGTGGAAAGACTTTGCTGCCTGAATAAAGAAGACGGTTGTAAAGGTGCGCCATGTAGATGCTCATGTGCCCAAGAATTGGGCTAATGAGGAACAACAAAATAACCATTAGGTTACTGCAGAATTGAGGTGGCTAAAATAGACTTGGACTGGCAAAACAAGGGTGAGTTATTTTTAGCTCAGTGGGCCCATGAGACCTCAGGCCATCAAGGAAGAGATGCAACATAGAAGTGGGCTAGAAACCGAGGGGTGAACTTAACTATGGACACTATTGCACAGGTTATTCATGACCTGTAAACCACTGACATTCCCCTCCCCCCTGGCTTTCTCCCCTTTTTGGGCTGGTGGGCCTGTGGGTTTGCTGTCCCCCTGTCAAGGACACAGATAGATCTAGAGATAACTCCCTGACATATGAATAAGTTGTGATGGTGAAGTGAACTGGGGATTATGAAAGTCCTGTAAAGAGACATGCTTCAGCCACCTTCTTTTATGTCCATATATTTCCACCTTCATTTCCTTCTGTCATAACAGAGCTTCGTCCTTTGCTGAAGATGCTCATGCATTAGAGCACTTCTTCAAAAACTAAGGGGTGTTTTTCAGATTACCAGATATTCTAATGAGTCTCTAGCATTATTTTATAAATCCCCATAAATAGAATGTATTTCTAGCACGTAGTCACAAGCAAAGTGTGTGACTGCTGACCTAGGTAATGGCTTCCACTGTTCCTGAATACAGGAATTTCATCAGGTTTCACTGTATGGCTTTACTTCAAAGACAAATCATAAAATGTGTCCATCACAACTACAGCTGTATACAGTAGTGCCTGGGAATGTGAATACAATTATCTCAGTTAATTTAATAAGTGGTTTGTCATGAGCTGTAGAAGAATGGTAATGTGTATTTAGCATGTATGTTAGCAAGTAAGTTATACTTAGAAAAAAACTTTCAGGTAAAAACCAGTAGTCTCTTACAGTTCAATTGTATTGACTCAAAAAAATAATTGTTGCCATGTCATTTTTAGTGAATTTAATTTTAATACTTTTTTGTTTTGTCATAACTTCTCAAAGTGGCTTTTATTTATGTTTATCTATTTTTTTTAATATGGATAGAAAAATGCCAAACTTCTGCCAAAACTAGGTCTAAGTTAATGTATTTTTGTATTGTATTTTTCCTGGATGTGAATCTAACAGATTAAAAAACATAACTAGGGAAATAATTTAGTGTTTAGCACAGACAAACTCTGGTTTGGCTGATTTGTAAGCACCATCGCATCAACAGCAGTAATATTACACTGTTAAATTCTTCAGTCTCCCAGTCCAGTCAGAGGCCCATAGCACAGACAATGATACGTTAGGCATTTTTTCGCTCTTCAGTGTCATATTTTTTTCTCTTCACCATGCTAATGAAATTTGGAACATACTGCAAACTCTGTGTCCTGGAGCAGGAGACTGGAAATAGAGATCAAATTTTTTGGAAGACCTCTAATTTTTGCCATCTTCCTTTTTACTGTTTATGTGTTCTTTATCAACAGTAAAGTTTATGTAGGTACCAAGTACCTAGCAATTCTGCTGCACCAGTGTAGAGGTGCTAAAAACATCTTTTTATATCCATAAAAAATATCCATTTATAAAAAAAATCAGATTGCCCATTTCCATTCTTTGCTGAAAACCAATGTGCTCATCCAGAATATCCCCAGGCACTATTTACTGCAGGTGACTTCATGGGGCTGCTCTGCAAACCCAAATATGAAGTACTAGGATAAGAGTTAAGGGATAAATTAAACACAAAATATATTGGTTTGGGACCATTGTGTGATCAAAACAATTATAAAATCTCTGTAACAAATGAAGTTGATAATGAGATCTTAAATACAAGTCATTTCCAGCCCATTAAATTTTGCATTGTAAATTTAACTGGCATTAAGACTTTCAAATCAAGAAAAACAATTGAACACCTTGTAAAAGTTGCAGAACAATCTACACTTGAAAACAAAGAGCCAGCAATATTCTCTTGTGGCCAAGAAGGGCAATGCTACCCTGGGCTTCATTTAAAAGGTGGGTGGCCAGAGGGATGTTATCCTTCCCCTTTGCCCTAGTGAGATCTCATCTGGAGTACTGTGTCCAGTTCTGGGCTCTTCAGTTTCATCATACAGAATAGATAGATAGAGTCATAAATAGATAGAATCATCATACAATGATCATAGAAGCGCTTGAGTTGGAAACAACCTTAAAGATTATCTAGTTCCAATCTCCATAGACTAGGCAGTATTGTCAACCACTAAATCAGGCACTCAGTCTGGTTGTCCAGAGCCCCATTCAACCTGGCCTTGATCATATCCAGGAATGGGGCACAAAGATTATTAGGGGCCTGGAGCATCTCTCTTATGAGGAAAGGCTGAGACCCGAGACTCTTCAGCCTGGAGAAGAGAGTACCAAGGGGGGGATCTTGTCAGTGCTTATAACGTGCTTATAATGCTTATGAAGTCTTCTACTTAGACTTGTACAAAGTGTTTGACACTGTCCCACATGACATCCTGGTTGCCAAATTAGAGAAAAGTATATTTGATGGATGGACCACTTTCTGGATAAGGAATTGGCTGGATGGTTGTACTCAGTGAGTTGTGGTCAATGGCTCAATGTCCAAGTTGAGTCTGGTGACAAGTTCCTTTGGGATTGGTGGTGGGACTGGTGCTATTTGACATCTCTGTAGGCAACATGGACAGTGAGATTGAGTGCATCCTCAGCAAGTTTGCAGATGACACCAAGCTGAGTGGTGCAGACCACACGCTAAAGGGAAAGAATGCCACCCAGAGGGATCAGGTCAGGCTTGAGAGGTGGGTCCATGCAAACCTCATGAAGTTCAATGAGGCCAAGTGCAAAGTCCTGCACCTGTGCTGGGGCAATCCCAAGCACATATACAGGCTGGAGAGTGTCTATTGATGATTCAACATGATCAAACAACATATGCTTGCAGCCCAGAAGGCCAACCATAGCCTGGACTGCATCAAAAAGGCATGACAGCAGGTCAAGAGAGATGATTCTGTCCTTCTACTCTGCCCTTGTGAGACCCCAGCTGGAGTACTGCATCCAGTTCTGGGTCCCCCAACACAAGAAGGACTTTGAGCTGTTGAAGTGAGTCCAGAGGGGGGCCACGAAGATGATCACAGGGTTAGAGCACCTCCCCTGTGAGGACAGGCTGAGAGAGCTGGGTTTGTTCATCCTGGAGAAGAGAAGGCTCTGAGGAGACCTTATAGCGGCCTTCCAGTACCTGAAGGGGGCCTACAGGAAAGCTGGGGAGGGACTTTTTATAGAGGCAGGTAGCAACAGGATGAAGGGAAATGGCTTTAAACTAGAATAGGGTAGATTTAGACTAGATATTAGGAAGAAATTCTTTACTATGAGTGTGGTGAGACACTGTAACAGGTTTCCCAGAGAGGTTGTGGATGCCTCCTCCCTGGAAGCATTCAGGGCCAGGCTGGATGGGGCTTTGGGCAACCTGGTCTAGAGGGAGGTGTCCCTGACTGTACCAGGAGGGTTGGAAGTAGACAATCTTAAACGGTCCCTTCCAATGCAAACCATTCTATGATTCTGTGATTCTATGATTCTATGACCTGCTATGAGTGGCAGCATCCCTGTTTTTACAAATATCAAATTTAAGTTGTGGATGTATAATTTGACTTGCCAGTAAGACATATTAAACAGGATTTAGTTTTTAAATTACTAAAAGCTCAAACATTGATTTAATTGTTTGCCCATGCTCTGCCTTCTGCACATATCATTTACCTTTAATGCAAAACGGTCCATCATATGCTGTTTTGGAGCAGTCACAGGAGTAGCCATTGTATTTCTCAACACACTTGCCGCCGTTGGCACAGTACATCCCATAGCTTGTACAGTGGCCAGAGCAGCCAGGCTTCACCCCTAGAGTGACTTTTGCTCTCTCTTCCAAGTCCAGTGTTATCCCATTCATCCTTAATGAGCGAATGCAACCTAGAAAGCCCTGCTGGCCTCCTGCGGCACCTGAGCAGAAATATTAATAAGACAACAACGAACAGTTTTATAGGAAATATCCTGTTAGGCTTGTGACAACAGGTGGAATTAAGTAGCTTATTTATAAAAGTGAGGTATTACCACATCTTAGTGAAATTGAAATCAGTGAAAAGTGAAACCTCAGCTTTTCAAAGAGCCTTTGCTTTATACTTGTCGATTTTTAGCTTTAAGATTTTTAGAGATGACCATGGAAGAAATGGGCTTGGCTACATTGCTAAGATATAACTTTGTTCACTATGTAAATATTGCTGATGGATGTTAACAATATCATAATATATTACATATCTGAAACATGTTTAATATATTTCAAAACCAAAATGGAGAAAGAGGGAGTAGTAAATATAGATGCTCATTTCCAAGCAACATCAGGCATAATGCTTAACTGCCTAAGTATAGGTTGAAGGACATAGCACTGAAGAGCTGTATTTGAAAATCTAGATTGGAATGCTTTTCTTAGCAGTCACTAAGGACTATTTTTTTCTTGGTAAATACTTACTGATAAACGTGATTTTATCTCAGAAAGTCTCACCCAGGGCTGGATTAAAAACAAAACAAAACAAAAACCCCCAAACCCTGAAATTGCAAGCAAAAAACAGTGAGAAGTTGTCATACAGTGCTCTCACCCCTTTGATTACTGCAGTGCCACAGATGCTGAAGAGTCCCACATATGCCTGAGGAAATCCGAACACTCATCTCTGCAGAGCACAAAGACTATTTATCTGAGTAGGGCAGAGGACTAAATACAGACCATCTACTGCTTCAAATCAGCCACAGAACCCAAAGAGGCTGCTTCAAATCAATGTCTGGTAACTGGATAATTTGGATTAAGAGGAGATGGTCTATTCTGGTCTCTTCTGAAGTGCACAGGACAGAGGCCATTCTGGTGTGGTTCCCCTTTTGCAAACTAATATACACTGTGGTGATGAAAGAATTCTAATCCTTATAATTCTCACATCTTTCCTGCCCTGATGGATGTCCTAGCCCCCAGGATTTTAAGTCATCCTTCAGGTTCCCTCATTGTCCCAAGGAATATTTATCACAGAAAATGGAGTACTGAAATAATTCTTATTCCGTGTCATTCTGCAAGCTGTGATACTCAGAGTGTTCACTGTGGACACTTGAACTCACATCAATTCTCTGTCAGACTTGGCTAGAATTTAAATCAGATACTCTATTCTTTGCAAGCTCCAATTTTCAAGTTATAGGAAATGTGTCTGACACTATAGGAAATAGCTGCAGGTTCGGACATTCAACTTTTGGCAGTACAAGTACCAAGTATTTCAAAAGACAGATGGTATAATTTACAATTATAAATCAAAGCAATTTATAAAAATCAACAGTTATTCCCCAAGAACTCAGGCTTGAATATTTCCATCTCTTTCCATTTTCATAAGAAGTCTTGGTATATTTTTCAAAAGTCTAAGGCTTTGTCTTCTAAAAAAAATTCATATTTCAGTTTACTTGGAAACAGGCTTTTATTGGGATCATGGTCAGCAGTAAAGGAGAAACTTGTGGTGTAAACAATGGCTGTACCTCTGGTGATACTTTTTATGTGACTTACAGCAACAGTGTGCTGCTTACCAAGGAGGGAAAGGCTTTAAACAACATTGTGATTAATTTCTGCTGTTGTATCTGGACTAACATGGAAAAAAATAAGGTAACATCTGTTTCCTTCTTCCTTCATTTCTTCACTTAACAGATATGTAAAGAGGTAGGAAGATGCTGTGTCTTTGCTCGCTGTTTCATGTACTTTTGTTTCCAACTAGTGGCACTGGTCATGTCTGGCCTTTGGAGTCCTAGGGCTAACAGTCAGAGAGATACAAGTACTTCTGGAATAACATGCCAAAATGCACTGGAAACCAGCAACTCCAGAAAGTGGCTGTATTCATTTGGTTCTGGTGAATGAAGTTTTGTGACACCATGTGATTCTATCCTACAGCAAATGGGAAAACAGCCCATAGGACTAAAGAGAAATTATTGCAGTAAGAGCAAAAGCATGGACAGTGACTAAACCTGTGTGACTAGGATGGACACAGCAGGCTCACACATTCCTAGCATTATCTATGCAGAAATTTTCAATTCAATTGTAAATAAGTACATGTGAGAGAAACTGGCCAAAACAGGAGTTTGGCACTACTGCCAAAAAATGACATGTTGCCAGTACAGAATCTTTTCTCTTAGCGGACCCTCTTATCTCTGCAGTTTTGCATGTGCTTATCATTTCTCCTTCTTTATGATTTTCCTCAAATATTTGGGAAGGCAACTTTCCATGTTAAATTAACTGATGCTAGCTAGACATGAGGCAGAGAGTTCATTCAGTACGTGAAAGCCTGGTTACCTTCTCTGCACCTTACCAACATAGAGCTGGCTATACAATTCCAGTCGCGTGTGTCCTTCTGTTGGTGCTTTCCGGACTTCTGGAGGCAACTGATCTACCTGCAGGCTGGCCTGTTTGACATTCCTTTCTGCACTGACCCGATGCCACTGGTCATCATTCAGCTGATTGGGAGACTGGACAATTATTTCCACAGGTCCGTTTCCAACATCAAATGAAAAGGAAACCTCTGTAGAAGCTGAAATATTGAGCAAAATCAAACCCACATTATGCTGTAAACATATACATTTACACTTCTTAAACAGAAAATATTTATTTTAAGTAGAAATACATACTGCTCAGACACCCTTCAGAATTTATAAGCACATTTAGCTCCTTCTAACATGAGTAGAAATTAAAGTATTTCCAAGAAGTCATTCTAAAAAAGCTCTACAGCATGTGACAGAAATTAAATCAGTTAAAATTAACTCAGAGTAAAATACATCCTGAAAGGAGAATTTTTATTTCCACTAATATTTTCAATAATGTTGGAAAAATATGCTCAAAAACTTTTAAAAGAAAACATCAATAGATCCTGAAATAAATTCTTATTTATTTATTTATTTATTTATTTTAAATTTCCATAGGTTTTTTTTTTTTCCTTCCTCTGGGAGGCAGTTAATTTCTACAATAAAATAATAAATATATGAAGTGGTGGTAAATAAGTGATGTGAAATTTTATGGCTGAAAAAGAAATCGATTCTTAGCAAACACTATAGCATTCTATTTATAGTAAAAAATTCAAAGAATGTTTAGATATTCTACAAATGTTCAATAAGCTCTACTAGACATTCCATCAAGTCATATCCATCATGATCTGTCAATATAACTGATACTGGTGGTTGTACAAGAAATGTGATTAATACATAAATGATTTTTGACTAAAGAAATATAATTTTAAATTTCATGTTGAGATTTATTTTATACTAAATGTGTTTTAAAAATTATTTTACAGTTGCAAAATACTAGATGAAAGTGTTACCACAGAATGGGTTATTATTGACAGCATTCACAAAGGAGCATACCAGGCGAAAATAAAGATATCCGAGACTTCCATTTAATTTGTTTTTTCAAAACATACAATAAAGCTATAATGCCATTTTATTTTTCTGAAAAATCTCTGGTCAAATCTTGCCATTAAAGAAATAAAGCTGCTTCATTTTAGTGCTATCATGCCTTATGATTTCCGGGATTCTGTCAATAAGCTCAGGCTAAATAAGCAGCAGAGTAAAATCTCTTCAGTACTTATGCTGTATGTTATATCCATGTTTGTTTTCAAGGAGATGTGTGTATTTGTCCCTTACATTTTGCTTTGAAGAAACACCTCAGATCTCTTCACTGTCAGGCTTGTCTTACTTCCCAAACACTATCTTTCCACAGCACTGTAAAATGAGAATTCCTTAGTAGAATATTCCTCTTATTCTGAGGCAACAGACAGCACTGTTGATATTGTTTTTGGATTCCATGAGTGTAAAAACCACCCTGGATTTTGGAAACTTCTGCAAGAATACTTCATTATTTGCAAGCTTTTGATCTTCTGGAAGAAAGTGCTGTTTTTTTTTTTTGTTTGTTTGTTTTTTGTTTTTTGTTTGTTTGTTTGTTTTAAGGGAAATTATTGTTCTTTTAAAAGAGAAAGTGAAGTGCAGAGAATTGTCAAATAGAGATATTTCATGTAGAAATCTTTATGCCTGTACAGTCCAGCTATTTGTGTGACTTTAGATTGTCTGTGTCACAGCCTGAAGACTTATTTTATGATGAAATCCATGCTTAGTGAAGAAAATCATTTGCTCTAATGTAAAATTAAGTGCACTAGACGTATAAATTCATATTATATTCTTATAATGAATATTATTTTTTGGGAAGGAAGAGCATCCCAGAACAATCTTATCATCAAAGTTTTGTTTTCAATGCAGTCACCTACTGACTTGCTGAAAGTTAGAGAAGTGCAAGGGCAGCACAGAATCTATGGGCTGTACTGATCCATTCCCGGGCAACATAAACACATGACTCAAAAACCAAAGGAGTGGAAATTATTTGTTAGATTGAAAAAAATGCATGAAGGACATCAATAAAAAGATCAATCCATATAATCACAGGCTGCATGGCAGCATCTCACATGCAAGTTCTATTGCTAGTTATGATTCTTCATTCACAGCTTCTATTTGAATGAAAATTTCAGTCTACGGTGTAATAAAAATTTTCAACCAGGGTAGTGTCTAGATAAAATGATTTGTTCTGGCATTTTATTAGAAGTGGATGAGCATCTGTGGTGGGTTGACTCTGGTCAGCAGCTCAGCACTTGAACAGCTCACCTGTGCACCCCCTCACTCCAACTCTCTCCAGAGAGCATGAAGGGAAAGAGTGAGATAAATCATGTGCTAAGAAAGAAAATTTAATAGTTCAGATACAGAGGTTAGAAAAAATAATCACAAAAAATAAATTAACAAGCAAAACAAAGGAAATGTCTCACCACCTCCCACAAGAAGTATGTCTAGCTTGTCCGCAAACAAGCACCACCTTTGCAGCCCTAATTATCACCTTCTTCTCTCTGCACTCTAGCTTTATTGCTAAGCATGATTTTGTACAGTATAGAATATCCCTTTGGCCCATGGTCCTAGCTGTGAGCCCTTCGAACTTCTTGGCCTTACCCTAATCATTGGAAGAAATGAAGAAGTTGGAAAAATAAAAAGCCTCTATACTTTCTGGCACTATTTAGCAACAGACAAAATACTGGTGAGTCAACACTAATTGACGCACAAATCCAAAATAAAGCATTTTTTTCTGCTGTAAAGACAGTTCTGCTTTCATAGAATGGCCTGGGTTGAAAAGGACCACAATGATCATCGAGTTTCAACCCCCCTGCTATGTGCAGGGTCCCCAACCACTAGACCAGGCTGCCCAGAGCCACATCCAGACTGGCCTTGAATGCCTCCAGGGGCATCCACAACCTCCTTGGGCAACCTGTTCCAGTGTGTCACCACCCTCTGTGTGAAAAGCTTCCTCCTAATATCTAACCTAAACCTCCCCTGTCTCAGTTTAAGACCATTCCCCCTAGTCCTATCACTATCCACCCTCAAAAACAGCCGCTCCCCCTCCTGTTTATACACTCCCTTCAAGTACTGGAAGGCCGCAGTGAGGTCTCCCCGGAGCCTTCTCTTCTCCAAGCTAAACAAGCCCAGTTCCCTCACCCTTTCTCCATAGGAGAGGTGCTCTAGCCCTCTGATCATCTTAGTGGCCCTCCTCTGGACTCGTTCCAAGAGCTCTGTGTCTTTCTTGTACTGGGGGCCCCAGGCCTGGATGCAGTACTCCAATCCATAATCTCAGAAGATCATTATTTTTTATTATTTCAGTTATACTAACTGCATTACAGCTGTTTAGTAGATAAATGCTTAAAAGTAACTCTCATATTTTTATGATTATATTTCAGTTTATGTAGTAACTTTCACTTGTGGACATCAAGAATGAAAAGTGACATTATCTGTCCTGTTTAAGCAGGGAACCAAATCAAAGGTATGTGAAAGAACTTGTTTAAGATCAAACATCAATGGGCTGAGAACAAGCCTTGAAAAAATACCTACTTGCTTTACTTCTAAGGCAGTATAATTTCAGATAGTGAATGTTACCTCCCATCTAACCAGCCCTCTTCCAATAACTACACTCTTCCACTGCATGGAAGAAAGAAAGGAAAGGTGTCTCAGTTGAAGGTGTCATCAAGTCATCTCCTGAAAGTCACTAAAGCTGAAAATACATGGCAGCAGTATCTTCTGGTCTCTTCTGTGAATGATGATTCACACAAAGGAAACTTTGGTCAGTGCACTGAGTAGAAAAGGAGAGGAGAATTGTGCTTTCCCATCTGTAGTGTCTAATAATATATCTTGCTGTACATTTGAACTGCAGTGCTTTACCAGAAACTGACTTGATCCCATGCAACAGAAGACAGCACAACTAATGGGATGCAAAGTCATCAAAACAGAACTCCCTCATACAGAATATTAACGATTTTGTTCAACTGGCAGTTAATTTTTGTTGGTTGAAAGGCAAAATAAAATTGTGTGCTAAATCTAACTTTCATGAAATTAGATTACAGTAGAAGCATGGTAAAGTATCAAAGAATTTTAAAAATTCCAAAATCATGTAAATGGTGCATCATACCAAAAACAATAATAGTCTGGTGCAGGCCTTAAAAGTAAATATCAATACATCACTCTTTTATGGTGTGATTTTGACTTAAAAACATTTTGCTTGTGTGTTTTCTTTCTCTTCTGTGGTGTTTTTCTTATTCTATAGTTTGTGGAATAGGTGAAAGCTATGCTGAAGGTTGTAGTTAAGGCTTATAAAGGTTGTAGCTGCCAGAAAACTTTTACCAGGTGCTCATGGTGATAAAAGCTGACTGATTTTTCTGCTCGGCCATGCAAGTTTTTACCATTTGTAAGGGCTAGTTTATAAGCAATTTTTCATTGTCACTATTTGTTTCCCTGTGCCTGTTCAGGGGTCACAAACAGGGTAAGTACCCTGCTGCACTGTGCTATCACAATCAAAAGCATACAACTCTAGATTACTAGTAATGTAGTTACTTCATGTATGAAGAGGTCAGAGGATGGGGCAGGGTAAATGGACCTTGATAACAGCGCATACCTTTTATCAGAAATTTAAAACAAAGATTGTCCTCTCTGAAAACTATACTTATAATCATTTACTGTTATTTTTGATAAAGTTCTGGGTAGACACTACTCCCACCTCTCGCCTCCCCAGTGGAGATAATTACTTTCTCATTGTTAGTGGGAAAATATATCTAAAATATTCAAAATAGAACTATCGTGGAGTGGTACTTGGAGACTTAATTAGCATGTTGGAATTAAAAACATATGTTCTGACTTCATGGTAATTAGAGGCAGATAACACCTATAGCACACTGGTGAAGGAAAAAGGGCACAGCATGCTGTATGTGTTCATCTTTTGAATGGTATGCAAATGAAAGGTCTAGCTGTTTTAGACATCTTCCCTTAACTACTTTACTTCGCTGTGTTTGAATCTAATGAAATATAGTGTCAAAAGGAGACCCATTTCATTTTTTCTGCAGTAATAGCAGAAAACATAAAAGAATGACTGAAAGGATTTATACCTGTAAAAAATATTTTTATTAAGACTTAATGTTAATTGAGATCTCTCTGCAGTGCACAAGTAGAGACAAAATGCACTACTTTAATATAAGATCTATTTTATAAACAAAGCCAAGATTTATTCATTTCTTAATAAAATTTTATGTCAAAGTTTTTATTTTCTTTTAAAATGTAAGAAAATATGTGTGAGGTGTTCATGACTGGGGGTGTGGGGGGGGGGGGGGGAATAGAAGGACTACAGCAAGGCAACATAGAGAAACAAAGACTGAACAAAGGGTAAATTAAAAATTAACCTTTATCGAGATTTAAATTTCTATTTTTAAATAGTATTTAAAACATAATGAAATGCTAGAGAGTCTTAGGAAAATATCTGGCCAAAACTTCATATGAACATATATCATGTACCACATAATATTCTTGCAAATGTTTAATCCAAAGATAGTTATATTTAATTAAATGAATTTACTGACATAAATTTAATTATTTACCTGCATAAATAGTAAGTATAAATATATACTATATAAATAGTGTACTATATAAATAGTATAAGTAGAAGTACTATGGATACAATTCTATTATTATTAAAAACACCTCCCCTTCATTATATTGTATCATTTAGTCATGAAAAATCTTTTTTTCTGTTAAAACTGTTAAAAGTTAACTCTGTTAAAACCGTTTTCACCTTTGGTGAAAGCAAAAAAAATATTTTAGATTTTAATAGCATAACCAAACAATTCTCAATGCTTTACATATATAATTCAAATAAAAGGAAAAAAAAAAACCAGTTTAAAATCCATGAGGACTGCTCTGAAAGTAATGCCTCCTAGTTAACTGTCTCATGACAACAGAGGCAGATATTGGTGTTGTGGCAGTAGAGGTGTGCAATTGAATTCCTCGATGCTTAAAAAAGTTGCACCAATTGACATTCATGAACACTTACTGAATGTTTATGAAGACCAAACAGTGGATGTTAGCACACTGAGGCAGTGAATGGTGCACTTCAGCAGTGGCAACAGCATGTCTCCTCCACTGCTAAAGATTTTTAAGAATGCAGCATGAAGGCTCTTGATCACTGCTGGTGAAAATGCATAGCTAGTGGTTGTATGTTGAAAAATTTTTCTATGTTGAAAAAGCTGAGAATTTGCTCTATCAAATACTGTTCTTGTGCTCTTTCTATCTCTTGTAGTTTTGTGTGGAAATAAATAGGAGTTGTTACTTTCAGAGCCACCTATGTACCATGGCCCTATTTAAACTCTCAGGATAAACACTCTCTAAAGCATCTAAATGAATTTAGATCAGAAGTTCAATTGAATTCATGTTATAAAACTTCAAGGAGCTACTGGTTGGATTCATGTTTCAGTGAATGAAATGACATGAGGATTAGGATTAAAGAGCAAACCAGTATGGGTGACATTGAAGCGAGCATCTGCTGTAGGCCACAAGGATGAGGCATTCCACAGAGAACTAGGAATAGCCTCACATTCAATGGCATTGGTCCTCAGTGGAATACTTTAACAACATCAACATCTGCTGGAAAGACAACCTAGTAGAGCATAAGAAATCCAAGAGGCTTCTGTAGAGCATACATGGCTGCTTCCTGATTTGGATCATATAGACATTAATGAAGCAAGATGCTCTGCTGGACCTTGGATTCACAAAGAAGGAAGAGCTTGTTAAGTTTGAAGACAGCCTTGGCTGCTGTGACTATGAGATGGTTGAAACCTGAGAGCAGGGAGGAGAGTAAAAATTTAGAACAGAACTCCTGATTTTGGGGGATTAGAATTTGGCATCTTCAAAGATCTGCTTGACATGGGGAAAAGTTCTGGAAGGAAGAGAGGCTTAAGAATGCTGGTTGATATTTAAGGATCATCTCCTAAAGGTCTGTAGCTGTCCATTCCAAAAAGCAGGAAGTCAGACAGAAATACCAGGATTCCTGAATGGATGAAAAAGATCCCAGCCAAGCCCAAACACAGGAATGAAGTACACTGAAGGTAGAGATAGAGGTAGATAACTTGAGAGAAATACAGAGTCATAGTTTGAGCATGCAGAGACAGTGCTGAAAAGATGGAGTCCAACTGCAATTGAATCTGGTGAGAAAAGCAAAAAAGCGAGCTTGTATAAGTATATAGGTGGCAAAAAGAAGACCAGGGAAAATGTGGGCCAACTATTGATCAGAGCAGGGGTCTTGGTGACTCAGAACATGGAAAACGATGAGGTACTGAATGCCTTCTTTACCCCAGTACTTAGTAGCAAAATAGGACTTCCAGAGACTAGAGGAAAGCATGAGGAAGAAGTACTCTTGATAGAAAAAGTTTGAGTTGGACAATACTAAATCAAAGCGTACATTTGCATGTCTGTGACTCCAGATGACATACACAAATGAGGATGCTGGCTAGTATAATTGTAAAGCCAATCTCTCCAATCTTTGAATGATCCTGGCAATTGAGAAAGATGACTGAGGACCAGAGGAAAGAAAATATCAGTCCTATCTTCAAAAAGGACAAGAAGGAGGGCCCAGGAAACTACAGGCTTCTCAGCCTCAACTTGATCCCTAAGGAAGTGATGAAAAAACTAATCCTAGAAATCATTTCCAGTCACATGCAAGGCAAGAAATGATCAGTGGATTGAAAATTACCTGAATGATAGAGTCTATAGCATAGGTGGTATGAGGGCTTGTTGAAGGCCAGTAACTAGCAGTAAACCCCTGGAGTCAATATTGGGTCCAATCCTGTTCAACATCATCAATGATCTGGATGATGGGACAGAATGCATCCTTAGCAAGTTTACAGATGACACAAAACTGGAAGGAGTCCCAGAGGGACTTTAGCAGACAGGAGAAATGGACTGTCAAGAAACTGATGCAGTTCAAGATGTGTAATGTCCTGCACCTGGGAAGGAATGATCCCAGGTACCACCATATGCTAGTGGCCAACCAGCTGGAAAGTAGTTTTTCAAAAAAAAAGATGAGTGCCCTCATGGTCATCAAGTTGAATGCAAAATGTTGATGTGTCCCTGCAGAAAAGAAGGTGGGCTGCATTAGACAAAGCACTGCCAGCAGGTTGAGGGAAATGATCTTTTCCCTCTAGTCAGCCTTGACAAGGCCACACCTGCTGTGCTTTGTCTGTTTCTGGACTTCACAGCACTGTCCCTCCTTAGGTGAATGTCCTAAGCCAGGCATGTCCAACCCACAGGCTGTGCAGCCCATACCATCTCTGCAATTTAAAGGCACTCATTGCTCAGCAGCAGCCAAACTGTCAGTGCACTTTTAAAGTACGTCAACTGAAATCAGAGCATGGGAAAGGCAGTGCTGTGCAGTGTTGACTCAAGTGATGGCAAATAATTGCATGCATTTTGATACATTTGCTAAACACAAGGCTCTGAACAGTGAGGAATATGCAGCTGAGCTTTCTGTTTTGATAATGAAATTTGAACACAGAACCCTAGAATCATAGGAGACCTAGAGTAGGGAGGGACCTTTGCTCAACACAGCAATTAAAAGCTAAGATATAATTTCTTTATAAATGCCCAGGGGGAGAGAGAATGCTAGGAAGAGAAGCCAATCATTTCAGCCAAAGTAAAATACTCAACAAATGGCTATAGATAAAAGATGCAAATAAAACTGTAAGGAATCAGAAGATTTCTAACAAATAGGGTTACAAAAGACCAAAATGGTTGTCCAGCAGGCAAGAATTGATTCTGTTTTCAACAGAGTTGGATATATTTGAGAAGATAAATAGAGGTTATGCATTGTGGTTACCTGTGACTGTGAGGATCTAAATTCAAGGACATAGATTGTTCCTGTTACATGCCTAAGATACTTGGTATTTTTGTTCAGTAAATATTTGTATTCTGCCTGAAGAAGATGAGCATAAATGAAGAAATTAACAAAGCACACGCAGTTTCAGCATTTAACACAAAGCTGACTGGACATGAAGGAAAATTCCTTGGATGAATGGCTGTACTAGGAATGATTTGTTATGTGTTTTTAGTGTAATACAAACTGAAGTTAGGGACTACTGTGTTTTCTACAGCCAACCATTTCCTACCTTGAATTTTACACAACTTGTACCTGATTTATAATAAACTGTGCCATAAAATTTCGACCAAAGTGGCATTTGTGGCAATGAGAAAAGTACCCCAAACACCCTTGAAAGGAGAGAGGTAATGCTTCAGGGATGCTATGTAGCTCTGTGCAGTGCTGGACATGTTGACACTGAGGAAGTCCAACCAACACTCAATAACCCATACTCTATCAAAGACTAAGCTAGTTACAGCAGAGCTACTGATTGTCTTAATTTTCCCACATCCCTGTGCTTAAGGTTATCTACTGGTCAGTGTTAGCAAGTTCTCCATTCATAATTTGTTAGCTGCCTTTGACTTGGTCCAACACAGAAGCCTCAGCACTTATGCCCTTTGCTAATTAGGCACAAAGATAAAGGGGTAACAGATCTTCTCACACGGGCCATCCGTTGCACTGTTTGAATATCAGGCTTCTCTGTACCACATACCCCTGATGGAAATAAATCTTACCTGTAGAAGATTTATACTTGCAGTTTTTCAGATATGATTTTTTGTTTGTTTGTTTGTTTATATTATCCCAGAATAGGATAAGAGTTTGAAAAAACATTTGGGTTAAAGATTTCCCTGAAGAATTTTAATGCTTTTCCATTTAGTTTGTCAGCATCCTACTGGCCCCTGGGATGGAGATATTCCTTAGTTTCCAATGCAGTCTTTGATATGTGGCTTATATGCAAAGTGCATTCTCAGGGGGTTCTTCAAAAAAAAGTGACCTTCTGCTAGGACAGCAAAATAAGAACTCAATTGAAAACAAACAAGCAAACAAAAAACAACAACAATGAAGATCACAACAGTTTCCCTGCTTAGCTACAAAGATAAAGCAGTGGAAAATGTAAACATTTACATTAACATATCATGATTTAAATAGTATAATGTAAAACTCATTGATTTCATAGAATTCCATTTTTTTATAACCCTGAAGAAAACAGTGATATAATTATTAAAATCTTTAAGAAAATATATGAACTGATCATCCGTTAGAACATTCAGTCTGGGGGAATGAATGCTGCTAAGGAGTAGGCAAAAAGCAATGGGAATCATGGTTCATGGTCTGTCACTGTTCCTTGGCTGATTTTGGAGAAGTTCCTCATGTCTCAGTTAAGTAGCCTAGAAGCAACCAAACACAAGAAGCAACATGGGACTTTTCTCTTCAAGTATAAATATTAGCTATTAAAGTGCTTATGGGTGACTAAGTTAGAGACCAAGGCAGCAAAGGGAGCCTTGTAATCAATGCCTACTCACAGGCCACCCAATCAAGTGGAGGCTTCTGATGAGGCCTTCCACCTCCAGCTACAGTAGGTGTTGCAATTGCAAATGTTCATCCTGCTGGGGGACTTCAACCACCCAGACATCTACTGGAAAAGAAATATGGTGAGCTGTAGACAATCCAGGAAGCTACTGGAACACATTGAGGATAACTTCCTGAGTCAAGTAACAGACAGCCCCACCAGGGTGATGCAATGCAGGACCTGTTGGACACAAATGAATCGATTGGTGACATGAGGACTGAGGGCCGCCTGGACTGTAGTGACCATGCTATGGTTGAGTTCATGCTCCAGAGGGATATGAGACAGGCAAAGAGTAAAATTAGGATATTAAATTTCAGAAAACCTAAATTCCAGCTCAACAAAAATACCAGTCAACAAAATACCCAGGGAATCTGTCCTCATAGGCAAGGGTGCAGAGCAGAGCTGGCAGATTTTTAAGGAAGCTTTCCTCAGTGTGCAAGAGCTCTCCATGACCAGGTGTAGCAAGGCAGGAAAGGAAGGCAAAAGATGGGCATGGCTGAACCAGGACATGCTGGTCAATTGAAGAGTAATATGAAGATGCACAAGCAGTGGAAACTGGGACAGGTACTGTGGGAAGAGCATAACGAAGCTAGGCTGTGTAGGGATGGGGTCAGGAAAGCCAAGGTCCAACTTGAACCAAACTTGGCAAGGGGTGCCAAGAACAAGAAAGGCTTCTTCAGGTACCTCAACCAAGAAAGGAAAGTCCAAGAGGGTGTACCCTCACTAGTGAGTGACACAGACAAGCTGTTAACAACAAAGAGAAGTCTGAAGTACTTAACTTTCTGCCTCAGTCTTCTCTGATAACTGCTCATCATGCAGTTTCAAATGTTTGGATCAGTAGAAGAGGATAGGGGAAACAACATCCCTCCCACTGTAAGCAAAGAACAGGTTCATAACCACCTGAGGAACCTGAACAAGTCTATGGGTCCTTATGAGATGCATCCCAGATTTCCAGAGGGAATTAGCTGATGAAGTTGCCAAGTCACTCTCAAAATTTGAAAAGCCATGGCAATCAGGTGAAGTCCCTGGTGATCGAAAAAAAGGCACACACACACACACAAACAAAAAACAAAAACAACACACCCATTTTTAAAAAGGGTGAAAAGGATGACCCCATAAACTACTGACCTGTCAGTCTCACCTCTGTGATGGGAAAGATCATGGAGGAGAACCTCCTGGAAGGTATACTAAGGCATATGGAAGGCAGGGAGGTGATACAGGAGAACCAGCAAGGCTTCACCAAGGGCAAATTCTGCTTGACCAACCTAGTGGCATTTGATGATGATGCAACTGCATCAATGGACAAGGGAAGAGCCACTGATGTCATCTGTCTGGATTTCAGTAAGGTCTTTACATGATATCCTACAACATCCTTCTCTCCAGATTAGAAAGATGTGGGTTTGATGGGTGAACTGACTATTCAGTGGATGAAGAACTGGCTGAAGGATTGAGTCCAGAGAGTGGTGGTCAGTAGCTCAATGTCTGTATGGAGATCAGTGATAAGTGGTCCAACCCCCAAAGAGGTCAGTGACATTGAAAATGGGGTTGAGTGCACCTTCAGCAAGTTTGTTGATGACACCAAGCTGTGTGGCATGGTCAACACACCAGAGAGATGGGGTGCCATCCAGTGAGACCTAGGCAGGCTTGAACAGCGGGTCCAGAAGAATATCTCATGAGGTTCAACAAATCCAAGAGCAAGGTCTTGCTCTTGGGTTTAGGCAACATCCACTACCAATACAAGCTGGCGGATGAAACAATGAAAAAGATCTAGAGGATGGGAAACTGGACGTGAGCCAGCAAAGTGCTCTCACAGCTCAGAAAGCCAACCATATCCTGGGCTGCATCAAAAGAAGTATGGTCAGCAGATTGAGGGGAATGATCCTGCCCCTCTATACTAGTGAGGCCTCACCTGGAGTACTACAGAGTCATCAGTATAGGACAGACAGAATTGTTGGACTACTGTGTCCAGAGGAGGGCCACAAAAATGATCCAAGGGACGGAATAGCTCTCCTGCAAAGACAGGCTGAAAGAGCTGGGGCTTTTCAGCCTGGAGAAGAGAAGGCTGTGAGGTGACCTGATGACAGCCTTCCAATATCTAAAGGGAGTTACAAGAAAGAAGGGGATAGGCTCTTCAGCAGTGTCTGTTGTGACAGAACATGGGGAAATGGCTTCATGCTTAAAGGAGGTAGATTTATACTGGATATAAGGAAAAGATCTTTTACAGTGGACGTGGTGAGGCACTGGGACTGAGTGCCCAGAGACATGTTGGATGCCTCATTCCTGGAGACTCTCAAGGTGAGGCTTCATCAGGCTCTGGGCAACCTGTTTGAGCTGTGGATGTCCCTGTTCATTGCAGAGGAGTTCATAGAATCACCATGTTTGAAAAAGACCTTGTCATGGATTTATGATTTTTTGTTATCAGTATTCCAGATCATAACATCATGCAGTGCACTGGGAGTTAAAGAGTTAATGCTCCTGTTTTGTGGACTGTCGATTTTTTCTGGGTACCAGGTTCTCCGAAGAGAAGAAGTACATATCCAAGAAGGCTTTCACTGTTCTGTTTCCCTTTTCCGTTTAGAGAAAGAGAAGAGGAGGAAGGAGAGAAAAAAGATCCAGGGGAGCGGCCTTCAACAAGGTCGCTGTCACTGACACCAAGGAAGGCAACAGCAGAAACTAGAAGAGAAGAAGAACTTGACCTCTGAAAATGACTGAAATTCAATGTTTGAGAAAAGATTTGTCACAGCACCCAGATGAACCCACTCTCACCTGCTTACTTCAGGGTTGGGACAACGGGACTAAGAGTGTGTTGCTAGATAGTTGAGAAGCTCACCAACTGGGAAGCATTGCTAAGAACTCAATGATTGACAAAGGTATTAACAGATGTCAGGATAAGGCCTTCAGTCTCTGGAAACAGATGCTGTTAGCCATAAAGGAAAAATATCCCTCCAAAGATGATCTGATGCCTGAGAAAAAGAAATGGACTGCTATGAAAAAAGGCAGCCATTATTTTAGAGAATGAGCCATGGTGGAAATGTTACATGACCCCACGTTCATTCCTGACAATCCAAACCAAGAGCATGGTCCTGAGAGAGTCAGGTATATACCAAATATGTGGCGGAAATTCACAAGAACTGCACCAGAAAAGTATGCCGGTACACTAGAAGGAATGTACAGCAGAGAGCAAAGACAATCCCTTTTATTTGAACTGATTATTAGACTTCATGACTTTGAGCAACACTGAACCCCTCCACAAGCTTGTTTCTGCCATTTCAAAAATAACTGAAAGACTGGATAGAATAGAGAGTAAACAAGAAGGAGGATCTGTCTACCTTGCTTCACCATGATGAACCCATGGTGGCATCAGAGACACCTGACAAGAATCGGGATTATCAACACAATCCACTGAAATGGCTGATCAAATTGATTTCCTCCCTACCCGTACCATCCAATATCCCAGCTATTAAAAGCAGATGTCTTCCCACTTGAGCAAGTGACAACAGTAAGGCTATGTCGTGTATTGCCTTGTGGTGTTACCTACGTGAGCATGGAGAAGATATGAAGAAGTGGCATAAAAAACCCACTCCTGCACTATGTGCAAAAACAAGAGAATTGCAAAACAGATCAACCACCTAGGCAGACTCCCCCAAAAAGGTGATTGCTCCAGTTGACGTGGCACATGGCAAAAACTGCAGGGGTCCTGATCATGACTCACAGGAGGAGAAGGATAGAGGTAACAATTATAGGGGCCCTGCCTCCAGCCAGGGTGGTGGGAAATGGATAATAGAGTGTATTAGACTATGTGAACTCAATGAACTGGTATATCAAAACCACAGACATATAAGGCACTGGTATACAGTGCACTCTGACACCCTCGAGTGACAAAGAGAGAGAATCAATTTATATTTCTGGGGTGATTGAGGGTTCCCAAGAGCTGACTGTGTTGGAGGCTGAAAGAAGTCTCACTGGTAAAGGCTAGCAAAAGCATCCTATCATGACAGGCCCAGGGGCTCCATGTATACTTGGTATCGATTACCTTAAAAGGGGATATTTCAGGGATCCCAAGGGGTATCGATGCAACCTTGGAATAGCTGCTGTAGACACAAAAGATGTTAAGCAGCTATCTGTTTTGCCTGGCCTATCACAAGATCCATCTGTTGTGGTGGTACCACATGTACCAAAAGCTACAAAAACAGTGCACAGACAACAGTACCACACCAACAGGGATTCCTTTCATAAGCTAATTCACCAACTAGAGATTCAGGGAGCATTAAGCAAAACTCACCCACCTTTTAACAGCCCCATATGGCCAGGGTGTAAATTCAGTGGAGACTGACAGTAGACTACTGTGGCCTGAATGAAGTCACATCCCCACTGAGTATTGCTGGACCAGACATACTAGAACTCCAGTATGAATTGGAGTCAAAAGCAGCCAAGTGGTATGCCACCACTGACATTGCTACTGTCTTTCTCTCCATTCCATTGGCCACAGTTTGCTTTTGCCTGGAGCGGCATTCAGTATACCTGGAATCGTTTGCCTCAGAGGTGGAAACACAGCCCCACCATTTGCCATGGATTAATCCAAGCCGCACTAGAACAGGGCGGTACTCCTGAGCATATACTGTACACTGATGACATTTTTTGCATGGGGCAATAGTGCAAGGGAAGTTTTTACAAAGGATTTTACAAGAGGATAATCCAGATCCTTCTGTAAGCTGGTTTCACTATTAAGTGAAATAAAGTGAAAGGACCTGCACAGGAAATTCAGTTCCTTGGTATAAAGTGGCAAGATGGACGCCATCACATCCTGACAGATGTGATCAACAAAACTACTGCCATGTCTCTGCCCACTAATAAGAAAGAGATACAATGTTTTCTGAGCCTAGTGAGCTTTTGGAGAGTGTATGTTCCAAACTACAGCCTCAAAGTAAGCCCCCTTTATCAGGGGGCACAGTAGTAGTATAATTTTGTGTGGGATCCTGAGCAGCACGCTTTTGAGCAGATTAAATAGGAGATAATCTGAGCCATGGCCCTGGGGCCAGTATGGATGGGACAGGATGTAAAGAACATCCTCTACACTGCTGCTGGAGAGAAAGGTCCCATTTGAAGCTTGTGGCAAAGAGCCTCAGGAGAGACCCAAGGCCTGACCCCTGGGATTCTGGAGTTGAGTGGACAGGGAGTCCAAATAATACTACACTCCAATTGAGAAGGAGATATTAGCCATGTGTGAGAGGGTTCAAGCTGATTCCAAATTAATTGATACTGAAACGCAGCTCCTTGTAACACCTTGACTGCTAGAACTCAACTGGACGTTTAAAGGAAAGGTTCCCTCCACCCAACATGTTAATGATGCCACTTGGAGTAAGCAGATTTCGTTGATTACTCAGCAAACTTGACTGAGGAACCTTAGTCATCCAGAAATCTTAGAAGCAATTGTGGACTGGCTTGAAGGTAAAAATTTTGGAACATCACCAGGAAAAGAGGTAATACATGCAGAAGATGTCCACCATATAATGAATTACCAGAAAACTGAAAGAAATGTGCCTGATGGGTCATAAAGAGGGAAAGCTGCTGTGTGGAGCCCTACATGACAAGTTGCAGAGGCCACTGAAGGAAAAGGAGAATCAAGCCAATTTGCAGAGGTAAAGGCTGTCCAACTGGCCTTAGATGTTGCTGAATGGGAGAGGTGGCCAATGCTTTATCTTTATACTGACTTATGGATAGTGGCAAATGCCTTATGGGGGTGGTTACAGCAGTGGGGAAAAAAAAAAATACAACTGGCAAGCAAGAAGTAAACCGATTTGGGCTGCTGAACTGTGGAAAGACACTGCTGCCCAAATAAACAATATCACTGTAAAGGTGCATCATGTACATGCTCATGTGTCCAAGAGTCAGGCTACTGAAGAACAAAATAACCAACAGACATGAGTAGTGGTGCTTCCTGTGACTGGTTGGGTTTGACTTAGAGGTTTCCCCCTTTGGTTTGGATCCCAGTTAGGAAACTCTCTCCAGAAGAGTGCTATATAGAGCTTGGTAAGCACAAGCCATGCCCCAGATAAGCCATTCCTCTTCAGATCTTTCTAAGCCACACAATCCCTTACTCAAATACTTGCTTAGTTTCTCAGGATCCCTCAGGTGTTCAAGAATGAAGTCACATGACAGTAGGGGTCCTCACTCTAATCCTCTCCATATTCCCTGCCACTCAACATTCTCTGGTTTTGGGAAAAGCTTCCTCCACATAATGTAAAATACTATTGCAGAGAATACATTCAGAGAGACTGATAGCACAGTCCCTAAGCCAGCATCCCAAACATGCATGAGGAACTGAGAAGAGCACCTGAAAACCAGTCCAAACATTATACTGTCTGTTAAATTAGCTAGGATGTATAGGTAGCAGGCAGGCATCTCCACCAGTGCCCTTAATTGTTTATACATATATACAACTCCAACACTGAACATGATAAACTTAAAAAGAAACCAGTATGTTCCAAGGAACATAATGGTCCTTAGTCCTCAATACAGTGCTCTTAAAATGAAGTAGAGATTCATAGCTGCCCATACCCTCCACCAATAACTGTCATGGAGTTATCTCTGGATTTCAGTCCATGACAGGGACACAAGCCTAGAAGGAGACAAAAGAGGGGGGGGGGGGGGGGACAAAAAAGAAACAAAAAAACCCCCACAAACTAACTACCCCACTTTTTACAGTGCAGTGTAGCCAGCCCCAGCCTGTGATTAATGAGGCAAGGCACTTGTAGGCCATGGGCTCCAGGAGAGGGCAAGAGGGGGAAGGATAGGAAGATAACAGATGGGTCTACCACAAAAAAACAAAAAACACAACTGACAACAATCTAAGGAGGAATGGTCACTTACTAAATCCTACAAAAATCAAACCAAATGAGAGAGAGAGAGGTGTCCAAAATACGAGGTCTTACACTAGTAGACTGCAGGGGAAGCATGTGCTTTTCTCTACAGCCAAAACAAGAGAGAGCACAAGTCAGTAAGAGGGAGAGCAGCTGGTGTCCTCCCAGGAGCTCCACCTTTCTTCCTCTGTGCCCAAGTCCTCCTGGAATGCCACTCCTCCCATCTGAGAACCCAAAATGCCCAAGAAAAGCAGTCCACGGAACCAGAATGTTAACTCTAACTCCCACTGTTCCATTGTTTTACATGATGTTCTGACATGTAATACCAAAAACAACCAAAAAATTCACAAAAACACAACAATACTCAGGATAGTTTTAATCAAGAGTTTTTAAACAGAAGTAGTATATTTGGCCTTACAGGCTGTTTCTTACAGAGTATGTTTCTGCCATAAAATATTTGTAATCTAAGGCTTAGATTCAGGGACCGTAGGTAAAAATTGAATAGAGGCAAATGCCAAGCCGTAGCAAAGTTAGCGGACTTCAAGCATAGGCTTAAAATAAAACTCATGTTTAAAAGTATTTAGGCACCCTGCCACATGCTTTCTTGATTTAGTACATCTATTCAAGAAACAACTTCAGTGTTACTATTATTTAATCTGTTTTGAGTTCAAAAGATTTGTGGTTGCTTTCAGGTCACCTTTATTAACTGCTAGTGCCATCTTTAAGATGAGAGATCAGATCTGCTCTGACAACTTCAGAGGCTAGGTACGGAGTAAATTTGTTAGAAAAACAAGAAGCTCTGGAGATGCTCACCTCAACCAGATCTAAGTAGTACTTAAATCCATAATTAAGTTATAAGTTATCTGCCACATTATTAAAGAGCCACATTCCTTGTTAATACAAACAAATATGTTTCCTGTCACTCTAGAGGAGTTTCAGCTGCAGATTACAGAAAACTGGAATTAGTAGCATCAACTAAGTTCCTCATAGTAAGACAGGAAGAAGCTGTCACTTGCTTGGAATTTGGCACTTAAAAACATACTGAATTTTCTCTTCCCACAAGAGTAAAGGAACATTCTGGTTGTTTCTAAATTCCCATGCTGCAGTTTGTGAGATTAGACTTCAGGAACTGTGAAAAAAGAGCTTTTTCCTTTTAAATTAGATTAATGCATGTAAATCACATGGAATCTGCATAAAAAGATTGTACACTGAACATTTTTTCCTCTTCCAGCATTAGCAACTTTCACTGCTAAGTTTGCACATATATATTTAGAACTGAGTTCTTGACCTCTGGCATCAGCTTCCGCAGCAAACAGAAGCAGAGATACTCTTCTCTGTACTAGAGTACAAAGAACTTACTGCAGTTACAGAGCCATGGTGCTGTAACATGTTTCTAGAATCTGTAATAACAAGTGCACGTAGCACAGCAGGCCTGCCACTACTCCCGTTTATGGCAGGCTAAAAAGGGCTGAAGGAGAAGAAAGGAGAAATAAAACTCCCCCCCCCCCCAATTCAACCACTTCAGTTTCACTAAGTAGAGTTCAAGTACAGATAAACATTTCAAAGTCTCACTTGGAATGCTTGCCCTTCAGACATAAGAAGTGGTTTAAATAATAAAATCCATTTGACTTTTGATATATTAAGCCCTCTTTTTTGGATCAATAACTTCATTAACAGATAATGTTGTTAAAGTCTTAATTATATGAGATCTTTTTTAGCAAATTTAAATATCACACGCAAGGTTTCAGCTCTGGATCCTTACACTGCTAATTAGAGTGGTCTCCACACACAGAGGTGAAGTCACATACCTTAAGGTAATACATCTGGCATACAATTTCAAAAAATATTTTTAGATCTGTGTCCTTTTTATAACTGTGTTACCAGTTTTGTCTATTTCTTTCCTTTTTAAATAAACCAAATAGACTTCAGTTGTTCCTTCTGGCAACCTGAAAACAAGTCAAATAGTTTGATTTGGAGGCTTATTTCCTAACTTAACTGAGCTCACATGTTTTGTGAAACAATACATTTTCCTTGAAATCAGTTATTTGATATGAACCTGCTTCGGGTTCCAAGTGAAGCTGGGGAAAAAGCAGATACTTACATTTCAGCTCTAGTTTAATGAAGTCAGTGTTCCCCAGATTCTCAAGAAATACTCCATCTGAGGCTGATGTTTTGAAATAGAAAGAGATGTCTGCACTGGTTTCCCCTTGGAAGGTGGAGAAGTGAAGGTAGGATGATGATGTGATGAAGGAAGCTGCATTCCAGTAGTTCCCTGCAGGGATGAAACAGACAGGAAACAAATATTTGAGTTTTTTTTTTTTTTAGAAGCTGTCTGAAAATTTGAAGATTTTAATGTTAATATATGCTACAGTGATGTCTATACTGACAAAAACCACCATATCTTATTTCTATTACTTCCTTTCCACTTTTCTGGTTGTGTCATGTCTAGTTTCTGATGCTTGTATTCCCCAATTCTTGATCTATGATTTGGAGTAGTATATTACTGTGCTGTTAAGAGAAGCCTTCAATAGAGTACAGTTACCACTCTAAACAATGTAATAGTCACACTGAATTTACAGGTGATAAGCTGTAAGGGCAAAACACTGATTTGGTGGCTGACTCACCTCAGGCACAGGTCTTGTATTCACATATTGCCTCATGTAGAGCTAATCTGCTTTCAAAATTAGTCTACACAACAATACATATTTCTGAAAATGTAGCCAGATTTATTACAAGTCTGTTAATATGTACCACAGGAAGAATCCTGTAAATGAAGTTAAGTAATACAACCACAATCAACATAAACCCCTAAGAACTGTCTAATACATTTCCCCTGGAAAAAGATCATCATTAATGATATTCAAGCACTAAAACAGTACCTAGCAAGTAAGTACTAGCACTTAACTAGCAAGACAGTCAGCAGGCTGCAGCAAGGGAGGATCAGCCCAAGCACAATAGCAGTAGGTGTAGAAATAAGAAAAAGAAAATGCTTACCTTCAGAAGGCCTATAAAGTCCTCAGACAGACATGGATCTCCAGAGGAGATACCCTCAACTCCATTGCCAACCCTTAAATGAGGCCTGGGATGGGTGGATCCTGGGCCCACGCCTTCTGGCCACTCAGCTACATTGCATGCACCTGAGCTCCCCTAGGTTGGCCCTGCCTGCCTACTGGGTACTCAATCACTGTTTCAAGTCATGACGTAGCATTTCCACTATGTTCAACTCATTCACAGGGTAAACCAATGATTGAGCAGGTTAAAGGTAAGCCTTTTCCATTATGGTGAGCCAGTACACTGTGACACTTGTACAGTTGCCCATTGCAGTGTGGATTGTGAAAGTATGAGACAACTGATGATTGGTTCATATTCCTTCGTGGGCCAGTACCCGATGGTTTTTATGGAGGCACACAGTTACTCGCACCAGTGAAGGTTCAGCTCATGTTCCCTCAGTTCCATGTAGTCCATCACCAGCTGTCAACACTGATCGCACTATGATACTGGACTGTATTGATGTCATGTTTCTCCTCCCAGGGATCCTGTAGTCTCAAAGAGACTAATGTCCCAGCTGTCTGTATCATAACTTTTGGCCCAATATCTGAGACTGCATAACTATATCGGGTACCAAAGGGAGTGTCCTGACTTGCCACAGGGACATAATTAAAGGTTCCCTTAGCAATGAAGACCAGAGCGTTAACCACAATGTCAGTAGGCGTTGTACCAACTACCAGAGGGACTACCAAGCCTCCCACCTCGAATAATCTTTCCCAAGGTGCAAGTAGACCATGCCACACCACTTAGGTATACTGAGATTGCTTGAAGCAGTGGAAGGCATACACACTTTCTCACATTCTCTGTAAAAGAAGAGTTGGCTAAGGAGTAACAGTGGAAACCATAAACCTTCCCACAGCTGAAGAAGACAGGGGTATCTGTGGAAGGACATGCTTCAAATATGCTGAGATGGTTAACCTTTTTCAGAGTCTGACTTTCAGAAAAGATGCAATGAAATTAACTTAGAACCATAGAATCATGAAGGTTGAAAAAGACTTCTAAGATCATCTTGTCCAACCATTGACCCATCACCATCACACATACTAAACCATGTCCCTCAGTGCCACATCCACACTTTTTTTGGTATAATCCAGAACTCTCTTGCTGTCTGCCATCAGTATTTTCATTCTTAGCATGATTGAAATTCATGCTTTTACACCATCAATTATACTTTCACATTTAAACACCATTGAAATGGATAATGGCAATAGCAGAATTAAGAGACATCAGTGCTTTCAGCCATGAAAAGCAACATCACCAGAGAGTGAATGCTGCATAAGCAGGCAGCTCTTATGTATTACAGTAGACCAAAAACCTCCAGGGGCATCATCTTCAGTAAAACAGATTTTCTATCAAATCCATTACGTGAATAAAATGTAAGAATAGACTCCTATTTCCAAGAAGATGGAAGTGTGAATGGAACACTGCTCTGTGTCACAAAGTAGTGAATTGAGATTATCCATACAATTATGCTCAACAGATGAAGGATTTTTTCTTTTTCTTTATTATTATTATTATTTTTAATATTCAGGGCAGTAAGAACCTGCACATGTACATTTAGAGCAGTTTGAGTATCAGCAACAATCAAGACACCAGCTCTGTATCACAGGTGCCATATGGCAATAATTAAACCCAAATGCTCTACTAGGCTTTCCACATTTACACTGCCAATGAAACAATCGGGGAGAAGGAGGAAAGATACCGCAATTAAAAAAAAAATAGTTATTAAAAAAACTAGTTATTAAAAAAAAAACAACAAAATGTTAACAGTTAGCATTTCTCATGCTGAGTTGTACCTTATGAAAGATTTTTTTCTTCATAACTATCTATATCATTCCAGAGATGAAAATATCATGTTTCTCAGGCTACAGGTTTGCATTTTATTGACCTGCTGCAGTTCCTATCTTTCTTGAACTTCTTGTCTTTCTTGGACACACTCTTCTTAATGCACCCCAGTGTACTTTCTTGCCCACAAAGGCATAACACTGGCTCATGGTCAAAAGGTCAGTAAAAATCCTCTCAGAACTTGACCTCTGTTGAACTCACTTGTAACTTCGGATTTCATTTCTGAGTTTCTAGCAGAACAGCTGAACTTGCAAAATGTCCTTTCTCTCCCACTTGCAGAGCAAAGCATGTCAGCAGCTGTGAGTGTTGAGGCAATGGTGTGGGGAACAGGGTGTCAGCAAAGAGGATTATTCCAACTGCATCTAAAATTATATGAATTCTGTCAAGAGAGTGCAACAGGTCCCACTTCAGAATAGGGTTCTCTCGCTTTTCTAAAAACAGAATCATTACTCAGTGGAAAGCCTGAACACTCATAGGAAAAATAGAAACATATTTGTGGCCTTCACATATAGTCTTCATAAGCACCCTGGTCTGGTACAGTCCTCATATTATTACTCACTTCTCACAGTTCAAGCTGGCTGTGAGGAAGTTGAAGGGAGAAGCCCAAGGGCTATCAAAAGGGACTTTAGGGCACTGGGGATGTTAGTTGAAAGAGTGGGAGCTTAGGTGGTGTTTTCCTTGATCCTTTCAGTATCGGTGAAAAATTCCAAGAGGAACAGGAAAACCCACCTGATAAAAATGTAGCTAAGGAATTTCCTCCCTCCCTCCCTTCCTCCCTCCCTTCCTTTCTTCCTTCCTTCCTTCCTTCCTTCCTTCCTCCCTTCCTCCCTTCCTCCCTTCCTCCCTTCTTCCCTTCCTTTCTTTATATTTTGGATGATTTATTCAGCACCAGGCCTGCTGGCAAAAGATGGGGTCCTTCTGTCTCAAAGGGGGAAAGGATTCTATCTGAGGAATTGGTGGGGCTTGCTGAGAGGGCTTTAAACTGGATTTGAAGGTGAAAGGGCATAAAGCCAGTCTCACTAGAGATGAACCTAGGAGCAGCATTACAGGGTTGAGGGTGAGACCGATAGCCCAGCTAAAGTGCACCTGCACAGCTGGTGATAAACTATTGATAGTCTTTGGTTGAAATCTAATGGACAAGCAAATAAAAGGGATGTCTTTGTGGGAGTCTACTGTAGACCACCCAGCCAAGAGAACAACGCTGATGAATTATTCTTTAAGGAACAAAGAGACCTCCAGATCAACTGCCTTTGTCCTTATGGGGGACTTCAACTTGTCTGACATTAACTGAGAGCACCACACAGCTAATACAAACAGGTCCAGGAGATTCCTAAGACAACTTGAAGACAACTTCCTGGTAGAGGTTCCAAGGAAGTCAAAGAAAGGTCCCCTCCCAGATCTGTTGCTTGTGAACAGAGAAGGTCTCATGGGTGAAGTCTTGGTCACAGTGACCATGAAGTGGTCAAAATTAAAATCTTTGGTGATAGGAGGAAAACTGCCATAAAACCTCAACCCTAGATGCAGGGAGAGCAGATTTCAGGCTGCTCAGTGACTTAGTTAATTTCCCCTGGGAAAGTGCTTTTGAAGGCACTGGGGTCTGATCAGTGCTGGTCACTTTTTTTCCTGAGAGCGCAGGAACAGACAATTCCAAAATGTCAGAAGTCAGGCAGGTAGGGGAGAAGGCCAGCTTTGCTGAACAAAGATCTTCATCTAGAGCTTAGGCAGAAAAAAAACCCCCATACAGCCACTGAAAGCAAGATCAGGTGACATGAGAAGTCTTACAGGGATGCTGTTTGTCTTTTTAGGGAGAAAATTAATGCAAAAGAAAGACTAGAGAGAACATTGATTCATTACTTGATGAGAATCTCACAAACAGGAACATAGACGAAGCAGAGATGTTTAAAGCTTTCTTTGCCTCAACCACCTGGTTAGCAAAGAGAAGTCAGGAGATGTTATCTTTTTGGATTTCAGTAAAGATTTTGATACTGTTTCCCACAGTATCCTGCAGGGAAATACGTACAAATTGTCCAGCATAAGGCTACACAAAACTTTACACAATGAATGAGCAATTGGTGATAGCACAAGCCCAGAGGGCTACAGTAAATGAGGTTACATAAGGCAGGTGGCAAGTCACTGGGGGGTTCCCTTTAACGTGACTTGGATGTAGAAGTGGAAGGTGTTTTGAGTAAGTTCGCTTACAATATTAAACTGGGAGGAACTCCTGACTCTGTTGAAAGTGGAGAGGCCTTGCAGAGAGATCCAGTCAAATTAGAGAGCTGGGCAATCAACTGCTGCGTGAAGTTTAACAAGAGCAGCTGGGAAGGGGCAGCCCTGGCTATACGTGGAGACTGGGGTATGAGATGCTGGAGAGCAGCCCCACTGAAAGACATTTGAGGGTCTTGGTTGACAGCAAGTTAAATAGTGTGCCCAGGCAGCCAAGCAAGGCCAAATATATCCTGGGGTGCACCAAGTAGAGTTAGGTGGTCAAGGGAAGTAATTGTCTGATTCTATGCTGCACAGGCCCAGTCTCACCTTAAAAACTGTGTGTAGTTTTGGGTGTCACAGTTAAAAACAGACATGAAAGTATCAATGTGTCCAAAGGAGTGTTATGAAGACAGAGTCTAGAGGGGAAATTCCCTGAGGAGTGGCTCAAGGCCCTTGGTTAGTTAAGCCTAGAGAAGAGAAGACTGAGGGGAGATTGTATTGCGGCCTACGGCTTCCTTACTAGGAGAGAAGGGGTGGGGCAGACATTCTCCTTTCTCTGGTGACCAACAATGGTATGGGATGAAGCTGTGACAGGGGATGTTCAGGCTGAATATCAAGAAAAGGTTCTTCATCAAGAGGGTGGTGGGACACTGGAACAGGCTCCCCAGGGAAGTGGCCATGGCACTGAGCTTGCCAGAGTTCAAGAAGTGTCTGGACAGCCCTCTCAGACATATGGTCTGATGTTTTGGGTTGTTCTGCATGGAGTCAGGAGTTGGAAGGGATCCAAAAGGATCACCGAATCCAACTTGCGATGTTCTATGACTTTATGATTCTACATAAGCAATTGTACCATACAATCCACCCTTTCACAGTGTGAACCAATGATTGAGCCAGCTAGAGAGTGAGCCTTCCCTGATGTGGGGATCCAATGCACTGCAACACTCACAGAATTGCCTGTCACAATGCAGGTTAACGCAATGTCAGATGATTGATGATTGGTTTGTGGTTGAAATTCAGGTTCTCTCATGGGCCAGTGCTCGATGGTCTTACTGGAGGCATGCAGTTGTTTGGTGCAGGTTCATCTCATGTTCCATCAGTCTGCCGTAGGCCATCATGGGGTAACATGTTTGATCTCATGGCAACACTGGAGCGCTTCGATGACATTTTGCTCCCACTGGTGATCCTAGAAACTCTTAATGACTCTCTGGGAGTAGTACAGATGTTTCAGTGGTAACAAGAGGGGGAGGTCTGCCCTCTCCGGCAATATTCAGGCTGTATTCTTTTCCTGAGTCAACACTTCAGTTTGCACTGGTTCATATCCCAAGCATCTGCACCACACCCTCTAGCCAGATATCTGCATAACTGTATCAGGCACCAAAGGCGGGAGTTCTGATCTGCCATGGACATGATGAGGGTCCCCTTAGCAATGAAGACTGAAGCATTAACCACAATGCCAGTAGGTGTTGTTTCAACTACCAGAGTGTGGAGAGGTTTATTTATGACTGGCTGACTGAGAAAGGCCATGCAGACACTGTTCAGCTGGTTAAGCAACCTTGTTACGCGCAAGGTCAGGTATGAGAACAAGGAACAAAACAGGATGCAGATGAAGAAAGCCGGCAACAGTGTTTTGAGAAGTCTGTAAGAGAGTGTTTGCTGAGAGATAACCACAGAGCACAAAGATAGGCGTAGTTGACACTGACTAGTGAGCCAATCCTGAGCTCCACTTTAGTAATATGTATGAGCCTATTATCCACGCTATAAATGTACACGCAGCTGAAACAATAAACGAGATTTGCTGATCATCTACTATGGTCGTCGCATTTCTCCCACTGATTTCCTACACCAGAGGGACTACTGAGCCTCCCATCTCCAATAATCTTTCCCAAGGTGCAAGTAGACCACACCACTTTGGTCCTACTTGCACCTTCCAAGGCCATTCTCTTCTGTGGGTACCTGATTCTGTGTTCACAGGGGCAGGGAACAGAAGGTTATTTGGGGTCTTACCCGACTGTCAATGCCCGTAATTTGGATCTGTATGAATCCTCCTTTGTTTTTGGCTCAAAGCTTGCTTTCTGTGGCATTTCTTGCAATAAGACTCTTACTTATCTAGGAAATGAAAGGTATGTGTTGCTGTGTGGCAATCATCATCACTTTGTGGACAATTTTACATTTGAAAGCATTTCTTTGAAGCCATTTGCCTTTGAAAGAGAGTGCTCAGGACTGTTTACTGGCGGAAGATCTGACCTGTGACCAGATAACTCCAAATTGTTATGGGAGACTGGGGGATGATACCATTGTATTCTGTGAAGGCAAGATACAAGTTGGCACCTCCATGCTCCCTCTTATCTGCTGGCAAGGCCTGGAGGATGGGAACAAAAGGAGTTACTGCTGAGATCCAAAAGCCAGAAGCTGTCACTCCAAAAGAAGCTGACTCAACTACTTTGGACTTATAAATAAGTTTGTACTGCCATTGGAAAGTATCACCACTGTCACTGTTGTTACCATTGCCGTCATCGTCAACTGAACAATGTCTGATGACCCATCAGTACTGAAGATCAGCGACTGAACTATCAACCACGCTGGACCTATGGTGGTGACTATCTCCTTCTTGCTTCCTACAAAGACTTCTTGCTTTCATTTCCTATCTTTTCTATTGCCCATCTTCCCTTCCCCATCTCCCTAAATGACTAGGATTTGTAACAAACTGGTCGGGATAACATTTGACCTGTTGTGTATTAATCTCACCGTCGGGTATACATATATCAAAGTGAGACAGGATCCTAAATGGGGAGGCCCATGTTGTCCATAACATCTGCAGGGCACTGGATCTGCCATCTCAGGTCCATCTTATGCATCCATCTTATAAGCAGTCTAAGAGTAATTCTATTCTAAGAGCAATTCTGTAACTAGCAAGAAAAATGCATAAATAGCAGAGACTGAGAGCGTATTTTGTAAATGATCCTATCTTGTCAGGACTTTTTTTTTTTTTTTCCTCTGAATGATGAATAATTGTGTGATTTCTTTGGCTTTCAATTATTATGATACTTCTGATTATATTTTTATTCAGCAAATTCACTGTTCTTTGTAAGTGTGTATCTGTACTGTATACTACAAAAGATATCATAGAATCATAGATTGGTTTTCTATGGGACTTGTTCCATGGACTTGTTCCAACCCCACTGCCATGTGCAAGGGTATCTCCCCATTACTTGTTATCCTATTGCTACATGCCCTTTTAAAAAGTCTCTTCTCAGCTTTCCTGTAGGTCCCCTTCTGGTACTGAAAGGCTGCTATAAGTTCATCTTGGAGCCCCCTCTTCTCCAGGCTGAACAAACCCAATTCTCTCAGCCTGTCCTTGTAGGGGATGTGCTCCAGACCTCTGATCATCTTTGTGGACCTCCTCTGGACCTGCTCCAACAGTTCAACATTCTTCTAATTTTGGGGGCCCCAGAACTGGACTCAGTACTCCAGGTGGGATCTTGTGAGAGCAGAGTAGAGAGACAGAATCACCTCCCTTGACCTGCTGGCCACAGTTCTCTTGATGCAGCCTAGGATCCTGTTGGCCTTTTGGGCTGCAAGTGCACACTGCTGGCTCACGTTGAGTTTCTTGTCAATGAACATCCCCAAATCCTTCTCCTCAGGGCTGCTGTCAAGCCATTCTCCACCCAGCCTGTATTTGTGTTTGGGATTGCCCTGACTTACGTGCAGGACCTTGCACTTGGTTTTACTGAACTTCATGAGGTTGGCATGGGCCCACCTCTCAAGCACAATGCACATACAGGTTCTCCAGCTTCAGTGGCAGTTGAAATGGTCATTTGCCCCATTAGAGGCCAGAGGAACTTAGAACAGAGGAACTTAGAAGGAACACATAAAGACTTAGCACCACTTAAGTCAGGCATGTCCAACCTCTGGCCTGCTGGTCTCCTGCAGCCTGGCACAGACTGTTCTGTATCCTGACTTATGCCTCTGACCATCATGGTGGTAGCTGGTCCTCATCAACCAGCATGGCCTGGCCCCAAATGTGCACACATTGCACAGAAAGAACCACATATTGGTGTCCTATTAACACTGTGTTGACAAAAACAGGACATGGGGAGGGCTCAGTGCACCTCAGTGCTAACTAAAATTATGGCAAATAATTTTATGTTTCTTGACACTTTGACTAAACACAGTCCTGTGAACAGCAAAAAATATACAACATTGCTTTCTTTTTTGATAAAGTAATTTGAAAATAGGTTTCATGATTGCTGAAAAAAATGTTTTTTTTTAAATATTTGTGATTTTATTTTCAGTTCAAATAAATAACTTGCAAATTTTTAAATGTAATGTATAGTGCTGCAGCCAGATATTTAACTCAAAAATTTGTTCACATCTCTTTAATGGATGTTAATGAGACCAGAGAAAAAAATCCTTGCTTCACCATCACACCTTTCTCATGTCATTTCTCTCTGGCAGTACATACACTTGTGAATAACTATTTTTAAAGATGAAGTACAGGAAGAATAAAATTTTGTCAAAAATCTCTGACGAACACCTTGAGAACTCAATAAGAATTGAAACCATTTCCATTGAACCAGACTGATGGTTTCACAAAAATGAGATCAAACGAGTTTTGTTTTTATTGCCCTGCTTGTTTTTTTTTTCCTTAAAAAAAAGGTATTAAAATTGAAATACATTTTTTACTTACATATGTAAGCTATATTATGTCTTTTACAAGAGCTACTCCAAAAGTAATGCTTCCTGCTTTGTTTTATTGGTCCATTATGAAGGTAGTAGAGGTTGAACCGTCCTGACAATATTCCATTACATTTTGTTGCCACATGGCAGGTGGCAACAGAAGGGCAGTCTGACAAAATGGCATCTGATATGTGAGTGAGTATGAAGCAAAAGTGGTTAATTGAATTCCACCAAGTGGAAAAACAAATGGCACTCACTGACTTAAATGACTGCTGAACACTGATGGAAACCAAACAGTGAATGTGAATACACTGAAGTGGTGGATGGTATATCTCAGCAGTGGTGACAGCGGGTCACCTCCACTGATGCAGATTTTTATGAGCATGGCATGCAGAGTCTTGTTCATTGCTGATGAAAATGCAGAGCTAATGGTGGTGACTGAGCTGAAAAATAGTGTTTTGTGGCTGAGAATTTACTCTATCAGATATTGTTATTATGCTCTTTGTATACATTGTAGTTTCCTTGGAAATAAATACGAGGCATTACTTTTGGTGCAATCTACGTATGTGGAGCCCAAGACAATTCCTCTTCACTCAATGTGGCTTAGGAAAGGAAAGGACTCTCGTGACTTAAGTTTTCACTGACTGATGAAACAGTATTAGCAGCCTCTTCTTTCAGGGAAGAATGTTACCAAATTATTCTATTTTCTATCCTAGCCTATCCTATACTATTCTATCCTATCCTATTCTCCTCTCCTCTCCTCTTCCTCTACGTCCAGTAACATCTAAATCAAATGCTCAAATAACTGAAGGAGCAAACACCATCTTACAGTTAAAAGACATTTATTTACAAGGTCACTTAGTTTTTGCCCTAATGAAAGGAACATGGTAAGACAAATCCTAGCCTCCATTTTTGTAAGCTTCCAGCTTTCAGTTTTCTCCTTTTGTGACCATTTTTTTAGATTTTAAAATTAATGTCAGAGGAAATTTTTCTTTTCCCCTGCTCCATCCCCTGTCCCAGTCACATAACTATAGAATTTGCCTTAAAAAGAAATCAGTTTTAATCACCTGACTATTTATCTGCAGACTGCTGCAATCTGATAAGTAAACTCAGCTTATTCCTAACTTAGGTGTGCTAACACTGAAATAAGATAATATAGGAAAATTAACAATAGGATAATTGTTTGCTGAAGTTTACTATAGGACAGAATGGGCCTTTTTCTTTAATGAGTTGAGGTAGTATTTCATTGTATAAGAAAGACTACGCTTCAAAATGGATAGGATATATTCCACTACTACAGATGTGAATCAGGAAATGGTATACTGATCTTAACATCTTTTAGTCCTTATAGAACTTGAATATGTCACTGCTTTAAAATCTCTTCAGCTTATCCAATCTTTTAACATTACAAGGGATTTTCTCCAACACTGCTAGAGCTGAACAGATACATGATTGGAATTAAAAATCCAGCAAAAAACAAAACCAAAAAACCTACATGCACATGAAACTTTGAAGGTGTTTTTAAATCTGTGTGTAGAACACCTTCTTATGTTTTATAATAATGTGGCATATGTGGCTATTACACCTGGACACAAAGCCTAATGTCCAGTTTTCTGTTTACTTTAACTCTTGTAAGTATTTCTGCTGAGCAGCTTTAGCCAACCAGACTCTCAAATGAAAAGATTAAAGCCTTCCTCCTGATTCCATGAGTTTTAATTTTGTCGGAAGAGAAGTTAAAATGATCAAAATGGCAACATGAGGAATCACATCTAGGTTTGGAGGGCAATAACCAAGCATAGAAAACTCGAGATACTGACATGATCCGACATTACTTCTGTGTGAATATGTCTAAATCAGAGGTTTCTGCACAAAAAGAATCCAGGCTTTGAACAGACTTCCTGGGCTTTCTGCCAGCAAACCTTACAACTGAGTGTTGCTATCAGCTCTGTAGAAAGGAAGAGAAGAAAAATGGCATACAAGAGAAGTTCTTGTCCTTCTAATAAGCTTGGCATATGAACATGCATGCTGGAGGTGCCCACTCCAAATCCTGAATTTTATCTTAATGAACAGAAGCACTCCACAAGACGCTTGAACTGTCTGAATGTAAATATTACTAGTAGTAATGTATAAATAGGATGGTAAGTTGTTCCTCCTGCAAAAAGGCAGGGGAAGAGAATTTGGTATCTCCCTTAACTCACACTGCCCATTTGAGCCTCAAACAGTACCTGTCAGTTACTCAGCATTTAAACGCAATATTTAGCCAAGAATAGTAAAAACACATGGACAAACAGAAATCTAGGTAGAAATCACAAGCTTTTGTAATGAGAATAGTTCACATCAACAAATGCTTGTTGTAAAACAAAACTGATGGCCACCAGTTTTTGTATTTTTCTGCTGTCTTTCCTTTTTTAAGGTCTATCTCATAATGAAGCTTCCTCTCAGAAAACCTCCTTCATTGCATGCTCCAACTCCACATCTTGCCTATTCATTTAATATTGCATCAGTTTCTTTGGCATGGACATACCAGACAATGTGCTAATAGCTTTTCCTGTACAATAGTTGAAAGGAAAACTGGAACTCCTGGTATTTTTTTTTTTCCTTATAGGAGCTGCGCCCTCTTGGCCGATCTTTTTTTTTTTTTTTTTTTTTTTTTTTTAAGCCTTAGTAATATTCACCTCCTGTGCTTCAAAGTTTGTCAATTTCTCCAACTTGCTGGAGGCTACAAAACAGTAGTTAGATGAACAACATACTGTACAAACCAATGTTCTGTAGCAGTGTTTATCCGGTAGTTGCATTTTCTGCAGTGTTTTTGTTACTAGCCTGCAATCTTCGATTTCTGTCTGACCAAGCCAGGCTCCAGATGCAATTTCAGATTAAGGTGTTTCTCTCTATGTTATTTAAATTGCTGAGTTTATGTTCATTACTCTCATCTCCATCATGCCAGAATTTTGAAGGCTGAATCACACGGGAGGTAAGTTTTCTTGTTTGTTTGTATGTTTGTTAACAGCCTTGCTATTATTTCTCATGTCCTTGCTGGATTACAACACATCTGGAGAGATGTCATTTTGACCAAACATTACAGTGCCTGATGTGCTGGCAGAGGTAGCTTAATGTAGATGAGTTGTGTGTTAGGCCTACCATGGTCCTAGACATGCTATCTGAGATGAGGGAAACAGTTTTTCAAGCTAATAGTGAACTGTCTGCCTTTTACAGTAATGGAAGGAAAATGGTGTGAGAGGAGATACAGTGATGGCATCAGCTCATCTGCATTACACTTAAAGAAATTATAAGGCTTTTATTTCGTGCTCTGCTACATGACCTCAAAAGTCTGCTTGGAGTTTTCAGAAGTGTTCCTTCATAATGCAACTCCTTTTTGTGCCACATTCATGCCAATTTCACCATGAACACACACAAACATTGCCATACTGGCCAAAGCGATGAGGAAGACAGCCTGAAATTTCAACCTCTTTTGGTTTCATAAGAGACATACAGAGATATTGCTTGGCAGTTCTGAAGCCAAATTTGTTATGTGCAGCCACAGTTCTGTAGATAGTTCTCAGTGTTTGCAGTAAATAATCAACTTTTAATTATTGTGCAATAGAATAACTCTTATTAAATCCAAACTGAGTGCATGTTAAGGAACTTAAATTTGTAGTACTACCTGATACAAACCACCAGAAGTGGCAGATTTGATTCCAATACTCCTAGTTTTATCACTATGCTTCTAGATGACTTATGACTATGGGTAACTCATAATGCTATTAAATTAAACACTGAGTTATTACTTAAATAAAAGACATCAGTGATTGTCAGGCTGGCTTGTTTTGCAAACCATATTTAATGGAAGATTCAGCTAGTACACCTTAATCAGAGCTCAAACAAATGAAACATGCTTTGTTTTACATGAAAGCAGACAAAAGAAAAGATGGGCTTCTGACTGTTTAAAGTATTGTTTCTCAGATTGTTTTTTTTTTAACCCCATTGGCCAAATGGTAAAGGAATGACCATATCCACTGCTGTCACTGGTGGCTAGAAATAGTAAACAAAACCATTATTTATACACATCACATCCTGGGAGCCATGGTTTAAGAAAACATCCTGTCTGCAGCATTATTACTTTCATTTCACTGCCTGGTTTTTATCACTGCTGCATTGTGCTAGCTTTGCTAGCATGTCAGACATGGGACTGATAATACCCTTCCTAAAAATTCAGTTGCAACAACCTCATTGACATCAAATGGAGCATGAACAGAAACGGCAATGCTTTCTCTTCTATGGCTGCTATTCACTCCTCCTAGAGTTCATTCAACACTGTAGCAGGTTCAAGCATAAATCCTGCATCTACTGTATTATATTTGAGAAGGAAGAAGAATGAATACAATACACAATATTGTTGCAATATAATTCTCTTTTCTGCAAATGCTGAAATTAATGGTGATAATAATCCATCAATTTTTCAGAAGCCTTACAGGAGAAATATAAGTGACCCCAAAAATATTGGAATGTTGAATTATTTTCTTATACGATTGCTGAACTTCAACACCTTGTAGCATTCACATTTCTTCATTCTGACTCCACCCAGAAACTTAATTTATTCCACCTCTTTAAAAGTTGTCCACCAGGTGACAGCAGAGTACAACTTTTAGACCAAAGCAAAGCATCAGCACGGAGTTTTGCCTTTACTTCTATGGAACAGTCAACAAACAGATTAGCTTTTTACATCTTTTAAGATCAGTTTCTTTTTCCTGGCCTGCTTGTGTGGAAAAAGAATGTATAATGTACTTCCCCATTACATCAGATCTCCAGCCTGTGTATGCCATCCCCAGAGATTGTGTTTCAGGCACCCTGTGACTCCAGTCCTTGGGGCTGTAGAGGGCCCAATCGGTTTGCAGCCCTCCTGTTTGTCCTGTACAGGGAGAGCGTTAAGGAATTGCTGGGCAAACTCCCGAGGAGGTTCTGCATTGGCCTTGCTGCCTTCTCTGGAACCTCTCCCTCTGTAGCTATGTGACTTTATCTGCAGTCTGCCTGCAGGTCCCTTTGCAGTGCATTCACATTCCCCAGAGCCCTCATGGCCATGCGGGGAATTGCTTAACAGTTTTCTCTCTCTGTGCTTTAGAAATGAAAGCCTGTACTTCCCTCAGCTTCCAGCCTAGTTTGTAGCAGCTGCCTGACACTCTTTAAAGACAAAGTATTCATAAAAGTTGCTGGTCTGGGGCTGTGAGGAATCGGGCACAACAACTTCAAAGCCTGCTGAGATATTTTTTGTGCCTGCCTAGACACAGATTACCCACAAGCTGTACTCACCACTCATGAAATATTTGTGGCTAATTGATGTGGCACATTATCTGACAGTCTGCACTGAACAAGTAAATGTCCAGGGCCATAGCTGCTCTGCTTTCCTCTCATGACACTGCATGCTCTGCCAATCACGTGTCTTAACTGCCCACATCTCACCCTCTTCCAAGATGCATTATGTCAGTGATGTGACTCAGTGTTTCCCATTTTTCTTCATCATTTTCCTTTACTCATCTTTCCATGCGGCTTTCAACCACTGTGTCTCAAAACACATTACAATTTCTCTGCAATAAAGACAATGTTTTTTTCTTTTTTCTTTTTTTTTCTTTCCTTTTCTTTTTTTTCTTGCAACAAAAAGTAAATACAAATCCCAGTAAAAATAGAGAGTTTCTACTTCTGCTATAAAATGCACTGATTTATTTCATAAATACAGACAAAATGATCATCTAGTATTGCACAAAAGAAAAAGACAGTATATGGCAGGCAGACAGGAGACAGCTAGAGTTCTTCTTGAGGCTGGCCAGAGCAGCAGGCAGTATTCCTGGAAAACCTGCTTCCTTCCCAGAGCAGAAGGAAAAGCTCAGAGCAGACTTCGACTCTCTGATTCATAATCTGCTTCCTGGGCTTCTCCAGTGGTAGCTTGGAAACATCCTACCAGAATGATCTCACAGTGTCAGACAAAGTGTGGCAGGGAATTCTGCCATGCATGGTATCTGCCCGGGAATATGTGCATAAGTCTGGCATGGGGTATCTGATGCACTGATAAATTATAACAGACATATTCCTCAGGTAGTATGAATAGGAAGAGTGATGCTTGAGAAATCTGTTCAGACTGTGGGAAGAAGCTGAAGAATAAAACACGATCTTATGGTTGTATGTGAGCAGTTTCATTTATCTTGAATTCTTAACTCTAAATGGAATAAGAATCAATCCGTACATTTTTATCCCAACAATTATCAACATGACATTTCTGTAGTACTTCTGTTAACTTTCATATTTTTTTAGTGGTGTTCATTTCTATACATTTCTTATTCAACACTCTACATGCAAAAATATTGTATAACAAGTACTGTCAGGAGAAAAGCATCAATCTTTGGAAATAACCAATCTGCATATTTCTTAACTGTGTTGGCAAAAGACTCCTTTGATTTCAAATAAGTGCTAGAAGACATGAAGAAAGGCAATCTGTACCATTCCACTGATGCTCTTGAATGTCTTAAAAAAAACTCCTGAAATAAATACATACACAACGGCCTTTGAGGGGACTGGTTCATAAATTAGCCATTTCTATGTCCTTTTCATACAAAATGAAGTTGGTAAGTGCCAAAATAAATCAGCCCAACCCTACTAAACCTCAGCTAGCTGAAAGTATGACAAAATATTTTCATAAACAAAAGTCCCTTTCACCCATTAGAAAATGAGACAGTGGATACGACAGTGGACAATGAGATAATATCCTTATTCTGATGATCAGAAAACTGGAGTCAGATTTCTCAATGCTAGCAGATATGCAGTGGGGAAAATATAAGCCATAGGACCTCCTTTGAGGGTAGCATCTTGTCCTGTGGTATCACAGTTTTAAAAACACAGGCTTGTCACCTTTGCCTGTAGGTGCTACAGGAATAGATGCTGAAGTAGCTATCTTTACAAAAGTTTTTCCCTTTCTGGGAATAAGCTGAGATAGTTTAAAAACTTGAGGACTTTTGGAATAATATTCTTTTATTTCTGTACCATAAAACCTTTCAATAAGGCTCAGAAAGAGAGGATCTCTTTTACAGATCCATCCTTTTTCTCATGTGTGAAGTATTAAGCATTGTACATATTGAACAAACAAGTAGAGCCTCTCTTGCTAAATTTAGAGGAATTTAGCAGGTGTATTCAACTGTGTCTAGGCCAGATATAGCGATAAGTCCCTGAATGGAAATTTCTTCCTCACCTTACATCACCTTGGAAGTACAGTGAGGGCATTCATGGCACTAGGGAATACAGAGCAGTCTGATAGCTCCTGGATATGTATACCAAGGCAGAGCTAAGGCCTACAGATCATGTTAGAATGTTTATCTGTCTCACTATCCGTGTTGCCAAAGTCTGACTAATGTTGAGATGAGATCCTTCTTCTATAAGTTCCTGCTGTGACTAAAACTGTGAACTCACTTTAAGCCACTGTAACCTCCACCTCAGTAAAGACTCGAGGGGACCAGTACCAGAGCAGAGGCTCATGCTGGGGAACATTTCCCAGTAAAGTAATACTGCAGCTAGAACTGCAAACTCAGAAGTGTGGATCTCCAATGCAACATGGGTAGAGCCAGGAAGAACAACGGAATCTCCCCACATGTACAAAGACAGCGTCTAGGAGCAACCACCAGCATCCAATGCCTGGCGCATCAGTTTGTGCAGCAGTCCATGCAGGCAGGGTGAGGAGGGAGAGCCAGCACCCTGTTGGCTAGAAAGGTAAATCGAGTAAGTTATTGTTGCCCTCTAAGCACAGAGCCATAATCCTCTAATTATAGGATTAGCACCCTCTGAGAACAGAGACCTTAGTCATGGTATCCACCTGATAGAGAGCCAGGGCATCTGCACCCATGGGGAAGGATAATGAAACCCAGACTGATCGTTGAGGCAAACATGCAGTCATCCAGACCACTGCCTGCACAGAGCGCCTGAGCCTCTCACAGGCATCCTGTGTCAGTGGTGAGAACAGCTGCATGAGGTGTGAGCAGGTGGATGATCTGCTCATACTAGTGATGAGGCTACAGGTTGAAATATGTAGTTTAAAAAGTGTAATAGGAACCAGAAGGACAGAGCAAAGGAACTATGTTCTGTTCTCACAGAGACAGGTTCTACCACAGAAGAATGCACAAGATCCAAGACAGCCTGTCTCCCCTCACTGCCAGGTTGAAGGCAAGAACTCAAAGGAAAGGAATGAATGGAGGCAAGTCCATGGCCAGGGCTGCAAGTGAAATCCCCCCCCTTGTCCACTCCACCACCCTAGGTATCTCTGTACAACAGGTACAAGGCTCTGGATGTGGAGTGCACATCTCTAGGTGATTACAACTACTTACACTAGAGAAATTAACAAAACCTAGATAAGAAGTCTTCCACTATTATCAAACCTACATCGTTAAAGAAGAAAAGATGGGTATCAGTTGTAGGCGGCTCTTACTCGCATAGAACTGAACACCCAATATGCTGAGCAGACTCTTTTCTTAGAGAAGACTGCTACCTCCCTGAGGCCCAAATACAGGATGTCACAAGGGACACTGCCTACCCTGGTACTGCTTTTCTATGTAGGGAGTGATGAAGAAGCTACATACAGTTCAAAAGCCATTAAAAGGGGCTTCAGGTTCATGAGACATCAGCTGAAGGATTTGAGGGCACAGATCAACTTTTCTTCCCTGCTCCCCATATTGGATAAGGATGCTGAAAGAAATGGAAGGATTCTATTGATGCCACGTATTTATCATGGCTGGTTTCATTACTGAAACTTTTTTTTTTTGACAGCTGAAGAATGAACTACAACTCCTAGAAGACGTTATTTTTCTGTTTCCACCTTTCATTTGGAGGGGAAGATAAAACTGACTGTGAGTCATGTGACTCTCTCTCCTTGGTCCGTTTTGTCTACAGAATTAGAGTAAGGACTTTGGTTTCAGAAACTCTCTCTCCTTCATTTTATTATTAGCTTCAATCCCAATCATACTGTATCATATTTCTATTATCTCACATTTTGCTATAGTATTTAGTAAACTAGATTTTATTTCCTTTAGCTTGTTACTTTTCACCAAAACCTTTATTGGCCTGCCTCATCACCTCCATATCATGTCTTCCCCTGATTGATTTCCAATCATTTAGGCATTGCTTTCAAGCTCTCTTTCCAATACTTGATTTTTATTTCTGAAAAGAAGAAACTTCTTGTTTACAGACCTTTAGCTACTTAGCTGCCTGCTGTTATTAGCCTGTTCTGGGGGTGTGGCCAGGGAATAGATAGTAGGACAAGGAGTACTGGATTTGCAGGAAATGGTCCTTCCTCTTGTCTCTGATATGTGTTGGAAGAAGGAGGAAACTGGTATCTGATCAAGAAGGAAGAAGAAAGGAAGAAGGAACAGCTTAGGTGACAACTTCAAAGATACAGGGTGAGGATTTTTATTTTTAACAACAACTTAATAGCTGTTTTCACCATGCTATACTGAGCCATTTCCAGCTCACATTGTTGATTTTTTCACTGACCACCTGTTTTCTTAGTATGATTTTCCAGACTATATTGAATTCTAAGTCTATTTTCATTTCTTCATTTCCTTCTCCTCTCAGCATTACACTTGCAGTCTACTTGTCTAGCCTTTTCACAGAGTCAAGGAATAGTCTCACAATTTCAGCAGGGATTGTCCTAGTCAGTCAGTTAATGAAAGTGAGCAAATCATATCACAGAATCATAGAATGGCCTGGATTGAAAAGGACCACAGTGAGCATCTAGTTTCAACCCCCCTGCTATGTGCAGGGTCCCCAACCACTAGACCAGGCTGCCCAGAGCCACATCCAGACTGGCCTTGAATGCCTCCAGGGATAGGGCATCCACAACCTCCTTGGGCAACCTGTTCCAGTGTGTCATCACCCTCTGAGTGAAAAAACTTCCTCCTAATATCTAACCTAAACCTCCCCTGTCTCAGTTTAAGACCATTCCCCCTTGTCCTATCACTATTCACCCTTGTAAACAGCCATTCCTCCTCCTGTTTATACACTCCCCTCAAGTGCTGGAAGGCCGCAGTGAGGTCTCCCTGAAGCCTTCTCTTCTCCAAGCTAAACAATCCCAGTTCCCTCAACCTTTCTCCATAGGAGAGGTGCTCTAGCCCTCTGATCATGTTAGTGGCCCTCCTCCAGACCTGCTCCAAGAGCTTCACATCCTTCCTGTACTGGGGGCCCCAGGCCTAGACACAGTACTTAAATCAAATGAGAACATTCACAAGATTCATACATTTAGGACAAGGGTAAAAATGAATAGTAGGGGAAAAGACATTTTATTGAGTGGTAGTTAAAAGGAAGTCAGTTAAAGACATTTAATTAGTTCTTTGTTGTCAGATTCAATACAGTAGCAATGGTTTCAGCCTATTTTCTTTAGCTGAGACTGTTTGTTATTCACTGTGTCTCCACGAATATACCCAGCACACAAATGCAATTGCAAGGCATTCTAAAAGACAATTACTCTAATAATATATGCATAATAGAATGTGACTGCATTATTTTTTTGTCCCTAATAAGACTAGTTTACATTTTCTCAATTTATGATGCTTTTTTTCTTTAAAGTATCTATTTGCATGGTGATATTTTTTAAAAAGAAGACAAAGTGAGGAACAACACAGGGCAAGTAGTCAGAATGAATATATGACATTTCTAATTATTGTGAAGACAAAAAGGAAGAAAGCATTTATACAAGGACTTGCATTCCTCTCTAAATCATACGGGACATAGTTGAAGAAGTAGTCAGCTTCTGACATCTCAGAACAATGCCAGCTGCCTCTGGAGAAAGGAACTGGACAAGCTAAAGTAATACCATGCACCTTTGCATATTGTTTCCCTGTTGGGACAGATGCCAGAAATAGTCTGAGCTCTGGCAGTGTCACTACTGTAACAATTACTACTGGGAGTTTAGTGAATAGCCATACAATTTCTAATAGCCAGTGGCTCACAGAAATACATTAAAAAGTTTATGAACACACAATCATATGTATATACAACAGCCTACACTGACTTCATTTTTCCATTGTGACATCTAGTAACTTTAATGACGTTCTTTTAAAGGAGATTATAAGTGTGACTCTGCATCTGGTTCAGCAATACTTATGTACTGTGGCACAGATAGTATGGACTTGCACAGCAAGTTTCTCAGAGAGTTTAATGGAAGTGTTGATAATTCAGACAGAGTTGTTAATTCAGTTCAACTTGAATAATTCCTAGGGAACTCCAAACAGACAAGAACATATTAGTTGATATGAGTTTCTGTTTGATCATAATAAGTAACAAGTATTCAGACAATCCGTTTAATTTAAGTAATTAGCAAACTGTCTTTATACATTTAGTTTTAAATAGATGGATAGGTGATGATTTAGCAGAAACTTCAGTCCCAGCAGCTAATACTCATTATTCCACTGAGCTCTGTTTCAGTATGTCAAAGTGATGGAGCATGTATCACAAGGGTGATAAACTGTCTGGAGAGTTAGTAAAATGTGCAGATAATACACCATCCATACTACTCATACATCTTGTTTTCTATTGTTTCTGAGAAGCATTGTTGAAGAAACCACTAACTTAAACAGTTTTGCATAGGAAAAGGTGAAGTTGTGCTATATTAGGCCAGTCTCTTTCAAGCCTGATTATATAACCCACCTGCAACCAAAACTAAGATAGCTTCTTGCTTTACATTATATTTGGTACACTGCAGGCATTTACTTCTCCCAGTGTTGAGCCCTCTCAGACATGGAAGTGACTATTTTTTCCTTGGTCATATTCATGTTTACACCACAGTGGTGCCTAACATCTTTGTTCAAGTGTGATACAGAACTATGGGATGTGATATTTCAAGTCAAAGAATAAATACATACAGGATCAAAAATACTGCTGTTAAGAAGTTACTGTATTCAACATTTTTTAAGTTTCAAGGGCCTGAAGTATCTCCTCAAACACATGCTGTCTATTAGAAGGGGCTTCAAGTAACCACAGTACTACCAAATTCACCACTCTGGAAGAGTTCTCATCAGGCTGGAGCAACTCATGGTCTTTGCAAGAGGTGTTCATAAGGTAGTAGGGCTCCTGGGATCTTTTTCCTCTTCCTCTACTTCAGTAACTAGGAATCACACTGCTTAGTTCCTCCATCCACAGATTTGTCTTTCTTTCTCACTGCACTTCCTGAGAGTCACCACACAAAGTCTTAACAGGGATTGTAAGTCCAATGACTTCCATCCAAGTTGATTAGATGCTGTCATCAGGATTTTATGTTGCACAGATGAGGCAACTGACACAGAAAATCAGAATATTTGCTTTGATGTAATCTAAGTCCGGGACAAAGCTGAGAGTAGAACCTTACCCACCAATCTTCCTGACAATACCTCCTTTCCACCTGGCATATTTAATAATATCTAGAGAAAAAATAATCTTATTTCATGATATGTAGTCTTTGCCATACTCTCCACATGAAAGCAGAAATCACAAAGTAAAGCCATGCTGACATATTAGTCCTGCATTTTGAATTCTCAGCTTTCACCTGGTTTTTAATGGAAATTTAATTTAGTAATTAAATTCAAAAGAACTCAAAGATTCTCTTATGAATACTTGGGCCAAAGATCACAGCACTGAGTGGATTTGTCATATCCCCTATCATGCACCAGCTTCCGGTAAAATTGAATGATACAATGGGTTGTTAAAAACTATGCTGAAATCAATGGGTGGCAGAACATCTAAACACTGGGAGAAGCATTTGGCAGAAGCCACCTGGTTGGTCAACACTAGAGGATCTATCAGTTGTGATGGTTCTACTCAACTCAGCTCCCTACATATTATAGAGGGAGATAAGGTCCCTGTAGTACATGTAAAGAACATGTTGGGAAAAGCATTTTGGGTCCCTCCAGCTTCTGGAAAGAAAAAAGCCTCTCAGTGGAACTGTTTTTGCCCAGGGACCTGGGTGCACTTGGTGGGTGATGCAGAAAGATGGGGATGTTCAATGTGTACCACAAGGGAATTTGATGTTGGGAGAGTGCAGTCAGTAGTTCTATGTATATATATGTATATAGACATGTGTGTAATGATTTTAATTATTGTTTGTATATATGTATATTAAGCATGATGTAGCGATGTAGAATAAGGGGGCATTTCAAGGATCCTAAGGGGTATTGATGGACCTTTGAAATGTGTTGTCTGTATCTACAACAGCTAAGTGGGATAGAGACTGAGGGGTGGACTTAACTATGGACACTATTGCACAGGTTATTCATGATTGTGAAACATGTGCCGTAATTAAACAAGTTCTGTGGCAACACAAATTACTTAAAGTACTAATTTAAAGCAGAGTAAAGCAACAGTCATCCTCAATAGTCTTGTCTACAGAAACTGCAAAAAGAAGTGGAGAGTTGAAACATGAGTTAAATTAAAAAAATAAACTGATCACTGCTTTTCAAACTATGTAAGAGCATAAAGTATTTTCATTACATTGTAACCATAGTAAATATACATTAAAAAATTGCTGTACAAGCACCTGAAATCAGAAAGTAGAACTCTTTATCAGAAAGCCTGTTTTCTATGCCTTTTTTTCATGATGAGTGAAATCAAAGAGTAAATAAATGTTGAACAGTGTTAAAGAGATTGTATTTTTAAAGCTGATATTGAAATACTAAGTGGTATTGGTAGCACCGACAAATATCTAAATACTGTTCTTAGAAGTCTCACTAGCACAAGCTTATACTCAGATGGAAGACTACTACCATATGGATTTTTCAGGGCAAATCTAATGGCAGGACTGATACAATAGTTATCAAGAGCACTCAATTCAAACCATGACAGTTCACCATAACCACAGTTGAACTATGTTTTGTTTGTGCCTTTGAATTCTAATAAATTCATATCATTTTTTTCAGTGTGTGGTTGCAATCCCTGTTGAAATCTTTGACAGCTTCTGCAATATCAACAACTGCTGCTACTAGATAACTTTAAATCATGTCTATATTGCAACTCTTAACCCGTGTCTGCCTGTCTTACTAACCTTACAACAGTAATTTTCCAGGTCTAATGTTGCATAACCTTTTGCAATAACTCTAGCTCACTCTTACAGAATCCAAAAGACACTAAATGCTATACTATAAATAGAGACATTTATGACATTCTTTTAGAAGACAGATCCTTCCAAATGGAATTCTGGCTCAGTGTCTTAGCTTTTTGAAGTCCTTATTCCTGAGGGTCTGACTTTAACCATCCCCTGTTAAACTTAGCTTGAATGGCACTGCTGAAATACACTGTGTGATTCCTCCAGATTAAGCATGATTTAGTAGTTGTAGTTTAGCTTTTTATTATCCTACATAAGTTTTAAACCCAAGAGAAAACATGTTACAAATCCTCTGAGAGAGGCAATGCTAGTGCATGCTGCATGTGTTATCACTTAAATTACAATAAGACTCTAAATTACATGACTATATAGGATTCAAGGCCTTCAGCCCCTTAGGGTATTTAATTAAAAATATGCATGAGACGACGAAATAACATGGAAATCCTAGATATTGTTCTGGTCTTTTAGAAATATCGTATGAAAAAGTTCTGAAAACTAAGTGATTCATTAGGTATAGTCACAGCATAAAATAAATACTTCTGCTCATTTTCTTTTTCCACAGTTTTCTTTGAAGTGCTGTTTTATTCCCAAACCTGACTTTCAAAATTAGGCATTCTATTATGTGCAGTGAAAAAGCTAAAATATTTCCTGTTTCTTCCTACACACACTGACCAGTGAAAAAAACAGGCAACGTAGTCTATCATTTGGTTCAAATTCTATAGTCAGCCATAAAGCCTATGCCAGGCTAGAAGCAAAGTTTCATCTGTGTTGCATTGGAATTGCCAGCCTGAACCAGTATATAAGCGCATTAGTGCCCAGAGCAGGGGGAGCCTAGATCCACCCTTCCTCTCTCTCCTCATCTCAGCAGTCCTTCCAGCCTACTTCCAGGAGCACATATGCACTCAGAGCCTAAGTGTTGCCTCCCCCCCCCACTAGCATACCAGAGTTTGAACCAGAGAAGACTACCTTCCTCAGCTCCCCTTTTTTCCAAACCATTGTTGAAAGGGGTGAGTTAATTCCTCTTTCTTTGATATCTTGTTCTATAGCACCTGTATTTCAAATAAAGGCTTTGTCATTGCCTTTGTTTGCTTTGCGTGTATAATCTATTTGCACTTATGATGTTGCACAGGTTGTGGATGCCCCATCCCTGGAGGTATTCAAGGCCAGGTTGGATGAGGCCCTGGGCAGCCTGGTCTAGTATTAAACATGGAAGTTGGTGGTCCTGCCTGTAGCAGGGGGTTGGAGATCATGATCCTCAAGGTCCCTTCCAACCCAGGCCATTCTGTGATTCTGTATGACCTATCCATAATTACAGAATACCTCTTTATCCCTGCAGAATGGGATGCACAGATGGACACTATAATGAAAATTAATTAGCAGCTTGTCCTTGATTGATAAGTCAAGAAAAAGCTCAGCCCATCTACTTGCTGGAGTGTAGATGCTCTTGGACCAATCCCACAGAAAACAGAACAGATAGCATCCTGATACCTGTATTAGCAGGTGGCCCTGGGAAATATAGTCTCATGACTGTAAGATGACATCCCTATATAATCAACTTTCAAACCAGATTTCTATGTACATAGAAATGCTCTCAGAGAGAGCTGCAACAAAAAACATTAAGTACTGCTTTGAGCACTTTTTTCCCCCTTGCTTCAGTAATACAGATTAATTTAAGAGAAATGAGTCTTGTGACATGCAGAGACAGCAGCCTTGTGTTTACTTCACTCGCATTACTGAACATAATTTGAACACAGGGTCTGGCCATGCTCATGGTTCCTGACCAAACTTAGTACCTGGTTAAGAAACTCTTGTTAATTCTCCAAGGAAACAGCTAAGATCTGTTTCAATTGCATACAATGAGAAAGGTTTATCATGCCCTCTGAATAACACAAGGCAAGCCCCATAGTTTCTAAAAGTCTCTAAATCTTGTTTTTATTTTCCTCCTTTTTGACTCTGCTGCAAGGAGCTTAGCACTACTGCTTAGACAAGCGTGAAGGGGAAAGAAGACAAAGCAAGCATGGGACACATCAAATTGACAGTTGCTGTTCTGGAGTGAGGAGATAGAAGATGAGCGTGCAGGCACTGTGCTTCAGCATGGCAAGGATGGACCACAATGTATCTCCAAGGGATACTGGGACAACTGTATTAATGAACCTGGGCTGAGATCAAGAATGAGAAAAACAATGCACATGCTTGTAACAATTAGAAATTCCATCTTTGTCACATAATATTGATATAAGGGATGTAATGACAAAGGTACTAGTATAACTGAAAGGTGTAACAAAAGAAAAAGTACTCACCCATCTCTGGAGGTCTAGGCTCACAATAGAAACTCCACAAGGGAGGGATCTCCAACCAGAGATCCTTCCACAGTGGCAGCCAGCCCTTAAATGAGGTCTAAGAGAGGTGGAGCCTGGCTCCACCTCTTCTGGTTGCACAGGTGAATTGCCTTCACCTGTGCTCCCAGGGCTGACCGGGATCCTTTCCCCAGGTGCTCAATCAGTGTTTCAGGCCATGACTCAACAGTTACCATATAGTGCTAAATAAGAGGTTGAATTTAAACACATATGTCTTTTGCTGTTGTCATGGTTTTATGGTGCTGTTATTGGTATTCCACATCATGATGTTGTGCAGTGCGCTGGGAGTTAAAGAGTTAATAATCCAGTTCTGTGGATTGTCGATATTTCCAGGGGTACTTCTGGGTACTATATATCCCAGAAGACTTTCACTATTCCATTTCTGTTTTCCATTTAGAGGGAAAGATAAAACTGCTCACAAGTCATGAGACCCCCTCTTTGTTTTACAGCTCATCATTGTGGTTTTGTGCTCCCTAGCTGTCTGTTCTTCAGCATTAGAGTAAGGCCTTCAGTTTTGGACACGCTCTCTCTCATTTTGAGACATTAGCCTCAACTCCAATTATATTGTGTTATCTTGAATTTACAATATCATATTTAGTAAATTAAGTTTCCTCCTCAGATTGTTACCATTGACAGCTGTCAATCTCTTGCCTTTCTGTTGGTATAAAATGGTAATATTGAGTTTTTTCAGTTCAGTGGTCCAAAACAAAGTGTATGTAGTCCTGCTAGACAATACCTGGGGAAGAGAACTTCGGACAAATGTGTGTCTATTTCTGCCTCATCTGAATGAGACCTTGACAAATTTTCACTACTTGGTTTTAGTTCCTCATGCAAATAGAATAAAATTTTGCTGTTTCCACGCTTCAGACTTTACTACTCATGAAATTTCTATGTAAAAGATTCAGCACCTGAAGGCTGAAAATACAGAAGTCTGTAGGAAATTTAACTACTTTCAAAAACAAACAAAAAACCAAACCAAACCAAACCAAAAAAAAAAAAAAAAAACAGCCCAAACACACCCACAAACACACAGACACACACACACAAACAGCAACAGAGGAAAGAAGATAAGAAGAATAGAAAGAAAATGGTCCTATATTTAATGATTGCATTGGAAAATTTTTGAAAACAGATGCATAGTCAGAAACCAGAATTCAGAGAAAGAAACCTACATTTAAAGAGATCTCATGCTATTTGTATTTGCAATATTGTAATATGTTAATTTGAATGCCACATTAAAAGTGTTTATGCTGTGTGTATTGAAACAAATGTGCAGAGCACACTTGCACTAGACAATTGTATGTATTATATTACACAACATCAGATGTTTGTCCTGTCCTGTCAAAACCTTTCCTAGAGTTGATGTCTATCCCACATAGAATCTAAATCCTGTATACTGAAACTGCAGTGAAGTACACTTTTACTTGCTGTTGTGAAACTATAATATTACACAAAATTCTGAGATGTATACCTAACGTGCAGTTGAATGCCATGAGGATAGACTGCAATTTTTGCAGCTGCTACTTTTCCTACATAGGATAAACTAATAATCAGAATTAAATTTATAGTCACAAATTTTGAAACTGCCTAGATAATTGCTGTGCTCAGAGTTTACCATTACTAACCAAGAATAATAATTGAAAACTCACACAGGCTGTAAAATTCACTAAGTTCACATTTCCTATCTACTAACTTTGCTGCCAAGTCCTTTCAAAATAATATATGATAAAATAATAAACTTTTAAATGAAATGTAATGCAAGGAAATATGACTAGCAATTTTTTTTTAGCAGACTAAACCTGAAAAACAGATGTCCTTCAGTGCTTGGTTATCATGTAATATCTCCAATTTATAAGCATTTAGAAGTAATTTTTTCTTTATGTCAGCAAATAATTTTTTTCTCTGATTCTGAGATGTGCCCTGTGAAGAGAAAGAGATATGGAAAACAGATCTGAATATCCTATCGTGTCTACTGAACACTACACTGTCATATGGATGTGTGCATACAGTAATGTAAATTAAAGCAGCTTCAGAGATGGCTGCTCACATCCTCCTGTGAAGTTGTTCCAATTCTGCAGCTAAATCTCCATCATTTCTGCTCCTGCTAGGCTCATCTGCAGGCCTTAGAGAGAGCAGCAAGGAAGAAATACAGACCTCCTAAGATCTTCCCTCTTGTATCTCTCCCATATGAACTTCACCTCCAAGAGTGGCCCAGAATTAAGATCCTATTATGAGCAGAAAATTCAGGTTCCCCATGTCAGAAAAGTTTAAAAAAATAATAGTTCTGAAGAAGGTTATGATTTATCTGAACTAGTCCTGAAATATGGAGCTAGTCCAGCTTTATACTGCTCAAGTATTTCCTTAATGTAAGCATCAAAACTCACATGCATTCCACCCCATAGAAATACCATATGAAATAAAAGATGTTTGGGGATTATATACTTAATATTATTTTCACTATTGCTAGACTTAAGTTGCAAAATGTTCACAGACGCTTCTCATAAGTGCTGCTGGATATATGACTTACAAATTTCATTAGAATATGTTTTGAACTTGCCCCATTTGATTAACATTTGAATAAAAAAAATGCAAAGTGCTTCCCTCTCTGATGTTCTGAAAAATGACTTCATAAAATAGTAATATGGAGTTTGTTTTCTTGAGAGTTTCTACATCACATATGTTCAACTGAAGTATATGGGAGTTTCTTTTCCAAACAGCTCAAATCCAGCCTTACATTGTAAAATCTATTTCCTTCTTTTCAGTAAAGGACTAAGAAAGAAAACAGAAATTCAGAAATTCATACTTAACACCTTTGCATATCTACAGTTTTTTACTTCACTTGAATTGTCAAGGTTTTAATTGAGTTAATTTGCAATTGCATCTGTGCTTAGTGCTTTATCAGGACACAAACACTTTGGTATGAGCAAGTCAAGCATAAACATGATTTAGAAACGAAAATTGCTACTACCATTAATGAAAAGGAAGATGGTGAAGATAAAACATCTTTAAGGTGATGCAAAAGATATACAGTGAAAATGGTGGGAAAAAAAAAAAAAGAAAATATATTAGGTATATTGTTCTAGGAGGCTAGTTATGTTTAAATATATCAGAAAGAAAGAACATTGACACCTAGAGCAAACCTTTTTAGATCTTCTCTTGGAAGAGTTAACACTAAAACATATTAATTTTTCAAAGAGTTTTCAGTAGTACAGTTCTACTCTGAAATTTGTCCACATGTATATCCAAGAATATTTTAGAGGCTGAGACAAAAGAAGCTTATGAACAAGATGCCCTTTCAAATAAAATCAAATTTACAAGCTCACAAGTTGTTGTGCAGAAAGTTGCAAATCATTTTCAATTCAGAGTCTGTACGCTCTCATCAAATATGATTTTAGTTACAAGGGTCTATAAACAACTTGGACTTAAGAATTTTAGACTTACTGTGCAGGCTTACTAGACTACTTAATATTAACTTCTTTCTGGGTGGAGGAAATTTGGAGTTAATTACTGTCATGGAGTTATCTAGATAGATCTGTGCCTGTGACAGGGGGACAGTAGGCTCGCAGGCCCCCCTGGCTTCCCAAGAAAAAAAAAAAGGAGCAGCAGCAACAATCTAAGAAGGAGAACTTATTTTACTAACTATGATGTTGGAATGCAAGATGACACAATATAATACAATCTAATTGGAAGTAAGGATAATAAATCAAATGAAATGAGAGAGAGCAAAAGAGCGATAGAGAGAGAGAGAGAGGGAGAGAGAGTGAGAGAGTTTCCGAAACCGAAAGCCCTACTTGATGAAGGCGCACGGCTTGGAAAGCACACCCACTCCTCTCCCTGGCAGCAAGCAGAAGTGAAAAAGACTGCGCGCAACCAGATGATGTATCTTCCGTGATGTATCTTCCTTCTCTGACCGTGAGGTCCTCTGGGATACGTAGTTCTCCTTCTCTTTTGTCCATAATGTTATGATGTGGAATACAAATAGCAAAGTTAAGAAACCATGACAATTACACACGTGATGCCTGATATGAAGGGGAGTCACATACAAGGGAGAACACATATTAGGACCAGGAAATCTGAAACCTCCAAGAACTTCAGAAAGGAGTAAAGACTACACAGTTAGAAGTATGGATAAAAACATGATCAGACAAGCATTAGAAAAAATGTTCTTGGACCACAGGATTTCTGGTCCTTACAAGACTTAACTAACTCATGGTTTAAAAAAGAACTTTGCCTCACTCCTTGACAAAAAATTTCTCAGATCCCCCATTTACAAATTGAGAATATTGGTGAACTCGTTGTCTGCATAAGAACAAAGCTCCCCAATCAATTAATCAACATTCCTTGGTGAGTTAAACATAAGTGGTATGTTTTAAATACATTGACTTCATTTAAGGTTATTAATTTCTATCCATCAAAAGTGAATAGTTAAATGTTATGTACTGTCAGATTATCTTTATAAATAATGGCATATTACTGTAGAGTGCCAGTAACTATAAATCTTTTAAACCAAATTAAGAAATAGGGTGCTTAAGATTCTTCAGGAATAACGCAACTTTCTGTTACTGTGTTTGAACTGAAAAAGAAAACCACCATTGATAGGAGGAATGGCAGAACATGTAGCCTGGTGATTAATTTAGATCAAATATTCACAGCTTATTTAAAGCTATTGCACAAGAAAGAAACGTCTTTCTGATTGTTCACTAGAAATAGGAAAATAGATAAACTGTTTTTTTTTCATTTTCCACATTAAAATAATAGTGGCCATCAGGACCTAACTCATATTACAGAACTATAAGGAATTAAATTGATTGTTTCAACTGGAACTAAATAAAAATATATTTTTAATTGGCAAAGATCCTATATTTATATCTGTTAAGAATATCATTAAATGAGTGAAAGAAAAGTTATGGGCACATAAAGCAAGAACTGTATGTTTATTTTATTGTAGGTATTGGAAGGTACCTCTGGAGATCATCTTGTCCAGTTCCTTCTGCTAAAGCAGGTTCTCTGCAGTAAGTTGCACAGGAAAGAGCCCAGGTGGATTTTGAATGTTTCTAGAGAAGGAGACTCCACAACCCCTCTAGGCAGCTTGTTCCAGTTATAAGTCACCCTCAAAGTAAAATACTTTTCCTCATGATCATATGTCACTTTCTATATTCCAGTTTGTGACTGTTGCATCTTGTTTTGCCCCTGAGTGTAGAGAAAATGCTAAGTCCTGGCTGGAAACAGTGATTGAACACCTCGTAGTAAGGGAGGATGAACCCAGGGGAACTCAGGTGCACACAATGCACCTGAGTGATCAGAAGGGATGGAGCCAGGAGTTTCTGAGGCCTTTTTAAGGCAAGTATACTTTTTCTTTTATTTCTGGGCCCGCTGCTATTGTGTTTGAATCCTCACTCACCGCAGCCTGGGATCTTGTTTCTCTGCTGTCATTGTTGTGCTTTCTATCACAATACCCTTGGTAAGCCAGCAGGGAGTGACAGCAGTGTACATAAATAGGATGGATTATCTTAAAAAGATAACATATTGGCTGGTCACTGGGACCCCTAATACCCCAAAAGATGAACTCCTAGGGGAAAACCCAGGATTCCTGTGTTCTTCAGGACTGGGTGTTGCATGGATTATTGAAGACTGAGGACCCATCAGGGACAATGGTCCTATAAGTAAATCCTTTTCTAAGGTGGAAGAATTATTGAATGAACTAAAACAAATTTTCCTAAAAACAGAGAAAAGAGTAATAGCAGCATCTGCTGTAGCATGGTTTCTATGACTAACATTAACTCATATCATTCCCTCAGTCTTTTCTTCTTCAGTCTGAGAAGTCATGTATTTCTCAGCCATTCCTCATGAGAGAGATGCTACAGGCCCCAAAGTGTATTTGTGGCCCTCTGCTAGACTCTATCTCGAAGTTCCCTGTCTTTCTTGAACTGAGGAGTTAAGAACTTAAGAAGCTAAGAGTAGCTTCTTTCATCACACTAAAGGTCTATCCAACTTTGCATCCTTCTGCTCAGGACAATGGTGCAAACGTATGAATGAGTACAAGGCTAGGACTAGCAGGTTATAAAACTCCCTGTAAATATTTTCTAAAGACTCAGAGACATCTACTTTGTTATTCAGAAGTAGCAGAAATATATTTATTAACTGTGAGGGTAATTTTCTCCATCAGTTTGTTGATCCCTTTGTGAATACCTAGTATTTACAGTGTCCTTTGGCAAGAAGTGTGCACTGATTATGGTTTAAGGGAGTAGTTTTACTGCAGCTACCTTCACTAAGGATCATTAAAAATCAAAATACATTTTCAGAAGTAATTGTTTTCATAAATTATAGCTTTGGTTATTAAAACTTCTGAAATTTCCTTACTAATTTCATGTTACTCAAGTTCTTCACGCACTGAACTTTGAATCCTACAGAGGCAGTAGTTAGCAGAAAGAATAATTTTTTGTTTGAATTAAAAAAAAAATCTCTGGAGCAATTTGGAATCAAAGCTACAGCTTGAAAATGCAAAACTGCTGCTATTATTGCCAGCAGTCTACAAATATATTGCAGGGCATTATGGTTAGTATGCTTTACATTTCTATTTTATAACTCATATCAATCTTGACAGTTCTGGTATCTTTTCCTACATATAGGGAGATATTGTATGTGAAAAAAATAAAAATATGTATTAATCTACACTTTGCACAATGTATAATTAAATTCATATACTACCCTGGAAAAATCTTCATGATAGAAACAGCATTCTTTTAACATTTTTTTTTTCTGAATAAAAATTGCCATTTTAATTGATCTAGTCAGAAAAGTCTGCCAGTGAATTTGCTTTCATGTATTGATCCATCTAAACAAAAGTGAAACACAGCATGGCACTGAATGATTCCTATTTCATCTTGAAACTTGAATTACAACAAGTTCTTGTATAAATTTTTATTTAAAATATATTAAAAAACATTGGAGAAAGTGATTCCAAAACACAAGGAAATACAGGAAAGAACATGTGGGAATGGCACAAAACTGCAAGAGGGGAGTTTCACTGGGTATTGAGAAACATTTCTGTACTGTAGTGATAGTCAAAAACTGGAAAGGTTTCCTAGTGAGATGATTGATGCTCTGTGCCTGTTGGTGATAATAACGCATTTGGATAATGCCCTCTTTAATATTCTTTAACTTATGGTTAGCCCTGAAGTCATCAGGTTGTTGAACTAGGTGATCTTTGTAGGTCCCTTCCACCTTAGTTCCTTCTCATCTTTTTTTTGCCACACTAGCAAAAGCTCTGCACAGCAGAGCATAGAACCATGTCCAGATGATTAATCTCTGCTTCTGGATGAATTGAAAGCTGATGAGGAAATGAGGTGGCTATGTTTTGTCTCTCTTAAAATCACGTGAGTAATGAAGATGGCTCTTCTCCTTATAGGCAAGGCTAAGAACAGAACAAGCTTTATTAGAGCAACATAAATTGTATTTTTGGAACACATCAAGTCCTTTCTGTTTTGAGTGCATCCTCCTGTGGCAGGATTAATATTCACTTCTTTCTGGAGGTCAAGAGCTATTCAGTTTACTCTTAGGTAAAAAAATAAACTATGTTGAGGAATAGAGAACATATTGTTAGAGTTTATAGCATCAGCATTTAAGATTTTTGTTATAGCGACACTTTTTCTACATAGATATTGGTCATTTGTGTCTCTAAAGAGTCTTTTTGGAAGTGTGTGTGTGTATGTGTGTATATATATATATATTCATTTTCCTGACCATTTGTTTTGACCACTGTGTGTGTGTGTGTGTATATATATATACATACAACAATATATATATAAGTGTATGTATATACATATATATATAGTGTATATATAATGTGTTTATATATACATACAACAATATATAATGTATATATACACACACTGTGAGCAAAACAAATGGTCAGGAAAATGAATTCAGAATACAGAAGAAAAAAGGCTAAAGAGGTAAAAAGAATGAAAAAGTCAGACAACAAATTTTTGTAAAATCCTGAAAAATATATTAGAATTTAAAAGAATGAGTAATTCCTCTAGGGTCTAGTATTCTTCATGCTTGCAAAGTATCATTTCTCCCTTCAATATTTCATAAGTATAGAGATGTCAGTATTTTGGAATATGAATGCTCTTGCTGTGCTCCGCTTTGACAGGGATGAAACTGAAACTGAGACTGAGAAAGGACCAAGGGGTTCTGGTGGATACCAACTTGAAACATGAGTTAGCAGTGTGACATTAGCACTAAAAAGGTTAACAGAATCCTGGGCTGTGTTAGGCAACGTATCACCAGCAGGTCTGGAGAGGTGATCCTTCTGTTCTACTGAGCACTGGTGAGTTCTCACCTAGAGTACTGTGTCCATGTTTATGCTCCCCAGTGTAAGAGAAACATGCTGGAAAGGGTTCAGTGAAGATGATTAAAAGGCTTGAACATCTATTCTAGGAGAAGAGGTTGAGAGAGAAGGGACAGTTTAGCCTGGAGGAGAGAAGGCTCGGGAGGAGATCCTCATCAGTGTACACAAATACCTGAAGGGACAGTATGAAGAAGACAGAGCCAAGCTCTTTTCAATGATTCTTAGTGGCAGGATGAGAGGTAATGGGCGCAAACAGGAAAAGAAGGTTTCCTCTGAACATCAGAAAGCACTTCTGCACTGTGTGGGTGACAGAACACTGGAATAGGTTGTCCAGAAGGGCTGTGGAGTCTCATCCCTGGAGATGAGAAGCCACCTGGACATTGGCCTGTGTACCCTGCCATGTATGTCCCTGCAATGAGCAGTGCTGGAGCAGATAGACCCAGAGGTCCCTTCTCACTTCAGCCACTATGTACTTCTGTGATCTCTGTGACAAAAGATTTCTTTAAACTATTACTGGAGTTGTAGAAGACTTAAATTAGCATTAATATGAAAATATATTTTAAAAAGAGAGAAAATGGTGCATGTAACTTTTAAGTACTCTTTGTAAGATCTAGCTTTACAGAAGCATCTCTTCTATGAACTTCAGATGCAAATGCTGGAAGCAGTATGGCCACAGTGTTAAACCACAAAATACTACCACGAATACATATAAAAAGGTAAAGCTATTGGAAAGCCAAGAGTACCAATTCTGGATTTACTCCTGGTATAGCTATGAACAGTTTCATGCTGAATGCTAGGGCTTTGCATGCTTATTTTTAGTAAATGCATTGGTGTAAAATGTGAGATAGTACTTTTTTTTTTTAAGTCAGCACAGAAACAACAGGGCTATGCTTCCACGTGATGTACAAAAATCATTAGATGACACAGTCAAAAACACCCAGCCCACAGAGAGGATACATGATCAATTACCAAGTTATTCATGTTGCCCTTTACGTAAACTTCTTCCTCCATTTAATGGAATTAAACATGTCTCCAAAATGCTAGTTTAGTTCAGCTTTACATATGCCAAGTCAGGATCTTAGACAATCAAGATTTTGCTTGGATAAAAGAACTAAAACAAATACAAGTATTGATCAGAATAATGGAGTGCCTCATATATATATTTTTTTTCTAATGAATTGCAGTAGTTGCAGCTGTGGAGTTTAAGAAAATTATGGCAGAAGGGTTCAAGAAATCTCAAGCACAGTATCTACAAGCATTCTAGTAATATCTGTAAGCAGTGAAAGTAGTAGAGCAGTCAACTCTGTGAACTCCTACTGACTGGATCCCTCTGCCTCTCCACCTTCTGAAATTTCAACATGATTTAACTTCTCTGGATTTAACACTACAAAGTAAAATGTTAAGTGTCTGAGAGTACAGAAATATAGTCTCAGGTAAGCTAAAAGTTATTACTTGTCTGCTCCCTGAAACAGTTCCCTTTTACCCATGAAAATCAAGTATGTATAAACTGTATTTCCTATACAAGCCATCTGTTTCTTTATACGTGGTTGAATGTAGCAGAAATATTTACCAGCTATTATCCGCTATGCCTCAGATGTTAAGATTATTATCATACTGATAACATCCTATGCCATTAATAATTGCGTTGATGTAAATTATTTGTGAACTAAGTCAGAACTTGCTGGATTTTTTTATTAATGTTTTCTCTGTCACACCATGTTAGAAGGCATTAACTCTCTGACTTTTCTGCATGGCTCAGGTCAGGCTGGGAAGAGATGGGGTAGTGTGAAAGGAAAATCAAATGGGCTGCAGGCAATCAGGGAGGGGGAAGCAGGCTGGGGTGCAAGGTGTATTGACTGTGACACTGCATTCCATGAACATACGAGCAAAAATAAAGTATGTCTTGCAAATGGGTGGAGTGTTTTCTTTCTAAGAAGGAATTGTGACTTTTATGTCTGGATGTGATATGGGAGCAGAGCAACAAAGTTCAATGACTCTATATTATAAAATTATGTCAGTGAAAGTATTAGTAGTAATATATTTACACTGGAAAACCTACATGCGTCATATTGGGGGCAAACTCTTTGTGCAGGGAGTGCTACAACTAATAACTCCTTTGTGAACCAAATGTTCATCATCTTACTTCAGTCACATGGATTCTCTCTAAAGCATTCTCTTAAACTGTGTCAGGCTTCCTTGGGATTTTTAAGTCTATGAATTCAACTTTCAGTTTGATGATAAGTATTAGAAATCTTAACTTGAATTTAATGATACTTTTTCATCTATTAATGGCTATTTGAGTTCCTCTAGGAGCTCTTTTCCATATTTTCAAAGCTCATATCTCTTCTGCTAGCCTTCATGTCACACAAAATGTTTTCTCTGCTCATTTACAGACTTCCATGCAAAAAACAGCCTCTGGAAATGGTTGGTGCAGCATACAGTAGTCTACAGATGTGATACAAAAAGATACCATTAAACTTTTGCAGCCCTGCTATTTGCATCTGCTCTTTGCAGAAACAGCCTCATGCTTTTCAAACAGAAAATTTAAATGACTGCAATTCTACCAGACTTTTCCTATTCACCTATTTGGTTACCCTAACGGCACTTACTGGCAGGCTTGTTGTTCCAATGTGTGATACTAGGAGAAATATCATGTGGGAGTAGGCACAGAAAAGTAATAGGTAGGGGAAGGAGATGCATAAAGAAAATGTAATTTAAAGCCCCTCGTTTATAGAGAGAAAAAGGTCTACGTTTATAGAGAGAAAAAGGTCTATACTCATGTTTGGAGAAAGCAGGAAGGATCTGGAGGATTCTGAGCCCGTTGCAGGGCAAGAGGAACTTATGGCTGTATGGGAGCTGTGTGTAGCACAGACTTACCCTCATGGTAGAAAGGTGCAGAAGACAAGTTTGCGTGAGCTCTGCTTGCTGATCCTATTGCATGCTGTCTCATTCCAAGGATGGTTTGTGCCTAATAGCTGCAGGAGAGCTCTTACTGTTCAATTTATTTCACTATCTGTGAATCTGGAAATGATTATAGGAGAACTGATGGAGAAAGAAAATGCAGCTCCAGACACAAGACCCTAGGTGTATTTTGTTAGAATGTCCACGTGATGTTAATAAAAGATTGGATTACTTCTTACAGTGTGTTTATATCGTATTGCTTGTGTACCCCTGAGGACCAGGAAGAAACTGAGGTTATTTTTCTTTTGATATTTCCTTTCTTCTGAACGCTACAGATGAAATATTCTAGTGTGCATGCAGCACTAGATCTAGTATCATGCAGCAGTCCTCAGCCACCTAGTTATAAATCCTACTCAAGCAATTTAGATGTAGGGATTAGGAAGGGAACTCATCTCCAAGATTAGATTGTTTCTGTCATTTTAGGATTAGCTTAGAGTTCTCTGTACTTAACAAATTCCCTGTTAGATCAATACGCTTGAATACTGTTGATATTCTAGGCCATTTCTCCTTAGTTTGTCCTTCTTAGGAGTTTGATTTTTGTATCTTATGATGTTTCTCACCTTTCTGATATGCCAGCAGGAAACAACATGGCCCATGGTAGGTTAGGCCAGTTTGCATACAAGTTTTACAGACTCTGGAATTTTTCTCTATCACCTAACTCTCTTTCCATAGGATTTTTGAGAGCCAATTTTGGCAACAGTGTTCACCTCATTCAATTAATATATTTGCAGAACTATCAAAAAAAAAAAAAAAAAAAAAAGTTGTAACAATTACCTTAAAAAATCCTTGCTTAGTAAGAGCAACGTATCCTTAATGTATCCATCCTCCAGCAATGAGCAAAAGCACATTTCTCTAAGTATACTAAGTAAAGAAGTGACTCTCTTTAAACCTGTGTTCATCACAGTCGTAAGAATCTTCTAAATGTTATTTGAATTCTTATGGAATGGGCTTGTTATTCACAGGCAAGCTGTACTGGAAAGAAAGTGAATTGCTTCAGGAGAAATTAAAGAGCAGAAGAAAGTAAAATAAATACATAAATAAAAATAGGGCTAATTTTCCTATTTCATAAGCAAAATAAAATTTTCTTCAGAAATCTCTAATTTCCTATATATCTTAATATACAATTAATAATACAAATAATTATATACGCAAAGATACAGAATATAATCAAAGGTATAGAATTACTTTAACAGAGATATTCTGCTTAAGTTCTCATGTTGTATTCATGATATAATAGTAACTGGACTCTTTTTTTTTCCTCAGCCATTTCTCTGTATTAGAGGAAAGCATTCTTTGCATATGGAAAAGATGTTAGGGAAGTATTTATTGATATTTCATTCCTGTGAGCACCAGACTCAAACTGGTCCCATTGGTTTCTCTTTCAATCAAGAAAAACAGTCAATGTCATCCAGACACCCTAGAGACTGAGTGTTATGGTATCCTGAAAATAAGGAACAAGACTTGACTATGGGCCAGTTTACTGTGCAGGGATCAGCCAAGAAATTCAGCCTGCAACCTCCATAATTACTGGAGGTCTTTACAGTAGCTTCTGTTTCCTAAGTTGTAGGTTTCGTGTTGTAATTCAAACAGGACATGGAGAAAGCAAGAATAATTAAGAAAAACTTGTCAAAACCTTTTAGATGACAGAAAATAACTGCATACAATACTAGCATAATTAAAAAATATCATATAGCCATAAAATACAGGTTGATTTTGCCAGTTATAGGTGAGGCTTCAAGTCTGATTTTGTGACTACAAGTTCTTTATAGTGTTTATCTTAGACTATCTGTTCTTCACACATGATCAGCTATGCAGACATGAGGTCATTTAATCAGAAGATTCTGCACTAATCAGAATTGACATATAAGCATAGAGAAGTGTTAAAATTTGCTACATAAGATAGTGATGCTCAAAACTTCATAATTCCAAAAGCTTAGATAAGACTTTTCAAGTACAGATTACTGTAAGCTCCTAAGAGTAAATGGATAGAACTACTCTGAATTAATTTAATGAGAAAAAATAGTGTTGTGAAATGAAAGGATTTTTCACTTATCTTTTTTTAAGCCCATCTGAACTGATAAAAGTTAAAACCTTGACTGAAATTATCAGTGTTTTCCAATTTCTACCTTTTTTTTTTTTCCTTATAGTAGATGCCTCACAAAAGATACACCTTCAGTGCAGAGAAGAGGAAGCATGAAGGGAAACGGCAAACTTACTTCTGAAACTTGCTCCAATTTATGGCACTTCACAGGTTACAACTTTAGTTTGGAAGTGAGCATGTTGGAACATAAAACTTTAATAGTGGAAGTTCTCCTTGGCCTCAGCAACGGTAAAGGGAGCAAGTTTTTATATTTCTTCATATTTCTCATACAGTTTTGTAATTAGCATTTTTCCCACTTTTGTAAGTTTGACCACAGAAGACAAAGATCGGAGAAAAAAGGAATAGAGCTAAAGCTGTTCAGACTTCTAAGCACTTGGCCAAAATGCACTTTAAACTCTATGATAATAAGTACTACAGTTGATCCTTTGGGACCACCTTACAAAACTACATAAAACTCCAGAATGACCTGGTTCTTACACAGAGAAAAATTAGGATTGCATTCCTTAGAAAATCCTGGGGATGTGATACACACCTCACATACTGTGTATATGTTAACATAATATGAGTTGATGACAGGAATGTTTAGAACAAAAACAGTCTGAAACAATCCCTACAGTTAAAGGATGAAGAACCTTTACAAAGTGAAGGTGTGATTAGAGAATACATACCTGACCTGCTTTCTTATTTAGCCATTGGACAGAAATACAGATAGAATAGTTTACTTGTGAGAGACTTTTGAAGATCATCTAGTCCAACTGTCTGATCATTTCAGGGGTAACCAAAAGTTAAAGCACATTATTGAGGGCATTATCCAATGGCCTCTTGAACACTGACAAGCATGGGACATCAACAACCTCTCTAGAAAGCATGTTGCAGTATATGATCACCCTCACAGTAAATTAATTTTTCCTAATGACCAGTCTTATTGCAGCTTTGCACCATTCCTACACATCCTGCCATTGGTGAACTGGGAGAAGAGACTGCCACCTCTTCTCGTGCTTCCACTCCACAGGGAGCTGCAGAGAACCTCTCAGTCTCCTCCACTTTATACTGGACAACCCAAGCGTTCTCAGTCTCTCCTCATGGAAAATGCCTTCCAGCCCTGTCTTCAGCTTTGTTGCCTCCTCTGGACGTTTTCAAGGACCATAGCAACCTTTATATATTGAACAGTACAGAACTGCACACAATATTCAAGGTGAGGCCATACCAACATTAAATATAGAGAAAGAGTCACCACTTCTGACCAGCTGGCTATTCTGTGTTTAATGTATCCCGAAATGCAGCTTGCTCTCTTGGCTGCCAGGGACAGGTGGTAAGTCTACTGTCACTAGCACTCCCAAGTACCTTTCAGTTGAACTATTTTAAAGTTTTGAATTAAGACATAATTATACCTAACATGGTTCACTAATAAAGACATCGTTGATGCAAATTTACGGAGCATTTAAGGTCCTCAATGTCTTCTCTATTAGTTTCTCCATTTGGTGGCTGGACATTTCATAGTATTACTGAGTTACTTTGTTTTTTGCTTTGTGCTAGGTGTTAGGTGTTACGAAGTTAGAGGAGATTCTTTTAACCTGATATACTCTGCTCTACTTTCACTCACTTTTCTGTATCTAAATGAGACTAAGTTAGCACAACTCACATATAGCAATAAAAGAAACAGATCTTGCTTTGCTTCACCTTCAATGATTTTTTGCCTCTTTATGCTTTTAAAATGTCAGCCAGTGCTGCAGGACTACACTGGCTGAAAATACTGAAGTAAGCAGGAGTTTCATCTAAACAAATGAATATAGATATTTTTTCCCCATTTTATTTCTAAGATTGTTCAGATTTACGGGGTGAAATTTAAAGATGACTGTAAATTTATGCATGTGATTGATGGGATTCCAACAATTTCTTATTCTGCAGTTTAGATTTAAGTTATCTTTGTTTCTTATTGCTTTACTGACATCTCCTTCTCAACATATCTCTCCATATTGTGGGAATTGTTTCATCAATTTATTTTTGGATTTTGTATCCTGCACAATTGCTTTTATAATTTTGCTATTGGTAAGTTGTAAGACATATGCATTCTAGTAACATAGATGATAAAATGTTAGAAATAATAATTAAAGCTCAACCCTAAGAGGATTTGAGTTCAATATGAACAGCTACTGTATACCATAGAATCATAAAATGGCCTGGGTTGAAAAGGACCACGATCATCATCTAGTTTCAACCCCCCTGCTATATGCAGGGTCATCAACCACCAGACAAGGCTGCCCAGAGCCACATCCAGCCTGGTCTTGAATGCATCCAGGGATGGATGCATTCTCATATCATCTATCAGATTAAATTGCCTTTGCTTAAATTCCCTAGGAATTTTTGAAAAAAATACTTTACATATAATACTTAATCCCTTTTTGCTTTGAAGAAGATAAAATTAGCCTGTAATATAATCACCATGACGATATGAACTTGAATAAAATTAACTCTTACATTTGAATTCTATATCTCTGAAACATAAAGCTCATAACTCCTTCACAGTTTCACCATTTTTTTCTTTTTTGATCAGTTGCAGAATTGAACATGAGTGATGATTATCATATATTTTTCTTACTTCAGAAAACACATAACAAGAATATAGTTTATTATAGCTTTGAAATTCAAACAAACTTCCTTCTGTAGTTTAAATCAACATACATATTTAGCTAGGACTGAAAGCATGGGAGAATTCCTAACTTGAAGCATATAAAATGTCTCTGACACTTTCTGATTTAAACTTCCTAATGAATCTAGGAAGAGTGGAAATGTAAATTGTAAAATTGTTTCCCTGTACCTAAATTCAATATTTGTGTAAAACACACATAATTTTCATTCTAGAAGACAATAAAGAGTGCACAAAAAAGTAACTGGCAGGAAAATGTAAAGACTATGAGGATTAGACATATATCCCATTATAATAAATGCATGGAGCATGACTCTTTCTTGTCCTTAAGGGCAGCATTGTAAATAGTATTCATAGTGAAAATATCTACTGATTGTATAATCTCTAATATTTTCACACACAACCAGGTGTTGGCAACAGTCACATAAGTCTTGCTCTTCTTAATCACATACTCAGACTCTACGAAATCTTGGTAAATCTTGAACAGGTTTAAAAAGAAGGGCTTAAGTTACATCAAGGGTCAATTCTTGCTATTAAAAGCTTCTCCCTTTTTTCTTTTTTAACAAGGTCAGTCCCATATATATAGTTTTCCTTTTTCCTCTCCCCACCCATTACTGATGTAGAGACTTGAGGAATACTGACAGTATGCAGTAGTGGTTTTTCTTATATGACCAAATTAAATGATAATTATATTTTTACTTTTTTGTTTATTATCTTGCATTACTTGTAGATATCATGCAGCTTCAGGCAAACAATAAAAAGTCATGTTCTTCTAAGATGATGGTTAAATTCTCTGATGTGTATTCTTTGTGTCTCTGTAAGATGTGTAGAGTTCATAGATAGAATTTTCTTTCAGAAAGCAAACAATGGAACAAAACCTGATAGTAAAAGGGATACATTAGATAATATATGACCTATGAGTCAATGTGGTTTATGTTAAAATTGGGTCATGTTACAAGTATTTATTCCATAAGTACACCTGTATGGAAATTTATAACTGTAAGAGTCTTACGGCCAAGTGAATGTTGAGAGCTTGTAATGAGTTCATGAACATAGACCTTGTCCTTACCAACGAGTAGGAGCTGGTGAGTAACATGAAGCTCAAGGGCAGCCTTGGCTGCAGTGACCACAGAATGGTGGAGTTTAAGATCCTTAGGGCATCAAAGAGGATGCACAGCAAGCTTGCTACTCTGGACTTCAGGAGAGCAGACTTCGACCTCTTCAGGGAACTGTTTAGCAGAGTGACATAGGAGAAAGTCCTGGAGGGAAAAGGTGCCCAAGAAAGGAAGTCAGTAATCAAGGACCATTTTCTCCAAGCTCAGAAGCAGGGCATCCTGAGAAAGAGGAAGGCAGGCAAGAATGCCAGGAAGCCTCTGTGGATCAACAAGGAACTCCTAGACTTACTTAGGTTCACAAACAGAGTCTATAGAGAGTGAAAGCAGGAATGGGTTACCTGGAAGGACTAAAAAAATGTTGTCCAAGCAGCCAGGCATCAGGTAAAGCTAAAAGCCAGACATAATTAAATCTAGCCAGAGAAGTACAGGGGAACAAGAAGAAATTCTACAGATCTATCAGTGGTTAAAGGCAGGTCACAGAAGATGTGGGAGGGATATGGAGAAAGCAAAGGTGCTCAATGACTTCTTTGCCTTAGTCTTGACTGGCAAGGACTCTAGCCACACCACCCAGGCTGCAGAAAGCAAAGTTAAGAACAGGGAGAAGGAAGTTCTGCCTGCTGTAAGTGAGGATCAGACTTGAGACCGTCCAAAGAACCTGAAGGTGCACAAATCCATAGGACCTGGCAAGAGCCATCTATGGTTCTGAGGAAACCAGCAGATGAAGCTGCCAAACAGCTTATTTGAGAGGTAATGGCAGTCTGGTGAAGTTCCCTCTGACTGGAAAAGGGGAAACGTAACCCCGTTTTCAAGAAAGGGAAGAAAAGAAGAACCAGGGAACTACAAGCTAGTCGTTCTAACTTCTGTACCTGGCAAGATTATGGAGCATATCCTCCTGAAAGCCCCCCTAAGGCACATGGAAAATAATGATGAGGTGATTGGTGATAATAAACATGGCCTCACCAAGGGCAAATCATACCTGAAAAACTTGATGGCCTTTCATGATGGAGTTACAGCATCAGAAGATAAAGGAAGAGCAACTGACGTGATCTACATGGACATGTATAAAGAATTTGACGTTGTCCTACATGACATCCTGGTTGCTATATTAGAGAAAAATGGATTTGATGGATGGACCACTTGCTGGAAAAGGGATTGGTTGGATGGTTGCACTCGGAGAGTTGTGGCTCATTGTCCAAATGGAGACAGGTGATGAGTGGTGCTCCTCACGGATCAGTGCTGTGACTGGTATTATTTCACAGCTTTGCAGGCAACATGGACAGTGAGATTGAATGCACCCTCAGCAAGCTTGCAGACAACACTAAGTTGAGTGGTGCACTCAACATGCTAGAGGAAAAGGATGCCATCCAGAGAAGCCTGGACAGGCTTGAGAGGTAGACCTATGCCAAACTCATGAAGTTCAACAAGGCCAAGTGCAAAATCTAGTGCTGTGATAGGGGCAATCCCAAGCACAGTTTCAGGCTAGGTGGAGAATGGTTTGAGAATAGCCATGAGGAGAAGGATTTGGGAGTGTTGATTGATGGAAGATTCAACGTGAACCAGCAATGTGTGCTTGCAGCCCAGATGATGAACCATATCCTGGGTTTTAAACCAGAAGAGGGTAGATTTAGACTAGATAACAGCAAGAAAGTCTTTACTGTGAGGATGATGAGACACTGGAACAGGTTGCCAGAGAGACTTTGGAGGCCCCCTCCTTGGAAACATTCAGAGCCCAGCTGGATGGGGGCTTTGAGCAACCTGGTCTAGTGGGAGATGTCCCTGCCCATAGCAGGAGTTTAGAACGATATGATCTTAAAGGTCCCTTCCAACCCAAACCATTTTTTGATTAATTTTCTATGATTCATTTTTCTCTGCTAAAATAAGGATTATGAAAATCCAGTAAAGAGACATGACCATATATTTTAGTTAAATATCTGATTGCAACTCTATACATTCCATTTGAAATTTTGTACATCATGTATTTATATCAACTGAAAAGGGTCTTACAAATGTGAATTGATGTTTTTTTTCTTTTTTGCAATTTTGCAGCCCCAAAGTGTGGGGTGTGGTTGACACACCCAGGGAATGGGATGTCATCCAGAGAGACCTAGACAGGCTTGAGCAGTGGGCCCAGGGGAAGTTGATGAGGTTCAACAAATCCAAGTGGAAAGTCTTCCACCTGGCTCAAGGCAATCTCCACTATCATTACAAGCTGGAGGGTGAAAGGATTAAGCACAGCCCTGTCAAAATGGACTTGGGGGTACTGCTGGATGGCAAGCTGGACATGGCCAGCGGTGTGCCCTCACAGTCCAGAAAGCCAACCATATCCTGGGCAGCATTCAAAGGAGCGTGGCCAGCAGGGTGAGAGAGGTGATCCTTAAGATATTTGTAAACACTAATAAGATCCCTACAAAGACAGGCTAAGGGATCTGGTCTTGTTCAGCCTGGAGAAGAGAAGGCTGCACATTACAGCCTTCCAGTATTTAAAAGGGGCTTATAAACAGAAAGGGAATCAACTTTTTACTTTGGTAGATAGCAGCAGAACAAGGGGAAATGGTTTTAAGCTCAAGGAGGGAAGGTTTAAGTTAGATGTCAGGGGGAAGTTCTTCAGAGACTGTGGTGAAGTGCCGGAACAGACTGTTCAGAGAGGTTGCGGGTGCCCCATCCCTGGATGTGTTCAAGATCAGGTGGGATGGAGCCCTGGGCTGTGGCAAGGGAGTTGGAACTTGATGATTCTTAGGGTCCCTTCCAACCCAAGCTGAAGAGCAAAATCAGGTCCCTGCAGTATAGAAAGAAGGGCTTCATAGCAAGAAAAGAGAAAGCAGCTTCACAAAGTAGACATAAGGGGCAAATAGAGATAGTTTATGTAGAGAGTATTAGAAAACAAGGGATTCCAAGCACTTTCACAGGCGCTAGGTCCAGAATAACAAGGAGAATGAAGGCCATAAAGATAAGGACTGGAGAACAGCTCGAAAACATTTGGCAGGGAGGTGATTAGATGTGTTTGAGTGCATTGAGGTTACTGAGAGTGCATTGAGGTTACTGAACTTATGGCTGGGGAAAACAAGGTTGAATCCTTATGGGTTAAGATCAGGGGAAGAGCCGACAAGGCAGACATCCTGGTGGGCGTCTGTTATAGACCGCCAAACCAGGATGAAGAGACAGATGAGTTGTTCTATGAGCAACTGGCGGAAGCTGCGCGATCCCCAGCCCTTGTCCTCATGGGGGACTTCAACTTTCCTGACATATGCTGAGAATACAATTTAGCACAGAAGAAGCAGTCTAGGAGGTTTCTGGAATGTATGGAGGACAACTTCTTGATGCAGCTGGTAAGAGAACCTATGAGAGGAGCTGCCCCATTAGACCTGCTGTTCACAAACAGAGAAGGTCTGGTGGGAGATGTAGAGGCTGGGGGCTGTCTTGGGCAGAATGACCATGACATGGTAGAGTTCTCGATTCTTGGTGGAGGCAGGAGGGGGAACAGCAAAACTGCTACCTTGGACTTCCGGAGGGCAGACTTTGAATTGTTCAGGAGACTAGTAGGGAGAGTCCCCTGGGGTTCAGTATTAGAAAGTAAAGGGGTACAAGATGGCTGGTTGCTCTTTAAGAAGGAAGTCTTAAAGGCGCAGGAGCAGGCTGTCCCCCTAAGCCGCAAAATGAGCTGGTGCGGAAGAAGACCGGCGTGGATGAATAGGGAACTATTCTTGAGACTCCAGGAGAAAAGGAGAATCTACCTCCTCTGGAAGAAGGGATGGGCAACCCAGAAAGAATACAAAGAAGTTGTTAAGATGTGCAGGGAGAAAATCAGAAAGGCTAAAGCCCAGCTTGAACTCAACCTGGCTGCTGGGGTAAAAGGGAACAAGAAACTCTTTTACAAGTATATCAACAGCAAGAGGAGGACCAGGGAGAATCTCCATTCTCTACTGGATGAGGCTGGCAATGTAACCACTGAGGATAAGGAAAAGGCAGATGTTCTGAATGCCTTCTTTACATCTGTCTTTAAAAGACAGACCGGTTATCCTCAGGTTTCTCTACTCCCTGACCTGGCAGCCTTGGCTGGGGAGCAGACTAAACCCCCCACGATTCAGGAGGTAACAGTCAGAGACCTGCTACTCCAACTGGACTGCCACAAGTCCATGGGACCGGATGAGATTCACCCAAGAGTGCTGAGGGAACTGGCGGAGGTGATAGCCGAGCCGCTTTCCATCATCTATCAGTGCTCCTTGTTGACAGGTGAGGTCCCAGAAGACTGGAGGCTTGCCAATGTGACTCCCATCTACAAGAAGGGCTGCAGGGAGGATCCGGGGAACTACAGGCCTGTTAGCCTGACCTCGGTGCCGGGGAAGATTATGGAGCAGACTGTCTTGAGGGAGATCACGCAGCACATGCAGGTCAACCGGGGGATCAGGCCTAGCCAGCATGGGTTCACGAAGGGCAGGTCCTGCTTGACCAACCTGATCTCCTTCTATGATCCAGTGACCCATCTGGCGGATGAGGGAAAGGCTGTTGATGTGGTCTACCTAGACTTCAGCAAAGCCTTTGACACTGTCTCGCACAGTACTCTCCTCCAGAAGCTGGCAGATCGTGGCTTGGACAGATACATTCTTCGCTGGGTAAGGAACTGGCTGGAGGGCCGGGCCCAGAGAGTGGTAGTGAATGGAGTTAAATCCAGCTGGCGACCGGTCACGAGTGGTGTTCCCCAGGGGTCGGTGCTGGGGCCTGTCCTCTTTAATATCTTTATTGATGACCTGGATGAGGGCATTGAGTGCACCTTCACTAAGTTTGCAGATGACACCAAGCTAGCTGGAAGTGTTGATCTGCCTGAGGGTAGCGAGGCCTTACAGAGGGATCTGGATAGGTTGGATAGCTGGGCTGAAGCCAATGGGATGGGATTCAACAAGACCAAATGCCGGGTCCTGCACTTTGGCCGCAATAACCCCAGGCAACGCTACAGGCTTGGGGCAGAGTGGCTGGAAGACTGTGTAGAGGAAATGGACCTGGGGGTGTTGATTGACGCTAGACTGAACATGAGCCAGCAGTGTGCCCAGGTGGCCAAAAAGGCCAATGGCATCCTGGCTTGTATCAGAAATAGTGTGGCCAGCAGGAACAGGGAAGTAATTATTCCCCTGTACTCAGTACTGGTGAGGCCACACCTCGAGTACTGTGTCCAGTTTTGGGCCCCTCACTGTAAGAAAGACATCGATGCCCTCGAGCATGTCCAGAGGAGGGCAACAAAGCTGGTGAGGGTTCTGGAGCACAGGCCTTATGAAGAGCAGCTGAAGGAGCTGGGGTTGTTCAGTCTAGAGAAGAGGAGGCTCAGGGGAGACCTTATTGCTATCTATAACTACCTGAAGGGAGGTTGTAGTGAGCTGGGGGTCAGCCTCTTCTCCCGGGTGACTAGTGATAGAACGAGAGGGAATGGCTTCAAGCTGCGTCAGGGAAGGTTCAGGCTGGACGTTAGGAAATACTACTTCTCTGAAAGGGTGGTCAGGCACTGGAATGGGCTGCCCAGAGAGGTAGTGGAGTCACCGAGCCTGGTAGTGTTTAAAGAGAGTTTGGATGTTGTGCTGAGGGACATGGTTTAGCAAGAACCATTGATGAAGGGCGGATGGTTGGACTGGATGATCCTGTGGGTCTTTTCCAACCTTAGTGATTCTATGATTCTATGATTCTAAGTGCTAGCTGAAACCAGTTCGGGGGATGCCCCCCCCTTCAGGGTCAGAAGTTTGCAGCGAGGAAGACTATGAGCCTTCGTGAGGAAGACTACGAGCCTTCATCATCACGACCTACTACACACTGCGCAAGGGGGGAAGGGACTGTATGCTAATGGACTCTCAAGAATGTAGTGAATATGTATCCGAATTCCTGATTATGTATTAGTTTGACCTATATCTATAGCATGATTTCTTCGGACAGGTGTGCAAGTTAGGTGGAATGATCCCCCTTGCACCAGGGTGTACGCGTGTGACCAATAAACACATACCTGCTCTATATCCTTACTGGCTATAGAGTCTGATTTCCGCACGTCAAAGCCATTCTATGATTCTATGATCCTGCCCATCTACTCTGTGCTTGTGAGACATCACCTGAGGTACTGTCTTCAGATGTGGAGTCCTCAGTACAGGAGAAACATTGACCTGTTGAAGCATGTCCAGAGGAGGGCTGTGGGTGGATGGCTGACCCAGGGATGTCATGTTTATCTCCCCCTGGGTCACTGCGAGCAAAACAGCTGCTATGGATCACTGTCTCACACAGAACAACGATGGGAGTAGGTGAAAGAAACGTGGAGCTTCAATAGAGACTGCTGTGCCAGGTGCTGTGAGGCAAGCCGCAAGCCACTGCAAGTTATGAGAAGCGTGCCTTGTTGTACTTAGCATGTTATTTGTACTGCTCTATATAAACGGCTGTGTGCAGTTATTAAATGGCTTGGCTACTAGAAACCAGATCGGTGTGTGGCCTCGTCCCTCACTGCATCTTGGCTGAATATTACTTTCCAGGGAATCTCGGACAAGTTGTTTGACAACAGAGGGCCACAAAAATGATCTGAGGGATGGAATGCCTCCCCTGTGAGGACAAGCTGAAAGAGCTGGAGCTGTTCAGCCTGGAGAAGAGAAGGCTACAGGGAGACCTGAGAGTAGCCTTTCAGTATCTAAAGACGGGTTATAAGAAAGAAGGGGACAGGCAGTCTAGCAGAATATGTGGTGACAGGACAAGGGGAAATGGCTTCAAAAGAGGGAAAATTTAGGTTGAGTATAAAGAAAAAGCCACTGTAAAAACAGTGTGGGTGGTGAGGCACTGGAACGTGTTGCCCAGAGATGCTGTGGAGTCCCATTCTTGGGGGCATTCAAGGCCAGGCTGGACCAGGCTCTGAGCACCTGATTGAGCTGTGGATATCCCTGTTAATTGCACAGCAGTTGGATTAGGTAACCTCTAAAAATCTCTTCCACTTCTAAGGTTTCTATGATTTTATTTTCAAATTCCTTTATCAAAACGGAAAGCATGGCTGCATTTTCTTCACTGTTCAGAGCTCTGTATTTAGCTAATGTATCAAAACACATACAATTATTTGCCTTCACTTGAGTCAGCACTGCACAGCACTGCCTTCCCCATGCTCTGGTTTCAGTCAACATGATGTTAATATTGCACTGACAATTTGGCTGCTGCTGAGCAATCAGTGCATGCCTGGGGCTGCTCCACAGGGAAAAGCAGCCTTTAAATTGCAGTGAGGAGGTGGGCTGCATTGTGAGCTGTGGTGGGCCTCATGTGGCCTGTGGGTCAGGCATGCTTGCCCTAAGCCATTGCTCACTGATACAGCTGAGTGCAGTTAGCTTTTTGTTTGTTTGTTTGTTTGTAGTCTTTCTGGGGGTAATTAATCAATCCAATGGCTAATGAGAAGAAAAATGAGGTGCCTGCAAACTTTCATATTGCCTATATGGTGCTTGTTATTTATATTTTACTAAATACAGGTCATTATGTGTTTGTTTCTCAGCTGTTTGACATTTTCATATTAAGCTCTTGCAACTGATTATTAATAATGAATACAACTTTTCTCGCACCTTTGTTACTTTTGTTCCTTATAACCTGAATCAATGTGATGCTTTTACTCATATTAGCAGTCCCTGAAGTCTGAGTCATTTCTAAATATTAGTACAGAAGAAACCGCATTTGAGCAGACAGTAGGTTTTGTTATTTGGGGAACAGAATGAGTGTACTCCTAACGTACTGATTAATGGATTTTTTTTTTCTGCAACTTTACAGATATAATTTGTAGAGATATAATTTCATCTATGAATTAATTAGAATTTAATTCCATGACCACGTATTACTGTCAGGAAGCTGGTATAAGTTTTTTTCTCAGCTAATAACACAAACTCCAGTCCCTTGCCAGCTCCCACTTCATGTTCTATGTGCATTTACACTGCATTCTCCTTAATGTTCTTTCTTGACCATATACTGCACCTGCCATACCCAAGGCCTCTACCGTCTCACCATATATTGAACCTTGCTGCAAAAAAATGTCCTTTGTCCTGGAGAAAATTCCAAAATTTCAAAATATACTGTTGCTCTTCAAGGAAGAGAGATCAAAAATGTTGAATTTGTGGGAAGGATTTCTAGAAAACGGAATTAATCCATATTTTAATGCATTATATGCATCAAAACCAACTTTATTAACACTAAAGATCTTGACATTTTTGTCAACACAAAGTTCTGTTGCATATATTTTGTATGTAGTTATTGTATAATTTTTTATAAAGGTAGAAAACAAGATCCAGCTGGTGGTATGAAAATTAGGTAAGAAATACAGCTTTTTGGTCTGTTTGGAAGAAAGGTGTTAAATTAAAAATGCCCTAGCAATTAAGCAAAAATTTATTTAGTTAGAAAGATTTCTGTGCAGGGCCTGCCAGTGCTTCACACATACATCTCATGTTTCTGTAATGGTTGTCCATTGCATGTGATAGAACATTCCATAGCCTAATGATGTTTCTTTGCTGCATGTAAGAGACTCTAACATCGGAATTACAATATCATTTGCTATGCATTTCATAGCTACTTCTCTATTAGGTGTAGAAACACTGACATGCCACTTAAGCCCAGTTAACTGTAAGAGTACAGCAGAGCTGGTGGCCTTTGCTATGTGTAAGTGCAGGCAGCTGAGAGCTTGCTATTTCAGCACGTGTATTAAAGAAAGAAAAAAATCTATATTGTATCATTCGGTTTCCTTCCTTCTAACTGACCGTTCATCAGCAATGTATTCCATAAAGTACTTCTTTTCTAGCACATCTACAGGTTGGTGATGCAGAATTCTTGTGTATGTGAAAAATAAATTTACTCTTTCATGTGTATGCAAGCCCATTTTCATTACATTCCAAATTGATGATATGTTTCCCAGAAAAAAAATGGTAAACTAAACTTAGATTGTCCTACGAACAGGATATCCATTCCTGTTAGTATCAGCTGAAAATAAGATGATGGAAAAACTTCAATAATAATAATAATAAAATATACTGAAAAAAATGGTTAGTAAACTTATCAGTCCATGCTTTATTTGGGAGCTTAAGGAATAGCTCTTTGACATAGAATACCTTGGAAGCTAACACTAAACAGAAATATATATTAATTGCAGAAGGAATCTATTTAACAAGCATGACCTAATGATTTGTTTTCTCTTCTTCCTTATACTTCTTTCAACATCTTGAACTAGTTTTTTAATGGTAGCCTGAGTTTCAAGAGAAAATAACACTGCCGTATAATCAGCTTTCAGATTTCAGTAATGCACTAAAGCTATGTACGAAGAGAGTTCTCTAATAGTACATCTAGGGAATGTGTTAGCAGTCAGAAAAGTGAAGTTATTTTTACAAAAGTAAGATAAGCTGGAGAGTATACCAGCAATAAATAAATAAATAGATTAAAATTATAATAGGTAAAAGAGCTAATTAAAATTTCAGTAGAAGATGATTACTTCTACAACACTCCAGTATTGTAGTGACATGCATTGCTGATTTCTAGAAGTAAAAATGCTATCAAATGAAAATTAAGGTCAGTGATAAAAAAAAGTTCTAGTCTGGGTGCTTGTAGATGATGTCTTAGACATAATCAAAGATGAAAATATTTTGTTTCTTAATTTTTGAAGTAATAGTTAAACTGAAAGCATAATGGGATTAAATACCTGAAATACCCATTTAAGGTGTTAGTTACTTCACTGTTATTTTGAGTTAGAAAACTAATCAAAATATCTGTGTTTTCACAAATTTTGTTTTTATTGCTAAACTTGTGTATATACATCTATTTTTATTAACCTTTATGAATTCCCAATCAGTTGGAAATTGTACAGTAAACATGGGTCAACGCTTGATCCATTTAAGAGTTTAATTATTTTTCAGAGTATCTGCCTTTAGTAATCGTAAAAAAATCTGCTTAAATTCCACAGCTATTTACTTAACATGTATATGTTTATTTGTTGCATTGGATAATATGTATTGCATGTACAATACAGATACATTCAAAGACCATCATGATATTCGTCCCACCCACTAACACTGTCTTCTGGTTCTACCAGCAAAACAGAAGAAATAAACGTTTCTTTTTCATTAAAGAATCCAAGAAATAGTATTTCAAAGTTATTTGATTTTTCACTGCAAATTGTTGAAGGTGATAAAATAAGTACTGATGTCCACTCATGCTTTGGGATAGGATCGTCTAGTTGAATTAATCACATTGTTGTGATTATTCCTCGTATGTGAGTGCTTTCCTCAGTGACCCAAGAGAATAAAATGAGCCATTGGGTCATCTTTCTAAGTAAACAAATCCACTCTGTTACAGTTGTTTAATGTCTAGATAAAATGACTTCATGACTAAGTCTATCTCTTTCTGTTCACATTTATGCTTTTTAGACTGTATAATATACTTTTATTATGTATTCTAACTAGAATTTATTTTCACTAGTGATGAGGAAATGTTTTCATTTAGGCAGCAACAGAAAGACTTCAAAAAAATCACGCTATGTCTCAAAGGGAACTCTTTTTCTTACTTCACAGAAGATCTCAGTCTGTGACTGACTGCATCATATGACTACAGGCCATTTCCGGTCAAACTATGGGTCAAACTTTAACTGCCTGAAAATATAAGCTGCAAAAACCTCTACTGTTTGGATAAATATAGAGTATTTCTCTTTCACACTACAACCCATTAATATAGATTTAGAGGCAGCCATAGGAAAGAGTATTTTCAGCTATCGTTTCCCTTATACACTGTATCTGTCCTAAGAAGCAAAGTGCTCCAAATGCTGGTATTTTGGATGGTAGTTTTTTCAGCCTTTGTTAAAAATCATGGAATCATAGAATCACTAAGGTTGGAAAAGACCATCGTGGCAAACCATCCACCTACTGCCAATATTGCCAACTAAGCCATGTCCCTATGTCCTACATCTAAACGTTCCTAAAAACTTTCCTTAAACACCTCTAGGGGTGGTTACTCCACTGCTTCCCTTGGCAAACTGTTCCAATGCCTCGTCACACTTTCTGAAAAGAAATTATTCCTAATAGTCAATTTGAACCTCCACTGGCACAACCTGAGGCTATTTCTTCTTGTCCTAGTTTCCTGGGAAAACAGGATAACACTGACCTTGTCTCAACCTCCCCTGAGCCTCCTTCAAACTAAATGATCTCAGTTCCCCCAAGCTCTCTTAGTAAGACTTGTGTTCCAGACCACTCACCAACTTGTTGCTCTTCAATGGACACACTCAAGGTCCTTGATTTCTTGTAGTGAGAGGTACACTGAACACAGTACTCAAGGTGAAACCTTATCAGAGCTGGGTACAAAGGGGTGACCATCTCCCTGCTCCTTATAGATACAATATTTCTGATGCAAAGCCAGAAAATAGTTGGCCTTCTTGCCCACCTGTGCACACTGCTGGCTCATGTTCAGTCAAATGTTGACCAACACCCCCAGATCATTTTTCTCCATGAAGCTTTCCAGCAACTCTACCCCCAGCCTGTAGCACAGCACAAATATCCCACTAGTTTCATGTTCTTGTCCCTCTCTTTCTTTTTTTTTAATGTTTTAAGAAAAATATTTAAAATGTTTTGTTACTTGTATGTGAACGATATTGTACATTTTGCAAGTGATACTCCAAAATAATGACTCCTGTTTTATTATGTTGTCCCATAATATCAGAGGTGGATATTGGTGGTATGGCAGTAAAAGTTAAGCCTTCCCACCAATGTTCCATTATATTTTATTGCTCTGTGGCAGATGGCAGCAGAAGGGCAGCCTGACAAATTGGTGTCTGACGTGGAAGTGTGTGTGACGGAAAGCTGTGTCACTGAATTCCTCCATGTGAAAAAAATTGCACCCATTGACATTTATCCACCTTTTCTTAATCGTTATTTAGACCAAACAGTGTATGTGAGTACAGTAAGGTGGTGGGTGATGTGTTTCAGCAGTAGTGACAGTTGGTCAGATTGTTCTGAATGAGGCATGCAGGCTCTTGATCATTGCTGGTGAAAATACATAGCTAATGGTGGTGACTATGTTGAAAAAATAGTGTTTTGTAGCTGAGAATTTGTTCTATGAATTTGTGATGCTGTGCTCTATCTGTTGTTGTTTTCATGGAAATAAGTAGGAGGCATCACTTTTGGAATGACCTATGTATATGTGGACCAAGACAATTTCTATTCCTGAAATGCAGCCCAGGCAAGGCAAGAGGTTGGATACCCATGGTCTAGGGTTTTTCAGCACTGGATGTTTAGAGATGTACTTGTGCAATCTGTGTCGCTGTTTGTACCTACATAAACTTACCTGAATAATAAAAGTTGCCACATCTATCATAAAGACAAATACCCACATTTTAAATGCAAAGATGAGCATGCTGTTTCATAGACAAAATTTCTGAAGTCACATTATCCGTTCGTGCTTTGACTAGGTAGACACTTGCCTTAATATGCGTGAGGAATCAACTAAATTATAATTGAGTAATATTGTTTCTATGCAGTATTAAGCAGAAGAAAAATAGCCAACTTACGATCTCCTTGACAACGCACAGGACCCACAGATATCTTTGCTTCAGACCCAGGCCGATCAATGTCTCCAACCACTACTTGACTCACTGGTAGGTGCTCTTTGTATGACAGCATCCCAGCATCTTTTCTCCTGAATCACAAGAAAGCAATGGTGAATGACATGATTTGCTTCATCATTATTATCATCCAGTGAACAAATGAAATAATTACATCAGTACAAGTTTATCCTGTAAAAATTCATCTAGAAAGTCATCAGTTTGATGAAAATATGAAGAAAAGCATAAATTTGCTAGAAAATTGATGGAGGGACAGCAGAAATACAATAAGATTAGTGGGTTTTTTTTTTTTTCTTTTCTAATTTTTTATTATGACGATTCCTGGACTTAGCTGGAATTCTCTGGGTTTTTCTGCTTTCTGACCTGACCAGCTCTGTTTAACAATTTTCTGTGGATTTGTTTGCACATGTCTTGTGAGTAGGAATGAAAGTAAGACTTCCTTGGATGTCCTGTTAGCTTTAGATGTTGCCAGTTACTATCATAATGATATGACCTCCACATACTAAAGAAAGAGTGCTTCTTTTACATTGTATATTTTTAATAGTAAACTAAAAGAGAGCTATTAAAGCCTAATTATCTGAAAAGGCTTGTCATGTTAGTTCTGTTATTTCCAACACTAAAGGTGTAAATCCAAAAAACATAAATCTAAAAATTATGGGTATGCAGCCACTCCACAAGCACTATTTCAGTTAGTAAGATATCTAAAATTCAATTCAGTCATGTGCAGAAATTCCTCATTCCAACTGCTGTGAATAACTCAGTGTCTTTTTTACATATAGACCAAATCACTATACACTCATATAACATTCATTATTTACCATTTCAGGGTATGGATCCTGCTGGTATTTTAAGGACCATTTCCTCCAAATATAAAATGAAACAAACCAAATTTAATTAGATATTTCATCTCTCAGTTCTCTTCGTTTTTGTATGAACATATTGAAAAACAAAAGCATATACGTAGTAAGTGTAGTGCTTTTTCTTAATAAAACTACACAATCTAACACAAAAGAAAGTAGGAGGAACCATAACAAATTCATCTGATTTCTTTTTTCTACTTTGTATCTAGCTATACCTTGCCATGTTATTGAGTACATTAAGTAACTAGCTTTTTGATCTGATGTTCCTTTGCTTAACTATAACATAGGATGAAGGATGAATTCGGAATCTGGAAAAAATACTAAAGTGCACAGTGTGAACAGAACTGGTAAACCTTTCAGGAACCTGGAATTCTTTCTTATCTCTAACTTAAATAACTTCATGATCTGACTTGTTAGGTTACTAGTAACTGAGAAGTAGAGCAGGCATTTCATGATCTGCAGTAATGTTCAGTATTTTCCAGGAACGTCCAGTCACTTCTGTCCTTCTGAACTGATAGAAAGTATGATTCTCTCATTTTTTAAAAACAAAATACAATTAAAAAAATTGAGAAAATAATTATCACATTTTGAGTAACAGATCATTAGAACAGGCATCTCTTCTCTATGATGAAGAGTATAATTAATTAATAGATCTTTTCAAACACTTGATTGTCTGTTTTCTTTAACTGTATATTCTTCCTCTTCAGATCACTTGCCTTTCTTCCTTGGCCCTTTGCATTGGAGAGATCATTAACTGTCTGTGGTTGAAGGATGCTACCAAGGTCTGTTAAAAAGGAAGGAAAACAGAGTGGAATAGAATAGCTCTCACAGATTCTTGTGTAGATTATGATAGACTGCTGCTTACTGTTGTTTTTTTTTTTTCTTTTCCCTCTAGGTTTCAATACCCTTTACAAAAGTTTCATTATTATCAATTTGGAGACAAGAGATGTAAGAAGAGGGAGATAAAATGGTTTCCCTCATAAGAAATAAAAGATTGAATAACAAAGAATGCAGTCCTGATCTTCTATCTCTGCTAACAGCAGAGACATAGGACCCACTCCATTCTGATGGAGGATATGTGTAGGTCATCACTTTATTCTTCGTGATATTTTCCTCTCAGATTGGCTTTCTCTGCTGCTTGCTACACTTTCAGAGAATGCTTAAAAATGAGTGCAACTGTATGAAACAAAGGATTCTTCAAAGAGCAGTAAAAAGAAAACTATTGGCACTCCTCTTCCTTCTTTCTCACAGATCTAGTATCTCTGCTGCAAAAAAGGATTTCAAAAGGTAGTCCTTTAATTGTCACCATTAGCGCTTTCCTCTTTTCAAGGAAATTAAAAGTCATCTTCTTCTCTACTGATCATGTTTATTCTCATCATTGTAGAAAATGCAGTCTCTCGTGCAAAAGAACTGTCATCGAGTGGTACAAGACTAAAGGCTGGGAGAAGTGACATGTCTCTTCTCCAACAGATCCTGTGTAGTTTGATTGCTCTTAAAAAACAAACAAACAACAAAAAAAAACAAACAACAAAACAATAAGGGGGGGATGATAGCTTTTGCAGATCGTGAGGACATAGAAATCAGTGCCGACAAAGACATAGGAGTTATAAACTAAAGACTGACTATACCGCTAGACTTTGTATTACATATTTAAAAATAATCACATCTGGAACACTCAATTCCAAAAAGCGATAATACTTCTGCCAGTATCTAAAGATTTTGCACATTAAGAGGGTGAAGGGAGTTCCTGAAGTTTTTCCTCACCGAAGGAAATCCCCTTAAAGTAAAAATTGAAACCAGAGTGTTTCATGTTCCTATTAATAGCCAAGAAGCAGATAAATGAATCTGATCAAATCCTTTAATTATTACTGGGAGTTATTTATGAAGTCTCAGCATAATTTTCTATTTCTAATTTCTGTTCCTGTATAAAACAGTCTGCAAAGTCCTTCAGAGTGCCTGTGAATGAAGGCAGCAGATATTAGTGTAAGATTTATCATTCTTTTGATTATGAACACCTTCTTACTCTTTATAAGCATTACGTAGTATGTAAAAAGGAAACCTATGTTTCAGCAAACAAACAAACAAACAAACAAACAAACAAAAAACAACTACACTTAAAGTAACAGTAATATTCTATATTAGATTAGTTTACTTATTTAGTAATTTTATACAGACTTCTGATAACAGTGTCATTAACTTTCTCCTGTTTTGTTAGACATTTCAGTTATTAGTGTAGTCCTATACAGAAAAACACAAAGACAATGTTACAAAAGGTACAAAAGTACTCAGTTACGAAGAAAGGTTTATATGATCTGAAGAACTGGAACTGTTTGAATATGAAAAAAGCCCAACACATTTTGAATAGGAAGTGGGTTGAAAGTTAAACATATTGCTTAATTATACTTAATTATTACTAATAATTTGAAGAATATAATCTCCCTTGTATTCCCAGTTAAAAGGTGCATGGTTGTCCAACTCTCACAGGCATCCATACTGTAATTCCTGAAATTCTATAACATACTTAGGCTGCTCTGAAAGTGATGCCTCCTATTTATTTCCATGGAAACCACAACAGTTACAAAGAGCACAATATCACTATTTGATAGAGCAAGTACCTTACTACAGCAACCTGAAAGGAGGTCGTGGTGAGGTAGAGGCTGGCCTCTTCTCCTGTGTGACTAGCAATAGGACTAGAGGGAATGGGCTCAAGTTGCACCAAGGGAGATTCAGGTTGGACATTAGGAAATACTTCCCCATGAGTGTTGTCAGGAGCTGGAACAGACTGCCCAGGGAGGTGGAGGAGATATATGGATCTGAATGCTGGACTATTTGGTGGATAAAGAGTTGGTTGGACAGCCACAGACAGAGGATTGTGGTCAACAGCTCTATGTTCAGCAGGAGGCTGGTCATGAATTATGTTTCCCAGGAGTCTGTCTTGGGACTGACTCTCTTTAACATCTTTATCAGCAATATAGAAGAAAAGATCAAGTGTACCTTCAGCAAGTTTGCTGATATTACCAAGCTGAGTAGTGCAGCTGACAATAAAAAGAAGGTACACTAGCCCAAGGGAGCTAGACAGGTTTCAGAAGTGGGCCCACAAAAACCTAATGAGGTTCAAAGTCAAGTCTAATGTGTCATACTTGAGGCAATCCCAGATATATGTACAGACTAGGAGAAGAACTTCTTGAATGTAACTCTAGGGAGGAATTAGATGCTCTGGACAAAAAGCTGGACATGAGCCAGTAGTGTGTGCTTGCAGTCTGAAAGGTCAATGGTATTCTGGGCTACATCAAAAGAGGGGTGGACAGAGGGCAAGACAGGTGATTTTTTCCCTTCTATACTACCCTGGTGTGGCCCCATCTGGAGTACACTTTACGGGGCTGGAGCTCCCTACACAAGAAAGATACAGAGATAATGGAGTGGGTCTATGAAGATGATCAGATGACTGGAGCACCTTGTCTATGAAAGTGTTGAGGGAGTCATGCTTGTTTAACCTGGGGAGAGCAGGCTCCAGGAACAGGCCTCACTGTGGCCTCCCAATACTTGGAGAGAGCTTAAAACAAAAGGGAGGCTGACGTTTTACATGGGCATATAGCAATAGAACAAGAGCAAATAGTTATAAACTAAAATACTTAGGTTAGATTTTTTGAAGAATTTCTTCACAAAGAAGGGGATAAGGCACTAGAACATACTGCCCTCAGAAGATGTGGATGCCTCATCCCTGGAGGCGTTCAAGACCTGGTTGGATGGGACCCTGGATAGCTTGATCTAGCAGGTGTCAACACTGCCCACAGCAGGATGATTGGAAATAGGTGATCCAACCAAAGCTGTTCTATTATTTATAGTCATTTCCTTCCCTGAAGATGAAAATATTTTTTTAAATGAAATAGAAGACTATAATATTTAGTACCTCCATTAAATTTTCTTTTCATTTCCTTTGAAGATTGTAATTATTATTTATTCTACCATCCTTACAAATAGATTGTAAGTATAAAATAAGTACCGATCTCAGAATGCCAAAAACAAGAACAAAAAAAACCCTCACAAAAAACAACAACAACAACAAAAACCCCCAAACCACCCATAATATATTTTAAGAAGTGCTCTTTTTAAAAAAAATTCTCTTCACAGGAGAGTTTACAAAGATGCCTCAGGTTAACAAGAGGCAAGACTTTTAGCTTTCTCTCCTTTTTCATAGGATATCCCAAGTTGGAAGGGACACATAGAGGATCATTGTGTTCAGCTCCTGGCTTTACATAGGACTACACACAAAAATCAGATCATTTATCTGAGAATGTTGTCTAGACAAGTCTTGGACTCTGGTAATCTTGGTGCCATGTCCCTGGGGAGGCTGTTCCAGTGTTTGATCTCTTCCTCAGTGAAGAATATCCTGATACCCAACCTGAATCTCCTCTGTTGAAGTTCTGTGCCATTTCCTCAGGTTCTATCACTGATTACCAGAGACAGAAGATCAGCATCCACCCCTCTGATCACCATCATGAGGCCATGATGAGGTCTTTGCTCAGTCTCCTCTTCTGCTGAACAAACCAAGGGACTTCAGCCATTCTTCAGATGGTTTCCCTCGAGACGCTTCACCATGTTCACAGCCCTGCATTGAACTCTCTCTAGTAGAAAGATGTCCTCCTTATATTTTGCACCCAAAACCGCATACAGTACTCAAGGTGATGCTGCACCGGAGTGGTGTAGAATGGAACAATCACTTCCTTTATCAGCTAGCTATGCTGCACTTAATGCACCCCAGGATACAGTTGGCCTTCCTGACTATCTGGGCATACTATTGATTCACATTCAACTTCTTGTCTAAGATCCCCATGAAATCAAGAACAACAACAACAAAAAGAAAAATAATCAGATTTTGCCTACATTTTTCTTACTTATCTATTTCATCATGTTTTATGCAGAACAAGAGTGAAACTGCTGAATTTACCAGCAAAGTGCCTCTTGTTCATACCACATAGTAGCAGAAAGTGGACCAACTCATAATCCACCAGAAAACTATGGAATTTATCTAAGAAGCAAAGCCACATTCCAGAAAGGAGCATTTCAAGATGCCATTCTTTTTCTCATTTAGTGATGTTTCTATTGTTGTTTTTGTCTATTGTTTCATTACATAAGGATGTTATGGTCCTTGAAAGTATCCAGAGGAGGCAAACAAAGTAGTGAGCCCCAACTTTGGCTGTCCAGTCAAGAGGAGACTGAAGGCTGACATTATTGCTCTCTGTAGCTCCCTGAGGAGAAGAAGCAGAGGGAAGGGCCAGGATTTGCTACAGGGCACCAAAGGCAGGATGGGAACAGCACAAATCTGTACCAGAAGAGTGTCAGAACAAGAACTGGGAAACATTACTGTACCATGAGGGACTGTCTACTGGAGCAGGCTTCCTAGCACAGTAGTTAATGTCATATCCTTTTCAATGAGTGTTCAAGAGACATTTGGACAACACTATCACTAATATGCTTTAACTTTTTTGTTAGCCCTAGAGAGATGAGGCATTTGGACTTAATGACCTCTGAAGGTCCCCACCAACTGAACTATTCTCTTCAAAAACATTACTGAAGGACATGGTTTAGTGGGAAATACTGGTGATAGGTGGACAGTTGGAATGGATGGTCTTAGAGGTCTTTTCCAAACCTGGTGATTCTATTCTAGTCTACTACATCTTCTCCTAGCAAGAAATGCATCAATAAACAAACTTATTTTGAGTACTTGCAATAATTCCTTCTCTTACAATACAGAATATTTTACGCCTATAATTTTTATGAGGACTTGATAACAAATCTTAAGACTTCTGCATCACTTTTCAACTAAATGAAGCCCACAGATTTCAAGAAGTATGCTGCACATAAGCCAGCAACAGTACTCCATTTCATGTAAATTGGCAGAAAACAATCAGAAGATCCTAGTAATATGAAGACTAATGCCTGTAAAGTCTGCAGCTGGATACTCTGATACCTTGCTTGAATAACTGGGTTATATTGGAGTTTGAAAATTAATTCATACCCTCTTCTATAAATGCAAAGGAAATTAAAGTCTGAATCACCTGTACAGGTGTGTACTTATCAATGTATTGTAAAGCAGTGTAGTTTCTAGTAGTTTGATGACAAGATAGAATAAGTGATTCTACAAAATATTGTTAAAAACAGCTGACTAAGTCAGACATAGCTGATTTAAACCTAAATTCACAGTATTTTAGAAGGCCTCTGTTGTACTTAGGGAAGCTCTATATTAGAAGAACAAGAGAGATATAAACAAATATATACATGTATGCATATAAGTATACATACAAAGAGGTAACAGTCTCAAGTTGGATCATGGGAAAATTGCTATTACATGTAAGGGTGGTCAAATACTGGTACAGGTTGTCCAAAGAGATTCTGGAATTTCCCTTCTTGGAGGTTCTCAGAACTCAAGTAGATACAGACCTCAACCAACCAGTCTGGTTAGATCTGCACTGAATAGCAAGATTGGATTAGGGTCCCTGGGTGCTACTGAATTACTCTTTGTTCCAATGAAGGTAGGCACCTACGCATAGGTATAGTGCAAAACCTAACAATTCTCAGTGACCCCAAATCGATCTGTCTTTAGCATTTAATAAACTTAAGTTTCAGTTCTTCAGCTCAGTCTCTTCAATGATCTTTCACTTCTTTGCCTGAATTAACGAATCCCAGTAATTATCCCTGTTCTGAACACCATTTAGCTATTCTCCAATTTTCAGAACAGTAGCTGAAGATATCCTTTTGGTCTGATCTGCTTCATAATCATTACATATGGTAATCTAATAGTTAAAGTCATATTAATAAAATAAGCTAATAAGTGAGATTTGAGCTGCCTGTTCACGTTTTGCCATAATCTGCTGTCTTGATTCAGAGGATTTACATTATTAGATATTTATTTTGCTGGCTTTTTCTTCCCTCCCCCAGCCCGCCAGTTCATAAAGGAATACATAATTTCTCTGCTTTTCATGACAGCAATAAAATTTTTCTTGTTCTGGGTTACTTATTAAATAAGATGGCACCAGGAGACAATCATGGTTTTAAGAGCATTATTTGAAGTGCGCTGTGCCAAATAGAAAGACAAAATTTAATTCTTGGGTCTTCTAAGATTTTAAGATTTCTGATACTGTTTTCTTCTGGAAAAATAGATAAATGCCTTAAATTTGACACAAGATACTTAAATTCATGCTGTTTTGCAAGATGTTTTAATTCTACAGTTAAACTACAGACCACTAAATGTTATTACCATATTTTATGTCATACTTAGCAAATATTTTTTAAACGTGAGATAACATATTTATTGACAGCATTTTTAATATTCTTGCTTCATAGGATTAATAACTGCAAATGCACTTATGCTCTTCCCATGACAGCACAAAATTATTGAACCACAGAGATATTTTTTAAAATACTTGATGTATCTTTTCTTCATAGATATGTTTATACATAATGAGTGAAGTTCACACTGATTGGAAAAGGGGAAACAGAGGGATAGAACACCTCCCCTACAAGGACAGGCTGAGAGAGCTGGGACTCTTCAGGCTGCAGAAGAGAAGGCTCAGAGGAGACCCTATAGCAGCCTTCCAGTACCTGAAGGGGGCCTACAGGAAAGCCAGGGAAGGAATTTTACAGGGGTAGCTAGTGACAGGTCGAGGGGAAATGGTTTTGAACCAGAAGAGGGTGGATTTAGACTAGATATCAGGAAGAAATTCTTTACTGTGAGGGTGGTGAGACACTGGAACAGGCTGCCAGAGAGACTGTGGAGGCCCGCTCCTTGAAAACATTCAGAGCCCAGCTGGATGGGGCTTTGAGCAACCTGGTCTAGAAGTGTCCCTGCCTACAGTAGCGGGGTTGGAACTAGGTGATCTCCAAGGTCCCCTCCAACCCATTCTATTACAAATACATACTGAAGCTGTGCAGGGAGAAAATTAGAATGGCCAAAGCAGAGCTGGAACTGACCATGGCCATTAAGATGAAAGTCAACAATAAATATTTCTATAAATATATCAACAGTAAGAGGAAGGCTAGGGAGAATCTCCATCCATTGTTGGGCAAAGAAGGGAACACGATGACCAAGGATTAGGGTAACGCTGAGGTACTTAATGCCTTCTTTGCCTCTGTTGTTAATAGTAAGATGAGTTGCCCCCTGGGCACACAGACCCTTGCACTGGTAGATAGGGATGGGGAACAGAATAGGCCCTGTATAATCCATGATGAGATTATTTTGGACCTACTCCAAAAGCTGGATGCTCACAAGTCCATGGGACCTGATGGACTGCATCCGTTCTTTTTTCCTGAGAAGTTTTGCCTCTTCTGGGTGCAAGAGTTATTTCCTCTACTGGTAATTGTGTAGAGCTTATGTGAGACTACTAGATTGTTTTAAATATATATCAAAGACTAAGCAAATGTTATAATTGGAAAGAGATTAACACAGTACAAAGGTGATACAGGAGTAGAACAACACAAGGACAGGGTAGTATTTAAAGGGAAAAGTAAAGGTTTGCATTTGTCTCCAAATACCTAGACTCGCAGGAAAAACTCTGCAAGAGAAGAATCTTCAACCAGAAGTTTACTCCCAAATAGAGTCAGCCCTCAAATGGGGTCTAAGAGAGGTGGAGTCAGGCTCAACCCCTTCTGGTCACACAGGTGAATTGCCTTCACCTGTGCTCCCAGGGCTGACCAGGTCCTTTACCCAGGTGCTCAGTCAGTGGTTCAGGCCGTGACTCAACAGCTACCATACACTCCCACTCTTCACAGCATGAACTAACAATTGAGCTGGTTGGAAGGTGAACCTTCCCTAATATAAAGATCCAATGCACTGTGACACCTGTACAATTGCCCATAGTGACGCAGGTTGACATACTGTATCATGATTGATGATTGATTCGCAGTTGAAGGTTCTTTTGTGGGCCAGTGCTCAATGGTGTTACTGGAGGCATGCAGTTGTTTGGTGCAGGTCCATCTTATGTTCCATCAATCCCACACAGGCCATCACCAGGTGTTGTGTTTGGTCTCACAGCGACACTGGAATGCTCGGATGACATTTTGCTCTTTCTGGTGATCCTGGATACTCAAAAACTCATGGAGAGTAGTACAAATGTTTCAGGGGTACAAGAAGGGGAAGGTCTGCCCTCCAGGACAAGATACAGGCTATATTCCTGTGCTGGGTCAACACTTCGGCTTGTACTGGGCCATGCCCTGGCCACTTGTACCACACCCATTGGCCAGATATCTGTGCTGCATAACTATATCAGGCACCAAAGGGGAGAGGGGTCCTGATCTGCCATAGGGACATGATAGGGTCCCCTTAGCAATGAAGACTGGAGTGTCGACCACAACGTTAGTAGGCCATGTACCAATTACTGGAGGAACTATGTATGGGAACTGTTGAATCATGGCCTGAACCTCTGATTGATCACCTGAGGCAAGCACCAAGTCAGCCGTGGGAGCACAGGTGAAGGCAATTCACCTGTGTGACGGGAAGGGGTGGAGCCTGGCTCCACCTCTTCTAGACCCCATATAAAGGCTGACTGCCACTAAGGAAGGATCTCTTTCTGGAGATTGCTTTCTTTGGAGTTTTTCTGTGAGCTTAGGACATGGGTAAGCATTTTCATTTATTTATTTATTGTGATAATTCTTCTTGTTGTACAATCTGTAAATACCAGCCTAGCCTTATCACTTTGCTAATTGTGTATTTGTTGGATGTAGATTTGGCAAGGCTGGCTGAATATACTAAAAACTATATTTATAATTGTTTTTTTCCTTTGGATTACCTTTAAATGGGTTGGGGGGGAGTGGAGCATAATCTCTCTAGACAAAACAATCCCCAGATAGATCCCAGGATTTCTGGGATCAACTTATTATAAACTGGGTACCATAACTGAAAAATGGGTCCCCCATTCTGCATGGTGGATTATTTTTGTGGATTAAGCAATGATATATGTTATGAAAGGATTGCAACTAGCTGCTTCTACAGTAGTATGGCTACTGCTAAATGCTTTAAATCAGGCTGAAATGAGAGCTAATACCTTAGAAAATGAAAACCAGTTATTGTGAGACCACATAGAAAAATTAGGGCAAGAACTTGGTGGGGATAGGGGAAAAAAACAGCCCTGAATTTTCTGATAGGGCAAGTCTGTAACATTTCAGTAAATAATAACCAGGTTCCTGAATCAGTGGGCCTCGTTGATCCATAAAATACAACTTCTAAATCGGAGAAGTTGTGCTAGCTTGGCTGTTGAGATTATGGGATTCAGGGGGCAGAAAGTGTTATGGTCAATGGACCATAAATCTCTAAATTGGCAACTATAACTGTGCACCCTGCCCTTAGGCAGAGGCTATACACTGGCATTCAATATACCAATGAAAACTACTCCTTAGTAGATTGGTTGATGGTGGCATGCTGTGTGGTCTGGCCTAATAAATCAGATATACCACTACACACAGGGTTATGGCCCTCCATGGAGGACCTTCAAAATTAGATTCTCAAACTGGATATGAGAGAGGTAATATATGAAGACAAATTTGAAAGCCCAGGTATGGTAAGATTTTTCAGCAGGTATGAGAGACCTGATCCTGCAGTAGGCCCCTTCCAGTCTGTATGGGATCCCAGTTTCTATACTAAATCCCCTAGTAGCCTCAGAGTCTGTGGTCTAACAGGCTGCCCAGCTAGTAGCTGATCTGGGGGAGACAGAGCACTTTTGTACCTGGCACAATATTTGAACACTGGAAGAAGCAGAGGTTCTTCCAGTAACTATAACTAGGAGACCGACCCTATGAACTTCTCAATTGGACCCGTATGGGTATCTTGAAAACAAATGTTTAATGACTTAATACTGGCTGGGGTCCAATTCATGAAAATTGATCACCAGCCCAATCATGTCTTCCTTCAGCTAAGGAAACAGTTGAAGTACAATCAAAAATTTCACAACTACCCCAGAAAACCTAGGGTAAGAATTACTGACTGATTACCAATGACAACATAGACTTTAGAAGATGTTATAATATTCAATGAGGCCTGGCCCCATTGAATTATATGGCAGGTGGAATCACCATTCAATATTGTTTTCTTCTGTCCAGTGTTTTATCATTGCACCAATAAATTGAGTCCATTGGTCACTCTCAATGACTTGAGGTGTCCCGTAGGCAGACATCAGTTTAGTAAGTGCCTTGATGATATATGCCTGCTTTGCTCTTGGTACTGAATAGGCCTGCATTAGCCCACTTGTGGTGTCAATGCAGGTCAGGGCATATCTTGCCCCCTCAGACTGAGGGAGGGGCCCAGTGTAATCAACCTGCCATTGCTGGAGAGGACTGTGTCCTCTAGCAAGATGGGTTGCTGTTTTGGGCAGTGATCTCGGTCTCATCTTATGGCATGCGTCGCAGTCTCAGCATGCCTGGGCAATATCAGATAGTTGTATGGGCAGCCCAAGTGCTTCAGCAGCTGCCCACATTGTCTTTTGTCCTCCATTCAGTAGCTTCTGATGTAAACGACAGGCGATGTTCTCAGATGGTGAATTCTCAATCCATAAAAATCAGGCCAATGTGTTGGCTTTGTCATTTCCTGGTGACTGTAGGTGTTAGTGACCAGAAACGTGGTAACACATCCCGTGTTTAACTGCTTTCCATATGTCTAACCACATACCTCTGTCTCAGATTGGTCAGGTGTGGATAGTTCATTCCTTAGTGGCCCACTGTGCAATCCAAAGAGTGAGTCCCCAGTACACAGCCCAACTACCTGTGCAGATGTTCTGGATACTGTCACTGGGTTCCTTGGTTATCCACACAGCTCGCAGTTCTACCCATTGGCTGTTCTGACCATCCCCCTCGTCAAACCAGACTGTCTTGGTGGAGGGATGGTATGCTATTGCTCTCCACTTGCTCGGGTTGCCCTTGCTGGATCTATCCATCTACCAGTCATCTTCAGGAATGGGATATTTCCCTTTCTGAATGGGACTCTTCCCTGGTGGAGCATCCAGTGTTTCTTTTGGTGCATCACTGCAATACATCACTGGGCCTAGGATCTTTTGAAGCTCTTCTTTCTGTGGTAATGAAGACAGACTACTCCTCTGGCTGAAATAGGCCACCCATCGTGCCACTGTTTGTGCTTGAGCCACCCCCATCTTAGGAAGGTGGGCCAGATTTTTCACCCACCCCTGAATCAGCAGGGTGGTCTTAACTGGGATCTCAGCTGTTCGGGTTATTGGCTCTACCACCTGCAATGCAGGGTAGACAACCAATAACTGTTTTATAGTAATGTTTATAGTATGATTTAACAATCATACTATATCTTTCTTCTGCTCTGTGCCAGACCTGAGACCAGAATCCAATGGGAGTCCGAACAGAACTCAGGTGTTGCCACAGGCCCCAGCCAAAGCCATCCTGAGCAACATGAATGTCCACTTCAGCTGGGAGGGTAGGGTCAAATAAACAAGCCCAGGCATTGTGTATAACTGCCAGTTTTACCTGTTGGAAAGCCTCGTGTTCTGTTCTCCCCCAGTCCTATAGCTGCCTCTTTTTCATGTGTCTGTATAGTTGCCTCAGCAGCTGCGCTAAATGACATATAAAGGAATGCCACTACCCCAGTATACTTAAAAACTCCTGCAGCTGCTTTGGTGTTGTAGGGACTGGAAATACCTGAACCCTATCTATTACATCACTGGGTAGTACTTTGGTCTTTCCTGACCAAACTAACCCCAGGAATTCCACGGACAGGCCCGGGCCTTGCACCTTCTGAGGATTTATAGCCCATCCTCTTTCTTGCAGATCAATAGTTAATGAATCTGCTGCCTGTCCTACTGCCTCCAGTGAGTCAGGCGTCAATAGGAGATCATCAGTATAGTGATACAGCTAACATTATTAGGGTTTTCCCCATTAGCCAGGTCACACACCACTAGATTATGGCAGTATGTTGGTGAATGCATGTACCCCTTTGGCAGGACCTGAAAGGTCCACTGCCTGCCTCCCCATGTAAACACAAACTGATCTTATGATTCTTCAGCAATTGGAATACTGAAGAATGCATTTGCCAAGTCTAGGACACAGTGATAGGTTTTTATCTCCCTACTCAATGCGTCCATTAAGGAGGCAATATTGGGTACAGCTGCACAAACAGGCAGCGTGACCTTATTTAACTCTGTATAATCTACCATCACTCTCCAAGTGCCATCTGACTTTCACAGTGGCCACATGGGGGAATTATATGAGCTATGTGTAGGTCTTATAATGCCAACTTTGTCTAATTCCTGCACTGTGCTTGATACTTCATTTTGCCCTCCTGGGAGTCTATACTGTCTCACATTAGTAATCCAGTGTGGTTCCAGCAGGCAAATAGGCTCATTCTTTGCCTGGCCTCTCAGTATCGTCTGTACTGCCTGGACACTAATACACCTCTGTCAGAGTCTGAACTCTCCCATAGTCATCTGCAGAGCCAGACCCCATGAAATGTCTATGCCCAAGATGCACTCTGGGTCTGGGGCAGTAGGCACTTAATGCTCCTGGGGTGGGAGACGCCTAACCCCCAGTTTCAACTGCATTTGGGTGACTGAAATGGTCTGTCCCCCAGAAGCACCAATGATTACTCTTTCTGCTTGAAATTTAGTCAAATCACTGTAGACAATTGGAGTTTCCGAGCCTGTGTCCACCAATGCCATAAACTCATTGTACATTTTTGGGGGACCAAAAAATTGTAAAAGTAAAAGATACTGCACAATATGCATGATGATTCCTGTTCCCTCATCCTCAGATATGCTGGTTTTGTATTCCCTGTGGAATGAAAAACAGTTGAACAGGACTGGATACATAGCACCAAGCTAGAAGATGAGGCAGGCTGTCAAACAGTCGATGTCCATATATGTACATTTTTTTGTATGTGTGTTTTCAGTTCTATAAATGCTAGGACTCATCTCCTCAGCTGTCTGGATGGTGCTGTGTGGCTTAAGCATTATGGGGAATGTTTTCTTAACATCAAAATGACTGCTAAACACCAAGTGGTCTCAGCTTGTTATAAATGAGGTCACTATCTCATGCAAAAAAAGGAATTATAAAGGAGAAAGAGAGAAAACAGCGGGGATAACTGCAAGTTTCGTGACTAATTTAAGCCTCAAACTACTAATGCCCTTAACCCGTATTATTACAGGATGTAAATCTGGCAGGCTCTTTTAGCTATGTATGTATATTGTCTGTACTTGTATTGAACATTTCTAAAGGAGAAAGAGTAATTTAAATCATTCTGTGTTTACCTGCATCCCACACCTCAGCTGCCAGCTGTGGGCTGTGAATTAGCAATGAAATGATGATTATCACTTTCATAACTCCAATGTAGCAGATACTGTCTACATGAAACCATTGGCTAAACACTTGCCGTGAAAGAGTTGATATGCACTTCATCTTCAACAAAACTAATTTTTAAGCAACTTACATTAGTGATTTATGGTTTGTTTATATTCATGATCGCATGAACAATGAGGAAAAGGACATCCCTTTTGTTTGTAGTCAACCTTATTAAATAAGTGCTGTTTTCAGGCCAGACTCCTGTGGTGGTATAGAGGTACAAGTAAAGGAGAATTTGAAAGATGTTACTTTGCTTAGCACATCTGTAGCATGGCTAAGTGCTGGAAGGAGCTCATCTCTCCACTTCCCTATTTCCATCTTCCAGAGTTTTGATCTGTTGTTATCAGAAGTATGTCATTGACAGTGAATGTACAGAGCAACTCCGAAAGGAAGCTCTAAAAACCTACAAAAAGCTGTCTGGATTTGCAGAGCACAAGAAAAACAATGTTATGAAGTGAGCTGTCAGCTAAGCTGCTCCATTTTCACCTGCCAAAGTCTTTTATTCCTTAAACATAACTTTTTTTAAGTTTGATATTTCAGCTTTTATAAAATGAACAGATTTAATCAGTGCTCGGAGATGCAACACAATTATGCAATGTTTTTTGTTTGATCATTTCAAAAATGGTCATCAGGCTGTGTGAAAATACAATTTTCAAAGTAGCAAACGTTCTACAAAATTTGCTCCTTTTAGAGGAGGCAATATTTATACGACGACAGGCAAAGCAGCAGGACATTATTAATCTCACTAGATAATTTCCTTTTTTTTCTGGTTTCATGTAATACAAAAGAGTGTTTTCAAATACAGACCTCTGTATTATAGCAAAAATGCCTAGTTTGCCAGGTACTGTTTATACATATGGCTATATTATATAAATATTCAATTTTTGTATAAAGTGAATCTGTCTGGATAAATAGTATTTTTGTAATATGTAGTGGATGTTTATAATCACAAACATTATTTATTGTGATTTCTACAGTCCTGCAATTTTTTTTAAGGGAAATTCATATTTGATCTCTTAAGTCTTTACATCTTTACATATTACTACTAATAAGAAATTAATTTCATGAAAATGTAATCAATTAGAGCCAGTGATAATTTCTTTTTTCTTTTTCTCTGCAGAGTATATAATCTAGCCACCCCTAATCATATATAATCTCTGTAAAACTCCATTTCTGAAACTCCAGTTGCTGCCTAAATGGCAATGTAATAGTTATTAAAAACAACCAAATGCACCTTGCCTTCATTTTGTAATTTTCTAAGCTCTCTCTGCATCAACAGTTTTGATATTGAGAGTACCTAAGGTTAAAGAACATGTTTTTTCTGTCTGAAGTATAACTGATTTCAAGTGGAATTAGTGTGTATTTAGCATTTGTGCATACCAATATATCTAGGAACTTTCAACATGATGTTGAATCCAGCTACATATGACCAGCGCAACATCAGGCATGCTGTTGTTGCCACAGTCACAGGCTGATATTTCATTGTCCACTCCTATTTCTGCCAATAGAACAAATAACGTTAGCCTGAGCTCTGCTTAGTTGTATTTTCTCACCCCCTGAAACTTTATTCTGAAAGATTCAATGTTGGGGGGGAAAAAAGTAGTAAAAGGAAGAGGTAATGTATCTTGCAGATTATTCTAGCAAACATCTCACAAAAATGAAAGAATTTTGCAGACTCTGGAGAAAGAAACTTTAATTTCCAAACTGTGACAGAGGATGAACAAAAAATGAGCCTGAAGTCAACTGATTTGCTCCTAAAGTCAAGATTGCTGATGATAAAGATGTCTTGAATTACTTCATCAACAATTACTTCATTAACAGTATCTCCTTAGTGAGTTAACAGTGCAATTTTATTTGATTTGTTCTCCATCTACCAATTGCCTGATTCATTGTCTGCTTAGGAGAACTGGTGTTCTCATGTTACCCTCACCTCTGGAGTTTCTGAAGTTACATTTACCCTCCCTGCTCCTTCCTTCTGTTTTCATTGCTCGTTTCTTCCATATGTCCAAACAACTGTTATCTTCAAGTTCTCCTTTAATTACTTTCAATCATCTTTTAGGGCCACTAAATATTTCTTGAAACACTATCATGCACACCAATAGTCAGTCAGCAAAGAAGTCTGTGCCCTAGTGAGAAATCTAAATTTTATCCTCATGACAAAGTTCTAAACGAAAACATTTTCCCAGTAAATACGCACATAAGATCACACCATGTCTTCTCACATAATGTCAAGGCTACAAAAGGAAAAATTAGCCTGTAGAATAGAAAACTTGGAAAATTGCGGTGTTACAACTGACTTTAGGATCAAAGGAATAGGAACCAAAATTATTTGTAGATTTTTACACTTACTGTTCAGTTGATACAGTTTGCCTATTTCTATGTTGCTGCTCATTGTTGTAATGAAACTCCATAAATAGAAACTCCATAAATAGTTATGTGTAAAGTAAAGATTTGGTTTAACAAATACCCATGGAATTTATTGTTGCTAGTAACAGCAACCTCAGAAGTATTTATTCTCGTATTTGAATGATGGTCACACTCTTAAATAAATTATCTTTGTAGGCAAGTAAAACTAATATTTTAAATTTTATTTGATTCACTTTTCTCTGGATTAATCTCATACTGGGCACAAATAGTAGATAAAGTTCACTTTAGTGGGATTGTTCTAGGTTAAGTTCTTCCCACCTGTAGTTTCCCTGCTGGCCCTCTATCCGTAAAACTTTACCATGGAAAACTTACTTAATATTAACATTGAAACAACAATATGAGTCTCACCTAATATTTTAGTTGCAGAGTACAAATATGCATAAACTTGAATTCCTTGACAACATCTACTATCTGTCCTATTTGCCTATTTACTCTCTTTCATCAAGGACTAATAATCAACATATAAGGTATACTCTAAATATCAAAACCACTTGCAGAATTCTGTCTTTTCTTAATTCAGAGGGAGAGAGAGAGTGTAAAGCTGATTGTGAATTTTTAAAAACATTAATACAATCTTGTCCAGAATCCAGATATAGCAAGACTAAGTTGTAAGTTAGCAACCTGAGAAATACTGCATCGTAATTGAGTACAAAATGAACATAACCAGTCCTGCACTTATCAAAAATAACTCGCACATCAAATTAAAAAAAAAAATCAAATCAGGCACTAAGTTTAGATAAAGTTTAAGTTTAGATAAAACAAATATTGCAGATTGCTTACAGATTTTTTTTGTTTGTCCTCTGTGTCTATCACAATGTTACAGGCCTTGACTGGTCACTGTTTTTTTTTTTCTGGATGACTGCAGCATCATTCAGTACAGGATGAGTACAATACTCCTTCAGTAAAAGATTATTCACAATTCTAATTTATTCTTATGCTTCAATATCTGGACTCTATCTCATATTAAAGTATATTTCTACTTTTTTTCTGTAATGACAAAATTTCCTTGTTGTATTTTCTGGATTTTGAAAAGTTGTGGCAGCCAGCTTAAGTCCCCAGTTATTGGAAAAGGGAAAACGCATTGTTCATTTCTAAAAAGGTAACAAGGAGAACCTGTGGAAATACAGACCAGTCAGTCATATCTGTGTGCCAAGTAAGAGCCTGGAAATCATGTCAAGCCATATGGGAGACAGGGAGGCGATTGGAGGCAGTTAATGTGGCTTCACAAAGGGCAAATCATGCCTGACTAACTTGTGTTGGCCTTCTCTTATATGGAGATAGCACATGTGGACAGTGGAAGAACAACTGATATAATTTACCTGGACTTCTGCGCAAAGCTTTTGATAAGGCTCCACACAAAATCTTTGTGTCTAAATTGGAAAGACATGGATATGATGGATGGACTATTCAGTGGATAAGGACTGAAAATGTCACAGTCAATGGCTCAATGTCCAAGTGAAGGCCACTGATGAGTGGGTTCCCTAAGGGGTCTGTACTGGGACTAGTATTGTTCAGTATCTTCATTAACAATATTGACGATGATACTAAATGCACCCTCAAGTACAGTCATGGAGGACACCAAGCTGAGTGGTACAGTTGTTACTCTAGAGCAGGCATGTCCAATCCACAGTATGCAGCCCCATACAGCTAATAATGTGCCATGACCCTTGCTGCTGTACTATAATGGTGGCAGCTGTTCTCCAGCTGGTGGCCCAGCCTGGCTCCAAATATGCACTCATCACTCAGAAACAACCAAAACGTTAGCCTAAGACAATTCTTTCCCACTCAACACAGCTCAGACAAGCAAAAAAGTTGGATGCCCGTGCTCTAGAAAAAGGGATCTTGAGAATTGGGCCCATGTGAATCTCATGAAGTTCAACAGGACAAACACAAGGCCATGCATTTGGCTCAGGGCAGTCCCTAGCGTCCATACAAACTAGGCAATGAATGGGTTGAGAGTAGCCCTGCAGAGACAGATTGAAAACTGGACATGAGCTGGAAATGTGCCCTTGAACAAAAAGTTAATCACACCCTGGGCTCCATGAAAACAAGTGTACCTAGCAGATCAAGGGAGATGATCCTCCTTCTCTACTTTGCATTCATGAGATCCCACCTGGAGTACTGATGGAGATCCCAGTCACAAGGTAGAATTAGATTAGATATAATTAGGCTGCACCTTGAGTACTGTGTTCAGTTTTGGGCCCATCACTACAAGAAAGACATTGAGGCTCTTGAGCGTGCTCAAAGAAGGGCAACAAACCTGATGGTGAGTATGGAAAACAAATCTTATGAGGAACAGCTGAGGGAACTGGGATTGTTTAAATTGGAGAAGATGCGGCTCAGGGAAGACCTTATCTACAGTCACCGGAAAGGAGGTAGTAGTGAGGAGGGAGTGGCCATCTTTTCCCAGGTAACTAGCAATAATGGCCTTATGTAGTGCCAGGTAAAGTTCAGGTTAGACAACTGGAGAAATTTCTTCTCAGGAAGAGTGGTCAGACATTAGAATAAGTTGCCCAGTGAGGCGATGGAATCCCTGTCCCCAGAGGTTTGCAAGTAAAGGGTAGGTGCAGCACTTAGAGTCATAGTTTAGTGGACATAGTGGAGTGACAGTTGGAGTAGGTGATTTTTGTGGTCTTTTTAACTGTAATAATTCTATGATTCTATGATAAGGAAGAATATTTTTTACTATAAAGGTGGTAAGATACTAGAAAATTTTGACCGGAGAAGTTGTGGATGACCCATCCCTGGGAGTGTTGAAGGCCAGGCTGGATGGGGCTTTGAGTGATCTGGTCTTTTAGAAGGTGTCCCTACCCATGGCAGGGGATTTGGAAGTGGGTGATCTTTAAAGTTCCTTCCAACCCAAGCCGTTCTATTATTCTACGACTTTAAGCTGCTATTAATGAGAAAAGTGCTCATAGGAGCACAAGTCTATTAAGTCACTGAACACTGCATACCATTTAAAAAATATCACTTATACTATACGTATGTACTCTCAATCATCAGACAAAAGAATATTTAGTTATCTCGTGCAAAGTGCAGTAGCTTCTTCTGAAATAAAAAGCCTTGTTCTTTGCTAATCTTCAGGCTCTGTTGTCAGTAGAATTTTTTTTCATGAAAAATGGATGAGGGTTAGAGTCACTAGGTGAGTGACTTGAACTCGTATCTCTCACATTATTCAGGCAAATGCAGCATTAGTACTCCATAAATGAGTGCTAGAAAAAATGAAGTTGCAGAGACAAAGTTAAATACTGTATTGTAATACAACTGAAACATCATGTAGACAAAATCGCACGGACAACCAAAATGATAGTCTTTTCTATTAGGACTTGACTTTGCAACTTTAGCTACCTTCTCTATAGTTAAATGTACTTGAAAACCTAAACACATTCCTTACATTTAACAGCCACAAGTACTGTGAGTAAAATGGAAATGAAAACAAGGCTAGATATTTGGAGTAAGAGAAATCAGAAGCATAATATTTTTCCTTCATCCTATAGTAGGGAAGGAAATATTTTAATAAAGGTCATTCAGAATAATTGCAGTAGTTGTAAAGATTAGGAGATTCTGGTCATCCTCACCATTGTTTATAATCAGCATCACAGTTGCAGTAGTACTTTGGATCAGTACAGTTGCGTTCAATTCCACAGGCACATTTCTGAATACCAGGTCCTGATCCACCCCAGTAGTAATGCTTCTCATTGGCTTTTCCAACCCACCAGGTATATGGATTCCCTTCTGCAAGGAATGAAAATGAAAGGTTATGGTACATCTCAGTAGTAGATCTCCATTATGCATTAACTGGGCTCAGATGTTTAATATGCAGACATCTGCAACACATAACTGGACTGCCACCTTGCATTTCTGGCAAACAAATGTACACAGTTACCACTGAACAGTTCAAAGGACCTTGCCAGGTAAGCAAAGCACATTTTCTTTTCTCTAGTCACATGATTTATAATGACTGAAAAGAACTAAGTATTTTTATCTTGTGTGTTCTCTTTTCTTGGTTTTTATAGTCAAAATATGTGGATTAGGTTCCATAATTATTTTCAATTAATTTGAAATTCATATATTTAGCTATCAGATGAATTATTCAATATTTATGCAAAATGCTTCACTGAGACATGCATTCTTTTTATACATGCACAAAACAGCTTTTATTTGGAAATTAATCTATTTTCACTTGAAAGCAAGCACACTCATCATGGTCTCTCCATCTGGTCCAAGGGAAAACAAAAAATCCCTAAGCATCTTAACCATTTTTAAAGAATCCATGTAAAAGTTTTGATTCAGTACTAGAGAAATGGTAATCTGACCTTTAGTATTTCTTGGCACTGAGTCTGTAACTTCATATTTTCATATACATCTGTAAGTTGATTCCTAATGTTTTTGGACAAATGAAGACTCTTAAATGGAACTTAAAAAAGTAAATAAATCCCATCCTTATTTAGAAGTCACTTTTTATGCCCCCAGTTCAGCATATGAGCATACATAAGCTTAACTTCAAACTCATGAGAGTAACTCAGTCAATTGCAACACAGTTAACTTGGTGCTTTCTGACATTTAGAAAACATGATGGAACTCAGCCTATAAACATTTCTCTTTACAATGTTTTTTTTCTCCCCACCTGTACTGCTGCACAACCTATTTTCTCATTAAATCAAATGAAGTCACTAGCATGAAATTCACTTATTAATAAATTTTATAGATGAAATTCTACAGAATAGATTCTATTTTTTGATAATTTTCTGTTTGTGCATCTCTTATATGTCTCACAAAACTGACATCCATAATTGTAAAAGTAGCCACCTTATAATTAAATTTGATCATCTAGACCATAAATTTACTTATCTCAGACATATGTGGAGAGAGATTCAGACAAATCTTTAAAGAAAATTCCAGAGATGGAGAGAGTAAACAAATATGATCAGAAACAAACAAAAATAAAAGCAAACAAAAACAAATAAAAGAACCCTACAACTCTCTAAAACATGTACTTTGTTCAATGATTTTGATTGTTAGATATCATAAAAAAACACTACCTTTGAAAATATAGTAATGAGAAAAATTCATGGTTGTTGAAGGTTTTTATTTGTTGTTAACATGCTGTACAGTATGACCATTGAATCTACCTGTAATGCAAAGGCTATGGTAATAGAATGACCTGAATCTGGGATTTAAATTGGTCATTTTGGTTTCTTTGAGTTGGCTATCATGGAACTAATTGTTGTGAGCTAAAAGAACATGGCATGCAAATGATGCAACAGCATTTTCAAGTTGCAATATGATCTATCAGGTATGAAAATATGCAGTCCTGGCCTTCAGAAGATTGTTTAATACAAATTATGTAATGATAAATGTCTTTCCAACAGCTAATGATAGAATGTGGTGGCTTCCTGATGGGTATTCTTAGTGATATTCTTACTCCCTCAGAATAAGAAAACAGGAAGGGGAGGCAGGAAAGCAGAACAGCTTGTGTATGAATCCTGCTTTGTTTTTGGCTGAAAACTTGCTTTCGGAGGCATTTCTTGCAATAAGAGTGACTTATCTAGGAGATGAGAGGTGGATGTTGCTGTGTGGCAATCAACATCACTGTGTGGACAATTTTACATTTGAAAGCATTTCTTTGAAGCCGTTTGCCTTCAGAAGAGCAAACTCTTAACATTCAGTAATATATTTATTTCTAATGTAGCAGACCATTCTCAAAATGTATAACTTTTACAAGCACACTTCATCCTTTACTGAGTGTTTAATAAAATCTATGGAGTTTATTATTTTTGAATGCAATTGATTAATTAAAATGCCATTAATTTCCGTACTTCAGGGCTATTGTTTCAAAGATTTTCAGTTCCAGTAACTAATGCTACCATACTGAAACAGTTCAGATTAGGCAATTGAATAAAGCAGATAGTCCATGGCAATCAAAGGTTCCATTTACAACACAACCCTCAGAAAGATGTGATTTCTCATTTGTAAACTGCTTGGAGAAGTTAAATGCTTCTTTTTTCAACATTTCTTCCTAGTCTCATCATTCTTCCGTCACTAGAAAATATCACTTTTTGCAATAATGATCTGCAAATCTAGCCTGACAACCACAGCCACTGAAGGAAGAGTGGAAGTGTATTGTTTTTGCTGAGAGGGACTATGCTATTTTCATCTCCATCAATTGCACCCTTTTCAGCTTGTAGAATCAAAGGAGAAACAGCACTGACTATCCAAGACTCCTCCTTTGGTTTCCTGTTTCAGATTTTTCTCATTCCTACCACTTTATCTTGAGAAGAATAGAAACAGATAACAATTTCATGATAATAAGTCCACCTAATCCCATACTTTATGCCTGACAGAGGCAATGAGAGGCAATGTTTAGCAAATAGATCTGAATATAGATACTTGTTCATTACCTGTGCACTCCCCCAGCATCCAGACACCGTATTCAAGATGCCAGAGGGTACTTTTCTGCACGTTTCTTGTCAGTGTCTGTTCATAGTCCATGAATTTGCCTAATGCCTTTTTGATACTGCTTATATTATCGGCATCTACGATGCAGATTAAAAATTTGTGGTGAATCAAACAGCACATAACTTGCTCTAGACAAGAATGAACCCGCTTGCCATCTACTTTTTTCTATTATTTATTTTATCTTAATAATCAAAGGGAAGGGTTTATTTCAAAGCAAATAGCTCAGAACCTCTGCAAAACAAGATTGAAAACTACTCACTGGAGACTTTGCCCTGCTCTAACAGCTCTCCCACCCTTTCTAAGCTTATCTACAATGATGTAATGGGATACAGTATCAAAAGCTAGATGAAGTCAAGGTAGACAACATCCACTGCTTTTCCCTCATCTATCCAGATAGTCATGACCTCATAGAAAGCTACTAGATTGGTCAAGCATGTTTTCCCCTTGGTTTACCCATGTAAACTACTTCTGTATTTCATGTTAAATGCTCACGTATTTTAAGTTGAAAGAAATAAAAACCACTATAAAAAACAGAAGGACTTTAGGATTCTTTTCACTTATGAGAATGTAAAGTCTGGCACTTCATATGGAATATGGACACAATCAGAGATTGGTTTTGGAGTAGCACATGGCTTTACTTTGGTTGATGAGGCTGCTACTGCTACTACTGTCCATTTTATTTCTCCACTGATCCTTGAGGAACTTCAAAACAAAAAGCTTTACTTCTTCTCCATTGTGTCTCCACTGCAGTATTAAGAGCAAAAACAATGATGACAGCAGTGATATTTCTATGTCAGAACACATCCAGATCACAATCAGAACAATTCCCCCCCCCCCCCCCCCCCTTTTTTTTTTTCCAAATTACATTTTGTACATACATAGATATTGGCTATATGCATGGTAGCCACACTGATGACTCTCAGCACTGAGGCTTACAGCAGGCTGATTATTGAGTATATTCAAATTAAATAAAGGAAGCTGCACATCACAAATAGCAACAATTTTGCTCAATAAAACTAGAGGTCCAAAACCAAGCCATCTTTTAAGAAAGGATTATTTAAGACCAAAATGGAAAGTGTAACAGAATAATGCTCCTAAACAAGTTTCTTTTGTCAGGACCAGGAGTTTACCTCCCTATCTTCACAGCCATTGTTAAGACCTCAGCTGACTTCAGAGCTCTACAGAAAAAGCTGGAGGAAGATTCAGCAAAGTGTCTCCCCTAAAGAGCTCTGCAAGGAAGACTTACTTAGAGCTTTTTGTTTTCCTTGGGAGCTCCTTTAATGATGATGCTTTCAGGTGTGTTTCCAACTAACACAGCAGCTTCATTGCAGCCGCAGACCTCTGATTTGGACTCAAGCCCAATGGACTGGCCCCCTGACTGGACCTGCCTTTTCACCATGGACTTGCCTGATGATTTAATAGGCTTTTTTTGTTTGAGCCTGGCAGTCGTCTCTGGGCCTGACCCTGACTTGCTTTGGAAATGCCTTCTTCAATATTAATATTAATGAAAATAAATTGAAGGACATAACAATTTCATAGCAAAATATGAAAGTAATGTGCATTGAGAGAAGTATTTCAAGTGTTCAGAATCAGGTACAGGCAATAACTTTATGCAATAAATCCATAATTTGAGTGTACTTCTGTACTTGTCATTTTTATATTGTCCTCTACATCTTTTCTTTATCTTCTATGATATATGTGGTCAGTTCACATAAGGAAAACTGTTGTCTTCTAAGCATTTATTACATGTTTAAAGAAAGCAGCTATCAACAAATGGCATTTCAAAGCATTTTTGAATACACCCTCAACAAAACAGACTACAATAAACAGAGAAAAGACACTGTACAATGTATTTTTTATTTACATGGTCTGTTAGGTGACTGTCATTGAAATGACATGTCCATTGATTCTTGCCAAAATGAAAGTTGAAAAATGAAAGGAACTGAACCTAATTTCAGTGATGGATTGAAAAAGCAGCTTTTTGAATAAGCAGGCCTGAATCCCTAGTTTATCATATAGAACTTTCCTCAACTTGTGCATCACAAGAATTTTGCAAACGTGCTGTCCTGCTGCATTTTAGTTAACACACTGTGAGGGCTATCTCACAGGATGTCCAGGCTCCATGAGACCCGGGGTACTGCCAGTTCTGACAACTGTTAAAATAGCTGAAAGCCCTGGAATAATCAAGCAAACTTGGTTACATTCTGTAAATACCTAGTGGAAAAACAGAAATTTCAAAAGTTATTATGAAATTTCTCACTGCAGTTAGCTAAACATAAAATCATCCTACCAGTAGAAGATGAAACCAGGAAATTTTAAGCTAGAAATAAAGTTCAGTGAATTTCTTTAACCTTCAGTACAATTCAACTAGAATTATCTTGGATTTTTTTTTTTACCACTAAACATTTATATAATTAGAAATGAGATATTTTCTAATACGCATGCTTTATGTAAACAGAAAGTGATAGACTTGTTTTATACAGGAGGACAGATTAAATGACTGTAAAAATCCCTTCTGGCTTTATAGCCTAATTTGAAATAAAAGATAGTGGCTACTCTTAAAAGCTACTTGGAAGCTTTAGTGCATAATGTGACTGATTTTCCACTTGTACTTGCTATGTAATTTATAAGATGAATACACCGTTACTTCTCTGCAAACAGCACTAAGTTCCTATTTTCTTTTAGAAGTGTATTTTAGGGCTGTCACTTTTATGTTGTGCCACATTAAATAAGTTCTGAACCTTAGAGAACTCTTCTCATGTTTCACTGCTGTTATTTTATGACTGGTCAGTGGATATACACTCTCCAGCAACATGTGCCATTGTCAAGGTCTCTCCTTAGCATGCTTTGGTTGCATATGCCCATCAATTTGTAGTGAGAATTTGCTTCCTCCATTAGTCCCAAAGAAATACAGAGTGATTTAGAATCCAAGAGATGTCTGGAGATCTTTCCAAACAGCTTCTCCAAATTTAGATCAGAATGCTCAACAGCTTGAAAATCTCCACAGACAGATTCCACAGCCCTTCTGAGCAACTTGTTACAATGGTTACATTTGCTAAGTGAAGATTTTCTTTTTTTTTCTTTTGACAATTTGGAATTTCCTCTGTTGTAATTTATACTCATTGTACCCTAGACTTTCAATAATAACTTTATTTCTTCCTCTCTAAAACCACAACTTATGAAATAGAAGACAGCAATTAGATACTCCCTCTAGCTTTCTCTTCTTCAGCCTGAACATATCCAGCTTTTTCTGCTCCTGCTTCGACATTATCCACTCCAGCCTACAAAGCTTTCCTATTGGACTTGCTCCAGCTTTTAAGTATCTTTCCTCTGTTTAACAGTTCCAAATCAAATTGTTAAACTTCAACATGTAAAGCTTACTCTGAGTGATAACCAGTCTTCAGCATGCTGGCTACTCTGGTACTTGTTCCTGCTTCCGAGGTGCGTTCCGCCGGGGGCTAGTGATCTACCCTCTCTAGGGCCATTGCTACACAGACACCAATATGAGGATATAGCAAATGGCCTTTATTACAGCGTGGCAGCTCCTTAAATACACACCTTGCCTTGTCTACGCCCCCTAAGCACGCGTCATATTTAAATCACAGAGCAGGGAGGTCCTATCGCATCACATCCTGAGTCCCCGTTAACGCCTACTGCAACAGGTACTATCTGTGAAATAGCTGAGAGCCCACTGTAAACCGCAGTCTTTAACATGTACATAGGTTGCACTGAAAGTAAAGAGTCCTGTTTATTTCCATGGACACTACAGTGAAGACAAAGAGCACAGTATCACCATTTGATAGAGCAAATTCTCTACTATAAAACACTATTTTTCAGCATAGTTGCCACCGTTAGCTATGCATTTTCACCAGTGATGAACAAGAGCCTGCATGCTGCACTCATAACAATTTGCACCAGCAAAGGTGACCCACTGTTGCTGTCACCACTGCTGAAATACACCATCCACTGCCTCACTGTGCGCACATCCGCTGGTCTCTATAAACACTCAGCAAGCATGAATGAATGTCAGTGGGTGCAATTTTTTCCTCTTGGAGGTATTCAATTACCCACCTTTGCTTCATATACACTTCCATGTCAGATACCATTTTGTCAGACTGCCCCTCTGCTGCCATTTGTTGCACAGCAACAAAATATGATGAGGTACTGGTGGGAACTCAGCCTTTACTGCCACATCACCGACACCCACCTCTGTGTTGTGGTATAACATAATAAAATAGGATGCATTACTTTCAGAGCAGCCCTTGTATGTTAAATAGTATTAGCTCTGATAACAGATCCTGAAGAGCACCACTGAACACCAGATCAATTCTGAACCCTTGACTGTCACATTTTGATTCTGACCATCTAGACAGACTTCCACTCCTTTTCTCTCTGGACCAGAGAGACCAGAAGTCTGCTGATTTTCAGGCAAGAAAGACTGGTGTGAGGTTAGACTTTTCTTAGTTTCTGATACTTACTACTGATCTGACAGATACTTCAGTGTCTGGATTGAAAAGTTCTATGTTTTCAGATGCAAACTTTTTCTCCTGTTTAATTTTTTATGTTACTATTGTCATTTTCTATGTGATAGAATTGACCCTATAAATCTGATTAGATTATAATATACATGTAAATCTAATATTGTATCTTTTTTTCAGTATATTTTTTCAGACAGTGAACTGATAACTAAGGTTTCTGTGTGAGTCATGACATATTGGTAAAGTTTTGAAATCTCTTCATTAACTCAGGCAGACATACCGATTTCTAGTTTTTAATTTTCCATCTGAACTGAAAGTCTGAGAAGGGCCATATAGATTATTTTTAAAAGCCTTTCCAGGATACACAACAATGGTGCTTTTTCAGATAATTTTGCAATACAAATAAAGACATTTACTCCTCATTTAAACTTGTAAACTATTTTGCCTTGATATTAATTGAAATACATTTAGACATACTTAATTTGTGCTAAATAATACAAAGCCTTGATGTTTCTCTTCTAAGTCACTTATGGTGATCTTTGAATTAGATGCAGTTGTTCCTAAAGAACTGTTGTTTACTCCAACTAGGCTACAAAATATCCTATGTCATTACAAGCAGTAATGCAATTTAGGGAGTTGTAATATTTTTGGACTGACTATACAATTCACTGCTAGCTTTTAGATATTGATCTCTTTCCAGATCTGATACTGATCTCTTTCCAGAGAAACTGGAAAAAGATACTGATGGCCAGAATGAAACACCAAAATTAGTTCTGTACTTAGTGAGTGGGGTACAGAAAGCTCTGCAAGCTAGCATTTCTGTTAATGAGCAACTTTTATAACTGACTACATTTTCTATAACAAATGTACATTTAAAAAAATATATATATTTCTGTGGTCATTTGTGTCTTATCAGCAGTGGTCATGCCCCAGCTGCTGTCTCTTCTTCATGTCTTAAACTCTGCCAGTCTCTGGAAGAGTAGAAGTATTATACAATCTGACCTAAAAAAACCAGTAGCTGTGAGTCTGCTTAAGTGATGAACAAACAGAACAAACTGCTATCTGAACAAACTACTACCAGGGAAATCTGTCTTTGGACTAGACATATTTATTTCAGAGAGAGAAACATATTCAAGGACTGAGTGAAGTAGTAAAGAACAGTTTGTAGCACAATGCAGAATGTTTCATTTTTTCCTAAGAAATAATCTCTTACTCCAGCTTTGAATCATACACTCTTCTTGAGATATTTGGAGCTGCATATGAAGCAGAATATACTCTGATCTGTGAGCCGTTCTATGATAAGGCATGAGGAAACAGTAATTGTGAATGAGTTGGGAGCTAAACTCATCGATTTTGTATGCAATTGTGCTGGTTTCACCACTGATGGCTGTCTGAACTCCACCACAGTGTTCTTTCCCCTAAAGGACAGGAGAAGGAAATACACCTCTGTACCTGGGAAGATCATGGAACAGATCCTCCTGGATGACATATTTAATCACACGAGGAATGAGCATATGATCCGAGACAGCCAGCACGGCTTCCCCAGGGGAAAGCCATGCCTAACCAATATGATGGCCTTCTATGATAGAGTGACGACATTGGTAGACAAAGGGAAGGCAATTGATGTTATTTACCTGGACTTGAGCAAGGCCTTTGACATGGTCCCCTACCACATCCTTATCTCCAAATTGGAGGGATGTGGACTTGATGGGTGGACCACCCGATGGATAAGGAATTGGTTGAAAGGCAACAGACAGAGGGTGGTGATTAATGGTTCTATGTCCAGGTGGAGATCGGTAATGAGCGGTGTCCTCCAGGGGTCTGTCTTGGGACCAGTGCCCTTTATCATCTTTATCAATGATATCAATGATGGAATTGAGTGCACCCTCAGCAATTTTGCTGATGACACCAAGATGAGTTGTGCGGTTGACACAGTGGAAGGAAGGGATGCCATTCAGAGGGACCTCAACAGACTTGAAAGGTGGGCCTGGGTGAATCTAATGAGGTTCAACACAACAAAGTGCAAGGTTTTGCACTTGGGCCAGAGGAATCCCAGGCATATATACAGACTGGAAGGAGCAGTCCTTCAGAGTAGCCTTGCAGAGAAGGATCTCGGGGTCCTGTTGGATGACAAACTTAACATGAGCCAGCAGTGTGCTCTTGCAGCTCGGAAAGCAAATGGTACACTCGGTTCCATCAGATGAGGGGTGGCCAGCAGGGAGAGGGAGGTGATTGTCCCTCTCTACTCTGCCGTTGTGAGGCCCCATCTGGAGTACTGCATCCTAGGGCTGGAGCCCCCAGTACAGGAAAGACAGAGAACTGTTGGAGAGGGTCCAGAGGAGGGCCACAAATATGATCAGAGGTCTGGAGCACCTCTCCTATGGAGAAAGGGTGAGGGAACTGGGCTTGTTCAGCCTGGGGAAAAGAAGGCTGCAGGGTGACCTAATTGTAGCCTTTCAGTACCTAAAGGGAGCCTGTATACAGGAGGGGAGTCAGCTCTTTGAAAGGGTAGATAACAGCAGGACTGGGGGAAATGGTTTTAAGTTGAAGGAGGGAAGATTTAGGTTGGATGTCAGGGGGAAGTTCCTTACTATGAGAGTGGTAAGGTGCTGGAACAGACTGTCCAGAGAGGTTGTGGATGTCCCTGTGGGGCCCTGGGCAGTCTGGTGTAGTATGAAATGTGGAAGTTGGTGGCCCTGCCTGTGGCTAGGGGGGTTGGAGCTTCATGATCCTTGAGGTCCCTTCCAACCCGGGCCATTCTGTGATTCTGTGATTCAATGAAAAAGGGCTCAGAGGTTGAGATAAGGACAGGAAAACAATTCACCAATTACCATCCTTTCAAAACAGACTCAGCATAAGGGAGATTAATGCAATTTATTACCTATCAATAGCAAACTAGAGCACTGAGAACTAAAAACAAATTTTAAACACCCTCCATCCACAATCTCTATCTCCTCCCTTTGAGCAGTGAAGGTGAATGAAGAATGGGGGTTCAGTCCCTAGCATTTCTTCACCTTCTGCTTCTTCCTGGTCACTCTCTTCCTCTGCTCCAGCATAGAGTTCCTCCCAAGGGATTCTGTCCTTCATGAACTGGCCCTGCATTGTCTTCCAGCAGGTTGCAGCACTTCAAGCACTGCTTTAACATGTACCTGTACTACAGAGCCCATCCCTCAGGAGTGGACTGCTCCAGCACAGGTCTTAGGTAACATGGAGCATTTTTTCAGTTATTCTCATAGAGACACTCTGCAGCCCAATACCAAAACCTAGCATCATGGTTTTCCATAGTTATTCCATATAATGGCATCATGCAATGAACTGACGGAACTGAGACAGCTGCTATGGAACATTTCCCAGTACTACTGAGAACTACAATTCCTAGCATGCTCCAGTCCTTCCCACATGGTTTTTGGGAAGGAAGCAACATAATGAAATGAGGACATCCTTCCTTTTCTCCTCCTCAGGCATGATGCAGGATGAGGAGATGTCTGTATTTCCCATTTGTTTGATTTATTACTCTTGATTCCTTTTATTTTTATTATGTAACATTCCTTCACCATTTTTAGTAAAATAGTTTATCTCAGTCGATAACTCCTTTTTCTTACTTCACCACTGGCTTCCCTCAGGGGAGGGATGGAGAAGGTCTAGCCCCCTGTCAAGGATAAAAGGCCTTCAACCCATGACACCTAGCCACAAGTCTAATAAAATAATCCATCAAGAACTGCTCAGATCTATGATACAGTAGGACTTTTACTATCAAATCAAAAACACTGCAGACAAATGATAGGAAAAGGTGCTGCACTGGTATGAACTCACTGTGGCAGTTCAAATTTGCTGAAAGACTATGATGGATCAACTTTGTAAGGTTAGATTTTATACCCTGTACAATGTTGTCTGTCAATGCAGCACTAACTTTGTGCTAGCTCAGGTATCATTTGATGTCTGTTCTCCTAAAGATGACTATGAGCCAGCACAAGTGCATGAAACTCTTAACTTCTCAAAAAAATTCAGAAGAGATTCAGTGATTTTAACCATGTTTGGCTCCTCCAGTACTGCACAGATATGATGTTCACAACTGTGAAACAGCTACAGATCTATTCTTTGCTAAGTTTTTGTCACAGAGCTTACCTAGATAGATCTGTGCCCGTGACAGGGGGGCAGTAGGCTTGCGGGCCCCCCTCCCCCCCGGCTTCCCGAGAAAAATGAAGCGGCGGCAACGATCTTAGAAGGAGAACTTATTTTACTAACTATGATGTTGGGATGCAAGATGACACAATACAATACAATCTAATTGGAAGTAAGGATAATAAACCAAATGAAATGAGGGAGAGAGCGAAAGAGCGATAGAGAGGGAGAGAGAGAGAGAGAGTGAGAGAGTTTCCGAAACCGAAAGCCTTACTTGATGAAGGCGCCCGGCTTGGAAAGCACACCCACTCCTCTCCCGGCAGCAAGCGAAAGTGAAGAAAAACTGCGCGCAACCAGATGACGTATCTTCCGTGATGTGTCTTCCTTCTCTGACCGTGAGGTCCTCTGGGATACGTAGTTCTTCTCTTTTGTCCATGATGTTATGATGTGGAATACCAATAGCGAAGTTACAAAACCATGACAGTTTTCAAAACTATATTCCTTGATTAGAAACAGGTCAGCACTGATTATGGCAAACTAGAATACTTCAGAAATAATCAAATACAAAATATGAGTTAAGCTCATGTCTATATTTTTGGAAAAATACCAGGTATTTATCGAAACTTTTGAATGACAATACAGTGAAAATAATGGAAAGAAGATTTAGGGCAACACTCTTCTAGGAATACACTAAGGTGTACTCAGATCCTCCTAGAAAACTTGTTAGGGCACATGAGGTTTTAAGAGGTGATCCAAGACAGCGAGCAACGCTTCACTAAGTGCAGATTGTGCCTGACAAATCTGGTGGTCTTCTATGATGGAGATGTTGTACTTTGGTCTGGACAATCCCAGATATGCATATAGACTTGGAGAACTTCTTGAGAGCAGCCCTGCCTAGAAAGACCTGGTAAATGAAAAACTTAACATGAGCCAGCAGTGTGCACTTGCAGCCTGGAAGGTCAGCTGTATACTGGGATGTGTCAAAAGAGATGTGGCCAGCGAGGCAAAGGAGGTGATTGTCTCTCTCAACTCTGCCCTCATGAGTTCCCATCTGGAGTACTGCGTCCAGGACTAAAGCCCCAAACACAGGAAAGCTTTTGGAGAGGATCTGAAGGAGGACCACAATGATGATGAGAGGGCTGCAGCACCTCTCTTTACAAAGACAGGCTGAGGGAGGTGGGCTTGTTCAGTTTGGAGAACAGCAGGCTCCGGGGCTCATTACACCTTGCAATATTTAAAGAGGGATTATAAACAGAAGGGAGACTGACTTTTTACATGGGTATATAATGATAGGACAAGTGGGAATGATTTTAGATGGAAAAAGGGGAGATTTAGATTAGATGTCAAGGGGAAGTTTTTCATAGAGAGGGGTCTTGAGGTGCTGGAACAGGCTGCCCAAAGAGGTTGTGGATGTCCTGTCCTTGAAGGTGTTCAAGGCCAGGTTTGCTGGGACCATGGGCAGCTTGATCTAGTGCTTGATCTATTGGTTAACAATGCTGCCCATGGCAGGCAGATGATATTTGAGGTCCCTTCCAATCCAAGTCATTATACCACATGTACCGCATGAGATGCCAGATAATGATTATGCACTATATTATTAATTCTTTATATTTTGGTTTTATGAGCTATTTTTTTTTTAATAAATTCTTGAACTGTTTTGAAGCAGTTATTTCTTAGGTAGTTGTAGAAAGCAGCCAGTGTGTTTATTCTTTGCTTTGATCTTTCAATATAGAATCTACTTTTGGTACAATTTTTTATCCAAAAATGAACTTTAATTAGTGAGAAATTGGATCAATACTTATCACTAAGTAGGATGAATCAATATATATATATTTTTTTTTTGGGGGGGGGGAAGGAGTATTTCTTTAAGTGTCAGGGGGAGGATTTTTTTTTTTTTTCTAGTGGCAGGATACACATGTGTAAGCTTAAGTCTTCTAAAAAGGGAAAGAGATCAGAATTATTTTTCTCTGTGATACCATTTTTCTTTTTGATCTCCACACCCAACTATTCACAGTGGGTCTCAGCAAATGGAATTATGAGATATTTCAGATGAGGCAATAGTTCTCTCCATGCTTCAAGGGAGATTACACAGATATCCACACAACTACTTTTTCTTTTTCTTTATTTTTTCTTTTTCTTCCTTTTCCTTTTCCTTTTCCTTTTCCCTTTTCCTTTTCCCTTTTCCTTTTCCCTTTTCCCTTTCCCTTTCCCTTTTCCCTTTCCCTTTCCCTTTCCTTTTCCTTTTCCTTTTCCTTTTCCTTTTCCTTTTTCCTTTTCCTTTTTCCATTTCCTTTTCCTTTTCTCTTTTTCCTTCTTCTTTCTCTTTCTCTTTCTCTTTCTCTTTCTCTTTCTCTTTCTCTTTCTCTTTCTCTTTCTCTTTCTCTTTCTCTTTCTCTTTCTCTTTCTTTCCTCTTCCTCTTCCTCTTTTCTCTTTCCTCTTTCTCTTTCTTTCTTCCTTCTTCTTCTTCTCTTCTTCTTTTTCTTCTTCTTTTTCTTTTTCTTTTTCTTTTTCTTTTTCTTTTTCTTTTTCTTTTTCTTTTTCTTTTTCTTTTTCTTTTTCTTTTTCTTTTTCTTTTTCTTTTTCTTTTTCTTTTTCTTTTTCTTTTTCTTTTTCTTTTTCTTTTTCTTTTTCTTCTTTTTTTCTTTTCTGATATGTCATGAATTCCATCAGACTGAATAAATTTCTGCATCACTGAAGCATTCAAGGTAGCTGATAGAGATATGATGACATTTTTTTGCATACAAAAAAGATTTCTGCAAAGACCATAAGAGCAAAATCTACTACATTCATACAGTGTGTCAGGAAATAATTAAACCGGAACAAAGAAAATCCAGATGTGACCTCCGTGAAATGGTCCCAATGGTAAGGACAATAAGTTAAGGACAGGTGACTGGGGGAGCTTGTGGAGCCCAAGTGTCACTGGTGAGCTCTATCAGATCAGACTACTATTCTGGATAAAGGGCTAATCTGTTATACTGTTAAAATTGTAAAAGTAGTTGAGCATGAACAATGGGAAAGATATGGGGTACATCAACCGTATATGGGGTGCATCAACTGTAACCCGAGGAACTTGCTGATTGCTCCAAGGAGCCACATCCTAGAAACCATCCTAGAAACTGAACCAGTTGAAGCTGGAATACTTCCTCAAACTACACCAGGGTCAGAAGTACGCTGCAAGGATGACATACAGCCTTCATCTCCATGACCACCAGGACAACCACCAGGAGGCACCATGCATGTGTAGAAGCATTAATTAGGGGAGGAGTTCAGGGCATAGAATGGGTGTGGAATATTGTAATGAATTTCTAGAAGTGATTGTGATAACCACTCCTTGTCATAGAAATACTACGAATTTGCATATATTCCTTCTATAAATAAAGATGTTTACCTGCTTCAGTGTGCAGGTTAGGAATGGGCTACCTTCTCTGCACCTGGTGTGCACATGGCACTGAATAAACATACCCACTTCATAACTACTTTGTGGTTATAGAGTTTGATTCCACAAGTCAGTTCATTGGGAAATAAAAAGGAGCAGATGTCACAAGAGGAACTGGATTAGCTCAAAAAGGTTGTTCCAAAATTAATGTCCTGTACCCTATTAACATAATGTAGCATGAAACAGAGACAGAACTCCTAAATGTGTGGAGAAAATGCATATAACTTATTAACTTCATGGAATTCATGCCTGTTTGTTTCTTTTTCCTTGAATATTTAGTGACTGATGGCAGGCAGAAATAATCTTGATTTGAACAGTCAATGGTGACTTTCACATCTCCACAAGTAAAGCTTTCCAGCTGGCATCTATATCCAGAGATCTCAGCACAAGACCTAGAACATAATCCCTCAGTTCAGTTAAGAACAGTGTTAGGCAGGCTTGAAACAGATCCAGAAGTGGCTAATCTTGAGATTTCAGCCCTTTTTTTTCAGAAGTTTAAAACACATTGGCTTGTACATGGGTTTTCTTTCCCTGTCATATGGCATCTGATGCTACTAATTACCCATTTATCCATTATTTGCTGATGATGGATGAATGGGTGACCTTTGACAAAACACAGTCACACTAAATCTCACTGCTGTGACAGAACTGCATTTATAATGACACCTGGTCTTTGTACTGCTTAATGTGGTGCCACGAAAGGTGCACAGCTCTTCTCAATCACAGAAAATCAGTCTTTAACATAAAAGCTCCTTCCCACCTCATGCTAAATTAGGGAATAAGAGCACCTATGTCATGTTCTAAGTCCCTTCCTTTTCATCCATTGGTAACTTAGTTGAAAAGCTGACCAAAACAAAAGAAAATCTATGATTTCTTACAGATATCTGATCAAATGGGAGTCTTGTGAGCAATTTCTAAGCCACATGCCTGTCACTGTTCATTTGAGTCAGCATCCTCTCTTACTGGGTTTAGCTATTCCTGGCCAGCAGTACCATCATTGATGGGGAAAGAAGACCCCTTATAAATGATCTGGTTAATAGACTCCAAGACTTCGAGTTGCATTTAAATCCTCTACGAGCTTGTGTTTCAGCCATCACAAGAATAGTTGAAAAGCTAGACAGAATGGAGAGCAAACAAGAAGATATAATAGACGAACTGTCTACCAAACGTGATGCTGATGGATTCATGGTGGACGAGGACCAGAATTCCCAAAACCCTCCACTGGAAAAGCTGATCAACTTGGTGTCCTCCCGACCTACATCACCCAACATCTCAGCCATCAAAAGGGGATGTCCTCCTGCTAGAGGAAATGATAACGGTAAGACTATAACACGTCTTGCCTTGTGGCATTACCTGCGTGACCATGGAGAAGATATGAAGCAGTGGCATTAGAAACCCACTTCTGCACTTCAAGCATGGATACAAGAATTACAGGACAGATCAACTACCAAGGTGAAGTCCTCCAAAAATGGTGATTGCTCCAGTTGCTGTGGACAACCAAGGTAACAAATAGAGGGGCCCTGACCCCAGCCAGGAGGGGGAAAGAGATAATAGAGTGTATTGGACTGTGTGGATTAGATGGCCTGGCACATCAGAACCACAGAAATATAAGGCACTGGTAGACACTGGTGCACAGTGTACGCTAATGCCCTTGAATCACCAAGGGACAAAATCAATTTATATTCATGAGGTGACTGGGAGTTCCCAAGAGTTGACTATGTTGGAGGCTGTAATAAGTCTCACTGGCAAAGACTGGCAAAAGCATCCTATTGTGACTGGTCCAGGGCTCCATGTATACTTGGTATTGATTACCTCAGAAGGGGATATTTTAAGGATCCCAGAGGGTATCGATGGGCCTTTGGAATAGCTGCTGTAAACACAGAAGGTGTTAAACAGTTGTCTGCGTTGTCTGGCCTATCAGAAGATCTGTCTGTTGTGGGACTGCTACGAGTAAAAGAGCAACAGGTACCGATTGCTACAAAAACGGTGCACAGATGGCAGTACCGCACTAACAGGGACTCCTTGCTCCCCATTCAGAAGTTGATTTGTCAACTAGAGAGTCAGGGAGTGATCAGCAAAACTCACTCACCTTTTAACAGCCCCATATGGCCAGTGCGTAAAGCCAGTGGAGAATGGAGGCTGACAGTAGACTACCACGGCCTGAATGAAGTCACACCTCCACTGAGTGCTGCTGTGCCAGACATGTTAGAACTCCAATATGAACTGGAGTCAAAAGTAGCCAAGTGGTATGCCACCATTAACTTCACTAATGCTTTCTTTTCCATTCCATTGGTCGCAGAATATAGGCCACAGTCTTCTTTCACCTGGAGGGGCATTCAGTATACCTGGAATCGTTTGCCCCAGGGGTGGAAACACAGCCCGACAATTTGCCATGGGTTGATTCAAGCTGCATTGGAACAGGGAGGTGCTCCTGAGCACTTACAGTACATTGACAACATTATTGTGTGGGGCAACACAGAAAGGGAAGCTTTTGAGAAGGGAGAGCAAGTAATCCAGATCCTTCTTTGTGCTAGTTTCGCTATTAAGCGAAGCAAAGAAAAAGGACCTGCACAAGAGTTTCAGTTCCTAGGTATAAAGTGGCAAGATGGACGTCGTCACATCCCAATGGATGTGGTGGACAAAATCACTGCCATGTCTCCACCCACTAATAAGAAAGAGACACAGTCTTTTCTGGGCATAGTGGGCTTTTGGAGAATGCATGTTCCAAACTATAGCCTCATTGTAAGCCCTCATTATCAGGTGACGCGGAAGAAGAATGATTTCACATGGGGTCCTGAGCAGCAGCAGGCTTTTGAGCAGATTAAGCAGGAGATAGCCCGTGCCGTGGCCCTAGGGCCAGTACGGACGGGACAGGATGTAAAGAACATCCTCTATACTGCTGCTGGAGAGAAAGGTCCCACCTGGAGTTTGTGGCAAAGAGCCTCAGGAGAGACCTGAGGCCAACCTCTGGGATTCTGGAGTCGAGTGTACAGAGGGACAGAAGAATGCTACATTCCAGCTGAAAAGGAGATCTTAGCCGCATATGAGGAGGTTCAGGCTGCTTCTGAAGTAGTTGGTACTGAAACACAGCTCCTTCTAGCACCTCGGTTGCCAGTGTTGAAGTGGATGTTCAAGGGAAAGGTTCCCTCCACCCATCATGCTCCTGATGCCACTTGGAATAAGTGGATTGCGCTGATTACGCAACAGGCTTGGATGGGAAATCTCAGTTGTCCAGGAATCTTAGAGGTGATCATGGACTGGCCTGAAGGTAAAAAGTTTGGAACATCACCAGGAGAGGAGGTATCACGTGCTAAAGAAGCCCCACCATACAATGAACTACCAAAAAATGAAAAGAAATATGCCCTGTTCACTGATGGATCATGTCGTATTGTGGGGAGGCACTGCAAATGGTAAGCTGCTGTGTGGAGCCCTACATGACAAGTTGCAGAGGCCACTGAAGGTAAAGGAGAATCAAGTCAGTTCACAGAGGTAAAGGCTATCCAACTGGCCTTAGATGTTGCTGAATGGGAGAGGTGGCCAATGCTTTTTCTTTATACTGACTCATGGATGGTGGTGAATGCCTTATGGGGGTGTGTAGAACAAATGAAGGCAATGACAGAGCCTTTATTTGAGAAATAGGCACACGAGGGAAAGATATCAAAAGGAATTGACTCACCCCTCCCGGTAACAGCGCGCAGAGAGAGACGAGCTGAGGAATGTGTCCCTCCACCGTTTGTACCGTCGCGCCGCCGCACTCACACACTCACATAGCCCACCCATTGGTTCAGGCTGTGACCCTGGAATTCCACTACAGGGTGGTTACAGCAGTGGGAGCAAAATAACTGGCAAAGGAGGGGTAAACCTGTTTGGGCTGCTGAACTGTGGAAAGACATTGCTGCCCGAATAAAGAATATGGTTGTAAAGGTGCGCCATGTAGATGCTCATGTGCCCAAGAATCAGGCTACTGAAGAACAACAAAACAACCATCAGGTAGATTGAGCTGCCAAAATTGAGGTGGCTCAAATAGACTTGGACTGGCAGAACAAGAGTGAATTATTTCTAGCTCGGTGGGCCCATGAAACTTCGGGTCATCAAGGAAGAGATGCAACATATAAGTGGGCTAGAGACTGAGGGGTGGACTTAACTATGGACACTATTGCACAAGTTATTCATGACTGTGAAACGTGTGCCATAATTAAACAAGCTAAGAGGATGAAACCTCTCTGGGAGGAAGGGCGATGGCAAAAGTATAAATATGGGGAGGCGTGGCAGGTTGATTATATCACCCTGCCAAGATCTCGCAATGGTAAATGTTATGTGCTTACCATGGTGGAAGCGACCACAGGGTGGCTTGAAACATATGCAGTACCCCATGCTACCACCAGAAACACCATATTAGGCCTCGAGAAACAAGTTCTCTGGCGACATGGTACCCCAGAGAGAGTCGAATCAGATAATGGGACTCATTTCAAAAATTCCCTTGTAAATACTTCGGCCAAAGATCATGGCATTGAGTGGATATATCATATTCCCTATCACGCACCAGCTTCTGGTAAAATTGAACGATACAACGGGTTGTTAAAAACCATGTTGAAAGCAATGGGTGGTGGAACATTTAAGCACTGGGAGAAGCATTTGGCCGAAGCCACCTGGTTGGTGAATACTTGAGGATCTATCAATCGTGATGGTCCTGCCAGCTCCCTACATACTGTAAAGGGAGATAAGGTCCCTGTAATACATGTAAAGGACATGTTGGGAAAAGCAGTTTGGGTCCTTCCAGCTTCTGGGAAGGGCAAACCTCTTTGTGGGACTGTTTTTTGCCCAGGGACCTGGGTGCACTTGGTGGGTGATGCAGCAAAATGGGGATGTTCAATGTGTGCCACAAAGGAATTTGATGATGGGAGAGCGGAATCAGTAATTCCAAATATATGTACGTGTTCAATGTTTGATAATTGATTATAATTATGTTTGTTTGTATATATTAAGCATGCTGTAATGATGTAGAATAAGGGGTGGTAAAAAATGTCAACGGTTTAAGGGCTGGTCCGGCCCGGTTCAGGTGACTAGTACAGATCTCCTAGAGGGAGTCCAGCAGAGAGCAATAAAGACGGTAACAGGCCTGGAGAACTTCTGATATAATGAAAGACTGAATAACCTGGGTCTCTTCGTCCTGGGGAAAAGAAGACTGAGGGGAAATCTGGTTAATTTTGTAGACATCTACTTTTAGAAGTAGAGGGGGGAGGCAAATGGATGAAACCAGGCTCTTCTTGGTGGAGCATAGTAATAGGACAAGGGACAATAGCTAAAAATGTGAACATAGAAAGTTCCATATAAACATGCAGAAGAACTTCTTCATGGTAAGCGTGATGAAGCACTGGAACAAGTTGCCCAGAGAGGTTGTAGAGTCTCCTACGGAGATATTCAAGACCCATCAGGACACTTACCTGTGTGACCTATTGTAGGATACCTGCTTTTGGAGGGGAGATGGACTCGGTAATCTCTTGAGGTCCCTTCCAAACCCTGCAATTGTGTGATTCTGTAATATAGTGCTCAAGTTATCAGAATGCCTAATAAACACAGATAATATCTAACATTAAATCTGGCTGTCTGCTTAGTATCAGTGATGTAATTTGGATGAACAGGGCCAGTGCTCTTAAAAGCAAAGTGAATTTACAAAATGGAAGAGGAAACTGAGGTTCCTTGTACACTGCAGGAATAGATTTCTCCATACAGATACTCACGTACACTGAAGGTATTTCTGTCACCATTTTTTTTTTTTAAACAACAACAAACTTGACAACCACTAAAAAAAGCTACCCAGAGCCACATCCAAGCTGGCCTTGAATGCCTCCAGGGATGGGGATCCACAGCTTCTCTGGGCAGCCTCTTCCAGTGCCTCATCACCCATTGAGTAAAAAATTTCCTCCTGAAATCTAACCTATATCTCCTCTCAGTTTAAAATCATTCCACCTTGTCCCATCACTATCAAATCATGTAAGAAGACAGTCTTGCTCCTGTTTATAAGCCCCCTTTAAGTATCAGAAGGATGCACTGAATTCTCCCCTTAGCCTCCAAGGTAAACAAGCCCAACTTCCTCACTCCTTCTTCATAGGAGAGGTTCTCCAGCCCTTTGATCATCTTTGTGGACCTCCTCTGGACCCAGTACAACAGCTCTACATCTTTCCAGTTCTAGGGGACCGAGGACTGGGTGCAATACTGCAGATTGGGCCTCACTAGGGCAGAGCAGAAGGGAACAATCACCTCCCTCTCCCTGCTGTCCATGACTCTTTTGATGCAGCCCAGGATGCAGATGAAATCCACATTATCTGTTTTTTTTTTCCCCACCTTTTACACTGTCTACACCTTCTGAAAATATTTATCTTGCACTATATTTCTCAAAATTCCAAACAGGAAGCAACAACAATTCAAGCCTAAATATTCAGTATATGGGTTTTGATATTTCCAGTGATCTCAGTAAAAGACTCTTAGAACATCCAGACTGCTGCATCTTGTCAAAGACTTCATTTTTTCTTTTATGGGTGTGATAAAGAACTGTTCTCTATTCTTAAAGTTCAACTGCAGCGTGCCTGAAAACTGATCCCTCTGTAGTGGAATTCCAAGGTCACAGCCTGAACCAAAGGGTGGGCTACATGAGTGTGTGGGTGCCTGGAGCGGAGTGGGGGCGGGGGGGTGGTCTGAAGCCACCCCTTCTGTCTCTGCAATACTTCCTGTGCAATCTGAGTCTGCGCGGGTCCTTCTTTCCTGCAACAAAAAAGGTATGAATGGGGAAGGGTCATATTCTTCAGCTTGTCTCCTCCAAACTGTTACTGGGAGGGGTGAGTTAATTTCTTTTTGATATCTTTTCCTATTGTGCCTATTTCTTAAATAAAGGCTCTGTCATTGCCTAAGTTTGTTCTACACCCTCACATTCCAGTATAAGCATATGTACCCAGGGAAGAGTAGAAAAGATCAGAGGAAATGAAAAGATCCAGGTATCTTCCAGATATCTTTGCCCACACAGCCTGTCTTTTGCATAATAGCAGTAAGTAAAATTCCCTTCTCCCAGGGTTCTTCACTTACAAGTCTTATTATCAGAAAAGAACATAAGACAAAAGACCAAACAGGGTACAAAAGAAAGATATAAGTAAACATATTTTAACCATGTCAGTAATTTTTTTTTTACAATTACTTAACAAAAGAATTGGGGAGGGGGGAGCAGGACACAAAACTTAAAATTTAACAAAGACTCTAATAGTTAAGAACCCCTATTTTGCTTTTAACTTATTCATCATGACTATTGGAAGGATTTTGTCCGCAATCCAAATCTGACTCACCTCTTAAACTTAGTATGTAACTAGTCCATTATATTAAACTGATCAAAATTACTTTCATCTTGTGCAGGGTAAATGGTATCAACAGAGGAATGGCAAGCCCCATATTATCAGCTGAAGTTTAAGGGACTGAAAAATAAGCAATTACAAGAACACTCAATGTGCAATCACATCAGATTGCATAGCTCCCAAATTATTTACTAAGAAACTGAAACATGTATTAGGCCATGACCAACACTAGGATATGCACTTTCCCATTCAAATTTTACACAGAATCTTCAAATGAGCATGTAAAAATAAAAGTTAAAAAACACAGAGAGTAAAAATCACAAAAGAGCTGACCTTTTAGTGTTTATTTATCTCAAAGGCTTAGAAGATTCTCTGTATGAAAATAATTTTATCTCATGCTCATCATAGTACAAGTTTCTGTGCTGCTACATTTATCATTGGCAAGGAACAAAAGACTGTATGTAATTTCTTCTTCTGTCAGTAAGTACTGCTCCCAGTCTACTATGAGCATATTTAATATCACTTATCTACAACCTGGAGCTGATGCAGGAGTGTATTTAGTAGTCAATATTCTACCTAACCTTTCCTGACCTTCTTTGAAGAAGTGGAACCTTGTTCCATTGCCTAATTGAATTACTCTAAGAAAGATCTGTTCCTCGCATTTTACTTTAGCTCTGGGCTTAAAAACTGCCTACAGAACTCTCTCTTATAAATAATAAGACAGGGCAACAGAAAAATGGAAATGAAACTAAGAAGAGATTGCAGATCTTATATTAAGCAGTGCTAAACTCCCACAAGCCTTCACACACGGCCAAAGGTAAAAAAGTAGAATTAAAATTGAATTAGTTAAGATCTCTGATAACTATACTTTCAAATATACCATGGATATAACTACCTAAAATAGGTTTTATCCAAGACCACTTAAGATAAAGCATTACAGTAAAGTATCAGCACAGAACAAAACTGTACAGTTTGATGCCTCCCTGGTGTGTTACAGAACCTGAACTCTGCAGGTTTCTTCCAGTTTGCACTGAACATTTGTAATTCTCTAGAGTGTTGCCATAGAGCAATAGATCTTTTTGAATCAGTATTCTGGTCTTCCTTCCAGGTAGTTGGTAAATCTGGTTGTCCCTAGAATTGATCACATCACAGGAAAGCAATATATCTGAAATGAAACTTTAGAACAATCTCCACAGATTGTGATCTGAGGAGTAAATATGAGGGAAGAGACATATGGATTCTGAATGTATGCCTATTTCAAGAAGATAGACTTCCAAACTGGAAGGTCTGCCTTAGAATATACAGATAGAAGCTTGGAGTATTGCTTTGTGTTTTTGCTCAAAAGCTTTTTCACCATATCTGTTAAGAAAGCTAATTATTACTCATAGTGTATTTTCAAAGGGTTGAACAGAATTTTCCTAGTCTCATTTGTACGAGCTGAATATGTTGCAATCCAGATCACTGATTAAGAATGCAAGAATTCTGCCACTGGATTCAAGTTCACTAGAGTTCCAAGGTAGATAAGATTAGAGAAATAGAAAGATTTTGGTCCAGCTTCTTTGTACAAGGTACTGTTCCTTCTTCACAGCATATAAACAGTGTAGTTTTAGAAAGCACTTATTGGAAATACTGTTCTGAACAACATAAAAATAGAACTGATAATTTCAGTCAGAGAGGCACTGCTTCTAATGTATATTGGATGATTATACTCCAGCTTTGCTCAGTGGCTCCCATCAGGAGAATATCAGTTTCTGCACAGGGTCAGTACTGGCAATTCTAATCTGCTCAGGGAATTATACTCTTAAAAGAATATTTTACTTACAGGTGCATTTACCTCTGCTAACTTCTGGGTGTACAGTTTCAATCTGCTAAGTGTTCACAACACTTCTCACTACTGGAGTGATTCCATATAGTCTGAATATCTATTTACAAATAATTGGAGATCCTTTGAGATGAAAGGTTTTTGATTAATATAAATAATACGTAAATATTTTAACTCCTTCATACATTCTGATCTCTATGTGTGCTTCTATTTCTATGTACTGAGCCCAGTCATTTCGATAACACTCAGTCCCACTTATGAGTCTGCTGAAAATAGGTGAATGCTAGTGAATAGTGCCATTATAACCAGTTTTGATCACATTTCAGCTTAAGTTTCAAGGAAAAGAACTATCCCAATTAAAAAACAAACAAACAAACAAAAAAACAAGCAGGCTTAAAAGTTACCTCTAGGCACTCTGAGGTCAGGACATCCGTAATATCTACATAAATTCATCTTCTTCCATCATGCCTAATTTAATTCTAGACAGAAAAGAAGATACCTATTTTGCTCTTACACTCTTATGAAAATGATTTTTATTTTTATTATGATTCTTTAGACATATCCTCTCAAAGATTGTTTATCAAAGGCAGATAAAAAATCTTGAGCTTTATCAAAAACAAACAGAATTTTACATTATTCCACATACAAAACTGAGTCCTCTGGAGACACTAGCAGAATATTGTCACAATTTATGCATGCACAAGAAGTAGTGAGGAAAGAACTCCTTTATATAACTTCATGCATAACAGGCAAGATAGAGTAATTATATTTGGCTGAAGAATACATCTTGTTTTGTGCATAACTTTTACCTTTTACATATTCATTAAGCTATTTGTATTAATATATTGTTTTAAAATGAGTCCAGTCTGATTTTGCTGATAAAAAAAAAATGATTACTAGCTTTCATTTATTGTCTAAAATACTTGGCTAATTACTTCTTGTTTAGACTAAAAGTGCAATCATTAATGTTCTGCTAATAGCCAGCACTCTTGTTTCTGCTTTTGGGGATAAATCTATACTTACATCTTAAACAGATAATGTAATAAAGTAACATTTCTGCTGTTGGACATTTGGCTAGGTTCACCAATACTTGTCCAAAAATAAATATCTGGTATTAAAAACATCAGTAATGATTTTCCTTGTAAAGCAGGAGTCTAATGTTAAGCTCTCAAATACAGATTTAGACATACAGATTGAATTATAGGATTTTTTTAAAAGTGGAATAATCAAGTGGACACTTAAGGATTACTGCCCAGCAATTTGGAATATTAGATATGCATGTTGATTCAGAATATGAAGATCCTAAAAATCTTAGCTATGACTATAATGACCCTATTTATCTTTGAAACAGCCCTACACTGCAGTGCAGTGCCACTCTGCCCTTCAAAATAAGTGAAAACACTTCAGAGCCATAAATAATTTATGTCACAGTTGGATGTCAAGCAGTGAAACTATTTGTTTGATTGAAAAACAAACAAAAAGCCTGTGAATGGCATTTCAGGACTGCCTGATTAATATAAAACTAAGTGATGTTAATAGGAATAAATGTGCTTATAACATAGCAACTGATTTTTCACTCAAAATCTCTCTCCTCTGACAGGTCTCTTCAGTCCTGGGGACCAGCCCAGCTTTTCAAGCTGAGAACTAAACTTTTCTAAAATTGACATTTTCCTACTTATCAAACCTTAACTGTGTTTAATTGTTTGCTTCATTGTTTAGATTCTCATGAACTGTCCAGTGTTCTTCTCTTTTGTCTGTCTTTAAAATATGAGGACTGCTCCAAAAGTAATACCTCCTTTTTTAAAAATTCTGTTGGCCTACAATATCAGAGGCAGAAGCTGATGATACGGCAGTAGAGGCTGAACCGTGCCACCAGTATTCTGTTCAATTTTGTTGCCATGCAACAGGTCACAGCAGAGGGGCTGTGTGACAAAATGGAGTCTGACATGGAAGTATGTGTGAAGCAAAGATGTGTAATGTGTTTGCATGAATTCCTCCATGCAAATAAAATGGCACCCACTGACACTCATGGATGCTTGCTGTACATTTATGGAGACGTGTTGGAGATATGGTCAAGGACACTGCAGTGAAACTCTGCTGCAAAACAAGTTGGCTGCACAACAAGCTGAAGACAGCAGGAAAACATCTTGAACAATTTGCTACCTAGGGGGGAGGGTTGGCACGTGGGCGCATGGGGTTGCGTGACGGGTGTACGGGTATGCATGTGCGCGGGAATTCTTCTAGACTATAAATCTGTGTTGGTAAGATAACAGATAGAGAGCTGACTCCATGGCATCCGTGTCTGTGTCTCTCTCCCCGGATGGGGTCCAGCAGCGGTAGGGTTCATTGGTGCAGGGAGCTGCTGCGTCAGAGACCACACGGTGAATATTGACACAGTGAGGGGGTGGGTTATGAAACACTGTGAAACAGTGGGTCAGCTCTGCTGGTGCAAATTTTTACGAGCATAATATGTAGGCTCTTGTTCATTGCTGGGGAAAACACATAGTTAATGGTGGTGACTATGTTGAAAATTAGTGTTTTATAGCTGAGAATTTGATTTATCAAATAGTGTTATTGTGCTCTCTCTATCTGTTGTTGTTACCATGAACATAAGGCATTACTTTTGGAGTGCCTTGCATAAGTTATAATAAATCGGTCTTTGTTCAAATGAAATGACAGACGTCTCTGAATTGCTGAAAACCACATCTGAGAGAGAACTATAAAATTATGATTCGATCATAAACCCCTGCAGGTTTAAGTTTTTTCTATCTGTAGTGAGTTTTTCAGATTTCCTTTAATGTTTAAAGATTCAGAGTTAAAGAGAATTTCACTAGCATCAATTTTCTTCCCTAAAATTAGATAAAATATGGTTTTACTGCAGCATGAAAAACAGACTTCAGTCTTAACATTGCTAATAAAATGGTCTGTAATGGATGCAGTGTCACTTGGCATTATAAATTCAAAATACCTGTATGACACCTATGGGCTGTAAGAAAACATTACTTGGAGTAAATGGCATATAAAGCCCTGCAAAGCCCTGACACAGAGAGTCAGTCTCCGAAAACATGAAAAATAGACTTAATAGGTTTCACATTGTTGATAATAACACATACGTTTTTTAATTAATAAAATGAAATCTTGAAACTGGTCTTTCATAGGATTTCATTATTATAACAATTACTCTCTCCTAAATGTGATTAATCTGTAGTGCACATCCAAAAGACCTGAACAGAAAAGTCATGGTTCCATCTCTGGTAACAGGTCAGTACTGCCTACTATGACATCAGAAAGATGTGGCAGTCTCTTTTAATAGAACATGCAAATGCTTTTTGTCACCTTGTGTCTTAAAAACAATTAAAAATGACTAGAAAAACAAAGTTATGTTTCCAAACTCTTGCTTGTGGAATAGTTTGTTGAAAGTAACAATAGGATGTCTAAAACATAGGTCTAATCAAAGGACCTGGATGAAAGCTAGATTGAAATAACCGAGACACCTAGACACCTAAAACACCATGGATAGGGGGTAGACACTGAAAGCATTAATCAGAAGGTAAAGTAGGGTTGTATTTATTTTCTTGTTGAAAGCTTTTGAGTATGCAACCTGCGTGTAGGTTTGGAATTTCATTTACTGTTAGCTGAACATATAACAGCCATTTTCAAAAATATTTCATTTCCTCAATACCATCTGCATCTAGCCCAAAGAATATGACATTTGGGGTGAGAGATATGGATTTTATTAATGAAATCTATATTGTTCTCTATTTAAGATTGAATTGCTGATGTATGTTCTACATGACTAAAATCCTAAGTTATAGTTTGTAAACTGAAGCCAATATTCACTGCAACACTCTTTCCCTAATAACTTATTATAATGTGCACTGTTTGAAGATGTATGGTGCCTTAGCTGATGGTAATTACAATGTAAGTACATAGGGCAACAAGGGTAAAGTTGCTGTTTGTGTGCTTAAGCCAGCTCATTGTCTTTTCCCCTGACTGATTCAATGTCTTCAGAACTGCCTTCTCTACTGATGTCTAGCTGGAAAAATCTCATGTTTTCAATACAGTGGGAAGGCTCATCTTGGGCTGAACCTGCCCCTAGTACCAGATTGAAGACAAAAATAAGCAGTAGTCCTGTACTATGGAACAGGAAATAAATAGCTACGGCTCATCACCATGTATCTGTCACAGGGATAAGCCTTGTGGATAGGACTCTTGGTAGTAGGTATTTTGGAGCACATGACACACACACACACACACACACAAAGTTTTTCTTGAGAGCTATTAAGTCTGGAATAATTTGAGACTTATCTATGCAAAAGTTGTCCCTGCTCCTGTTCTGTATTACAATGTCTGTGTTATAAGGCAATATAATCAATGGCAGTAATAAGACCTCAATAACCTTATATCTTAACTCATGATTCTTTGCTCAGAGAAAAAGAGACAGAGATCTGGTATGGGCATGCAGAATTTTAAGAACTCTAGATCTACAGAAAGTACAACCAGTCCTTAAAGAGCAGTTGAAGCTGCAATATGCTTTGTTACACTACACAATACTATTATTAAAAAGAATAATGTTACAGAAGAGAAAATCTTGTGGAAAATTTATGAAAAAATTTATTTGCGATATCATATAAAGCAAGGAATGGATTAGTTTCAGTAAACCTAGAATCAACGCTTGGTACACAGTAGCATCGACAAGTCCCTTGCCTCCCTCTGAGTACATTTATAAGAAGTATAGCACCTAAAGTCCACCTATATTCTTTTTTTGCCATGTTGTGCATATACATTATTTTGGAATAGCTACAGTTCAACCCTACAGGCTGAATGCTTGTTTGTTGTTGGGATGCAGGGGAGTTACTCCCAAAGTGTATCTTTCTGCTTTGGTTCATTCAAAAGGCATGAAGGTGGTTTTACAGAACTGTTTCATGGTATGAACCAAAATGCAAGAAGAGAAATGGCTTGGAAACTCACTTTGAAACTACACCCTTGATCTGAGCCACAATATTATAGTTGTATCTAATGTATTTGTCAGCTATCCCTTTAACTGAAATGAGATTAATGGCAGTATTTTGCATCACCTTTGAGTAGATAGCATACCTATTCATTAGGTATACTAATGAAAGCTACCTAACATGCTACATACTGATTGACTTTATTTAAATGCATATTTTCTGGTACAAAATCACAGATGAACAGTTTTGAGAGGATCTCCATAGAACGATCATACAATAGTATTTCATATTTTGCAAGCAGCTTAGGGCCAGATAAGCCAACAGTGCACTTCAGCTGCTTTGCAATATTCCAACAGCAAGAGTCCATAAACTCAGCTTAGCTGGTCTGTTAAGTCAAGTTCATAGTGGCTTTGTGCCATCACAAAGGTGATCAGCTCTGATGTGTCACATACCACGCTGAAGCAAGGAATCACCTCGGAGATCAAGCCAAACACCTGTCAGCAAAAAGCTACCATATGCCACTAGACTTCCATGAGTCAGAGACTATGACATGGGAAGGGGCAAGTCCAGGAGCAGCAGCATCACACTCTGCAATTGCAAATCTAGCCCCTGCTAAATGCAACAAACAGAAGGTAACCGCGTGGCAAGGCAGTAACAGCATGGCAGTTCATGCAGGCAAGGCAAGCAGGGAGGACAGGGTATCCCTCTACCAGGGAAGCTAGCTCACCTAACGGCTGCCTCCTGGACAGCAAATCTAGCTATTGTCTCTACTAGGCAAAGAGCTCTTGCCAAAAACAATGTGGCTACCCAGACTGAGAGCCTGCCCAGAAATGCATCTCCCTGCAAGTTGCCAGCTGCAGGCAATGCCTGAGCCTGCTGCTGCCTCTGGAGGTAGCAGTGATACCACCTGTGTGAGGTGTGAGCAGGTGGATGATCTGCTCAACATGGGGGCAGAGGTGGAGAGATTAAGGAGCATCAGGTAGTATAAACAGGAGATAGATAGACTGGTAGAGCAAATCCCTGCCATACTTATGAGAAAGACACCAGGGTGATACACCAGAGTGGACCCCCTGCCCTTTCGCTGTCAGGCAGAGGGAGGGGACCTAAGAGATGGGGAGGAGTGGAAACAGTTCACTGCTTCATGTTGCAGGAAAATCCTCTCCCTACCTGCCTTGCCCTCCCAGGTGCCCTTATGCAATAGGTTTGAGGCTCTGGAACTTGAGGGACAGGTATGTGAGGAAGTGATGAAAGGTCCACCCAAGAGGTTGCGTAGGTCAAGGTGGTCAACTCCATGCCTCAAAACTGCCTCTGTCAAGAAGGAAATAAGGGTAATTGTCATACGTGACTCCTTTCAGAGGGGAACGAACGGCCCCATATCTCTGCCAGACTTTACCAGTAGGGAAGTGGGCTGCCTCCCTGGGGTCCTGGTCAGAGACAATACCAGAACACTCCCTGGCCTGGTTTACCCCTCTGATTATTATCCTTTAGTAACAGTTCAAGCTGGCAGTGGTGGAGTTACTGAGAAAAGCCAGAAGGCTTTCAAAAGGGACTTCAGGGGGATTGGGGCAGGTAGTGGATAGAGTGGTAGTACAGGTGGTATTCTCCTCTATCCCTTCAGTGGTAGAGAGGGATACTGAGAAAAGCAGAAAAACACATCTGATAAATACATGGTTGAGAGGCTAGTAGCACTGCAGGGATTTTTTTCTTTTTTTTTCTGGGGTATGGGGCAGTTTACTTGGCATCTGGCCTGACGGTTGTAGATGGGTCCCATCTGTCTCAAAGGGGGAAATGGATTCTAGCACAGGAGTTGGCAGGACTTATTGAGAGAGCTCCAAACTAGGTATGAAAGGGAAAGGGAATAAAATGAGGCTCACTTGAGATGAGCCTGAGATAACAATGCCAGGGTGAGGCCAGAATCTTGGCTGTAGTGCTTCTACACCAAAGCACACAGCCTTCCCAATGCCTTCTTCATGTCTGTCTTTAATAGTCAGACCAGTGCTCCTTGGGGTACTCGGCTTCCTGACCTGGAAGTCTAGAATGGGAAGCAGAGTAAACCTTCCATGACTCAGGTGGAAACAGCTAGAGGCCTGCTAATGCACCTGGACTGTCAAAAGTCCATGGGGCCAGAAGAGTGCTGAGGGAGCTGGTGGAAGTGACTGTCAAGCTGCTTTCCACCATCAATCAGTAGTCCTGGTCAATTAGAGAGGTACCAGATAACTGGAAACATGCTAATGTGATGTCAATCTATAAGAAGGATCATAAGGAGGATCTGGAAAACTACAGGCCTATCTGCCTGACTTGATGCCAAGAAAGGTTATGGAACAGATCATCTTGAGTGTGATCAAACAACATGTGCCAGACAATCAGGGTACCAGGCCAGCCAACACGGATTCATGAAATGCAGGTCCTGCATGACCAACTTCATCCACCAGACAGGTCACCCAGTCATAGAGAGAGATGAGGGAAAGACTGTTGATGTGGTCTACCTAGACACTGACACCATCTCCCACACAGAATTCTCCTGGAGAAGCTAGCAACTCATTGCTTCAACAGGCATACTAATTACTGGGTAAAAAAACTGGCTGGATTGCCAGACTCAGAAAGTGCTGGTAAATGGAGTTAAAACCAGCTGGCAACCAGCCACTAGTGGTGTTCCTTATGGGACCATACTGGGAGCCATCCTGTTTAATATCTATATTGATGATTTGGATGATAGAATTGAGTGCAACCTCACTAAATTTGCAGATGACAGCAAGCTGGGGAGGATGGGTCAATCTGCATGAGGATAGGAAAAAGGCCCTGGAGAGGGACCTTGAAAGGCTGGATTGATGGGCTGAGGCCAATGGGATGAAGTTCAACAAGACCAAGTGTCATGTCCTACACTTTGGTACAACGGCCGCATGCAACGCTATAGGCTTGGGTCAGAGAGGCTTGAAAGCAGAGTGGAACAAAAGGTTCTGGGGGAAGCTGGTTGATGCTCACATGAACATGAGCCAGCAATATGTCCACATGTCCATGTCCAATGGCATCCTGGCTTGTATAAAAAATAGTACAACGGCCGCATGCAATGCTATAGGCTTGGGTCAGAGAGGCTTGAAAGCAGAGTGGAACAAAAGGTTCTGGGGGAAGCTGGTTGATGCTCACATGAACATGAGCCAGCAATATGTCCACATGTCCATGTCCAATGGCATCCTGGCTTGTATAAAAAAATAGGGTATCCAGCAAGACCAGGGAGCTGACTGTCCTTCTGTACTCAGCACCAATGAATTGATTACTGTGTTCAGTTTTGGACCCATCACTATAAGAAAGACACTGATCATTTCCAGAGAAGGGCAACAAAGCTGGTGAAGGGCCTGGAGCATGTCTTATGAGGAGCATCTGGGTGATCTGGGATTGTTTAGTCTGGAGAAGGGGCTCAAGGGAGATATTATTGCTCTCTGCAGCTACCTAAAAGGAGGATGGGCATTGTCTACTTTTCCCAGATAATTAGCAATAGGACAAGAGACAATGGCTTTAAGTTGTGCGAGGGAAGGTTCAGGTTAGATATTAGGAAGAATTTCTTCTCAGAAAGAGTAGTTAGGCATTGGAACAGTCTCCCTAGGTAAGCAGTGGAGTCACTGTCCCTGGAGGTGCTTAAGGAAAGGGTTGATGTAGTAATTAGGGACAGTGTTTTTGTGGGCAACATTGGTGGTAGGTGGACCATTGGACTAGGTGATCTTAAAAGTCTTCTACAACCTTAGTGATTCTATGATCAGACTGGCACAAAGCTGCTGAAATTAACTGGTTGACTTGGTGTGCTATCAACATTGTCTTAGCTAAAACCAAGATAGTGTGAAAACAAATAAACGGAAATTCCTCATTGACTAAAAAGAATGAAAATACCATAAAAAAAGGGGCTCATTCTCTACTTCTTGTTCACTTATCAATGGTGTTAAATTGAAAACAAAGGAAAACAAAGGAAAACATTCCCACCTGTCCAAATGCATGTCTAGCCAGTAGTAAGATTAGAATGTCTCCACACAGGAGTCACTTCTTGAAACTATTATAAATTGCTTTTTTTTTTCTTTTCCTTTTTTTTCCTATTGTTCTTAAAAGTGTACAGCATACTACCTTAGAAACACGGGTATTTGAAGATTGTTTTTTTGCTCCAAGAGAAGAAAAATGCTGTTTTATTGACTCTTCCATGAGAAGAGAAACTTTGTCTATGTAGTACAATAATCAGGGCCTTCAGAGTAAGAGCCATAGTAAAGTCCACTAAAATGATAATTTATTCAACTGTCATGTAAAAAAAAAAAAAAAAAACATATCCCTGGAAGTGATCTTTTACATTAGGATAATTCAATCTTCCACTTCTGCTAAAATGGTTCGTTTTGGAGATGTTAAACAAGTAGATTTCAATGCCTACAACGCTTCTGGCAAAAGTAATGTGTTCACAGATTTACCAAAAGGTTAGCACCTCTTACAAGACAGACTTAAACAGAATCACTTAGTATAGACAATTCTTTATTATACATTGGCTTTCAGGAAACAAGTAGTGTAAATATATACATATGTGTTGTTACTTTCATTCATACAATAGGCAACATACATTGAAAGAGAATAGTTCTCATAGTGTCAAAGGTTTAAGGGCTGGTCCAGCCCGGTTCCGTGACTAGTGGGGCGGAGGGATTTTGCAAAATCCGTGCCTCCAGGAAGGGAAACAGGGGACCACAAAATAATTAAAAACAGCGGCAACAATCTGAGGAGAAACAAACTAATTTACTAAATATAGTATCGGAATGTAAGATAACACACTATAATACAACATAAATCAACAACAATTGAGAGAAAGATTGTCCGAGAGCCAAAGGCCTTACACTAATACTGAAGCTTTGCATGCAGTCGGGAGCAGCAGTAGCAAGCTGATCCAACAGGGAACACGGCGAGACGAGAAGAGGGCCTGGAGTCAGATGACCTGCGCCCTTATATCTATTCCCTTGAGCAGGAATGATAACAGTACTTGAAAAGGCTCGAGGTCCATAGTTCTTCTTCTCTTCCAGACAGGTACCCGGAACTAAAGCATTTGCTCTTTAACTCCCAGTACACTGCATGATGTTGTGATGTGGAGTACTGATAACAAAAAATCATAAAACCACAACACATAGATTTGATGCTTTATACTCTTCCTTTTTCTCTTTTTGTTTGCTTTCATCCAGCTTATCCTAAATAAATGTTCTGTCAGTAGAGAGGCAACAGATAGTTAAATAATCTCTTCTGGTTTTCCTTGTTGCCTAGATCTCACAGAAAGCTGCATAGACAGTAACAGTAACTGTAGCTTCCTGAAGCCACCTCCACAATGGAAAAGAGATGTCTTTTATTAATTATGCTACTGGTCATATGTGATGGTAGACATGTATTAGTTCACAAGTCACAAGATGGTAGTTCACCCTCTAATAGGGAACGTGAGCTGGGATTAGACCGTCACGAGACAGGTTCATTTTACCCTACTGATGTTGTGTTGCATTAGTAATTCTGTAAATGACATATTCTAGGCTCTGACTTGAATGATGCATAGTTTTCCTTCAATAATAGCATTTGGAACATCACTAAATCCAATCTATTAAAAAAAAAAAAAAAAAGTGGCTGACCTATGTCTTCCACAAGGGGGAATATCTTCTAACTAAAAGAGGGGAAATCTAGGTTAGATTTTAGGAAAAAATCTTTACTCAGAGGGTGGTGAGGTACTGGAACAGGCTGCTCAGAGAAGTTGTGGATGCTCCATCCCTGGAAGCATTCAAAGCGAGGTTGTTTGGCAACCCTGCTCACAGTAGGGGGATTGGAGCTTGATGATCTTCAAGGTACCTTAGATGTTTTATGAATATATGATACTATGATTGTGATGCTATCTGCAAACTACAGCTCTTGATTTTGCAAGATAAAATGAAACAGCCTTCATGTTTTACCTTTTTAATATTTGTCTGTCTAATTGTCAGGCATGGGAGAAGGACAGAGCTTATTATGTGAAATTCTGTAGATTTATGACTTGAAATATATTGCTGAAAATGCTATATTCTGATAAAGTATTTCAAAGCCTAAATTTTTTATTTACTGTGATTCCCAAGTACTTAACCCAGGCATAAGGACCTCACTGAAAACTGCACCAGAGCTCAAGTTTCAAAAATATGAACAGTGGGAAGGCTACTGTACAAACTGTAACATCTACAGACAAAAAGTTAGGCACAGTCTTTAGGTAGATTCCCAATAATCCAAGTTATAGGTACTGCAAACTAAATTGAATCTAAATTTCAGTTACAAAAGATAGGTACATAAAAATTAGTGTCTGAACTACATTGAAAGATAAGTCATTTATACCATTTTAATGAGGAAAGAATACTTGTCCAGAACATAGTAGCCTGTAGATAACCTATCTACATAGTGATTGAGTAGAAACACTATACTATAAGCAGTATTATAGTATTTATGAAGCTGAAAGTCTGCAAAACATGCAAAAACTTTATGCTACATTTCCTATTGCTGTGTGTGTGACCTGGAAAAACTCTCCTACGACTGCTAAATCTGTATGTTTATCCTGTCTTCTGGATTGGTCATTCAACAAATAACTTACAAGGGAAGCCATTGGGTAACTATGCCTGAGAAAGTAAAAACCAAAAGAGAATCAGCCCAGCAAAGCATCATAGAAACAATCAACACAACAGTGGAATGATTGAAACTGTCCCATTTTGACCAATTTCAAAATAGGAAAAAAGACCAAGTAGCAGAAATTTAAGCATGTTGCATTAAATTGTTCCTAATGCTTCTTCCTAATGAAATCATAGAATCGCTAAGGTTGGAAAAGACCCACAGGATCATCCAGTCCAACCATCCACCCATCACCAATGGTTCTCGCTAAACCATGTCCCTCAACACAACATCCAAACGCTCGTTGAACACCACCAGGCTCGGTGACTCCACCACCTCTCCGGGCAGCCCATTCCAGTGCCTGACCACCCTTTCAGAGAAGTACTATTTCCTAACGTCCAGCCTGAATCTTCCCTGGCGCAGCTTGAAGCCATTCCCTCTAGTCCTATCACTAGTCACACGAGAGAAGAGGCTGACCCCCAGCTCACTACAACCTCCCTTCAGGTAGTTATAGATAGCAATAAGGTCTCCCCTGAGCCTCCTCCTTCCTCAGACTGAACAATCCCAGCTCTCTCGGCCACTCCTCATAAGGCCTGTGCTCCAGAACCCTCACCAGCTTTGTTGCCCTCCTCTGGACATGCTCGAGGGCATCGATGTCTTTCTTACAGTGAGGGGCCCAAAACTGGACACAGTACTCGAGGTGCAGCCTCACCAGTGCTGAGTATACCAGTGCTGAGGGGATAATTACTTCCCTGCTCCTGCTGGCCACACTGTTTCTGATACAAGCCAGGCTGCCATTGGCCTTCTTGGCCACCTGCTGGCTCATGTTCAGTCTAGCATCAATCAACACCCCCAGGTCCATTTTCTCTACACAGTCTTCCAGCCACTCTGCCCCAAGCCTGTAGCGTTGCCTGGGATAATTGTGGCCAAAGTGCAGGACTCGGCATTTGGTCTTGTTGAAATCCCATCCCATTGGCTTCAGCCCAGCTATCCAACCTATCCAGATCCCTCTGTAGGGCCTCGCTACCCTCAGGCAGATCGACACTTCCAGCCAGCTTGGTGTCATCTGCAAACTTACTGAGGGTGCACTCAATGCCCTAAATAAGTAAAAAAGTAAAATAAATAAAATAAATAAAATAAAAGCTCTATTTTGCTCACTCATACATAAATACATTTTTGTGTTTTACTCCCCTCTTTGTTCTTGGCTTTCTACATGTTTGTAATTTACTCTCATTATCTTACATTCTATATTAATTGACTTAAACTAGTTCAACTAGCAACTGCAACTTCACTTACTCCCTTGATATCTACTTCCCTACTTCTTCCACCTCATTTTAAAAACTTGATTTCCCATTTATCTGATTCCCAATTCACCTGATTCACATTGCTGTGATTTTTATTTTTATTTTTTTAGGAGATGGAAACACACTTTTATATAAGATGTGATACCTAAAGGAGGGGCATTTTGGAAAGGAACATTTCATTTTTGTGAGGATGTATATGCTTAGAGTCCTCTATCTCAAGACATTAGGGTATACACATAAAAACCCATTTCTGAAATAAAACGAATAATGACATAATATAAACTTGACAAACTTCATACTGTTAATGTTGAGATGACAGTACATCACTGAGCCTCCAATAGTGTTTCAAGAAACACGTTAATTAAATTGAATTTTCTCAGTTTTTTTAAAATGAATATTTCATCGTAATGGATATTGGAAGAAAATAATGGAACTACTTAAGCCAGCCATTAAATCTGTAGTCTTCCAGGCTTTATTTTATAACTCAAGATATTTCATACCTACCTACTTCAAAAGAAATCACAGCATCACAGAATTGTAGGGGTTGGAAGGGAATCATAGAAACATAGTGTCATAGAATTGTTCAGGTTGGAAGAGACCTTAAAGATCATCAAGACCAACACCAACCCAACCATACTACCCTAAGTCTAACACCTCTTCGCTAAATCATGTCCCTGAGCACCACATCCAGATGGTTTTTAAACACATCCAGGGATGGTGACTCAACCACCTCCCTGGGGAGCCTATTCCAGTGCTTAAAAATCCTTTCTTTAAAGATGTTTTTCCTGATATCCAACTAAACTTCCCCTCTACAACTTGAGGCCATTTCACCTTGCCCTATCACCTATCATCAGTGAGAAGAAACCAACCCCACTGTTGCTGCAATCATCTTTTAGGTACTTGAAGGGAGCAGTAAGGTCTCCCCTCAGCCTTCTCTTCCCCAGACTAAACAGCCCCAGCTCCTTCAGTCACTCCTCATAGGGCATATTCTCCAAGCCCTTTATAAGCCTTGTCACTCTTCTTTGGACCTGCTTTACCACCTCAATGTCCTTTCTTTATTGAGGTGCCCAAAACTGAACACAGTACTCGAGGTGGGACATCTAGAGATCACTGAGACCAACCTCCCTGCCAAAGCAAGTTTCCTACAGCAGGCTGCATAGGTAGGCATCCAGGTGGGTCTTGCATAACTCCAGAGAAGGAGAATCCACAACCTCCCCGAGCAGCCAGTTCCAGTGCTCTGTCACCATTACTGTGAAGAATATTTTGCATATTGGTGTGGAATTTTCTGTGCTCAAGCTTATGGCCGTTTCCCCTTGTCCTGTCCCCACAGACCACTGACATATCCCTTTGTCTCCCACACTTAAGACATTAATCTTGTCATAATCTGGTGGCGAGTGACTTGGCAAACTGGAATAAACCACCTACTGTCAAAATGCACCCCTACATCAATGATTTAATGTTAATGTCTGATTCAATGGAGGCATTAGAAAAGGCAGTAACTTCATTAGCTATCTATTTACTGGAAAATGGGTTGGCTATAAACTCATGGAAAGTACAAGCACCAGAACTGATAGTTATATTCCTAGATGTTGTCTGGTCAGGTAAGACCAAGGTCTTATGCAGTGCAATCATAGATAAGGTTCATATGCTTCCCAGTTCCCTCAACATTGAAACAGCTTCAGGAGTTTTGGTTGTATTAGGATATTGGCGATCCTTTATAGCCCACTTATCTCAACTGCTAAAATGTCTATATCAACTAACAAAGAAGGCCAAATATGAGACCGGAGTAGAATGGAAGAAGAGGCCTCTCAACAGGAAAAAATAGCCATTAAACACCCCAAGTGCAGGTTATATTTGATTCAACCCCTCTAGCCGATCTAGATGTGCATGTAACTCAAGAAGGATTCAGCTGGGGGTTTTAGCAGAGCCAGAGTTCTGTTCAAACCCCAATCAGTTTCTGGTCTCAGGTTTGGTATGGAGCAGAAGAAAGATACAGCAAGGTTGAGAAGCAGTCATTGGCTACCTATTCTGCACTGCAGGTGGTAGAACCTGTAACTCAGGCTGATGAGGTTATTTATAAAACAACTTTGCCAATCCAGGGATGGGTAAGATATCTAACCCACATTCCTAAGACAGAGGTAGCCCAATCACAAATAGTGGCATGCTGGGTCACCTACCTTAGTCAGAGAGGCCACCTATCATCATCTCTATTAAAGGAAGTATTGTAGAAGATACTCTGCCCAGTAACATATCACAGTGAGACACCCAAGGAAATAATGGTTACTCGCCTAGAGAAGAGTCACATACAGGAGAAATATCTTACTCCAGAAGACTTCTGGTACACAGATAGATCCAGCAGCGGGAACCCAAATAGGCGGTGAGTGGTAACATACCATCCCTTGGCCAAAATGATATGGTTTGAATAAAGGGATGGATGGGTTAGCCAGTGGGCTGAGCTACAAGCCACATAAATGGTTCTAACTCAAGATCCAGACAATAGTGCATTGAAATCTGCACAGATAGTTGGGCAGTCTATTGAAGGCTCATGCTCCGGATAGCACAGTGGGCCACTCAGGCAAAGATATGTGGGTTGATATTTGGAACATGGCTACGTATCCTCATACACAGGACTGTATAAGCATACCATGTCTCCAGATATCAACCCTTGCTGTTGATAGGTAATGATGAAGCTGACAGACTCGCTCAAGTTAGATGTTTGGAAAATAGATCAGCAGAAGACTTCACCTACTGGCTGCACCAGAAACTACAACATGCAGGACAGAAGAGCATGTGGGCAATGGCCAAAGCATTGGGGATGCACATAAGTTTACCAGCATGTCAGGAATGAGATGCGTGCTTGCGAATGAGAACAAGACCTCTACCAGAAACAACCGTCATGGTTTTATGATTTTTGGTTATCAGTATTCCACATCACAACATCATGCAGTGTACTGGGAGTTAAAGAGCAAATGCTTTAGTTCCGGGTACCTGTCTGGAAGAGAAGAAGAACTACATCCCCCAAGAGCCTTTTCGAGTACTGTTATCATTCCTGCTCAAGGGAACAGATATAAGGGCGCAGGCCATCTGACTTGTCTCTCTTCTCATCTCGCCGTGTTCCCTGACGGATCGGCTCGCTACTGCTGCGCCCAACTACATGCAAGGCTTCAGTATTAGCGTAAGGCCTTTGGCTCGCGGACAATCTTTCTCTCAATTATTGTTGATTTATATTGTATTATAGTGTGTTATCTTACATTCCGATACTATATTTAGTAAATTAGTTTGTTTCTCCTCAGATTGTTGCCGCTGTTTTTAATTATTTTGTGGTCCCCTGTTTCCCTTCCTGGAGGCACGGATTTTGCAAAATCCCTCCGCCCCACTAGTTGCGGAACCGGGCCGGACCAGCCCTTAAACCGTTGACACAACAGCTAATCTCACTAGAGGACACAACCCATTACAGCAATGGCAGAGGAAGAGCACCTATATCTGAAGGGGTTAGATATGACCTCACATGTTTTGATACAGCGAGTGGATTGATGCAAACTTGTCCTGTACCAGTGTACATTGTACTTTGTGTTGCCAAAACAGCAGGAGCTTATTTGTGACACACTCAATCATTGGTTCATGCTGTGAAGGGGTTGAGTGCAGTGGAATTGACAGGTCACAGCCTGAACCAATGGTTGAGCACCAGGTGAGAAAGCATGGCTAACCCAGGGGTCTCAGGTGAAACAATGCACCTGAGTGACCAGAAGGATCCAGGCTCCCCCACTCCTCACCCTCATTTAAGAGATAGCAACCAGGAAATCAGTGTCTTTTTTGAGGTAGAGATTATACTTTTCTTTAGTCATTAATGGTAATCAGAAGGGGTGAGCAAATTTTCCTGCTTTGATACCCGCTATTGCTTCATGTTGCCTGTATCCCATTAGAAGGTACAATTGTTGCCTTCTTTTGCCATACAGACTTTAAGTCTAGGTAAGGAAGCAGTTATAACATTTTCAGCCTGGTTGTTCCCACTTTCCAGAGCACTTTGCCGCCTTCCTTGTGATGATACATATTTTGGGCAGATTTCATTTACCAACTTTTATTTTACATAGATAATAGCTGCAAGTCATCTCCATTCCATATACAAATTTCAGCATGGCTAGAGATAAACTTAAAAAGTGTTCCCACCCCCCAACAGGTTTTTGGGGGTTCTCAAGCCTCTTGACATTTCTGTTGTTGAGCTGGCTGGGCATTATCTACCCCACTAGAGATATGCCTTAGAGGCTTCATTCAGGAGACACTGCAAACTTTCTGGTACTTTTTGCAGCTTCTCAAATGTCAGGCACACTGAGTCATCTCAAACGGAATAGAAGCAAGTCATACAAAAGATCAGGCACAACAATACTGGATTTACTGCAAAAAATAGTAAAATATGATTTAAAAAATTCCAACTCATCCTTCTATCCCTCTTCATATCTATTTTTGTCTACATAGAGAAGTCAAGACCTGGTATGCAGAACCTACTTTCAGGTCAGATGTTTATTTATTTATTTTTTTGGAACTTCTAGGACTTAAAATTAATTGCTTAATTTTTTAATGAAAATTTTATATAAAATAGGTTTTGCTTTCATCCTTATATTAGTGTTTTATTTTAGTAAAAACATCTCTAAGTGATATTCCCAGTGAATAGAGAACATGTTCCATGTTTTTCAGACTAAAACATGTCAGTAGACCACACCTATTTTGACATAAAATAAAATTTTAAAAAAGGCAGTAGAAGCACTTTCAAAATCTCCTCTTTCTCAATAGTAATACATGAAATATTATGCACACAGAATCTTAGAATTATTCATGTGGTTGCTTATGATAGCTTTATGTACAATGTATAAGTAATGCTTCTAATGCTACTGTAGAAGAAAAGTAAGGAAAGATGGAAAGTCAGACTAGATTATAATTGTCCTATGCTCACCTATAGGCAAACAGTTGAAGTCAGTTGTACTAACATTGACTAGGAAAGTAGTTGTCAACACAAAATAGGCTGAAGAGTCACCCAAGGCTGCAGCGTGAACATTTCAGTTGCCCGTCAGGACATCTCCTACCTGGAGGCACAAGCCTCATTGAGTTAGCTCCTGTTTCTAGTAAGAATGTAAGAAACAGAAGCAAACAACAATGAAAAAAAGACAATTAAATAGACAATTCTCCTCTACTGCAGTGGGAGGGAGTGAAAAATAAGGCCCTAGAACTTGTGACTGAATAACTTTTCATGCTCTGTTTCCCCTTTATAAGGTATTAACCTTTTGTACAATAATGGCCTTAAAATGTTTAATCTGGATCAGTAGCTGATATTGAGTAATGAAATCCTTACCTTCTTATTAAAACCTGAATTCTGCAACTTGCTTGTTATTTCTTTTCAGAGATGTAGTGACAGTGCACAATTACTAAAAAGGAGATTTTTATGTCCCTTCAATTCATATAGCATAGCTTTTGGCTAGTGATTTTGTCTTTCTCTATAAAGACCACTGCCTTTTTGTTCTGCCAGTGGAGTAAGGTTCATGCAGTAAATGCTCAGTATACTGCCACTTAGGAAAAATAGACATTCTACTAACTCATTCTACTCAGTCCATTGATCCATAAACTGTTGTAAGACTTATATAAGGGAGGTAGTCCTTCTTAGAAGTATTGACTGTTTTGTATCCTTTAGCTTTCATGGAGTTTTGATTGATAGTCTTGGCTCAGGTAGACAGGAACATGAACTTCATGATGAGTGGAGAATTCAGTGGCATTTCAACAGAACCTTCCAACTCCAACTCAGATTGCTTTTTGTGTGAGGTGTGTCTCAGAAGCACACTGCGAATTGCGTGCCAACACACTTTGTCTCAGGTTTCTTTAAATTTGCAATTAATACAACAATATGGGAGTATTTAAATACACTCAATTAAAAGTTGCCCATGTAAAGCAAAAAAAAAAAAAAAAACAACAAATGAACAAACTCAGGCCTTGTGAAATCACATCCAATCAATCAATAAGACGTGATGCAAGACTGCTCCTATTTAATATTTGAGGGAGTAATCAGTTTTGAATCTAAACTGATTTTGTGATGGACTGTGAGTACAGAAAAATATTCCTGTTGTGTTTATCCAGTAGTGTCAGTGAAAATTTCTATGTAACGGTTCCTAGGTAGTGTTTTATACATACAGAACAAATTACACACTGTATTCTCAGGAGCTTCAACAGTCCAGCTGTCACCTATCATTTTCTCTTCCATGCAAAACTTCTCGAGAACTAAAGATTCACAAATAGGAAGGAAATTATTCGGGGAAAACTCCTATCAAGTTACACCCAATAGAATACAATAATCAATTAAATCACTTTTATTGGCAAACACAGAACTTGGTAACAGTATTATTATAATTTATGTATTTCACCAGAAGATTTGAGACTAGAAGAAATTGCATTTCTTAAGATTTGTTTCATATATTTGATAGTTTCTGTGTTTTTTTGGTTTTTTTTTTTATTTCCTATTATCAAGGAGGATGAGCTGTGAGAGATTATTTGCCACTCCCTAATTCTACCAATGCAGATGTACTGAACATTAGAAAACAAAGAAAGCAACACTTCTAAACTGAAAGGTAGGAAAACTTGCTTCATGGAGTATTTTTTCATGATCACATATCTTTCTCATACTAGGAATAAAAATGATAAAGCTGGTTGCACAGATGGAGCTAAGGATTTTAAGTCAACACAAAACTGATGTTGCTTGCAAGAGCAAAGTTAAACCTCATCTCTATTTAATATATAAGTTTTTTTCTTAAGATCTGGAAAAAAAAATCATTGCTGTACTATTAGAATGTTGCATGGAGTTGGTAAGTGAAAAGAAAAATAAAGCAATGAATGTAAGTCTTACAGACATTAGTCAACTGGAAATCTTCAATCAAGTGACAGAAGAATTGGAAACAAAAATACATTAAAGGGTAAATAGTTATTTTCTCTAATAGAAAACAACATCCTAAAAAACAAACAAAACAAAAACAAAACAAGCAAACAAACAAAAAACTCCAAGAACAGAAAAAGCCAAGCCTTTCAAATAACATAACATCATCATCAAAAAATTCCTCTAAACCTAACAAACAGACCCTACTTTAAGAAACACGAACAGAATTGGAAAAGAAGTGGAGGAGAACAGCAGCCCTGCTGAGAAGGACTTAGTAGTCCTGGTAGATGAAAAACTTAACATGAGCCAGCAGTGTGCACTTGTAGCCTAAAAGGTCTCTTTCTCTCTTCTTCAATACAAGTAGGACACTGAATTTATGTCAAAACAAATGATCAGAAGCAAAATTCATGATAATGTTTTAGAGAGCTATCACTTGGAAGAACATTAAAAGTTTGAGCTACATTTTATTCTTCACAAGAACTTCTTGTCAATATTAATTTACTAGAAAAATCAATTATCCTATTAACTTCACATTTAAAGTACCTGAATGTCCAGGTTACGATTGAATTCATTAGTTACTGAAATTGCACCTGCAAATCCTATATCACAAATATGGTTATTAAATATTTATGCTGATTTTCTGTAATGGATATGAAGCAATTTAATTTCATTATTAATACTTCCTAGCATATTTAAGCATATTTGTAAAAATATTAATTGTTGGAGGTATTCTTTTTATTTGTAAAGGATTGGAAAGCAACCAAGGAAGACAAGGAAGTTTTCCTTTTCCCTCTGTAGTCAGTGCCAAAGGTTGGCTACTACAGTTGCATATTCAGTATCAACAATGGACAGAAATCAACTTATATGGGAAAATAGTGGTGAGTTTTAGTGTTCTCAGAATGGTACACGAGTTTTACGTTTTTTTTTTTTTTTTTTACCAAAGTCTAATTACTTCACTTTGGCAAGAAGTATTTGCAGTTTAAAATCATTACCATTGCTCTCATTCTGGAAGAATTCAGGTCAAGAAGAGAAATTGGAGAAAAAAAAAATGCTGCTGTAAAGATAAATTAGCAGAGATAAAAATTTCTTCAAAGTACACAACTCATTGAATTGGTTTTGTTCTTCAAAACTCACCCAATTATTCTTGAAAGTGGCTTATCAAAATATCTGTATAATCTGCATATAGTTAGAGAGCTAGATGAGCTGCATGGAAATTACATTTTCTGGAGTTCAAATTTAAAAACATGAACAGAAAGTACTATTGACAATTCTAATATCACAACTTAAACACTAGTATAAATATATGCTAGCTATAGAGAGACAGCCTCCCAGTTGTCTTCCTTTCCTCCTTCTGGTGGCCACCTCACAAGAGCAACTGTCCAACAACAAAAGAGAAAAAAAAGCACTACTGAAAAGGATTTGACAATTTATCCACTGTTGGTTATTCAAGATATTTTTCAAAAGCTTTTCATTATACTGTGCTGATCACATCTGGAATTGAACTGCTACAGGAGTTGACATTAATGGCATATTTAATTATACCGTGGTCTACCACATCTTGAAATGCTTACTTTCTAAAAACAGATGGACATTTGAAGCTTGTTTTTTCTCCTGTTCTCAATGTTTCAGTATGATTTGGCTGCCTACAATTATCTAAAGGCCTTCACGATACAGATCACATATCACAGGACCAGACTAGACCCAGCTCTTAGCTGACTGATTGCTTTATATCTATAAAGGAAATGGTATTGTGGGTTGGTTGCTGCAATTAAACAAGCACCAATGTCATAATTGTTAGCAAGAGCACTTCATCTCAGTCATTCTGAAGTCTTTAGAGATTGCAGAGAGTCAACAGCTCAAGGAAAACCAGTCTGTACTCAGGATGGTTATCAAATGTGTTTAAAAACATGCCTGTATAATCTCAGTCTCCATCATACTCACTGTTGTTTTACTTTAGATCTTTTGGGTTGTTTCACTTGCCTCTCTACCTTCATATCTCCATCTCCTTATAAAACAATTCTCAAGTGAATAAAAAAAAAAATTTGAAGATTGTATAGTTAACAGATATACAAAGTGGTGTGGTCAGATTGGTACCCACAGATCATAAAGCTAGAAAGATTATGGCATTAGAAAGAGATAACTGAAAACAAATGGAAAATACTCACCCATATCGTAGGCTTGCAAAAAAAAAAAAAAAAAACTCCAAGAGGAGCAATCTCCAGAAAAAGATCTTTCTTGAGTGGCAGTCAGCCCTTAAATGGGGTCTGTGATAGGTGGAGCCAGGCTCCACCCCTTCCAGTCACACAGGTGAATTGCCTTTACCTGTGCTCCCACGGCTGACTACTGAGGCTTGCCTCAGGTGATGAATCAGAGGTTCAGGCCATGATTCAACAGTTCCCATAGAAAGATTTTATTCCATGATTCATTATTCTCAAATTATGAGAATGACTAATCAAAGATGTGGCACTGGGGGTCTGGTAACAAAGCATTTTCCAAGATGAGATTATTTAACAAATGTTAAATTACAGGTTTTCACTTGTAGTCTTCTCTATGAGATGGGGATATTTCTTAGCTATATAAATAGAGAAGTATTGTTGAACCTCATCAAACTGTCCAAAAAACTTGAGCTAACATACATAAGAGAAACAGCAAGATAAATCTGTACTGCTGAGAGGCAGTGAAAATTCATCCATACTAGTATCTTCAAGCATTTCTCAAGAACATTTCTTGGTACTATAATGTGATCATCTAGACCATTTCAGATTGCACTTGAAACAAGTCCTAACACACTTGGCAGCAACTCAAAAGATGTTTAACCAGTGTCTGGTGTTTTTTACGTAAGTAAAGTCATGCCCTTAAAATGAACTTTATTCTTTTGACTGCTTATGGAATCCTGTTGTAAGCAAGCTGGTGACTGTGTGTTTCTTCTAATTGTCATAAACTACAGCAATTCTGTGAAAATAGAGAACAGAGCAGTCTAAAAAAATTTATTTGATCATTCTAAAATTAAAAGATATGTCACATGATACTTCTAACCATTACAGTTTTAAGAAAGTAACTGACACATGGCATATCTGTAGAGATGTTTACTCTAAGTCTAAAATGTATGTTCACATCATGCAATATGTTATGAAATAATGCATCTTTGATTAAGCTTGTAAATTCATATGGCAGAGTGTTATAACATAGCAGCAGAATGGTTGCAATGACTGTGGACCATTTCGGTACCTGGAATACCATTCATTGCAGAAATCTCCACCACTTGTTTTTTAAACAAATTGTCTTAGAGAAAATAAATGAGTTAGATGGAGGTTTCAGCTAATGTAGACAGGGCTTTAATTGCCCTTGATAGTTTTTTCTCCTATAATTTGTGATAAGTACGTATTCAATCTATCACAGCTGTTGTGATCCTCAACAACTTCTGACAGTAAATTGAATAAAGTCCTGCTGGATAGGAACATTCATCTTTTTTGTGTACACTGAACCTGCTGCCTACTACATTATGTCTGATATGATAAGAAGCAGAAAGTTGTAATTAATTAATTTGATCTCCTACAATAAGGTCACAAAATTGATAGATGAATGGAAGGCAGTGGATGTAATTTTTCTGAATTTCAGCAAGGCCTTTAATATCACCTCTCAGCATAACTTTGAGTGAATTGTCCAGCTATGAGATAAAACAGGATCATGACTATATATATGACTTATATATTGTATCCATTATCCTGTTACATCTAACTCTTGGTGTTAGAATATCATGACCCTTTAAAATTTATGCAACTTAATTGAACTTATTTATATCTGGATTCTCAGTTTACATTCTTGTATTAACTCTCACAAGATTTGTTTTTTTAAACTTTTATCATACTCTGTGAAGAAACCTGGAAATGAATGTTTGGGCTCTTTGGTTCCTCTTGATCTGGAAGCCTATACCATATTGAGATTTAGAATGTGGCTTATTATTTCACACTTGTGCCTAATTTTTAGATTTCGTCTTCTGCCAAACACTTCCTGATTTAGCTGAAACCTTTAATTGAATAAGGCAATTACTTCAGCCTTGCTATGCTAATACTAATAGCTGATCTTCCATGTATTTTCACATTGCATAAAACGCACTAGTTCTTTGTTATAATAATTTTTATTTTAGTTCTTGCACTGGATAAAGGAGAGCCTGTGGATGTTGTTTACCTAGACTTTAGTAAAGCCTTTGACATGGTCTCCCACAGTATTCTCCAAGAAAAAACAGCAGCTTATGTCTTAGGCAGGCTTATTTTCTTCTGGGTGAAAACTTGTCTGGATAGCTGGACCCAGTGAGTGGTGGAGACTGGAGTTGAATCTAGTTGATGACTGGTCATTAGTGGTGTTCCTTATGGGTCAGTATTAGGGCCAGCCTGTTTAATATCCATATTAATGATCTGTACAAGAGGATTGAGTGCACCATCAGTAACGATGCAGATGACGCCAAGTCAAAAGAATTCAATTTCCACTCAGCTTTTTGCTTTGTGTTAGTCTTTATGGATGTACTAATGTTTAATTCAGGCATTACCAACAAATCTTGAAAAGCCTAATGGTCTCTATATGCTCTCACAAACTTACCTCCCCATATATCTGTTTCACCTTTGTTTAGCATTTGGTAAGTAGATTAGCCACAGATTGGTGACTTCCCACGATCCCTTTATTGTTTAATAGTGCTACGCTATTCACATATGTTACAGTACTCTCCTTGTCTCTGGTGATTGCATACACATGTGAACAACATCATATTGTCTTTGGTAATTAACTATTCATACCTACCCATCTGTTAGATGGAGAGATTCAGATAGACTACATGAGTATCAGTAATAGGAAAATATCAAAAGGTATGGAAAGTTCAGTTCACATGCATGAGTGGAATTTAGAGATGCTTTGAGTTGTTATCATTGCAAAAGATGATACTTTGATCCTCATATCATCAAGAGATATCTCTAATCAGTGAATTAAAAAAAAACAGTAAAACAAACAAACAAAAAAAAAAACAAAAACAAAAAAAAACCACCCTTAAAATTTTGTGGGAAAGAGATTTTATTAAAAAGAGAAATATTCCAGATCTATTCCAATATTTCTTGCTTAGATACAGAACTTGAAAATCCAGGGGTGTTCAATTCTACTTCTTCTCCTTCCTAAAGCTAAGGGCCTGGAGTTTCTTCTAGTATCACAGAAAAGATATATTTAGTTCATACTGACATGACAGCTTTAATTTTGCTTTTAGTATCTAATTAATACTAGCATTTTCTTGCCTTTTATAATCATTCTGTGATTACACCAAAATTCTGGAATTTTTAGTCCACTCTGGGGGAGATGGGTTTAGGTTTTTAGTACAGTTTTTATTAGTGAGTTACAGCAGTTTAACAAGTTAAAAATACATGCTGTTACTACAAAAACTGCAATTAGAATCATACAGTAATAATCATACAGTAATTAATTTTTAAGGAAGCCATACAGTCTAAATTTCAACTAAGATTTAATTGTTCTTAAGTGCTGAAGAACACAAAGTAACATATGTCTGATTAGACACTGGCTTGCAAAAGTGAGCAAGTGTTCTTTCCATTGTGTAACACAGGTGACATAAACAGCAGACCAAGGGCAGTCCCAGGTTTCCTGCTTCTAAAATGTTTCTCTGATCCTTCCTCAGCCTTAAGAAGGTAGACTACACTGGTGGTTAGATGTTTAAGATTTTTCTAGGTTTTTTTTTTTTTTTTTTTAATCCTGTGGCAGACTATACCTGGGGCTACAGATAACCTCTAAACAGGATTGCAGTTTTGTGAGAGGGTACTGAATGGTCTGAGATGGGGGCAAATTGAATAGATTTGTTTAATCATGTTTTGAGTGTAGATATATCGAATTGGTTTGGATTTGCTACAACTTGAAATAGCCTAAGAGGCATAGGAGATTTTAATCACTTTTTATTTTGGTACTGAATTCTTAAACAGAAATTAAATTCTTCTATACCTAATACTATGAGGAAATATGTGTGCCTGTCAACACAACTTGCAATTCTAAGTGAAAATCATCTGTTTTTATAGGCATTCACAGTCAACATGATATTTTTTTTCTTTTTATCTTGGTTGTATTGTGTTTTCAAGTGTAATGAATGGAGGAGTTTTGGGGAATCACTTTGGCTCATGGTGAATGATGCAGAAAATGAAAATCTCTATCCAGGGCTCGTAACAAATGTTTTTGACTCAAGTCAAAAGAATTCCATTTTTACTCAGCTTTTTGCTTTGTGCTAGTCTTTATGGATGTAATAATGTTTAATTCAGGTATTACCAACAAATCTTGGAAAGCCTAATGGTCTCTATACGCTCATCCACAAATTCCATGTTATCATTTATATTTGTCTTGCAAAAACTGACACCATTACAAAGAAACATTCTTTAACAAAAACATTGGCATATTATGAAAATTGTTTAGGCTGGCTGTTTTGCCTTTTCTGCTTTATGTTTAATGAGAAATCCAAATTAAGTATGGCTAACACTAATTTTTTTTTTTTTTACCATTCTGATCCATCCAAACGCTGAAATTCAACTGTGACTGCTTCATAATACCAGAACTTTCATTATAAATTTTGAACTATTTTGATTTTTTTTCATTTTGTTTCCTTTCAAATACTAAAATTTTTGAGTGAGTTCATGAAATGTTTATGAAAATGTTCAAAATAAAATTAAGATCTTTGAATACGTATTCATCTAAAGCTTTCCTTCAGTACTCTATTTTCTCAAGGAAAACTCAGAGATTTCAAATACTTATGTAGATTGAGAAATTAAGACAGATAATAGATATATCCTGAAACTAGCTGAGAAATTATTTTTATGTATCTGGTTAACAGGAGGTTAATATGCATCTTTAAAACCAGACTAGGCACTTTTTTTTTTGTACCAAATCTAGTTGTTTGAAGATGCTAAATAGCACTGACTGATGGTTTTCATTTGTCTGTCCTATGTTCAATTCAATGAACACCACATCCATATGTGTTTACTGTATTACATCAGATTAGATATGACTGCACTTACAAGTGTTTAGATAATGTCACATTGACAGTTTGTCAGTGATAGATAGCTGTCAAAGGACTTAGTTATGGATTGCTACTCCCAAGCCAATATGCTCTGGAAACTTACTTTCAGACTGATAGGTGTTTATATCTCATGTAACACTCTGGAAATTTTAACAACTTCTGAACTCATTAAATTGCATTTACTTTGACCTATTGCATATTACAATACCACAAACACAGAGAAACACTAAACAAGAAAAGCACTTAGTCAAAATAAAGTAGATTACAAAATGCTGTTTTTGTTTAATTCTGTGCTGTGTAGACAGTAGAATACAAATACAGAGTAAGCAATGCAATGAACTGGAACTCCATATTCACTAAACAAATACAGCTTATCATATCCACATGAAATGACATTGACTGTAGTCAGTATGATGTGTTATGCATGGATTAATATTTATAGACATACTATTTTGCCAGGACATCAATAATTAGTTCACAACTTTGGTTTGTTATTCACAATGGTTATGGTTTATTTTGAAAAATATCCTTCAGACTGAAATTCAATAGCTTCACCTTTTCCTCAACCAGACTGACTTCAGAGCAGAGGCTATCACAAAGTGACCCTCCACAGAGAGACAAAACCATAACAAAACTGCACCAAAATAAGCACAGGGAAAATGAGGAAGCCGCAGCACTTCCCCTCTCAGACAGAAGAGAGAGGCCCCTGAGAAAAGGCAGCTCCAATGTGGTATGGGGAGAACCAGGAGTGATGGCAGTTGAACACCCGTGCGTACAAAGGCTGTTTGTAGGGAGTGCAGTGACCTAGGATCACTGTGAACAGGACATGCAAATAGGGCATGGCACATTAGTAGAGTGGGGCACAACAGTTTGCACAGGCAGGGTGAACAGGAAGGGGCACAGGCCAACTCCCCACCGAAGATACCAGCTCACCTAACACTCCTCACCTTCTCAGTGGAAGTAGACAGGCCATGGTCTCCATCTGTCTGAAAGACATTGCCAGAAACACTGTGGTGATCCAGACCAAGCACCCATACAAACGTCCAAGTCTCTGGCTGCAGGGAATGCCTGAGCCTGGCACAAGTACAGGGAAGACATGCATGTGATGTGAACAGATTGACAATCTGCTCTGTCTTGTGGAACAGCAAAAGGAGGAGATAAAAAGATCAAAAAGCATCAGGGAGTGTGAAAAGAAAACCAGTTTGTGGAACCACTCCCTGACAACCCTGCAACAAAGGAATGAGAGGCACACTCAGCAAGTAGTGGTGGATCCTTTGCCCTCTCACAGCCAGGAAGAAGAGGGGGCCTGGAAGACAAGGTGAAATGGAAACAGGTTCCTGCTTGGGATGACAGGCGACCCTGGTCCTGGCTTATCTCACCTTTCTAGGTGTCCTTGCACAACAGGTACTAGGCTCTGGGATTCAAGGGACAGGTAAGTGAGGAAACAGAAGAAAATCCACACAGAGAGCTGTCTAGGATGAGGCAGTCATCCCCACGCCATAAGACAGCCTCTGTCAAGAAGAAAGGAAGGGTAATTGTCTTAGAAAAGTCCTTCTGAGTGGTACTGAGGGCTGGATATGTCAACTGGTTCCTACTCACAGGGTAGTCTACTGCCTCCCTGGCACCTGGGTCAGGGACATCACATGGAAGCTCTCTGGTCTGATGCAGGCCTCTGATTATTACCCACTTCTGGTCTTTCAGGTAGGTAGAAATGAGGTTGCAGAGAGAAGCCTGAGGGCTGTCAAGAGAGACTTCAGGGCACTGGGGCAGTTACGTTATGAAGCAGGAGCTCAGGTGGTATTTTCCTTGATAACTTCAGTAGCAGGGAAAGATACAGAGAGGAACAGGAAAACCCATCTGATCAACAGATAGATAAGAGGCTGGTGCCGTTGGAGGATTTATTATTATTATTTATGGGAATACAACATAAACTATTCAGAGCAACAGCTGCGGAACAAGATAAGCAGCATGAGACCCAAGGACACCTCTAGAAGAAGAGAAAAAGCTAAGGGAATGGCTCATGGCTCTGACTGCATAAGCTCCTGCATGCACAGTTAAGGAGTGTTTGCAGAATACTCTGCTGACATGTAGAAGTCCCTTATTGTAACTTGCTGTATTCCAAATAACAACATTAGTAATGGTATGACACAGTGGATGATTTTCCTGTGTTACAAATGCAGTCTCAAGAGTTAGAACTATTAGGCATTATCTAGGTTGTTGTGTGCTTCTTCTATTTTAGTAGTAGATCAAACATGAATTAAACAGGATTTGATGTTACCAATGCTGGAAACTATGGGAATAGCTCTTTTAGTGTATTACTAACACTCGGTTATGATGCTATTAGCCTATCAAATAGCCTTTTCTTAATCTGTGAAAACAAAACCTGGAAAGGAATCCTAGGCAAAGGGATGACCCTGTATTATAGGATGATTAACTCTCTTTCATCCCACTAATCAGGATTTTTAAAATATGGTCATACATCACTTGAGACAAAGACGCACACTATCTTACTTTGATTCGGCATATGATTCTGATATACGATTCTGGGATACCGCCCAGCAGATTTTTTAGTTCACTAATCCCTTCAACTGGCACCTATGTCAGGGACCTAAAGGTCCCTCGCTGAAGAATGATCTTGGAATGAAACAAAGTGTTCTGACAGTTTTAAGGGAACTGATATTTGTGGCTATGGCTGCAAATATTTTGTTTCATAGAGAGAGCTAACCTTGGTAGTTTATTCTGTTTTGCAAGCAGGTGTTCCACTTGGGCTCTCTATCATGCACTGGCCACACAGATGTGGTGTACAAATGGAAAAAAAAAACATTCAGACCCTGAGAAGAATAAAAGCAGGAGAAAATCTGTGATGGGTGAGAGAGGAAAAATGCACTTTGAAGCAGGGGACACCCTGCTGGCACTGCCTATCGCATCCACCACTAGCATGTTCCTTCTCTCTCTTTTTTTGGCAGTTTGCCTTTTCTCAAGGGACAATAAGTAATAATGCACTAGCTTAGGGAGTTTCTGCTTCCTGCTATGGGATTGTTTAAAATGGATGCCTATGTGTGTGTGTATATGTGTGTGTGAGTGTATGTATGTTGACTAAAACTCATAACCCTCTGTGCTGCTCTGAAGGCATAGTTTTCTTGCCTCTCTGCTCCTGTGACATCCTGTCTCTCAGATCCAAATGTATCTTGAAACGGTACTGCTAAGCTTTAGAAACATTCACCAAGTTAGGTTGTTAGCCAGCTAAAGAAAGTAGCACCCATAGTGAACTCTAGCATGCTTGCCCACTAATATTGATTCTATCTGACAATCAACTTCATAAAGTTGCGCAACCATTAATTTTCTATTAGCCCAAAGGCATGGTTGTGAGTACTCTAAAAGCATTTGTTGTACAAATTTTAGTGATCATTCAAAATCAGTATATCAGAGTGTACCAAAGTCGAAGACTTTTTCTAACCAGTTACAGATGAACATAGAATGGGACCCTCAGGGGTTCTTTTCCAGGTTGCAGAAACTTGGGCCGCAGGCCAAATGTTTTTTTTCTTTCTAGTGGGTTTAACAATATTTCTTGTCATTATGCTATGTTTGCATAAACACAGGGTTTAGAGTATTGTCAATCAAGGCCTTGATTGAGTTATAATGATTACATTATTAATATAATTAGTGTTATTATTTTATAGTATGGTAACAGTTTGTGAATATACAAAAAAAAAAGGGGAACTGTGGGAGTACAAGAAAAACTATTCAGAGCAGCAGCTGTGGAACAAGATAAACAGCATGAGACCCAAGCACACCTCTAGAAGAAGAGAAAAAACTAAGGGAATGGCTCATGGCTCTGATTGGATAAGTGCCCACATGCATGGTTAAGGAGTGTTTGTAGAATACTCTGTTGACATGTAAAGGTGGACGGGAAAGTTGTAAGGGTGGATTGGAAAACTAAAAAAGGAAACTTGTGAATGTACATACGTGATGTGAGAGCTTGTAATAAATGATTTGGATCATTCACATCTGAGTCCGTGCATCAAGATGCTGCTATTATTATGGTTATTATTTTTATCATGGAACAGTTTACTTGGCACCAGGACTGCTGGCAACAGTTTGGGCCCACCTGGGTCAAAGGGGGAAAAATTTCTAGCCCAGGAATTGGTGAGTCTCACTGACAGGGCTTTAAATTAGGTTTGAAGGGGGAAGGAGAATAAAATCAGGCATTCCAGGATCAGAGGTGAGACTGATAGCCCAGCTGAAGTGCACATGTACTAATGCATTCCACATGGGGAACAAACAGGACAAGCTCGAAGCTGTGGTGTGACAGGAGAATTACGACTTAATTACCATCATTAAAACATGGTGGGATCGTTCTCATGACTGGAGTGCTAAAATGGAGGGCTCTGAGCTCTTCAAGAAAAATAGGCAAAGAAGAAAGGGCAGTGGGGTACCTTTCTGTGATAGGGAATGTATTGATGTAGAGCTCAACACAGGGAATGATAATTTTGAGTCATTAGGGATGAAGACCATGGGGAAGGCCAGTGAGGATGATATCCTTGTGGGATTCTGTTATAGACTGTTTAACTAGAATGAAGAGACAGACAAACCACCCTATAAGCAGCTGGAAGAAGTCACACAATCACTAGCCCTTGTTCTCATGGGAGACTTTCAACTTACAGATGTCTGCTGGAAGTACAATACAGTGGAGAGGAAGCAGTCTAGGAGTCTAGGAGCACACAGGAATGTGTGGAAGATAACTTCCTGACACAGCTGGTAAGAGAGCCTGGTAGGGAAGTGCCCTATAAAACCTCCTGTTTACAAACAGAAAAGGACTGGTGGGAGATGTGGTGGTCAGAAGCTGTAAAGGGCATAGCAGCCATCAAATGATTGATTTTTCTGTTCCTGGTGAAGTCAGGAATGGAGTCAGCAAAACTGCTACCTTGGACTTCTGGAGGGCAGACTTACAATGTTGGCTGGGAGAGTCCCTTGGGAGTCAGTCTGGAAGAACAAAGGAGTCTCAGAAGGCTGGACATTGCTCAAGAATGAAATCTTGAAGGCACAGGTACAGGCTTTCCCCCTGTGCCTAGAGATGAGCCAGCTTGAAAGAAAACTGACCTGGCTGAACAGGGAGTTTTTGCTGAGAGTCCAGGAAAAAAAGACTTTACAGTCTATGGGAGAAGGGTCAGACAACTTAGGAAGGGTACTAAGCTGTTACTAGAGAATGCAAAGGGAAAAATAGAAAGCCCAGCAAGAGCTAAATCTGACCACCATTGTTAAAGGTACTAAAAGGAGCTTTTACAAATATATTACCAGCAAGAGGATGGCCAAGGAGAATCTCTTGTCTTTATTGGATGAGGCAGGGAAGGTTATCACTGAAGATGAGGAAAAGGCTGATGTTCTCAATGCACACTATACTTCTGTCTTTAATAATAGGACCAGTAATCCTCAGGGTACACGAATCCCTGAGCTGGAAGAGAAGGATGGGAAGAAGAACTACCCACAAATTAGAAGGGAACGGTTGGCAACCTGCTACTCCAACTGGACTGTCACAAGTCCATGGGGTGGATGGGATCCACCCAAGGGTACTGAGGGTGCTGCCAGAAGTGATGGCCAAGCCACTTTCATTATTAATCAGCAGTCCTGGTCAACTGGGGAGGTCCCAGATGTCTGGAGGCTTACTAACGTGATGCTCATCTACAAGGAACGTTTTTAGGACCATCCACAGAACTACAGGCCTGTCAGCCTGACCTCAGTATCTGAGATGGTCATGGAACAGATTGTCTTGACTGCAGTGCGTGTGGGGCAGTCAGGGGATCAGGCCTTGTCAGCATGGGTTCATGAAATGCAAGTCCTGCTTGATGAACTCGATCTCCTTCTGTGACCAGGTGATTTTCTTAGTGGATGAGAGAAAGGCTGTAGATGTAATCCATCTAGACTTTAGTAAAGTCTTTCTCTCCCAGAGTAATCTCCTTGACAAGCTGGCTGCCCGTGGCTTGGACAGGTCTACTCTTTGCTGGGTAATAAAATAAGGATGAGTGGGTGGCACCAGAGTGGTGGTGAATGGAATTAAATCTAGCTGGCTGGTCACTAGAGGTGTTCCTTATGGGTCAGTATTGGAGTCTGCCCTGTTCAATACCTTTATTTATGATTTGGATAAGAGGATTGAGCGCACCATCAGTAATGTTGCAGAGGACACCAAGTTGGGAGAAAGTGTTGCTCTTCCTAACGGTTGGAAGGCCTACAGAGGGTTCTGAATAAGCTGGATTGATAGGCTGAGTCCAGTTGTATGTTCTTTAACAAGATCAAGTGTCAAGGCCTGCACTTTGGTCACAACAACCTCATGCTTCACTGTGGGCCTGGAGCAGAGTGTCTGGCAAGCTGCAAGGAGGAAAAGAATCTGGGGATATTGGTTGACAATCAATTGAACATTAGACAGCAGGGTGCCCAGGTGGCCAAGAAGACCAATGGCATCCTGGGTTGTATCAGAAATAGTGTTATCAGCAGGACTAGGAAGGTGATCATCCCTCTTTACTCAGCACTGGTGAGGGTGCATTTCAAGTACTGTGCTCAGTTTCGGGCCCCTCACTACAATAAGAACATTGAGGCCGTGGAGAGGGTTTGAAGAAGGACAACGAAGCTGGTGAAGGGTCTGGAGCAGAAGTCTCATAAGGAGTGGCTGAGGGAACTTGTTTTCTTTAGCCTGGAGAAGAGGAGGCTCAGGCGAGACTGTACTGATCTCCATAGTTACCTGAAAGAGGATTGCAGTGAGGTGGGGATTGGACTCTTCTCCAAGGCAACTAGCAGTAGTATAAGAGATAATGGCTTTAAGTTGTGCCAGGGGTGGTTTAGGTTCAATGTTAGAAAGAAATTCTTTTCAGAAAGAGTAGTGTGATATTGGAACAGGCTGCCCAGGGTGGTGGTAGAGTCATTACTCTTGAAGGTTTTCATGAAAAGAGTAGATGTCTCACTGAATGACATGATTTACCGGTCATAGTGGTGACAGGTTTATGGTTGGTGTAGATGATCTTAGAGGTCTTTTCCAACCTTAATGACTCTATGGTACTATGATTCTTTGATCACTTTATTCATATATTTACAGTGATATTATATTAGAATAATTGAATTGTAGACCGGCTTGGATTGAAAGTGACCTCAAAGATTATCTAGTTCCAACTCCACTGCTGTGGGCAGGGTTGCTAGCTGCTAGATTGGTCACTAGATCAGGTTGCCCCAGGACAAAACCATCTAGCCTGGTTTTGAACACGTCCAGGGACAGAGCATCCACAACTTCTCTGGGCAGCCTATTCCAACACCTCCGCACCCTCTCCATGAAATACTTCCTCCTGACATTTTATCTGAATCTCTCGTCTTTTAGTTTGAAACCATTCTCCCTTGTCCTATCATTATATACCCATATAAAAAGTTTGTTTCTCTCCCATTTATATTTTTCTTTAAATATTGGAAAGTAGTAATGAGATCTCCTCTGAGCCTTCTCTTCTCCAGACTGAACAAGCCAAACTTCCTCAGCCTGTCTTCCTAGGATACATGTTCCAGCCCTTGAATTGTCCCTGTGGCCCTTCTCTGGTCTCAGTCCAAATGCTCCATATCTTTTCTAAGTTGTGAGGCCCAGACCTGGACACAGTACTCAAGATGGGGCAGAGTAGTGAGGGACTATGACCTCCTTCGTGTCAAGACTTTATCATACTAATAGCTGCATATTCAAAAAGCAATTTCAATTATAAAATACTTATTATCTAAATAGATGATGTAGAGAATAAGAAACTTGAGTTGGATATTGAATGAACGGGAAAAAGGTGTTATTTCTAGAGAAAACCTGTATCAGTCAGTAACTAAATGCAGATATCCTCAATACTAACTTAGCTGACATAAAGAATGTGAGACAACTGCATCCATTGTAAGTCTCTTCTGTGAAAATGGCTTCCACAGAATTTTACAATATGACTATAATTTTGTTATTTACTGTGATAACATAGCGTATTTTCAGCAGATGTGTCTGCTTTTGTGCTTTCTTAAGAAAGCTATCAAGCTGTCTTTACTGATTTTGTTTTCTTCTGATAATCTTTTTTTTAATGAACATAATGTATAACAGTCTGCAAGATCCAAATCAAGCCATAACAAACGAACCAAACAAAAAGTTAAGGAAGGAAAATTGAATTTTCCAGTTGTCTTTACCCACTGCTAGAAAATTTCTGTTCATCCTGCTTTGAGCAGAAAATTTCACTTCATGACTCCTTGCAGTTCCTCCCAACCCAAATTATCTTGTGGTTTTATGGGATTCCCACTTTCAAGTAAGTATTCAGAAGTCTCGTGTGATTAAATCTACATGGAATGTTTTGTTAGTGACTTCCCTCAGCCTAAATGGAAAGGCAATGGCTTGTAAAATCACTCCCAATCCCTACAGCTGGCAATGATTTTTTTCTGTAGCATGTGTCATTTTGCTTATATGAACGTCCGTGATTAAGAAAAATAAATAAATCTGGACAAATGGAGACTCCAAATCAAATAGAATAGAAGAATGAACAATAGAAGAATCAAATTTTTAGTTTATACAGACTGCTTTCCACACATTGCTCTCAAAGCACCTGATAATGAGAATTCTTTGACCTCTGTGCCTGTAGCCAACATGCTGTGATTAATGGTTCTGTGGAGGTTCAGGGTGGAGGCCGATCACAAGTGGTGTCCCTCAGGCATCTGTCTTGGGACCAGTGCTTTTCAGCATCTTCATCAATGACGTAGACGATGGTATTGAGTGCACCCTCAGCAAGTCTGCAGATGACACAAGCTGAATGGTGCAGTCAATACATTTGAAGGAAGGGAAGCCATCCAGAGGGACCTGGACAGGCTGGAGAAATGGGTCCATGAAAACCTAATGAGGTTCAACAAGGCCAAGTGCAGGGGGCTGCATTTGGGTCAGGGCAATTCCAGGTATTTATATAAACTGGGGGATGATCTCCTTGAGAGCAGCCCTGTGGAGAAGGAGTTGGGGGTTCTGCTAGATGAGAAGCTGGACATGAGTCAGCAGTGTGCGCTTGCAGCCTAGAAGACCAACTGTGTTCTGGGCTGCATTAAAAAAGGGGCGGCCAGCAGTGAGAGGAAGGTGATTGTTCCCCTCTACTCAGCTCTTGTGAGGCCCCATCTGGAGTACTGCCTCTCGGCCTGGGGCCCCCAGTACAGGAAGGACATGGAGCTCTTGGAGCAGGTCCAGAGGAGGGCCACTAAGATGATCAGAGGGCTGGAGCACCTCTCCTATGGAGAAAAATTGAGAGAACTGGGCATGTTTAGCTTGGAGAAGAGAAGGCTCCAGGGAGACCTCATTGTGGCCTTCCAGTACTTGAAGAGAGCATATAAACAGGAAGGGGAACGGCTGTTTACGAGGGTTGATAGTGATAGGACGAGGGGAAATGGTTTTAAACTGAGACAGGGGAGATTTCGGTTAGATATTAGGAGGAAGACTTTCACTCAGAAGATGGTGACTCACTGGAACAGGTTGCCCAAGGAGGTTGTGGATACCCCATCCCTGGAGGCATTCAAGGCCAGGCTGGATGTGGCTCTGGACAGCTTGGTCTAGTGGTTGGTGACCCTGCACATAGCAGGGGGGTTGAAACTAGATGCTCATTGTGATCCTTTTCAACCCAGGCCATTCTATGATTCTATAATTCTCTGAAAACATGCATATTAATTCATGTGAAGGCTTTCCTCAAATGCAGCCTTTTGATGCTGTTTCCACTGTATGAAAAACAGACAAAAAACCCAAAACTTTTAAAGCTATAATTAACAGCAAAACTTATTTTAGTACAATTGTATATACTTCAACAACCTTGTCAGAAAATGCATAACTATGGCAGAAAAAGATATAGTTCACTGATGGCTAGTTAATTACTTGTCACTAATACATAAATAAACTGCTTAAATCTTGACTGTGTTTGAATTATGTTAACTGAGCAGTTTCTTCCTGAGAAGGAATCAGCTTGTGAAGTGATGTATTTCCCAGAAGGCAAAAGGTGACAATATTGAGCTGCTCTACTGTCTCCTCAGTTTTCTCAGTTCTCCTTGAAGAAATTTAAAAGAAAAAGACAATTCTATTCTAATTGGCTATTGAGATGTATGAAAGATATAAAGTTCTGAACTAAAAAAGAATTTTTGATCAAGGCCACAAATGGTGTCCTGATCCCATGAAGTTTGTAGAGGTTTTATCACTGGCTTCAACGCAATCAGGACTTTCCACTTTCTGAGGAATATGACATTTCTTTTTATTTTCAATTATTTCTGTGAGTATGATACTGGAATGATTTATATAGAAAGATCTGTGGTGGAAGAAGCTACATAAGTACTTGGAACTGTGCTCAGACATGAACATGGTGCCATATCACCTGCAGCAAAATAAGGTTACACTCCAGAAAAAAAAAAAAAAAAAGAAAAAGAAAAAAAAAGAAAGAAAAAAGAAAAAGGAAAAAGGAAAAAAGAAAAAAGAAAAAAAGAAACAAAAAACAAGGGAAAAAAAAACAAATATAAAGAAAGAGAGACGAAGCAGAGAAAGATGTGATTTTTTTTTTTTCCCCTTATCCTAGACATCATAGACAGCAGCCAAGAGTGCACAGGTAAGAAAGAAAACGAATTGTCCTCCTCCACTAACACACAAACCACTGCTGCGCAATGTGTGCAATTACAAGTGTTACGCAAACAATGTAGTGTGATTCCTTGTTACTATCTAGGTTAAAATTATAATATTTTATTGTATCTTTTTCCCACTCACAGGTTAAAAAGAAAAAAAAAAAACATGGAAAAGAAACACTTTGAAAAATATGTCCAGAAACTCAGTTTCCAGTCAAAGAAGCTAGCTTAGGAAGATTTTATAAGATATTTTTTCTTTCCATGCAAAAAGGTAAAACCATGGTGAAAGAAACATCTGCAAATTACACCTGAAACTTTTCTGACAAGGTTAAAAGTGCAAATATCTAGAATTGAAAAATCCCCTCTGGAAGCAGAAGCAAACATATGCAATTACAATATATATTTATTTTACTGCAATATAAATATAGCTAACACGTACAATTTAGTCCTGAATAGTCCTACACATTCATACAAGCAGAATCTAACACTGTACTCTATGTAAACTTTATGTACATTATATCTAGCTCAAGTCCCTAATTACATTCAATTTCAAAGGTCTTACCCATATATATATGCATATAATACACTTCTGAAGCATGTGCAAACAGTGAGCTTATATCTATCAGCAGAATCTAATCACGTTATTTCTAGTTATAAACAAAATTCAGAATCCCCCATACATTAAAGGTCAAGAAAGAAAAAATATTTTTTACTTTGCAGAATCTTTTCACTATGATAAATTAAGGAATATAATAGCAACAAACAAGCACTAATATTTCTACTAGTTCAGAAACAGAAGGGAGGAAGCAGAGGAGTAACAAACATTACAGTATCTATTAACTAACAAAATACTTTGGAAATAGTGATAACATGCACATTCATGCCAAATGAATCTTAATCTGTACCACCATTAGAAAACATACCAAAATAAACTCATGAGGGGAAGCATTATAAAGTGAAGTACAACACTGTAAGCATCCAGCCATTATTTTAATCTGAAATGAATTTAACGTTTCTATCAAAATGAACTCATTTCACAATCACAAAAATGCGTTATACATTTCCACATATAAGGCAATCTTCATTAAGTACTATTAGAGAATAATTTAACATCAAATGCTATCATACATAATTAGAGCATAGATACAGAACTAGGTACAAATTAAAAGAGTTTCTAAAAATTCCTTCCTTCCTTCTATGCTATCTTACTGATTCTGCAACAACTAGTATTTTTGTCTCTATCAGTTACAGGTAAGATTTTTTAAGCAGGCGCATACGTTATTGAAAGATCTCTATCAGTAAACCTACAGACTAAAATGAGGAACTTACAGTTAATTTACTCACAGTTAATAGCGTATAGCATTTCTCACACAACCACATTACTGACCATGCCAGTACTTCTATGTTGTGTAAGGCATTGGATCACTCCCATATACCTTAGGTTTAAGAAACTGTTACAGATACATTAGTGGGAAATTCCAACACTTATTCAGACAATGCTTTTGGCAACTGTAGCATATGAAGACGGACAAGTGAAAAACTGGGATAAAATTCCAACAATTTTTCCAATGCCATTAAACTTCCATAGCTACCCTCTTCACCAAAACATGTTTAAGGAGCAACAAATCTGGCTGAAAAAAATACAGATCTGTAATGCAACCAAATTCATTTTAGTAGGGAGTACAAAGGCAAACTTTCCTAAGAAGATAATTCCTCGTGGGCTTTCAATTATTTAGCTCTTTGTGAACCTTAGTGAAGGAGAACAAAGAAATATTTTCACTGAATGGACAGGCTTAACAGCAGAATTTGATAATTTGTTCAGATAAAGGTGTTTAAGGCTTCATTTAATTGATAACCCATTCTCAGCCTACCTGGTGTATTCAGCAGCCGGGACATCTTGCAAGAATACGAGATGAACTGCTCACAGTATTCAGCACTACTGGTAATAGCAGAAATCTGGTCCATCGTTGCACTATAGTTTAGCTGCAGTATAGATGTTTTTTCTAGACTGTTGCCTCCAACAGAAGTCTGCATTTGCAGATCATGGTACACAGTTGTCCATACTTTATCCTCTGAAATTTAGAATGGAAAAAGAACAGACAAGAGTGAGTAAAAGACATACAGTGCAACTGAATTAGAATTAGTCTTGGCCTTTGGCAAAAGATTAATGTGTTCTGCAAGGGAATTTTGAGTGGACAGGGAAAAAGGACACTGAACATAAACAGTCATCAAGTGAGACCATATACCTGAAACAATGAAAGCGTAAAACCTTTATTGCCCACTGTAGTTTTGATAATCAATATACAGTCATAGAATCATAGAATTGCTGGGGTTGGAATGGACCTTTACAGATCACCTAGTCACCCTGTTGTGGGTAGGCACATCTCTCACAAGACCAGGTTGTCCACAACCCCATCCAACATCACCTTGAATGTTTCCAGGAATGGACAATCCACTAATTCTCTTCTGCAATCTGTTCCAGTGTCTTGACACACTCATCATGAAGAATTTCTTCCTTTTATCTAATCTAATCTACTATCTTTCATCTTAAACCATTGCCTTTTGTCCCTCAGTAGGCCCCTTTAAAAAATTCTCCATCTTTCTTAAAAGCCCTCTTTAAGTACTGGAAGACTGCAGTGAGGTATCCCAGAAGCCTTCTCATCTCCAGGCTAAACAACCCCGGCCCACTCAGCCTTTCTTCATAGGAGAGGTGCTCCCTCTGATTGTCTTTGTAGCCTTCCTTTAGATCTGTTTCAAGAGCTACACATCTTTCTTGTGCTGGGGGTCCCAGACCTGGATTTAGTTTTGTAAGTAAGGCCAGATTATTGCAAGGATAATCACTTAGCTCACCCTGCTGGGCACTCCTCTTTTGATGCAGCCCATGATTCTACTGGCTTTCCAGGCTATAAGTACCCTTTGTCATCTCATGTTGAAATTTTCAACCACCAGTACTTCCGCTCTTTGTCTGCAGAGCTATTCTCAACCCAGTTTTCCTCTACACTGTACTGACTCTGGGGTTTGCAGTGATCTAGGTGCAGGACTTCCCACTTGACTTTGTTGAACTTCAGTTCACGTGGGCCCATCCCACAAGCCTGCCAAGATCCCACTTTCTGACGTCCTTTCCCTTTAGAGCACCAACTGCACTTCTCAGATTGGTGTCATCCACAGAGTTGCTGAGGGTGCATTCAATCCCACTGTCTATTGTCACCAATGAAGACACTGTCACAATGAAGATACTGCTCGTAGTATGGAGCCCCAAAGGACAACACTTGTCACTGGTCTCTACCTGGAGATTTAACAATTGACTGCAACTCTTTCAGTGTGGCTGTCCATCCAATTCCTTGTCCACTAAACAGTCCAAAATCCATGTATTTACAACTTAGAGATAGATTTGCTGTTGTTTGTTGTTTGTGACTGTATCAAAGGCTGTGCACAATTCTGGGTAGAAGGTATCAGTTGCACTTCCCTTGTCCACCAATGTTATCACTCTGTCATGGTAGGCAGCATTCATCAAGCATGATCTGCATTTTGTAAAGCCATGTGGATATGTCCAATAACCTCTCTGTGTTCTATATTCCTTAACATGTTTTCTGAAAGAACTTGGTCTGTGACTTCACCTGGCACAGAGGTGAAGCTGACCACTCTGTAGTTCCCTGCAGTTCCCTGTAGTTCCACCTTTTTACCTTTCAAGAAATAGGTATAAACTGTGTTAATATACTGTGTGAAGAAGCTTTCTTAATAATCAATGCTAATAGTGACTGGTGGAACTAATAAGGATCAACTTTGACAGGAAATCTATTAGAATGAAACAAGGGTGATACAATAAACATTTAAGGCTTCCCTGTGCAGAAAATTCACAGTGCATGGCAAGTTGTCATGGGCTATGTATGGGAACTGTTGAATCATGGCCTGAACCTCTGATTGATCACCTGAGGCAAGCACTGAGTCAGCTGTGGGAGCACAGTTGAAGGCAATTCATCTGTGTGACTGGAAGGTGTGGAGCCTGGCTCCACCTCTCCTAGACTCCATTTAAGGGCTGACTGTCCATAGGGAAGGATCTCTTTCTTGAGGTTGCTCCTTTTGGAGTCTTTTCTGTAAGCATACAACACAGGGGAGTATTTTCATTTATTTCTAATTATCCTTTTCCACCGTGATAATATTTCTAGCTGTATGATCTGTGGATATCAGCCTAACCACACCACTCTGTGTATTTGTTGATTATATACTTGTCGAGACAGGCCAAATATACTAAACATATATATATATGTGTGTGTGTGTGTGTTTTTCTCTGGAATATCTGTAGACGGGTCAGGAGGAGAACATTACGCCCCCTAGACAAAATGTTCTCTGGATGGAACCCAAGATTTCTGGGATCCTACTATTATGAATTACCTTCCATAACTGAAAAATGGAGTCCCCTGTGCGTTATGGGAAATATCTCCCCATTCCACGTGACAGACTATTTTCTTGGGCTAAGCAAAGATATACTAATTACAAAAGGATGGCAGTTAGCTGCCTCTGCGGTGGTATAGCCACTGTTAAATGCTTTAAACCAGGCTGAAATGAGGGCCAATACCTTAGAAAATGAAAACCAGTTATTGCAAGACCGCACTGAAAAATTAGAGCAAGAACTCAGTATACTGACGGGGATAAAAACAACTTGGAATTTTCCAATAAGGCAGGTCCGTAATATTTCAGTCTAGATTCCGGAATCAATGGACCTGGTTGATCAGGAAAATAAAACTTCTAAATTGGATCTCGATGCTCCGCTTGCAACGGATCCCTTGGAGGTCCATCCTACTATAACTCAAAACACAAAAAAGATACAAGATAGACCAGTAGGGGTGAACCTGACCAGTGGCCCCCTGCCCAAACTCACTCACATGTAACGGCCTGGCCATACGTGGCAACAGAGTTAATGGACCTAGTACAACGGTTCTGACAGAAGCCTAGAGAAAATGTGCCAATTTGACTATTAAGATCATAGGACTTGGGCAAAAAGTGTTGTAGTTAACAGGCCAGAAATATCTAAATTGGCAACTATGACTGTGCGCCCTGCCCTTAGGCAGAGGCTATACGCTGGCATCCAATATACCAATGAAAACCATTCCATAATAGATTGGTTGATGGCAGCGTGCTGTATGGTCTGGCCTAATAAATCACATATACCGTTACAGGGTTATTGTCCTCCATGGAGGACCTTCCCAACTACATTTGTGAATTGGGTATAAGAGAAGTAATCTATGAAGATACATCTGACAGCCCAGATATGGTAAGATTTTCAGTGGGTATGAGAGATTTGATCTTGCAGCAGGCCCCTTCCCATCTATATGGGACTCCAGTCTCTAAACTGAACTCCTTGGCCTCAGAGTCTGTCCCTCAGAGGCTGCCAAGCTAGTAGCTGATCTGAGGGAGACAGAGCGCCTGCAGAACAGGCACAATACTCGAACACTGGAAGAAGCAGAAGTTCTTCCAGTAACTAAAACTAGGACACCATCCCTATGAACTCCTCAATCAGGACACATATGAGTATTCCAAAAGCAAATGGTTAATGACTTAATCTGGGCTGGGGTCCAATTTGCGAAAATTGATTGCCAACCCTATCATGTCCTCCTTCAACTATGGAAACAGTTGAAAGACGATCAAAAATTTCATAAGTACCCCAAAAAACCTAGGGTAAGAATTATTAACAGATCAGCAAGGACAACATGGAACTTTGAAGATTTTCTAGTTCCTAGTAGAAAAAAATAAACCTCCTCAGGTGTCTCGGGCCACTATGCCTGAGCCACTAGAGGTAAAAGATTTAGCCATAGCACAATTTATGGCATGACAAGAGATGCTAATTCCCCTAGGGCCTCCAGACGGTGTGGAACTGATGATTTTCTGGTCCTGAATTAATATTCAGAGAATGATGGCACTGGTTGACACAGGCGTAGAAACAACCATAACTTATGGAGATCTGAATAAATTCAATGGTGATAGAGTGATGATTGGTGGTTTTGGGGGACAGAACATTCCGGTCACCCAAACATGGTTGGAACTGGGGGTTAGGTGTCTCCCACCCCAGGAATATTGTCTATTTCCCCAGTCCAAGAATACATCCTGGGCATAGATATTTTATGGGGTCTCCAGATAACTGTGGGAGAATTCAGACTTCAACAAAGGTGCATTAGTGTCTGGCCGGTACGGGCAATATTGAGAACCCATGTGAAGCATGAGCATATTCACCTGCTAAACCGTGCCGGATTACTAATGTAAGATAGTATAGACTCCTGGGTGGGCAAGATGAAACATCAAGCACAGTGCAGGAATTAGACAAAGTCGGTATTATAAGACCTGCACATAGCCCATATAATTCCCCCATGTGGCCAGTGCAAAAGTTGGATGAAACATGGAGAATGACAGTGGATTGTAGAGGATTAAATAAGGTCACGCTGCCTATTCATGCAGCCGTACCCAGTATTGCCTCCCTAATGGACACATTGAGTAGGGAGATAAAAACCTACCATTGGGTCCTAGACTTGGCAAATGCATTCTTCAGTATTCCAATTGCTAAAAAATCACAAGATCAGTTTGCATTTACATGGGGAGGCAAGCAGTGGACCTTTCAAGTCCTGCCACAGGGTTATGTGCATTCGTCGACATATTGCCATAACCTAGTGGCGCATGGCCTGGCTAATTGGAGAAAAACTGATAATATTAACTTGTATCATTGTATTGTTGATCTCCTGTTGACATCTGACTCACTGGAGGCAGTAGGACAAGCAGCAGATTCATTAATTACTTATCTGCAAGAAAGAGGACGGGCTATAAATCCTCAGAAGGTGCAAGGCCTGGGCCTGTCTGTAAAGTTCTGGGGTTAGTTTGGTCAGGAAGACCAAAGTACTACCCAGTGATGTAATAGATAAGGTTCAGGTATTTCCAGTCCCTACAACACCAAAGCAGCTGCAGGAGTTTTTAAGTATATTGGGATACTGGCACTCCTTTATTCCTCATTTAACGCTGCTGCTGAGGCCACTGTACAGGCTCACAAAAAAGGGGCAGCTGTGGGACTGGAGGAGAACAGAACAGGATGCTTTCCAACAGGCAAAACTGGCAGTTATACAAGCCCGGGCATTGGGTATATTTGACCCTACCCTCCCAGCTGAGTTGGACATTAATGTTGCTCAGGATGGCTTTGGCTGGGGCCTGTGGCAACACGTGAGTCCTGTTCGGACTCCCATTGGATTCTGGTCTCAGGTCTGGCATGGAGCAGAAGAAAGATATAGTATGATTGAAAAACAGTTATTGGTTGCCTACTCCGCATTAGTGGAGTGGGATAACCCAAATGGCTGAAATCATAGTTAAGATCACCTTGTTGATTCAGGGGTGGGTGAAAGATCTGACCCACCTTCCTGAGATGGGAGTGGCCCAAGCACAAACCGTGGCATTATGGGTTGCCTGTCTCAGCCAGAGGAGTAGTCTGTCTTCATCACTGTTAAAAGAAGAACTCCAGAAGATCCTAGGCCCAGTGACGTATCACACTGATGCACCAAAAGAAACACTGGTTGCTCCACCAGGGAAGAGTCCTGTTCAGGAGGGGAAATATCCTATCCCTGATGATGCTTGGTACACAGATGGGTTGAGCAAGGGCAACCCGAGCAATTGGAGAGGTATAGCATATCATCCCTTCACTGAGACAGTCTGGTTTGACGAGGGGTATGGTTAGAGTAGCCAATGGGCAGAACTGCAAGTTGTGTGGATGGCTGTAACCAAGGAACCCAGTGATTATATCCTGAATATCAGCACCGTTAGTTGGGCTGTGTACTGGGGACTCACCTTTGGATTGCACAATGGGTCACCCACAAATGGACTAGCCATGCCTGACCAATCTGAGACAGAGGTATGTGGTTAGACATATGGAAAGCAGTTAAACACGGGATGTGTTACCACGTTTCTGGTCACTAACACCTACAGTCACCAGGAAATGACAAAGCCAACACATTGGCCTGATTTTTATGGATTGAGAATTCACCATCTGAGAACATCGCCTGTCGTTTACATCAGAAGCTACTGAATGGAGGACAAAAGACAATGTGGGCAGCTGCTGAAGCACTTGGGCTGCCCATACAACTATCTGACATTGCCCAGGCATGCTGAGACTGCGACGCATGCCATAAGATGAGACCGAGATCACTGCCCAAAACAACAACCCATCTTGCTAGAGGACGCAGTCCTCTCCAGCAATGGCAGGTTGATTACACTGGGCCCCTCCCTCAGTCTGAGGGGGCGAGATATGCCCTGACCTGCATTGACACCACAAGTGGGCTAATGCAGGCCTATTCAGTACCAAGAGCAAAGCAGGCATATATCATCAAGGCACTTACTAAACTGATGTCTGCCTACGGGACACCTCAAGTCATTGAGAGTGACCAAGGGACTCAATTTATTGGTGCAGTGATAAAAGGCTGGACAGAAGAAAATAACATCGAATGGTGATTCCACCTGCCATATAATTCAATGGGGCCAGGCCTTGTTGAATATTATAATGGTATTCTTAAGACTGCCCTGAAGACAGACTCCCAGTCCCTGCAGGGGTGGACAAAAAGATTCTATGAAACCTTGAGGGACCTGAATGGAAAACCTAGAGACAGCATACCCAGTGCCCTGAAAATGCTACAGACAACATGGGTCTCCTTGCTTAGGATCCATATTACAGGCACTGATAATTAGGTCAGACCCCAGATTGGTAATGAAAATAATCTTCTGCTCCCTGCCCCTGCGAATTTAGAACCAGGTACCCATAGAATAAAATGGCCTTGGAAGGTGCAGGTAGGACCAAAGTGGTGTGGCCTCCTTGCATTCTGTGGGAGATTATTGGAGGTGGGAGGCTTGGTAGTCCCTTCGGTAATAGGTACGTGGCCTACTGACACTGTGGTCAACACTCTGATCTTCTTTGCTAAAGGGACCCCCATCGTGTCCCTATAGCAGATCAGGACACCCCCTTTGGTGCCTGATATAGTTATGCAGCCGCAGACATCTGGCCAGAAGGTATGGTACAGGCAGCCTGGGCGTGCCCCTGTACAAGCCGAAGTGTTGACCCAGGACAGGAATATGGCCTGTATCTCACCCTGGAGAGCAGACCTTCCCCTCCTGGTAGCCCTGAAACATCTCTATTACTCCCCATGAGTCTTTGAGCTTCTAGGATCACCAGAAGGAATGAAATGCCATCAAAGCGTTCTAGTGTAGCTGTGAGATCATGTGTGACACCAGGTGGTGGTCTACGTGGGACTGATGGAGCACAGGATGGGCCTGCACCACATGATTACATGCCTCCAGTAACTCCACCAAGTACTGGCCCATGAAAGAACATGAACTTTCACTGATCATCACTTGTATTAAATTGTGTCAACATACATCACGATGGGAAATTATATAAGCATTGTGATGTGTCAGATTTCAGTGTTAGGGAAGACTCACCCTTTAGCTAACTCAATCATTGGTTCATGCCATGAAGGGGTGGAGTGTATGGGAACTGTTGAATCATGGCCTGAACTTCTGACTGATCACCTGAGGCAAGCGCTGAGTCAGCTGTGGGAGCACAGGTGAAGGCAATTCACCTGTGTGACCAGAAGGGGTGGAGCCTGGGTGCACCTCTCCTAGACCCCATTTAAGGGCTGACTGCTGCTATGTAAGGATCTCTTTCTGGAGACTGCTCCTCTTAGAGTGTTTTTTTTGTTTTGTTTGTTTGTTTTTTTTTTTCCCTTTTTTTTTTTTTTTTTTTTCCTGTGAGCCTAGGACACGGGTGATCATTTTCATTATTTCTGACTATTCCTTTCCAACGTGACAGTCCTTCTAGCTGTACGATCTGTGGATACTGGCCTAGCCACACCACTCTGTATACTTGTTGATTATATGAAAACAATTCTGCATTTATAATATTAGGGACACGCCAGATAGCACTGTGTTACATTATTTAATTTTTGATACTGAGACCATTGTAGTTTATTAATGCACACAAGAGTCAAGTTTTCTACATTATTACTCCAGCTGTGTTTTCAGGATAAACCCAAATTACTACTTATTGAGCTTTGAATATTTTATAATAGAAACACACTATTACATCATTGATTGACAGACTTGTTATGGTACTTAATAAACATGAACATAATAAATAACAGATTTAGGAAATAATGAATATGTTAGGAAACAGTGGATATATAAATCTTCTATATGCATGTGCAAGACAAAATAAAGGGGAAGGACAATCTGATTTTTGGTGACTGGAAATGTACCAGTATAGATGCTGGACTATAAGATCCAGCTTACAAGAGACTTAATAGGTATTATACTTCCTTACTCTGCTGATGTCATTAGAATTGTTACTTTGTACCATTTGTCAGTATTTACCAGAGATTTAAGATAAGATATCATAATAATGAAACAACGCACTCTTGTTGGAAAGTTTGTGGAAGTTGGTAAGTAGTTTAGAAAGGAAATAAAGAAAAGGAAGGAAAATTGTTATAGATCATTCATAGTCTTTCGTTAGAAGGATATTTCACAGAACTGAAATCCAGAAATTCTTGTATGAGAAAGACATAGGGTTTCAGAATTAAAATAATGAAAATTCAGACATTACTGATACTGTCATCCTGTCAGAATTCTATTCTATGGCTTAGATGAGAAAAAAAATTTAATCCCAGTTAAGTAGTTATGAATGTTTAAAAAAAAAAAAAACAAAACTGTCTCAGCTGGTACTTAATATCCATAATGTCTATCTGTTGTAATAGGCGTGATCGGGGTCTCGGGATGTAACGTGTCAGGCTCCTCCCTATGTGTTAGGTACGTGCCACGTGTACCATCCAGTGGGCGTACACGAAGGGTTAAAAGATATATAAGTGCTTGTTAGAACTTAATAAACGCCATTTTGCCGCTCATCATATTGGTGTCACCTCGGTATTTGGCCAAGCCGCAGGCTCCCCTAAGCAACGAACATCACGGTTGCCTGCGAAAGGCAACAAGTGGTGACCCCCGACGTGATGGTTAGGGGAATGAGTCGGCTGTCTGCTTGACGGGGCAGGAGCCCACCGCGGAGCATTAGCACTTGCTGGGCGGTGGAAGCCGGGGGACAAGCCCGGGGACAGAGGGAATCTGCAGTCACCCCTCTGTCGGCGGAGGTCGCGGACGAGCGACGGATATACCCTCCGGAATCACGCCGGAGAAGAGCCTGGGATCCTGGTCTCAATCGGGAGGAGGATCGGGGGCGTCATGGAAGCCGTCATAAAGGTGATCGTTCATGCGTGTAAGATTTATAACGGGAAGCATGCTCCTTCTCAGAAGGAGATAGCTGCGGTCCTCTCGTTGCTTGAGAGGGAAGGGCTGTTAACATCGCCCCACGAGATTTATGACCACAGTAATTGGGATTCAATTACCGCTGCCTTATCTCAACGAGCAATGGTCACTCAAAAAGCAGCGGAATTTAAAACTTGGGGTTTGATTCTGGGAGGATTGAAGGCTGCGCGCGAGGAGAAACTTGCAGGCGAACGAGCCAGGGAGCTATTGGGGTTAGAGGTTGCGGGGCCGGGAGTGGGTCTCATTCCTCGTGCAGGTCCGGCTGGAGATAAGGTGGCGCCAGCCCCTACAACCCATTCTGCCACGATAGCTCCGGGAACAAAGAAGGACGAAGTTGCATCGAATTGTTCAAGCGTGGAGGCCACAACACCCCCACCTCCGTATCCCTCTCAAGGCTTATATCCTTCACTGAAGTCAGTCGGGGAGGGGGGGGGAAGGTCCTTAGAGGAATGTGGTAACATCTCCTGCAGGGCTGATAAGCAGGCTTCGGGGGAGGGTACGGCATTCCAAGGAGGTACAGCGCAACCCGTGTGTTGTGATAACGAGTGCAGCTCAGTCTGTTGCTGTAGCAACTTCCCCAACGGGGCAGACTGCACCGTCCCGCCCTGCGGTGAATGCAGGGGCGGAGCCCCGTGGCCAACGTCCCAGGGGTCCACCCCTGAGGGGTGCAGCCCCACAGCACCCACCCCGTGGGCTCTGCCCACGCTCACTGATTGGGCCCGGGTGAGGGAGGACTTACGAGCAGCCGACCCAGCACGGCCGCCGCTAGCCCTTCCGGTCATAGTCAAGACAGAGGGCCCGGCGTGGGTCCCTCTAGATTCTAAAGCAATAACCCGCCTTTCTGAAATTGTAAAAACAAAGGGGCTGCATTCCCCAGTAACAATGGCGGCGGTAGAGGCCCTCATGGCCTCTAGCCTACTACCGTACGATGTGATCAGCCTCATGCATGTGATCCTTGAACCGGTTCAGTACACCCTGTGGTATGATGCTTGGAATACACAATTGCAAGCAGTGGTGGCGGCAGCCACCCGAGATGCCCGACACCCAGCCAATGGTCAGGGTCGAGGGGATAGGACCACATTAGCGCGTCTCCAGGGTGTAGCGGACGGCATGGTGGGATCTCCGGAAGGCCAGCTTAGGCTGTTGAGACCGGGAGAGTTAGCTGCAGTCACAACTGCGGCCCTACAGGCCCTTCGGGAGCTGGCTCGAGTTACAGAGCCTACTCTCCCGTGGGCGGATATCAAACAAGGCCCTTCAGAGCCTTTTGCAGAATTTGCGAACCGCTTGATTCGTGCAGTTGAGGGGTCCGATCTTCCGGAGCCGGCCCAAGGTCCTGTTATCATTGATTGCCTTAAGCAAAAATCGCTCTCGGACATACAGCAAATTATTAGGGCAGCCCCAGGCAACTTAACAACCCCAGGGGAACTTATCAAATATGTGCTTGACCATCAGCGCGCTACTCCATTAACAAATGAGGGCTTAGCCGCAGCCCTCCAGCTCGCAGTACAGGCAGCTGCACGCCCCAAGGACGGGGGAGGGAAAGGTGTCTGTTATAAGTGCGGACAACCCGGACACTTTAGGACCAACTGTCCGAATAAAGGTGGCTCAAAAACAGACACAGACAAAAAATGCCAGTGGTGTGGTGGGGCGAGCCACACGGCGCGTAACTGCAGGAAGATCAAGGAAGCGATGCAGGGAAACGGCCAAGGGAGGGTGCCTCGGGCCCAGGGCACCTTCCCAAATCAGAGCAATGGGCCAAGGAGAACATGCCCACCGTGGCATTAGCCATGGGATTGGGGGACCGTCCACTAGTTAAGGTGATAATGTCATATGCGGGTCCGTGGCCCCAAAAAGAGGGACCTCGAACCACGCTTTTTACGGCTTTGATAGATTCTGGTGCGGACGTTACAGTGATTGCGGAGGCCGATTGGCCGCCGAACTGGCCACTCACCTCGCATTGGCAGCATATTGGGGGAGTGGGAGGCACAGTCCCAACAAAAGGGGCTGCAGAGAAAGTGGAGATCGCTATCATTGATAGGAGTGGGACGATGGAGGCACCGGTGTTGATGCAACCCCTCGTGGCACCGGTGGAAGGATCAATCTTAGGGCGTGATTTTCTCACGTCCTTGGGAGTTCGACTCACAAATTTATACTAAGGGCCACTGTGTACCACCTTGCGCTGCATTTTGCCATCCCATTACGCTGGAAACGGGAAGCGTCTCCCGTTTGGGTGGATCAGTGGCCCCTTCCTACTGATAAATTAGCAGCGCTGACGCAGCTGGTCTCCAGGGAACTGGAGGCGGGACACATTGAACCGTCACTTAGTAGGTGGAACACGCCCATCTTTGTTATCCGGAAACCATCGGGGTCCTTCCGTTTATTGCATGATCTTCGGGCTGTTAATGCACAGCTCGTCCAGTTCGGTCCCGTTCAGCAAGGCGGTCCATCACTTGCAGCTGTTCCCAGGGGATGGCCCCTTGTGGTCATTGACCTTAAGGATTGTTTTTTCTCCATCCCTTTGGCAGAACAGGACCGGGAGGCTTTTGCATTCACAGTCCCTGTACAGAATAACCAGGGCCCAGCTCAAAGGTTTCAATGGAAGGTTCTCCCTCAGGGAATGGCCTGTTCACCTACTATTTGTCAGCTTGTGGTGAATACAATTATCGCGCCAGTGAGACGCGACATGCCAGACTGCCAGATTGTCCATTACATGGATGATCTTCTGCTTGCAGCTCCGACAGGTTCCCAACTACAAGCCCTAGAAGCACGGGTGTCAGGCGCGCTCACGGGTGCAGGTTTCACGATCTCCCAAGAAAAGGTACAACGAGGGCCAGGGATAGAATTCCTGGGATATAAGTTTGGATCATCCACAGTTATCCCCGAGGGCCTGGAGATTAAGCCTCACGTAACCAACCTGTGGGATGTTCAGAAATTGGTAGGAGCTATCCAGTGGGTCCGGGGAGCACTGGGTATTCCACCACGATTAATGAAGCCCTTTTACGACCAGCTGAAGGGCTCAGACCCACGGGAAAGGAGAGAGTGGACCCCAGAGATGGACGCTGCCTGGCGAGAAATACTATCACTGTGCTCAACAGCAAGTTTGTCCAGGTGGACACCGGGTATCCCCCTAGAGGGCGCTGTTACTCGCTGCCAGGATGGAGCCGTAGCTGTCATTGGTCATGCACTAGGCTCCTGTCCACAACCTCTGCGCTGGCTGTTCTCAGCACAGCCGGTGCGGGCATTTACCCCGTGGGTGGAGCTTCTCTCCCTGCTACTTAGTAAGCCAAGGACAGCTGCATTTAGGGATTTTGGAAAGGATTTGGATATAGTCCACCTGCCCAGGTTCTTCCGAGATTCACAGATCTTGCCTGATGAAATCCTCCTAGCCCTGCATGGGTTCGGAGGCAAGCTTAGGTATGCGGGTTCCCTTCCGATTTTCGAGCTGGCACGCCCGCTCCAGGTGTCACTCCGTCTTCGAGTTGTTGCTTCTCCCCTTGATGGTCCAACAGTATTTACGGATGCCTCTTCATCGACAGGTCAGGGGGCGGTTGTCTGGAAGAACCAGACGGGTGACTGGGAAATTAGAACATTTCAAGATCACAGTGTCAGTGTTCAGACGCTTGAGGCGCAGGCGGTAGCGATGGCACTGCTCCTCTGGCCAGACACCCCTTGCAATGTAGTCACTGACTCTGCTTTCATTGCAAAAATGTTACTACGAATGGGGCAGGAAGGACAACCCAGTACTTCGATTGCCTTCCTCTTGGAGGAAGCATTGACGGCAAGGACAGCGCCCGCTGCTGTTCTTCATGTGCGAAGTCATTCAGACGTTCCGGGATTCTTTACAACTGGCAATGCCCTCGCCGACCAACACGCGGGGCACAAGGTTCTTACGGTGAGGGAGGCTAGAGACCTGCATTCTACGCTACACCTAGGGGCTCGAGCACTGTCAAGGACATGTTCAATTCCTATGGCGGTGGCCCGGGAGGTGGTGCTGGCATGCCCTCACTGTAATTCAGCCCCTGCGCTTAGTGCGGGAGTGAACCCTAGGGGAATTGCACCTCTCGACGTCTGGCAGACGGACTTCACGCTGGAGCCACGTCTGGCGCCAAGGTCTTGGCTTGCGGTTACTGTTGATACCGCGTCCACTGTCATTGTTGCTACCCAACATGGCCGCGCGAATTCTTCTGCAGCACAACATCACTGGTCGGTGTGCGTTGCAACATTAGGCCTACCGAGTCACATTAAGACAGACAATGGCTCCTGCTTCATCTCGCGCTCCACCAAGGAGTGGCTAGCACGTTGGGGCATCACGCATAGTACTGGTATCCCTGGCAACTCGCAGGGCCAGGCTATTGTCGAAAGAGCGAATCGGCTCCTCAAGGAAAAGTTGCGTGTCCTTGGGGAGGGGGAAAATTACAGGGGAAAGATTCCAGTGAGCCAACAGGGAGAGTTGCTGGCTCGTGCGTTGTATGCATTAAACCATTTTGAACGGGGGGAGAATCACCGCACCCCTATGCAAAAGCACTGGCAACCGAGAATTATTGAAGAAGGACCACCGGTGAAGATTAAGATCGACAATGGGTTATGGGAATCAGGGTGGTCTATTTTAGTTTGGGGCAGAGGCTACGCAGCGGTCAAAAACAAAGAGTCGGGAAACATTATATGGGTTCCATCGAGGAAAGTTAAGCCAGAGTTTGGCCTCAAGTAACGAGAACTGAGCGTTTCTGTTGCAGGCGTGGCTACTGGGGAAGCCAAAGACCCCGACACCGGAGAAGCGGAAAAAAACACTTATATGGGTGCGTGGACCACCGAAGACAGGCCAGGACACGGACCCGGCAACACAACCGTTACTGCCCACACCGAGAAATTTGGTTCTATCTCTGCTAATGTGTCTATGTTCTTTGCCAGGGGGTGGCACGGCTATTGACTTCTTGCTTTTAGCTCAAAGCCACGGATGTGAGGATGTCGAAGGGTTCTGTTGCTTCAACTTAAGTGATCACAGCGCATCGATCCATAAACAACTACAGTGGATGCAAGGCCACACACAGAAGATCAAGGTGCAGGCCGATCCCTTCGGTGAATGGTTGGAGGGTCTGTTTGGGGAATTAGAGCCGTGGCTAAAACAAATGCTTAAAACGCTTATCGTAGGTTTAGCAATATTCTTGGCTATTATGCTCTGTCTTCCATGCTTTGTTCAGCTTCTTAAGGCATGCTTAAGAAACTTCATAGAGGAAATCTCACGTCAGCAGTACGTGTATCAGCGCATTCAGGAGCAATTATAGACGCACTTAGGAATAGAAATAGAGTTAGGATTTGCGTTCGCGTTGTTACGGGTCAGCTTTCTATGGCATGGGGAGGGGGAGATGTTGTAATAGGCGTGATCGGGGTCTCGGGATGTAACGTGTCAGGCTCCTCCCTATGTGTTAGGTACGTGCCACGTGTACCATCCAGTGGGCGTACACGAAGGGTTAAAAGATATATAAGTGCTTGTTAGAACTTAATAAACGCCATTTTGCCGCTCATCATATTGGTGTCACCTCGGTATTTGGCCAAGCCGCAGGCTCCCCTAAGCAACGAACATCACGGTTGCCTGCGAAAGGCAACACTATCTCAAATAGCAAAGGACTTCTATAGGTCTACAGTCTACTATATTCATAAGAAAGACTGGCAGTAAACAAAATCCAGAAAATTATCTTTTATATCTATAGATTATCCTCTAACATATTACTGCAAATTTTCCTAGAAGTGTATCAATTTTTTGTCAGTAATACTCAAAATGTATAATTCTTTCACAGTTGAAGTTGTTTTTCTCTTATATTTCTTTTTTTTTTCTGCTATATTATATATTTCTACTATTAAAGACCAAGTCAAAGAAGTATGCCTTGAACTTTGAATAGTAAATACTGACCTTTAAGACAAATCTTAAAAAAGTAAGTAGGAATTTGTTCTGGTGTCTTGAACTGGCTTACACAAAAGCCCTGTTTTCTGGATGAGCTTGTAAGGTCTTTGCCCCAGATAGTTCAGGTATTCCTGTTACTAACCAGAGTCCTTCCAGGCTCACAAAGAGGAAAGCATACCATACTACAAACTTTGCCATATTTATCATTAACATAGTTTCTCAATGGATATCATCTGCAGGTTTCAGAAGATATTAATTCACCTCACAGATATGCCTTAAATTAACAAAAATCATAAAGTGTAGTACACAGCAGTATGCTTTCAATTCAGCCATGAAAATCTCATACCCATTAATTTGAATCTAACACCAAAACCTAAAGCCAAATATTCCACTCTGCCATTTTATCTGTATAAAAGTTTTTTGATAAACTGGGACAAACTCTGTGCTTCAGGGTGTCTGTGTTCACAAAAATGTGCTTATAGAAACAGATGAATTTTGAGTGTGACCTGCAGTAATAATGATATAACATATTCTATGTTATAACTACACTTATCTCCAACTATTTTATTGAGAACTATTGGTGATGGGTGGATGCTTGGTCTGGGTGATCCTGTGGGGCTTTTCCAACCTTGGTGATTCTATGACTCTATTTTTCACTGCATTGTGTCAGTCAATTTTGGATTACATGGAGTCATGTAAACTCATGTACTTGTGGCTGATCTGGTGCAAGTATCATACATTCAAAGATGAGGTAAGCAAAGGCAGTACGTACCACTAGCCAAATAAAATTAAATATTTCAGGTGGTGTAAGATGGTTATTACTTTAATATTCATATCCTTATTTAAAAACTCTATGTCAAATACAATAATATCTTTCCACCAAGGAAAAAAAAAAAAAGGCAGGGGAAATGAAGAAAAGTAATCCATGTTTATCCATGTATACTAAGGAAAAATTTTATTTGTCACTTATGAGATTTTACAGAGAATACATGATGTTAGATTGAAAGCCTAGGATGGAAATTTACTAGGTATTTGAAAAGGGATTAATACAGATTATATACTCACTGACACCAATGTCTTTTTTTTTTTTTTGGTTCTGTTTTTTGTTTTTTTTTTTTTTGTCTGAAACACATGTAAGAGTTCTAACATGTTAGAAAGGCAGGCTTTAGGCCATTTAGAGATCCACCTTGGATTTCTGAGCCAGGACTAGCCATTACAATGCCATAAGAGTGATATTAGCAACAGGAGCTGCATTGGGTCTCATGTCTCTGAAGGGAGCTTAATTCAGATACCAGATTCCAGAAAATGCAGCTCTAATACGTCCTCTCATAGTGAGGGAATTTGGGACTTTACTGTGGGCCCTGTATGAAGGAAGATGGAAACATATTCATGGATGGATTTAGATTGCCTTTATGTAGAAAGGGCTGAATGCCTCATGGAAAGAAGAAATGCATGGAAAAAAACACTACAAACCCAAAACACAGCATGCTCATATAGACACACTTACCACAAAACAGACCTTGACTCCTGTAGTAGAAATGCTAAACCACAGCTTGCAAGAGTGATTAAGCACACAGTAGGAAGCTCAGGTGCAAGCAATGCATGTGAGTGACCAGAAGGGGTAGGTCCAGGATCTATGCATTCACAGAACTCATTTCAAGGTTGGTAGTGGAGGCAAGAGTATCTTGCTGGAGATCTCTGGCTACCTGAGGCCTTCTGAAAGCAAGCAGCTTCTTTCCTTATATCTGTGCCCACTGCTGTTGCATTAGAATTAATCTTACCTTGCTGCAGCCTGGGATCTTGCTGCTCAAAGGGTGTGACAGCAGTGTATGCACTTAGGATGGATTATCTTAAAAGGACAGTGCATTGGCTGGTTATCAGGACTACTAGTACTCCAAAAAAGGGAGAAACCCTTGGTTTTCCATGCCTGAGTGCCTAATGGATTACTGAAGAATGGGGAACCATAAGGGCAATGGTTCCATTATTAAATCCCCTTCCAAGCTGGCAGAATTTCTGAATAGATTAGACCAAAATTTCATGACAACTGAGGAAAGAGTAGCAGTGGCCTCTGCTTTAGCATGGCTGTTACTACTAAATATTAATGCATGTAATTCCTTGGAGGAAGAACTGAAAGGTGAAATGAGCTCTTAAAAGCTCATATCAGCTGGAAAATAAAACTGGAAAATAAAATAATTCAACTGGAAAATAAAATTACATTTATGATGGGGCAAATTGCCTCATCTTCACATGGAATTTCCCCTCTAAAGTTAAGAACTGTATCATTAGAAGGTGAAAAAGACTTAGATCAATGGAATCCTTGGATCCTGGTTGAATCCAAACAATGAAAGGAAAATTAAGAAGACTGAAGACCAACTAGAGGATATGGGAACCTCAGATCCTCTAGAAATAAGACCAATAAGGACTCAAAAAAAATGAGCAAGTCCAAGATAGATTGGCGAGGCTGCTACTCACAGAGTGGCCCACACTCACATTACATGTGATGACATGCCTGTACATGGCTATTGAACTCATAGATTTATTACAACAATTTAAACAAACCACAAGAGAGCATACCAGCTTGGCTCTTAAGATCATGGGACATGAAGGCCGAGAGTATGGTTATTAATGGACTGCAGATTTCTAAACTTGCATCCATCACTGCACATCCAGCCCTCAGACAAAAACTATATGCAATTGTAAGGTATAATGATGAAAATCATTCTCTGATCCATAGAATCATAGAATGGCCTGGGTTGAAAAGGACCACAGTGATCATCTAGTTTCAACCCCCCTGCGATGTGCAGAGTTGCCAACCACTAGCCCAGGCTGCCCAGAGCCACATCCAGCCTGGCCTTGAATGCCTCCAGGGATGGGTCATCCACAACTTGAATGAAAATGAAATGTGGCAAAGAGCAAAACAGTGGTGGGGAGGATGGCAGCTGAGCACTGTTGCCAGCAGCAGCATTTTGCTGATGTCTTGCTCCAATTTATAGGAGGGAGAAGAGGTTCTTTGATATATGTATACCCGATGCGAGGTTAAGAAACAACGGTTCAAATGTTGGTCTGACCAGTTTATTACAAATATTAATCAGGGAGATGGGGAAAGGGAAGACAGTGACTATTATGAATTAGGGTGATGGGGAAGGATAGAAGCAGGCGATAGAAAACATAGGAAAGAAGCAAGAATTACGTAAAGTGGGGATAGACACCACCAAGATCCAGCAGCGTCCTGTTGCATGCCATTCCGATGGTCTGAGGCAAAAGCGCAGGGGGAGAGTAGCAGCAGCATGGCTGGCCTTAGGCAGCAAGCAGGTACCAGGAAGAAGCATCAGGGTAAGTCCAAGAGGAAGTAGCAGGTCTCAGGTAGCAGGCCCAGGAGAGAGTCCATCAGCATGCAGGCATCAGCTCGTGAGGCTTCTGATGTCAGACACCTCTTGTTCTTCTTCAGCATGCAAGCATCACATTGTAAGGAATCTGTTGTCAGAAAACCTTTTCTTCTACTTCAGCATGCAGGCATCAGCTCATGAGGAATCTGTTGTCAGAAACCCAAACTTCTTGGTTGTTGGTCCCTTTTTTATCCTTCTTCTGCCAACGCGGTATTCCTGGGCAGTTGGGTCAGAGTCATGTGTGGTACCCCCTGAGATGGCTATCTCCCTCAAGATAAGCCCACACAAAAGACTGCTTCCCGACCATTAAGCTGCAGCTTCTCTCTCTCTCATTTCCCCTGGCTTGCAAGATCTTCAGTGACGAGGATGTGCCTGGACTTGTCCATCTGTGTCCCTCAGACAAAGGATTTCTCAACCCTTGCCCAGGATGTGTCCATCAGTGTTCCTCAGCAAGCTTTGAGACAATGGTGCAAAAGAATAATCTTTTACAACTGGGTTTCCTTTGCAGCTCATTGATTGCAGCCTTTCTGATCTCACCATAGGTCACAATGGCAGCTCTGAGATAGGAAATCTGGCAGTAGTTTTTGTCTTTCTGGGGTCTTCGATGAGCCACAGAAAACCCAAAGGGCAGGCAGGTGGCTTGGGGAGATGAAAACCAATGATTCAATGGATAATGGCTACATGTAGAATCACGTGGCCAAATAAAAGTGATGTCCCAATAAATTCTCATCTATGGACATTGGTGGAGGAACTTCATAGCTATGTCAGAGAAATGGGAACAAAGGAGGTGACATGATGACTGTTTAGTGAGTTCAGAACTGGCTAAGTACTCAGAACAGGCACCTCCCCACCAGTATGGCACACTAATGTCAATGCGAAATCTTTGATAGCCTCTGTGGCTATTGTTCAACAAGCTGCCCAGTTGATGGCTGTTCTAGGAGAAAAGGAGTGCCTACGAACCAGGCACAATATCTGGACATTGGAAGGGGCAGAGGTTCTCCCTTTAACTAAAACTAGGAGATCCACCCCACAGAGTCCTCAATCGGGACCCATATGGGTATCCAAAAACAGATGTTTAATGACTTAATCGCGCCTGGGGTTCAATTTGCAAAAACTGATTGCCAGCCCAATCATGTCCTCTTCCAGCTATGGAGACAGCTGGAAGAAAATAAAAAATGTCAAAATACCTCCAAAAAGGCAGGGGTAAGAATTATTGGACAAGTACCAGTGAGAACATGGAACTTGGAAGATTCAATAGTTCCTAACAAAAAGAAAAAGACTCCTCAAGTGACCTTGGCCACTATGGCTGAGCCACCTGATAAAAAATAATTGATAATTGTGCAGTTACTTACATGACAAGTGATGCAAGACCCCCTGCACCTAGGGCTCCAGATGGGAGAAAATAGGTAGAATTGACTATTTTTGGACCTGGAAGAACACAGTGAGTGATAGCATTTGTAGATACAGGCACAGAGACTTTGATTATCTATGGTGATCCAACTTAATTGCAGGGAGATTGGGTGATGACTGGTGTGTTCAGAGGACAGACCATCCCTGTAATCCAGATATGGTTGAAGCTGGGGGTTGGGTGTCTCCCACCCCAAGAGTATAAGGTGTCTAAATCCTCCATATGGCCAGTATGGAAGTCAGATGGCACATGGAGAATGACAGTGGATTACAGTGAATTGAATAAGGTCATGCTGCTGATTTATGCAGCCATATCTAATATTCCCTCCCTGATGGACACATTGACTAGGATGATAGAAACCTACCATTGTGTCCTAGATTTGGAAAATGTATTCCTCAGTGTTCCCATCCATGAAGAATTGCAAGATCAGTTTGCATTTACATGGGGAGGCAGGAAGTGGACCAATCAGGTCCTGCTGCAAGGGTATGTGCACTCACCTACATATTGTCATAACCTAGAGGCATGAGACCTAGCAGACTGCAATAACCCGATAACATCAAACTGTACCACTGTATCGGTGATCTCACATTAACATCTGACTCACTGGAGGCAGTAGGAAACACAGTAGATTTATTGACTACCTATCTACAAGAGAAAGCGTGGGTTATTAACCCACAGAAAGTGCAAGGACCAGGCTTGTTGGTGAAGTTACTTGTAGGGTATAGTTTGGTTGGGAAAGACTAAAGTACTACCCAGTGCAATAACAGACAATGTTCAGGCATTCCCAGTCCCTACAGTGCCAAGGCAGCTGAAAGAACTTTTGAGTATATTGGGATACTAGTGTTCCTTTATGCCCCACTTAGTGCAGGTGCTGAGGGGTTTATATCAACTTAGAAAAAAAAAAAGAAGGCCAAGAATGGGACTGGGGAGGAAAGGAACCTTCCAGAAAGCAAAACTAGCTGTTATCCAGGTACTGGGTATATTTGATCCCACCCTTCCAGCCAAACTAGGTGTCCATGTGACTTGGGATAGGTTCAGTTGGAGCCAATGGCAGCGCCAGAATTTCATTCAAACCTCAGGTATGTTTGGGTCTTAGGCCTAACACAGAACAGAAGAGAGTAATAGTATGATTGAAAAACAGTTATTGGCCACCTTCTCCACATTACAGGCAGTAGAGCCAATAACCTGTATGGATGATTATAGCCAAGAAATCCTGTGATGGTATGCTGAATATCTGCATAGATAGTTGGGCTGTGTGCTGGGGGCTCACTCTATGGATCACACAGTGAGCATCCCGGGAATGGACTATTCATGCCTGACCAATCTGAGGCACAGGTATTTGGTTAAACATGGAATGTGGTTAAACACAGGACCATACATGGCTACCATGTTTCTGGCCACCCACCTCTGCAGTCACTGGGAAATGATGAAGCCATCACACTGCTTCATGGGCTGAAGACTCACCATTCAAAAAAATCACCTGCTGGTTACATGAGAAACTGTGGCGTGCTGGACAAAAGACAATGTGGACAGCTGCTAAAGCATGAGGGATGCACATACAACTGTCTGATATCATCCAGGTATGCCAAGACTACAATGTTTTCACCAAGATGAGACTGAGAGTCTTGCCTGAAACTACACCCAGTCTTTTTAGAGGACACAATCCTCTCCAGCAATGGCGGGTCAATTACATTGGGCCCCTCCCTCAGTCTGAGGGGGCAAGATATGCCCTGACCTCCATTGACACTGCAAGTGGGCTAATGCAGGCCTATCCTGTGCCAAGAGCAAATCCGGCATATACCATGAAGGCATTCACCAAGTGGATGTCTGCCTACGGAGCATCTTAAGTCAACAAGGGTGACTCATTCCACTGGTGCAATAGTACAATGCTGGGCGGAAGGAAACAACATTGAGTGGTGATTCCACCTGCCATATAATCCGACAGTGGCAGGCCTCATTGAATGTTATAATGGTATTCTTAAATCTGCCCTAAAGATAGACTCTCAGTACAAAGACACTCTATGAAGCCCTGTGGGACTGGAATGAAAGGCCTCAAGATGGCAGAGCCAATGCCCTGAAGATGCTCCAGACAACACAAGCCTCTTCACCTAGGACCGAAATTACGGGCACCAATAATCAGTTAGGACCCCAGATTGACAATGACAATAATCTTCCACTCCCTGCCCCTGAGAACATAGAACCCAGGTACCCATAAAATAGAATGGCCTTGGAAGGTGCAAGTAAGACCAAAGTGCTGTGGCCTACTTGTACCCTGGGGGAGATTATTGGAGGTCTGCAGACAGTGTGATCAGTGCTTCAGTTTTCATTGCTAAGGCGACCTTAATCATGTCCTTGTGGCAAATCAAGGCCCCCTGCACTGGTTCTCAACATAGTTATATATTCTCAGACATCAGGCCAAAGGGTATGGTAACTGTGACCGGACATGCCCCAGTGCAAGCTGAAGTGTTGATCCAGGACAGGAACATGGCCTGTATCTTGTTGTTGATGGCAGACCTCCTCCTTCTTGTACCTCTGAGAGATTTATACTACTCCTTATCAGTCTCTTTGAGCCTACAGGATCACCAGGAGGAGTAACATGGCATCAGGGTGCTCCAGTGTCACTGGAAGATCAGCGTGATGCCCAGTAGTGGATTATACGGGACTGATGGAACATGAGCCAAACCTTCCCCGGTCCAAGCAACCATGTGCCTCCAGGAGAACCACTGAGTACTGGCCCACAATAGAACATGAACTTCAACCATGAACCAGTCATCAATCATCTCATATTTTGTGAGTCTACAGTGCAATGGGCAAACTGTACAATTGTCACAGTTTGCCGGATCACCATAATGGAAAGGGCTTATCTTTAACCTGCTCAATCATTAGTCCACGTTGTGAATGTGTGCAGTGTAGTGGAATCATTTTTTTCAAGCAGTGATTGAACACCTGGTGAGAAGGTAGGGCCAACCCAGGGGAGCTCTGGGTTGCTGAGTGAGGGGAGCTGAGTGATCAGTTCCCACCCCTTCCCAGATCTCACTTAAGGGTTGGCAGAGGACGTAAGGGTGTGTCTTTGGAGTTTCCTGCGTACCTGAGGTTTTCTGAATGTAAGTAACTTCTTTCCTTTGTTTCTGTTGTTGAATTTGGGGGAATCTTTGCTCACTGCAGCTTGGGATCTTGCTGCTCTCCTGTCATTGTTGTGTTTTCTATTGCATTACTATCACTTTTTGAAAAGTCATGGCTTTTGAGATTTTTGATACACAGGATATTCCAGTTCAAATAGCTAAACTCACTCTACCTGGTATTTCGCTAGAGTTTTAACTACTAAATTGATTTATGTTTTTTTTCCTCTTGGAAAGCTATTGTGTGGTCAAAAAAAAAAAAAAAAGAAAAAAAGAAAAAAAAAAGTAGCTAATACTCTTTGTCCCTGGAGAATGGAGACAATTAAATGCATCTTCTGAACCATTGCAGGTGCTTTGTGTTGAAGTACTACTAATAGATGTAGGTTTGTTGGTCCTTTGAATATATGCGTTTATAAGTATTTATTTATACATGCATTAAGTCAGTAACTATTTCTGAAAAAGTAACTGTCTGAACCTTTCTTCCTTTCTTGCCTCAAAGGTCCTTCATGAGGTTTTCTGGTGATAAGGGCAATTCTACACTTATTTCTTCACAGATATTTGGAGTACTCTTAAGTGTTAATTGGCTGAAGACTTGGCCTGTGGGCAAATAACTCTAGCTTGATATGGGAGATTAGGGGATGATACCGCTGTATCCTGTTCAAGAGGCATCTGGATGAGGAGCTACGAGATATGGTTTAGTAGCTTGTGGTAGCAATGGCAATGGGAAGACAGTTGGACTAGATGAACTTGTAGGTCCTTTCCAACCTTCTGATTCTATGATCTCTGCGCTCCCTCTTATCTGCTGACATAAATTTCCAAGGCCTGAAAGATAGGAACAAAGGAGTTCCTGCTGCGATCCCTAAGCCAGAAGCTGTAGCTCCAAAAAAGATGATTTGATCTTCTTGGACTATAAGTAAGACATTTGTACTATTGTTGTTAGTTGTCAACTGAACAACAGAACCTCAAATGAGACGTCACTACTGAAGATCATCATCTGATACTAGAAGCAATGCTGGAACCATGGTGGTGACCATCTCTCTTGCTTTCTACAAAGACTCCTTGTTTTTATTTCCTATCTCTTTTCTATTGCCTGTCTTCCTCTCCCATCTCCCTAAGTGACTAAGATTTGTAATAAACTGGTCAGGCAGGTCATACTGTTGTGTCTGTATCTAGCTGTTAGGTATACATATTTTAAATAACCTCCTCACCTCCCTATATTTGGAGAGTTATATATATTTTTATCTTCTTATTATACCCTATTATCTAAGAAATGATAGGAGGCATGGTGACTATTTCTTCAGAGGGAACTCTAGCTCCTATTTCATATGCACCTAACTTTGAGTAACTGACTCAAATGACTGTAGAACCCTTGATATTAGCAATGAAAAATTTACTGGCTTAAAGGTGTAATGGCCAGTTCCGCTGGTAAAAATGAAATTTGTTGTCAGATTCACTACACATATAATAAAGAATCAAGCAATATTAAATTATGACAATTCCTTGTTGTTCAGCAAGTTGGCTTGTCAAAAATTTGGAAACTGGAAGATCTGCGCCCAAATCAGCAGGCTTACAAGTCATGCAAAGAGGAAAATTCTGGAGTACAGGAAGGAAGCGCTACTTGGATGGAGGATAGAGGAAACACTGTGGAATTATGGGTTCTTTTCTTAGCTTGGAAAAAATACTGTCAGGGTAAAATGAAAACAGCCATGAATCTTTCTCCCCTGTTCCTGCCAATAGCAGAATACATATCACATTGATACCATTTGTTACCCTGAACACCACTGGGGCTGTCCTTAAGATGCATGGAAGTAAATAAAAGATAAAGCTGCCAGGCAGGAATCTCAAACTTATGTTGATTACAAACAACCTTTTTCCTTTTAGACTTAGTCTTATTTTTTAATTTGATAATATTTCCCAAGAAGATCAGTATAATATTTAAAGTTTGAGAATAATTATACCATTTTCTTTCATAGTTCCAGTTTTTCAGAAACTGCTTCTTAGTTGATACTGTTCTTCAGTAAGTTTCAAGCACTAATCTGCTTGAGAACTGCAGCCAACTTCTGTTACAGAAATGGAGATGTTGATAATTTGTACTGTCTTAAATGCTTGTCTGATAGCTATCGAATTACTCCCATGAACCTGAGAACAGAACGTGGTAGACAAAGTTAAATCTAAAATCAAAGCAACCTTGCATTTTCTAACAGTACTACGCAGAAATCTCATTTAAGATACTTGAAGATGAAAATTTGATCCTAGTTAACTCTATTTTTATATATATTCCTGACAATTACAGTCACAAGAACACTGATATGAGTATTCCCTTTATATGCTGGCAATTATTTTAAGAAATAAGAGACTGGTCTATTGAACACAAGCATTTCTCACAAGGTGAAGTTATTTGAAGATACAATAAAAATTATTTCCATCTTCCTCTACTTTTGGGTGCTTCACATTTTTTAAGAATTGATGCCTGCAGGCCCTTTTGGATTTGTAAGTATCACTTGATGACTGTATTCAATATTCACGAGTGTCTTTTCTTCCCACTTGTCAGACTGGAGAAAGCTGTCTCTTTACTAGACAACATGATTTTTAACATCATCAGTGCATTTGTCACTTCAGTTTAGATTACCGCAATGTGCCGTACAACATCCTACACCACAAATCACACACAAACTGTATAAAACAACCCATAAAAAAGTGAAATCTCCAATTTTATTTTTTGATATGAACATACTTGTTTCAATTTCTGTTGAATTGTGTGGGTTGGTACCACAACAGTCATTAAACTAAACATTCTTTGCAACATGCTGTATGCAGAAGATCTGATGTACACAAATGATGAGGAAAGAAAATTAGAGCACATAGTATCTTTTTCTCCCACCTCCCTATATCGTTTTAATATATATTTCTCCATGTATATGTACATGTGTAATATATATTTACACATAGACATACATATATAACTTTCAAGATATATGTAGTAGTTTGAAACTATTTCAGGTATAAAGATAGAAGGAGTTAAAGTTGTTTTATAAAATTGAAAAATGCTCATTCCATTTGAAATTTATGACTATTTTGACAGTCTCACTTGAGATTTGCAAATATTGATTTTGCAGTAAAGTTACTTTAATACAAATTCAATTTTTCTCATCTCACTAGTATTGCAAATGGTTTTACGATTTGAAAAATCCAACATTCAGAAGAAACAAATGAAAAAAGAGTTCAGTTCTACCTGTCTCCTGCCACGAGCAACAGAAATAGAGGTGAATTTACAGCATACTAGCCCTAAAAACTGTACTTAAGTCTCCAATCTAGAAACTGGGAAAAATACTGTATCTACTGTAAATCGCCATTATAATTACTACATGCTTGTTTTCTTTTGTAGACAAGCACCAAGACTGATTCTAAGTGATAAATTCCAAGCACATATATAATCTTGAAGTTTATTAGGAGTGTTCAAAGATAGCATTCACATAAACTTTCTGTAACACTGTAAATTCACACTCTTCCATACTCTGCACTAACTTTAGTTGTTAGTAAGTCCTTGGAAGGAAGTCATTCTGCACATCTCTTGCCTGTGCAGGAGATCTCCACAACAAGCACTTTCCCTCTCTCTGTAAATAGAGATCAAAATGGATGTCTGCTGCAGCTTATTCATTACTGAACCATTTCTTCTTAAAAAGCATTTACCAGAGAAAACAAAAAGAAGAAAGAATTGGAAAATTTTAAGAGCAATAGTGATGGCACATTTAACCTGCACTGTAAGGTAAACTAATTTAGAGAATTATACATCAGTGTGCATTACTGCACCCTAATGCTGGTTAGGATTTCTAGAACTGTTTCACTTAAATTCATCAGCTCTGTGTTATTTTAGTTACACTGATTTCATTATTCAACAAAATGACAAAAGAAGAAATACTGGCAGAAGGTAAGCTGTTTACTTCCTAGTCCCACTATCTGTCAGCAAGACAGTACAAGCAGTTAGAAACAACCAGCTCTGAATACGTCACACTGAAAAGACACTATTTGAAGTGTTGTTTAAGGACCAAATCTTAAGGGGAAAGAAAATAAAGGAAAATATTTCTGTATATCAGAAATGTCCACCTGAACTTAGTGACTCAATTGCAATGATTGTCCTATCACTATAAGCCCTTGAAAAAAGTCTGTCTCCATCTTTCTTAAAAGTTACATGAAGTTCTCCCTGGAAACGTATCTTCTCCAAGTTAAACTGCCCCATCTCTCAGCCTTTTTTTCATAGGAGACATGCTCCATCCCTCTGATTATTTCTGTGGCTCTCCTCTGTATCTGCTCTGACAGATTCATATCCTTTCTTGTGCTGAAGAATTTGAAGATATACAGTTTTAGGGAAAAATGATTGTATTAGAAAGGAGATAGGGCAAGTACCACTCAACTAGAGCCATTATGCTTGCATCTATTTGGATAATGAAGTGAGATTAAAGCCACACCACAGAGGCATAATATCTTCAAGACCAATATAAATAATTAACTGATATATGTTCTGGTCAAATATACTATGAAATCTTCCTGTTGTGCTTTGCATCGTTGGTTTAAATTATGAAGTGGAAGAAATGACACCAACACCATGATTTCCCTAGCCACAGTATAAAGGCACCAAAGAATGACAGAAATGCTGGTCAGCTTCTTCCACTGACATTCCATAGAGCCATTAGGGTATATTAACTAAGCATCTATGGTTCCTGTGCATTGTTCCTCTTTTTTCTTAATCTTCTTTCTAAAAATTCTTGCAGGAAAGACACAAAATCTTATTAAATATACAGAAGCCTCTTCTTCCTCCCAAGAGGAAAAAAAAAAGAAAGAAACAGAAAAAAAAAATGGAATGCTGTTAACATGTACATCTTTCTTGGTACACCTGAAACCAAAACTGCCAGATAAAACTGAATCTAGATATTCAGAAATATATGACGTCACAAACAACATGTGTGGGACAACCAGGGGATCAGGCCCAGACAGCATGGGTTCATCTAAGTCAGGTTCTACTTGACCAACCTCATCTTATTCTATGACTAGGTGACCTGCCCGGTGGATGAAGGAAAGGCTGCTGACACATTCTCTATAGACTTCAGTCTTTGACGCTATCTCCCACAATATTCTCTTGAGAACGCAGGCATCCAGTGGCCTGAACAGGTACAGTCTTTGCTGGATAAAGAACAAGCTGGAGGGCTAGGCACAGAGAGAGGTGGTGAATGGAGCTTAAATCTAGCTGGAGACTGGTCACAAGTCGTGCTCTTCAGGCGTTAGCATTGGGGCCCATCCTATTTAATATCTTCATTGATGAACTGGATGAGGGGATTAAGTGTATTCTCAGTAAGTTTGCACGTGACACCAAACTGGGAGGAAGTGTCAATCTGCCTGAGGGTAGGAAGGCCCTACAGAAGACATGGACAGATTGGATTGATGGGCTGAGGCTAATGGCATGAAGTTCAACAAGATCAACTGCTGGGTCCTGCACTTCGGTTACAGCAACCCCATGCAATGCTACAAGCTTGGGGCAGAGTGGTTGGAAGACTGTGTAAAGGAAAATGACCCAGGGGTGTTAGTCAATGCTTGACTGAACATGAACCACCAGTGTGCCCAGATGGCCAAGAAGGCCTATGACATCCTGGCTTGTAGCAGAAATAGTGTAGCCAGCAGGAGCAGAGAGGTGATCATCCCTCTGTACTCAGCTCTGGGAAGTCCGCACCTTTAGTACTGTGCTCAGTTTTGGGCTCCTTACTACAAGAAAGACATAGAGGCTTTGAAGCTAGTTCAGAGAAGGGCAACGAAGCTGGTGAAGAATCTGGAGCACAAGTCCTATGAGGAGCAGCTGATGGAACAGCCCTCATCACCGAGGGTTAGCTGCTTGATAGCTGATGTTAGCTGCTTTCTTTGGAGCTTTCCTGGCTAGAACTGCAGCGACTGATCGTGAGGTACAGGGGGTTTCAGTCAGTTTCTTTATCCAGGAAACCCTAAGCTAACAGCAGCCTGGCAGCTCTAACGAGAGCAGCTGATGGGATGTGGGCATTGCCAGGGCTCAGCATCCACACCTCTTGCCTTGAAAAAGCCTCCAGGAGGGATGGTCTCCATCTCCAGGGATGGAGAGGAGGAGTCAGTGTGTGTGTCTCACATAGGCCATTCAAACGCGGAGAAACTGTAAGCCACCCATTCATGTGACTACACAGTGAGAAGGCTTGTTATCTCACTGCACTGAGTGGTAAGTGTGGGGGCACCTGTTAACAGACTGATAACACAGCGAGGGTGGAGCCAGGGCTACCAGCAGCAGGGCAGAGCAAATCAGTCACACCCCACAAGGACTACCCTTGATACTGCTAGTGAGTCTGCTGGTTTGCCATGGCTGCACCCTGGCAGAAGACTATTGCCAGGAAAAATGTGGAGACCCAGACTGAGGTGCCACAATAACATGCTAGTGCACAGGTCTCTGGCTGCAGTGAGTGCCAAAGCCTGGCCTTTGCAATGCAAGGTGATGGAGACAGCACTTGTGTTTGATGCGACCAGCTAAATGATTTACTCAACCTTGTGGTTGATCCGAAGGAGGAGGTCGAGAGGCTGAAGAGCATTACGGAGTGTGAGAGGGAGGTTGATTGGTGATACCAGTCCCTACTGGCCCTAAGATCTAGGCAGCCAGCTCAGGCTCCATGTGAAGCATGTCATCTCCTACCACCTTGCAAACAGGTAACAGGGGGGAACTGGCAGGTGGACAGTGTTCCTGCTACAGTGAACCCCCTGTTCTCTCCTCCTCCTTCTCCTAACAACAATGGTGAAGAACTGGGGGGCAAGGGGCAATGGCAAAACGTCCCTACTTGGTAATGCAGGTGCACCCACCCAGCGATTCCCCTACTTCCCCAGCTGCCCCTGCAGAACAGGTGCAGTGCTTTGCAAGGGCAACTGGACAGTGGTGGGGATGGTGATTCTTCTTGTCACCAAAGTCTAGCAGGATCACACTTAGCATTAAAACCTCCTCAGCAAACTAAAAATGATGGGTCACTATCACTGGTGACTCTCTGCTGAAGGGAGCAGAAGGACCAATGTGTAGACCAGACCTTCTACACAGGGAGATCTGCTTCCTTTTGGAAGCCTGCGTTAAAGATGTGAGGAAGAAACTTCCTTCCCTAGTACAGCCCTCAGATTACTATCCCCTACCGTTGTTTCAGGTAGGCAGTGATGATACAGGAAGAACTTCCTGAAGGACTATCAAAGAGGACTTCAGAGCCTTTGGGCTACAGGTCAAGGGTTTTGGAGCACAAGTTGTATTCTCCTCTATCCTTCCACTTATAGGGAATGAGGAGGGACTAAATGCAATGGGTCAGCAGATTAATACCCGGCTGCGAGCCTGATGTGCCTGGCAGGGTTTGGGGTTTTTTGACCTCTGCTCTATTTACATGAGACGAGGCCTGCTGGCAACCAATGGGAATAAGCTTATCCTACTGGTGGAAAAGGGGTCTTATGATGGGAACAGGGAAGGTTCATTGATAGAGCTTTAAACTAAGTATGAGGGGGGGTGGGGGTGTAACGGGGGTCACTGGAATGGAGCCTGTATGTAATGTGCCAGTCTTTGTGGGAGAGGTATGTGCTATTAAGGTCCCACAGTCTTGTGCCCTGGGACCTGAAGGAGGAGGAGGACTCACCCTTTTGTAGGAAGAACACAAGTGTTGGTGTGAGGTTGGTGGCTATGGAAACACCTGAGTATGGTCAAGAGGGTATTAGGGCTTCTGCCACTCAAAAGGTGGGCCAGCTCAGGTGCTTTTACACTAATGCCTACAGCATGGGTAACAAACAGGAGGAACTGGAGGCTATTGTGCGGTCAGAAAACTGTAATATAGTCACCAGCATGAAAACATGGTGGAATGACTCACACAGCTGGAGTGCTGTGATTGATAGCTACCAACTTTTCAAGTGAGATAGGCAAAGCAGGAAAGACAGTGGTGTAGCCCTCTGTGTTAAGAAAGAATGTGAATGTATGGAAATGAATGATGGTGCTGATGGGGATGAGACCTTATGGGTCAGAATAAAAGCGAGGGACAATAAGAAGGGCATTATTGTAGAAGTTTACTGCAGACCACCAAAGCAGGATGGTGGGTGGATAAGAGGTGGATAAGACACTTCATAGACTGTTGAGTGAGGTCTTGACATCTCTACCCCTTGTTCTTGTGGAGGACTTCAACTTCCCTGACATCTGATGGGTTTATAATATAGCAGATAGGGAACAGTCCTGGAGGTTCCTAGAGTGTGTGGAAGATAACTTCCTGACACAGCTGGTAAGGGAGCTGATGAGCGGAAGCAAAATCCTGAACCTGCTGTTTTTTAACAGAGAAGGTCTTGTGGGGGACGTAAAGGTTGGAGGCCACCTGGGGCAGAGTGATCATGAGATGCTAGATTTCGCAATCCTTGTTGAACCACGGAGGGGAGTCAGCAGAACTGCCACCTTGGACTTCCAGAGGGCAGACTTTAACCTCCTTAGGACCATGGTTGAGAGGTTCCCTTGGGAGGCAGTTCTGGAGGGCATGGGAGCCCAGGAAGACTGGGAATACTTTAAGGAAGTAATTTTAAAGGTTCAGGAGCTGGCCATCTCCAAGTCATGGAAGACAAGCCAATGGGCAAGGAAGCTGCACTGGCTGAATGGAGACCTTAGGCTGGAACTCAAGAACAAAAAGAAAGCTTATGGTCTCTGGAAGCGTGGACAAGCAACTTATAAAAATTAGAAGAATGTAGTGAAACTGTACAGAGAGAAAATTAGAGAACTCAAAGCCCAGCTAGAACTGAACTTGGCCACTAAGATAAAGGACAACAACAAATATTTCTATAAATACATCAACAGTAAGAGGAGAGCTAGGGAGAATCTCCATCCCTTGCTGGATGCTGAGGGCAACTTGGTTACCAAGGATCGGGATAAGGCTGAGGTACTTAATGCCTCCCTTGCCTCAGTCTTTAATGGTAAGACTTGTTACTCCCTGGGCACACAGCTCCTTACACTGGTAGATGGGGATGGGGAACAGAAGAGACCCTGCATGATCCATGATGAGATGATTTTGGACCTGCTCCAAAAGCTGGACACTCACAAGTCCACAGGGCCAGATGGATTGTACCTTAGACTGCTGAGGGAGTTGGCAGATGTGGTTGCCAAGCCACTCTCCATCATCCTTCAATAGTCTTGGCTAACGGAATGCACTGGTGGACTGGAGACTGGCAAATGTAAGGTGCATCTTCAAAAAGGACTGGAAAGATGAGCCTGGTTGCTACAGATCTATCAGTCCTACCTTGGTGCCAAGGCAAACTATATGAGTTTCAATAGGGCCAAGTATCAGGTCCTGCATTTTCATCACACAACCTCAGGCAACCCTACAGGCTTGGGGATGGCTAGAAAGCTGCTTGATGAAAAGAGACCTTGGTGTACTGATGGACAGTCAGCTGAATATGAGCCAGCAGTGTGCCCAGGTGGCCAAGAAGGCCAATGGCATCCTGGCTTGTATCAGAAACTGTGAGATGAACAGAACTAGGGAAGTAATCCTGCCCCTGTACTCAGCACTGGTGAGGCACCACCTTGAGTACTTTGTTCAGTTTTGGGCACCTCAATACAGAAAGGACACTGAGGTGCTGGAGCAGGTCCAAAGAAGAGCAACAAGGCATGTGAAGGACTTGGAGAATATGCCCTATGAGGAGAGACTGAAGGAACTGGGGCTGTTTAGTCTGGGGAAAAGGAGGCTGAGGGGAGATCTTATTGCTTTCTTCCAGTGCCTGAAAGGTGCCTACAGCAAGGGCGGGGCTGGTCTCTTCTCACTGATGACAGGTGACAGGATGAGGATAAATGGCCTCAAGTTGTGCCAGGGATAGTTTAGGTTGGATATCAGGAAAAACTTCTTTACGGAAAGTGTTCTTAAGCACTGGAATAGTCTCCCCAGGGAGGTGGTTGAGTCACCATCCCTGGATGTGTTTAAAAACCATTTGGATATGGTGCCAGGGACATGATCTAGCAGAAGGTTGTTAGGTTATGTTGCGGTTGGACTTGATGATATTTGAGGTCTTTTCCAACCTGATCAATTCTCTTATTCTAGAATTCTACATGAGAAACATTAGGAAAATGAAATGGTTACTTTTAATTTCTTATTTGTTTCTATTTTCTTTTTCCCCTCGGTTTTGTAGAAGCTATTTGAACATTCTACTGTGTGCTTATATTTAAAATATATGAGCAGCAATGCAGTACTGGATATGTACACTTTTTTTCTATGCCTGATGCCACTACCACAGTGTATTTTTACTTTAAAAAATTACCCTTGAAGAGTACTCAAAAACCACAGCTAGTGCTGAACACAGAAGTTATTTTGCATAGTAGAAATCACTGTAATATATCAGCAATTCTTGGTGTTGTTCCTTTCAGTGCCTGCCTAATTAGTTACCAATACAGTTCAAAGTGCTAGTTATGATTTTAAAAGCCCTAAATGGGTCAGGATCTACTTATCTGAAAGACTGCCTTTATACCTCTGTCTCAGTACAAATTGTCTGACCTATCTCTCCAGACACAAAACAATTTATGGCAGTCTTAGAGCTTAGATCAGATTCTTTTCTTACATACACGTTTACTATTCAAACATATGAATTAATGGTAATATGAAACAATGATAATATCAGGTTCTCCAACAGGCACTTGTGGACTCTGTTGTATGTGCCTTGCATCCTTCTTCAAGTGTCTCCCCCTGCCGGTGAAATTCAGTCTCCCTCCCCTGGTCAAACTGGACTAATGATAAAACACCCACAAGCCCAAATTGATACAGGTTTCTGAAAAGAGATACAGATGAGATTCAGGGACTGTGACCTCTAGAAAGACAAAGTTACTGTTTCAACCTGTAATAGCGCCTACATATTCAAGCTGCCAACGTTGAAGTCCGAAGACTCACAGGTATGACAGATTTCCAATGCAAATAGATTAAAATTCAAGCCTATTGTGCTGACATATGGGGAAAGTCAGGGGACACATCTGTTTTATCAGCAGCCCCAAATTTGAAATCAGTAAAATTGCTGAGATGATTGTCATGTATTAACAGAACAAATAAATAATATACTCCTGGAGAAAAAAATTACCCCATTTTCATTTTTCATTACCGCAACTTTCTGCCTCAGCATGTCAACACAGATGACTGAGACAGGGTATCTCAAATGAGAATGCCCAAACGAGAAATTATCCACACAAAACCAGTATTAAAAACAGGAAAAACAAAAACAAAACAAAACAAAAAACAGAAAAAAAGCCAACAACCAAACCAAACATACACCAAACCAACAAAAATAATCAAAACCAAAATGAATAGACAAACAAAATGAAATCCAAGACCCACACAACAAAACCAAAACTTAAATGTTTTGATGAAGTTTTATACTACAGTCTCAGAAACTACGCAAGATAAATCATTCTAACACAAGTTAAATGCATGAAAAAGAGACAAATAAGAAAACTCATGTTTTGTTTCTCCTGTACGTGTTGGAAAGTTACTAATACCTGGACAGAAATAAGTAATCTGACATTTTGAAGAAGTTGCCTTTGGCATGCATGAACCACAGACATTACTGAACTAGTTTTCAACAAACATAGCATCATGGGATCATAGAATCATATAATATACCAAGCTGGAAGAGATCTACAAGGATTATAGAGTCCAAATCCTTGCTCCACACGGGACCACACAAGATAAAACTCTGTGTCTCATAGCATTATCCAAATGCTTCTTGAACTCCAGCAATTTTGATTTAATGATTGCTGTCCCAGGCAGCCTGTTCTAGTGCTGGACCATACTCCTGGTGGAGAACCTTTTCCAAACACCCAGTCTGACCCTCCCTTGATGCAGACTTGTGGGGGTCAACAGTTCCTCTCAATTCAATGTAATCCATAAACTTATTAAGTATACCTTCAAGTCCTATATCAAGTAATTACAGAAAACATTAAAGAGGCTGGTCCTAAAATGAAGCCCTGTGGAAACCCACTAATGACTGGCCACCGTCCTGGTGGGACTCCATTAACTGTACAACCTTTATAGCCTGACCTGTCAGCCAATAGTTCATCCATCATATTATGTATTTATCTAGCTGTATGCTGGACATTTTTATCCAGAAGGGTACTGCAAGAGACAGTATCAAAACCTTTGCTAAAATAAAATTACAAAAAAATACAGTTTACAAAAACATAGTAGTATTGGTAAATGGTTACATATGTCTATACATATTTTATATAATGCAGCACTGAAGATACAATGGCCTATTAAAATTAATAGGTTTGATTCAAAAAACTTAGGAAATTAGGACGTCACTGTCTTCATCATACTATAATGCACAGTGGCTAAATTTTGATGACCCTAACTTCCCTCACAAAAATTTCTTTTATATACATATATAAATATTATAATATTAATTAAATATAAATATATTTATATATATATATAAAGATTAACAAATACAGCACAGTTACCTGTCATGTTGCAGTAAACTTTCAAAGGTCCCAGTCCTCCACTGCCATCTGGATCTATCCAGTAGTAATTTGAAGTTTTGCCCAAGTGTTTGTATGCTTCACAAGAGAGCTCATAAATAGCTGGAATAAAATAAAATACAGCAGTAAGGATCTTGATATTCTAGAGAAAAAAAAAAATCTGCAAAAGCAATAAATTGACTTTATTTATATGTCAAGAAACATTCCTTTGGTGTTAAAATATTGACTTTCACAGAAAACAAGGTATCTTTCTGAAAAATACAGAAGTGGTTAAACTCTTGATGCATACAATTTTATTATTTTATTTTATTTTATTTATTTATTTATTTATTTATTTCACATGAGAAAAAGACAGAATGGGAAGAGAATGCCAATAATTTAGGGAAAAGGGAAAACCAAGCATTTTCAAAAGTAACTTTTCCATTTAGTTTTGTTTCTAGAGATATATGAATTTTGTTTTAATTTTTCTTGAATTGAATTTTAGATTTTTTTCATGTCTGATTACAATTCAGAATAAATTCAAGACCTGAAATTGTGAACTTTGTCAATACAAGTAATACCTGGCCCTATATAGTTCTGCAATTATGTTAGTATATATCTACATATGTATACTCTGTTCCAGGAATGTCTAAAATGTCTAAATATTTACTGAAGAAGTTTAACTGACATAGCAGGTTTCTTTTGTTCTTATTTCACCTTGAACTCTGTATGCTGCTTTTTATTTCAAATCATAAATTTGCTTGTCAGATTCAGCTATATGAATAGCTCAGACAAATATTATAATTATTGCTGTTGATAGACTTTTATAATAATGCCCATATTTTCTTTGGAATGTAGGATTATTTTGATATGAATTATAAATGAACACAAGTCATTTTATGCACAGAAGAAGTTATATATATTATGTTACATAATTCTTTTTTATGCAACACTATTTTTCACTTGTTTGTTTGTTTATTTATTTATTTCCAACTCTTCTATCATGTCTAAGGGCTAGGTTGGACAACTTCTTTGGTTTTTTTGATTGTTTTTATTTGAAATCAACCAATCAGATCTTAAAATAAAGGAAATATTTGCTTAACCTGATTTCATATTCACTCTAAAATTTAATGTGATTTTTTAGCAATTCTTACAACTGATCTGCTACTAAGACTGACTTTATTTCAGATGTTCATAAGGATGAGATGTTTTGTTCATCTGAGATGCAGGAAGGAAAGCAGAGCTGAAAAAAAACCCCTCAAATTTTAATGTGACTTGAATACAAAGGATTGATATGTATGAATGAAGAAAATCTCTGTTAATGCTACCAAAAAAAAAAAAAAAAAAAAATCTGTAAGATGTTACTTGTTCATTACAGGGTCTAAAGTGAATTTAGTGCAAGAAGTAGACACACAGTAAATTATGAACAATTCCAAATCATTTCCCCTCCTTGCTTCCCACACTAAGGTTAATTACTCCATTATCAAGGAGATTCTCTGCCTCTTTTCAGACATGTCATGCAGATTTTCACTTGCAAGGTACTGTTAGGGAATATATAACTTTTTTTTTTTTTTTTTTTTTCCCCCCAACAGAAATATATCTCTAGTTCTCTAGATATTACGTAACTGTAACCATAAAATAGCAACAATTTTAACAGATGGTTAATGGAGACACTTGATCAAAGAAAGAGACCTTTATGTTGAATTCAGATGACTAATTGTAGCCAGTTATGTAACAGCAGGATTGGAAAGCTCAGGTAGACTAGGCAGCTTTGTATGGGAATGGAGTAACACATGATAACAAGATGTCAAAAAGGAGATGATGATGCAGAAGGAAAGATGCCACAGGAATACATTGTGATTAGATGTTTCCTTCAAATGAGCTTTTGAAATGCTGGGGGAAAAAAAAAATCAATGAAATATGTAACAGGTAAAAAAAGATCTATGAAACCAAAGAATACCTATAGTAGTTGAAAAGATAAATATTTGACAAGTCATAGGTTTAGAAGTCATTCAAGTTCATTAAGCCCCATAAGAAAATGAAAGTAGAATATAGTAAGGAAAAGACCTTGACAGAATCAAAACAAAAACCTTAAATCAGAAAATTGGTGAAGGTTACTATGAAGAAGCAAAACAATCAATAGATCTAGTAAAGGACAAGTCAGCAAAATGCAAGACATCAACGAGGAGAGACCTTATCGCTCTCTTCAAATATCTGAAAGGTGACCGCAGAAAGAGCAGGGATGATCTCACTGGTGACAGGTGACAGGATGAGGGGAAATGGCCTCAAGTTTCACCAGGGGAGGTTTAGGTTGGATATCAGGAAACACTTCTTTACAGAAAGGGTTGTTAAGCACTGGAATAGGCTTGCCAAGGAGGTGGTTGATTCACCATCCCTGGATGTGTTTAATAATCGTTCAGATGTGGTGCTTAGGGACATAAGTTAGCAATGGATTGTTAGGGTAGTATGGTTAGGTTGCAGTTGAACTTGATGATCTTGAAGCTCTTTTCCAACCTGAGCAATTCTATGATTTGGTAGAGTACATGGGTAAATGAGGAAAAATGGTTAGAGAGATAAGAACAAGGAGAGGGACAGGTCTTACACTGATGATTTGTTCTGAAAGACAGGTAAAAAAAGAACCAAAAAAAACCTAACACACACTGGGGGCAATAGATTTCTGTTCCTCAAGCCAGTAAAATTAACATGCAGAAAACAGTGCATTTGCTTTCTTAATAGTTGGTCAAAAACCACAGTATACTTTTAAGGAAATTCGGGATACATCAAAACATCAAAATATTTCTAGCTAAAGGTAAAACTCACTACAGCTGCCCTGATGGCCAGATGTGCAATTTTCTAGCACAATGCATTCAAGTATTAAAAGAAAAAATCAGTTACATTCTTTCTGGAAAGAATGGAAGGAGAAAACCTCAACAAATGACTTTCTCACTCATCTTGACATTCTCTCACATCTTATCAAAAACTGTCTTTAAGCAATAAGAGATGAAAAACTTTCAGAACAGAACAGTGATCTGAGCTTTAAGGATCATGGGAAAAGTACAGAAGAATGAAAAAAAAAAACAACCAACCAACCAAAAAAGCAAACAAACAAACAACAACAACAACAAAAAAAAACACCTAGAAGAAAGATGGTATAGTCTTTTAAAAGTTTAATCACCTGAATAATACAGGTCAAACTGAGATGACCAAATCCACATCATGCTAAAATTTGAAAGGTGCTACCAGAATTCTAAAACAAAGTATAAAGAAGTACCAAAGGAAGAAAAAAGAAAAGTGTAATCTAAAGTTTTAGTATGAAATACCAAGCTTCTTTGACAGTAGTAGCATTGGCAGAAAATCTAGTAATCTAATCATCTGACCAAAATAACTACTAATGTATTTTGAAGTTTACCATTTGCTATTTCACCACAATGGGCTTGAGCATGACCTGATGGGAGAAGTCTCTCTTCTTACAAAAATTAGGTGAGGGAAGCAGAGTAAGGGAGAACATGTTAGTAGTAATACAAAAGTTAACAAAAACACTTTCCAACCATGTAGAATTCTACAGCATTTTTATTGATGAATTTCCTCATGAGTCCTATTCCACTTTAGAAAAACTGCTTACCTGAACAGTTAAGGGGAGGTATTTCTTTCCTAGTTTTAGAACTTTAACAGCTGTAGAAAAGTAAATGGTTCAGAAACCCAGTTTACAGAATATTTTTTCTAGCTCCAGATTGTTAGCCATAAGATGGAAAAAGACAACTTCTCTTAGGTTGCTTTTTTCCTCATGGAGGTAAACAGATGTTTTTAACCCAGTTCTACTTTTTGACTGATACAAAGATCAAGTTATCCCAGAAAGTTTTCAGCGCTGCTAGTGCTGCTGTTGGCTATCTCAAGAAAGCAGAGTAACTGAAAGATAAAAAGGACTTAGCAACTCTAGGTTGCTGTAACTCTAGGTACATGCTTTTACCATAGAGTTCCATTAGCATTTCAGTGAAATAAAGTTTCTTCATCACTGTAAAAAGGCAATTTTTCTTTTACAGCTATGAAATAGCCTGCTTTTATATGTAAAAAACTAATTAAAAATGTGAGAACTATCTTGACAGTTTGGCAAAATGAACATGTTACTATATGTTTTTTGTTGTTGTTTTGTTTTTTCTTCAGTGAATATGGTTGCTGCAGGGGATAAACTCCTCTAAGTTGTTGCTAATGAAGGAAGGTATCTCTTCAGCCTTACGGGAGCACAAGATAGACGTAGGTTCATCAGAATCAATAGAATTAAAAGATCATAAAAGTGGCAAAAGTAGAAGTGCAACAGATCCATGAAGCCCAGCTATACCTCTCAATCACTTCCAACTTCCCAGGAAAATACTGAAAACTAAGCGGTGGTGGAGGTGCTGGAGTTTATATCACTCAAGTGGGTTTCAGCTCTCAAACCCCTTAAAAGGGGCTAAAAGCATAACAGAAAGATGAGAAAGAGGGACAAAACAAATTTACTTCATAAACACAAGGGTTGCTCCAAACATATCTGCTGGAATACCAACACAGAAGCATATGAGCTATCTAGGAGATCAATGGAACGCACTGATGATAACTTTCTTCTTCAAGTAACAGAGAAGCCAGCAAGAGAGGTTCTGTGCTACGCTTCATTCTCACCTATAGAGTCTTGTCTGCTGTTATCATGAAACAGTGGAATTCAAGACCTTTAGGGCTATGAGGAGAGTGCTCGGCAAGCTTACTACCCTGGACTTCAGGAGAGCACTTTGGCCTCATAAGTGGTCTGCTTCATACAGTACAATGGGATAGAGCCCTGGGGGGAAGAAGAGTTCAAGGAAGTTGGTTAGGATTCAAGGATTACCTCCTCTAATCTCAGGAGCAATGAATCCCAACCAACAGGATGTCAGGTAAAAACACCAGGAGGCCTTTAAGGATGAACAAAAAGCTCCTCGACAGATCCAAACACAAAAAGAAGGTGTACTGAAGGTGGAAGCAAGGACATAAAGGATGGGAGGAATACACAGAAACTGTCCAAGAAGCCAGGGACCAAGTTAGGAAAACAAAAGCCCAGATAGAACTGAATCTGTCCATGGACATTGAAGGAAACATGAAGATCTTCCACAGGTATCTCAGTGACAAAAAGAAAGACTAGGAAAAATGTGGTCCCTCTCCTGAAGGAAATGGGAGACTTAGTTTCCTGAGACAGTGAAAATGCTGAGGAACTGAATGCCTTCTGTGTTTTAGTCTTCACTTCCAAAGTGGATCTTCAGGAATTCCAGGTCCTAGACTGAATGGCTGGAGAAAGGCTGATGTATCTTTGATGGAAAAGGATCAGACAGGAACTACTTGAGCAAACTGAACATTCATAACTCCATGGACCCTGATGGAATACAACCATAAGTGCTCAGGGATGTGGCAGATGTGATTGTAAGGCTACTCTATACAATCTTTACAAAATTGTGGCAAGTGGGAGAAGTGTCCAAAGACTGGGGAAAAGCAAACATCACTCTCATCTTCAAGAAGGTTAAGAAGGAGGAACCAAAGAACTATAAACGGGACAGTCTCAACTTGATCCTTGAGAATGTGATGTAGCAGCTAATTCTGGAAAAAAAATAAAATAAAAAAAATAAAAATCCTGGTACATGAAGTAGAAGAAAATAATTAGTAGTATTTAGTGTGGATTCACAAAGAAGTAATGCCTGAATAACCTGACAAACTTCTACAGTCAAATTACTGTCCTGATGGATGGGGAGCAGTGCATATTGTCTTCCTGAACCCTTTGACACTGTCACCCATAATATCCTCATAGAGAAGCCATTGATGAAGTGGATCAAAAATTAGCTAAATAGCCAGACCCACAGAACAGTGGTCAGTGGTGCAAAGTCTAGTTGGAGGCTGTGTCATGGTTTTATGATTTTTGGTTATCAGTATTCCACATCACAACATCATGCAGTGTACTGGGAGTTAAAGAGCAAATGCTTTAGTTCCGGGTACCTGTCTGGAAGAGAAGAAGAACTACATCCCCCAAGAGCCTTTTCGAGTACTGTTATCATTCCTGCTCAAGGGAACAGATATAAGGGCGCAGGTCATCTGACTTGTCTCTCTTCTCATCTCGCCGTGTTCCCTGTCGGATCGGCTCGCTACTGCTGCACCCAACTGCATGCAAGGCTTCAGTATTAGCGTAAGGCCTTTGGCTCTCGGACAATCTTTCTCTCAATTGTTGTTGATTTATATTGTATTATAGTGTGTTATCTTACATTCCGATACTATATTTAGTAAATTAGTTTGTTTCTCCTCAGATTGTTGCCGCTGTTTTTAATTATTTTGGGGTCCCCTGTTTCCCTTCCTGGAGGCGCGGATTTTGCGAAATCCCTCCGCCCCACTAGTTGCGGAACTGGGCCGGACCAGCCCTTAAACCATTGACAGGCTGATAACTTGTGGAGTATCTCAGGGTCAAAAATGAGCCTAGCCCTGTTCAACATCTAATTAATGATCTGGATGATGGGATAGAGTGCACTCTCAATAAATTCACAGATGATGTTAAAACAGGGGAGTGGCTTACTCACCAGGGCTTTGGGCTGTCATCCAAAGGGACCTACATAACCTGGAGAGGTGGGCTGATAAAAATTTTATCAAGTTCCACAACAGGAAATGCAGAGTCCTGTATCCTTCTCCTAGGGAGGAAAAACCTCTGGCATCAGAACATGCTGGGGACCACCCAGCTGGAAAGAAGCTCTGTATGAAAGGATACAGGGTCTCAGTAGATAGCAAGTTAAGCATGAATCAACAGTGTATTCTTGGTGTTAAGAAGGCTAACAGTATTCTTAGCTGTGTTAGGCAAAGTATTGCCAGCAGAGGTGATCCATCCTACTCAGCATTGGTGAGGTTGCACCTCGAGTGTCATGTCCAGTTCTAAGCTACCCATAACAGAGGAGACATACTGGAAAAAGTCCAATGGAATACCACCGGAATGATTAAGGACCTGAAGAGTCTCTCCCATGAGGAGAGTCTGAATGAGGTAGGATTCAGCCTACATGACAAAGTTTAGAGGAATTTCATCAATGTTCTTAAACCTCTGAAGGGAAAGAGCAATGAAGATGGAGCCAAGACTCTTTTCAGTGATGCCCTGTGACAGGACAAGAGACAATGGGCACAAACTGGAGCAAAAAGGTTCCCTCTGAACACCAGGGAGCACTTACGAGTTGTGAGTGAGAGAGCACAGGCACAGGTTGCCCAGAGATATTGTGGAGTCTCATCTGTGGAGACCTTGAAAAGCTTCTTGGGTGTGGGCATGGGTATCCTGCTCTGTGAGGAGGGATTGGACCAGATGACCTCTAGATTTCCAGCCAGCCTTAACATTCTCTGATTCTGTGATTACATGAAGCATGGATTTTATGAAAGACAGATGCCACCTGAATAACCTGTTCTTTTTCTATGGCAAGAATAAATGCTTAGTGGATTAAAGAAAGGCTCTGGATGTCATCTACCTGGATTTTAGTGCACAGTATCCTCCTGGAGAATGTGGCTGCTCATGAAATGGACAGTTGTACAGATCAGTGGGTGGATAACTGTCCAGGTGGTCGGGACACAGTGTCACAGTGAATGGAGTTCAATCCAGTCGATGGCTGATCATCACAGGCATTCCCCAAAGCTCATTACTGGGACCAGCTTTGTTTAAAATTTTTGTCAGTGATCTAGGTGAGAGGATTGAATGCATCCTCACTAGGTTCACAGATAATACCAAAGATGATCTATTTAAGAGTAGAAAGGCTCTGCAGAAGAATCTTTGTAGGGGAACTGATGGGCTAAATTCAATCATATGATATTCAACAAGGCTAAGGGTCAAATGCTGTACAACCCCATGAAGCAACACAAATCTGGGGAAGAGTGATTTTAAAGCTGTCCAGCAGAAAAGATCCTGGAGGTGCTGGTTAATCACTGCCTGAGCATGAGGCAGCAGTGTGCTCAGATGGCAGCCTGGCCTGCATCAGAAATAGTGTGGCCAACAAAGCCACCAAATGTGGTTTGCCTTCTTGTTTGCTAGGGCACACTGCTGGCTCATGATGAGCCTGTTGTCACCAGCACACCACCCACACTGCTGAGCCACTCACCAGCCACTTGTTTCCCAGCCTGTGCCTGTGTTCAGCATTACTCTCTCCCAGGTGCAGCACTCACAATTTCCTTTTGTTGAACTTCATGTCATTCCTGTTCACCCATTGCTCAAATATATCTACATCCAAATATATCTACATCCCTCTGCAAGGCCTCTCATCCTTCCAAGAAGTCAACACCACCTCCCAGTTTAGTATTGTCAACAAATAAAAAAAAAATCTAATGCAGGAGAGCTCAGGGCAGACTGGTGGGTCCCAGCACCAGCCACAGTTTGACTACCCAGGCCCATGGGAAGATGGGGTAAGAAGTGGACTCAGCAAGGATATCAGGCAACTGGGATGTATTAGCACTTTCAGGATACATGGCTTCCTCTGTACATAACTACTTCTTTAAATCCCAGACATCAAAGCAGATGTTTACCAGAGAATCACTCATAGGCTTATTAAAAATCCAGACTGAAAGTGGTATTTTTTTGTTACCACTGCATTTGGGGGAAAAAAAATAAAATAGAAACTGTGCTTGATTCCTTAATCTCACAGGAAAAGACTAAATGAAAGTTCTAGTAAAGAAGACATGCATGATAATACATAACCAAAGTTTAGTATGTTACTTGCGAGCAAAAGATGTGAAAGAAAATTAATCAGTGGAGGACTGTTTGAGAGACTGAATAAAAACAAACATGAGGAAAGTAACATAGGCATTAACTCCTTTTTTTTTTTTCAGTCACTCCCTCTTCAACAAGCTAGCAAAGAGCGTCAGAATGTCTTGGATGTAAATAGATAATACAACTTTCTGTTTCCAGTTTGTCAGAATGTCCCTAATGACTTTTCTGAGAAACTTCAACTATTTTTGATGTACTGTTCAATCTTCAGTATCTTTTTCAGTTAAACAAACAAACAAACAAAAAGACTTATTTTTCCAGTTGTTAGGGGAGTTTTTAAGGATCAGGATAGGAACATCATTTTAATCTACTAGGCCCATGAAAAATAGATAATTTCAGTTTTAAAAATTATCTATGGCTAATTGGATATGTTTTTGCCTGATTCTTCTTTCTTAAGGGAGAGCTCTATGATCATACGTTTGGATTTCACAATACAGGCCCTGGATACAATTCTGATTTTAATGCTGAAGGCTGCATATCCTTAAAATAAATAACTGGTTTCTACTAACATCAAATCCTTATTGACATCAAACCAAAGTCTCTTTCTTAGCACAGATAAGAAAGTTCTAGTATACAGCTGATAGATGGCATTGACTATCAAATTATGATGCAACATTCAGATGACAGTTAAATATTAAGAAGTGTAATAAACTGAGGAAAATACTTCAGTGTCTTTAGGTTTTCTTAAATAGAGGTTCTGCTAGTCAATTCCTACATATTAGACATTTTTGGAAACTTACCAGGGAAAAACGAAAACCACTTTCATCTTGGAAGGTATTAGCAGCTTTAGACTTTCTCTTAGTTTTGTCAAAAATGATAGCTAACATTTGGATTAGTGGGTTATTCTACTGCTTCCTGGAGGCACTCTAGTTGCCTGTACATTCTCTTATGATAATTAGAGCACCTATGTGCTCATGATTATACAACCTGACACATGAGAACCTAAGTAACATTACTATTAGTGGATGATCTGGTCTATTTCAGTCAGATAAGGGTAAACAAGTAAAATAGTCTGCAGTATTATTATTATTTGCAGCAGTTGCATTTTTGAAAGTTTGTTTGCTACTGTTTCTTCAGATTCTCCCCTTCTTTCTATTAAACTGTAAGATAAAAAGTTTCCACAGTCAGTGAATTATTAAGACCTATATTGATCTCATAATGCATTAATACATTTGTTAATCTGTAATCCTTTTCTAGATTTTTTTAATAAATCTGTTTGAGTTACAAAATAAAAAAGTAACTATGTTGTTCTCAGAACTCCCCCAGTCTTCAGTGAAGTGGAAAGCCATACATTACTTCTTTCTTATGACCACATATTTGTAAATTTGTAAGATTTTTAAATAAAGTTCAAAGCATATTTTGATAAATCATGTTATTATTCTATTGCTTTGAAACTACAGTGTTGACAAGACAAATATTATAACACTATCTTTTCTCATCTAGACTTTGAGTGTAGAAAATCAAATGTTTCAGATGTTCAGCTGTATATTCTGATGCAATTTCTAAATGTGTCTTCTGCAGAAAAGACTATATAAGTATCTAAGGCTCTGGATGTAGTCTGGGATGGCTGGGCCCAGAGAGAAGTGACGAATAGAGTTAAATACAGCTGGCGACCAGTCGCTAGTGGTATTCCCCAGGGATCAGTACTGAGGCCAGCCCTACTTAAGATCTTTATTGATGATCTGGATGAAGAGATTGAGTGAACACTCAGTAAGCTGGAAGGACACCATACTGGGAGGAAATGTTGATCTGGCTGAGGGTAGGAGGGCCCTACAGAGGGATCAGGATAGGCTGAATTTCTGGGCTTAGCTCAATTGTATGTGCTTTAACAAGAACAAGTGCTGGGTCCTGAACTTTGGTCATAACAACCTCATGCATTGCTACTTGGGGCAGAGTAACTGTAAGACTGTAGAGGAAAAAGACCTGGCAGTGTTAATTGACCGCCGGCTGAACATGAGCCAGAAGGGTGCTCAGGTGGCCAAGAAGGCCAATGGCATCTGACTTGTATCAGAAATAGTGTAATCAGCAAGACTAGGGGGGGTGACTGTCCCTCTGTACTCAGGCCACGTGAGACCACACCTTGAGTACTGTGTTTACTTTTGGGCTCCTTACTACAGGAAAGGTACTGAGGGCCTGGAGTATGTCCAAAGAAGAACAACAAATCTAGTGAAGTATCTGGAAGAGATCTCATGAAGAGCAGCTAAGGGAACTGGGATTGTTTATTTTGGAGAAGAGTAGGCTCAGGAGTGATCTTATCACTCTACAAATACCTGAAAGGAGATTGTAGTGAGGTAGGGGCCAGCCTCTTTCCCAAGATAACTAGCAATAGGACAAGAGGGAATGGCCTCAAGTAGTGCTAGAGGAGATTCAAGTTGGATATTAGGAATTTTTTTTTCTCTGAGAGAGTGGTGAGTTATTGGAAATGGCTGCCCGAGGAGGTGATGGAGCACTGTCTCTGGTGGTTTTCAGAAGGGTAAATGTGGACTGAGAAACAAGGTTTGGTGGGTAAAGTGGTGATAGATTGACAGTTGGACTAGTGGTCCTTTCCAACCTTAATTATTCCACGATTCTAAATTTGTATTTCTCCTGTTGCTTTTATAGAGCTAACAAATAACTGAATGTAAGATGGATTTTATTCCCTCCTGTTGAATAACTGAAGATTTATAAGCAAACCATTTCCTTTCCAATATTCTTGGAGGAAAGGAGGTAGTACACTGGTAAAAATAAGGACAATGTTTTTGAAGGTGTCTGAACCCTTCTTTGTTTTTGGCTGAAAGCTTGCTTTCTGGGGCAGTTCTTGTGATAAGACTGACTTATCTTGGAGGTGAGAGGTGGGTGTTGCTGTGTGGCAGTCAGCATCACCATGTGGACAATTTTACATTTGTAAGCATTTTTCTTTGGAGCTGTTTGCCTCCGGTTGAGAGTGCTCAGGAGTGTTCACTGGTGGAAGATCTGGCCTGTGACCAAATAACTCCAGCTTTGTATTGGAAAACTGGGGAATGATACCATTGTGTCCTGTGAAAAACAGGATGCAGGTTGGCACCACCCTGCTCCCCCTTAACTGCTGGCAAGGCCTGGAAGATGGGAACAAAGGAGTTTCTGCTGAGATCACAAAGCCAGAAGCTGCCACTCCAAGGAGAGCTGACTCAACCACTTTGGATTTGAGCTGTCACTCCAAAGAGAGCTAACTTGACCACTTTGGACTTATTTATAAGTTTGCATTGCCATTGGAAAGTTATTCACAGTCACCATCGTCATCAACTGAACAGCAACACATGACGACCCACCACTACTGAAGATCAACAACTGAACTACAAACCATGCTGGACCCATGGTGGTGACTATCTCTCTCTTGCTTCCTACAAAGACTCCTTGCTTTTATTTCCTATCTTTTCTATCACTTGTCTTTCCTTCCCCATCTCCCTAAATGACTAGGATTTGTAATAAACTGGTTGGGCTAACATTTGACCCGTTGTGTCTTAATCTCACCACTGGGTATATATATATTAAAAGAACCTCCTCTCCCTCCTATAAATTGGAGCAAGACAGAAGACTCAATTTTAAACACACACAGCTTGTCCCTCATGAGTAAATAAAAATATAATCAAGATTAACCTTAACAGCAAATTGGACCTTTTACTCTTGGAAATAATTAGAAGACCACCAATATGGTTGTTATTTTAGTATGGTTTCCATAGAATCTCTGTTAGCACAGAGGGTGGTGGGTAGGTGCATAATAGTTATTGTTAACTATCAGTAAGTCTTTTACTGTGTTTCTTTCACATTGTAGATGCAAGAGAAAGAATGCGTTAAGACATATATTAAAAATTTAAGATGCTTGAATAATTACTGTCTAAACCTGCATAAAAATTGTAAAATTTTTGTTGTTTTGTTTTAAGGAAGCTGTAAATAACAGGAAGAATCTTACAGCCTAAAGCCAGATGTATTGCTTGCACAAGATGCAGCAGTGCAGTCTTATCTGATGAACATGATTGAGCTGGGGAGAAATAATGAGGAAAATGAGCTCTGGTTCTTAATGGCTCCAGGAAACATTTTCCGATTTATACCGGAGAGATGTTTGTCTAAGAACTCCTCATGCTAGGGCACCCTTGGGTAGGCTATAAAGGTTGGGCAGATATTAAAATGTAATTGATACAATAAAGCTTAAACAGATTATGTCTGCTCTTAATTATAACCTTAATTCATTTTTAAAATAATTTTGTAACAATTTCATCTCTATAAGTCATGATTTTTAAATAAATGTATTAATTTACCTTTCAGTCTTGCCTAATGATAAAGATGATGTTCTAGCCTGATATTTGCCGGGCCACAATGCTCCCTTGGACGCTATGTGTTAGCCAGAGCAATCTGGCAGATTTTCAAGGTGTTTACTATGCAATGAGAGATACAACTTAAACTTTGGAGATGCAGCAGTAGCTGTAAAAACACCGAATGCTTATGGATTAGAGATCTTTTACTGCAAATTGTAGCTTAAGCCTCTGGCAAATAATGAGAGAGTGGACACAGAGCTCGACATCTTAGCATGTCTCTGAAAAACGAAGAGCCTTTCTGTAACATGAAGGCTTTTGTTCATCACTGAAAAAATGCACAGCTAATGGGGGTGTCTATTTCAAAAAAGTGTTCTGTAGCTGAGGATTTCCTCTACCAAATAGTATTATTGCACTCTTGCATTTTTCAAAGAAATAAATAAGAGGTGTTACTTCTGGATCAGCCTATGTATATTATGTAAATATGCATGAGAAAAAAGCCAGTTTGATTCACAAGGTTTTCATGAAAACATTTTTCTGTTTCACTACAGGGAGGTTATCGCTCTAGTTTGTTTTTGAATTTCAACTTCAAAGAATCCTAAAAAACTAATCTGAAATTCAGTCAAGGCTTGCCTTGTTTCAGGTCAAAAAATCAGGATAATTTTAAATTCCCTGACCAAAGCAAAATCAATTCACTGACAAAAACCTTCAATATCACAGAATTACACTGTTTGTTTAAGTTCAGCAAAACTCAAGTTCTAGAAAATCATAAGGTACAGAATTAAGACATCCATTAATACAGACTTGACTCCAAAATTATTGAGGAATACCCTGTTATATATGCAGCAGAAACACTGGAAACACTGAGAAAAGAATTACATTTCTGCAGAGTATAAATATAAGATTATGCTAATAAACAAATGGTTTTAAGTAAAGTAATACTGAACTGACACTCGTAGTGCTATGTCTACTTGAACAGTATCCAACTCCATAGAGTAGAGTCATGATATCTGCTTAATTTTATAGCTTTTTCACACAACTTATAATCCTGTCAAAATTACTTTCAGTTATTTTTATACCTTATCATTCCAACTTCCTTTCTCCTCCAGCATCTGGTTTGTACTACTTGACTTGTATTATCACAGACATCAGAAATCTCATAAGAAAATGAAAGGTAACACCATACAGATTCAAGTACAGATACGCACTGTGCAAGTAGGAAAGGACAGATTGGGTCAGTATCAGTGTAGCAGAGATGAGGCCCCAAATCTCAGGATAAGCTAACTACAACCTTTAGCAAACTTCAACTTATTCCCTTATTATTTGCAGCTCTAATACTTAGAACATAGTTGGAATACATATATATTTTTAATTTACTGATAACTATCGCTTGCTCTGTAAGGGGGGCAGAGTAAAGGTTCTGTAGGTCTATACTTCAACACTGTATTTTTGCTTTTCACTGATTTTGATGCCCTTGAATTGGAACTCCAGAAAGTCATAAGACTTCACATATTCTGATAGGACATCCACCGGATAACTTTCCGCTCACTCCATTTTCATGGGAAAGAAGACTTCTAAAACTATAGCAATACAAGTTAAAAACTAAAATGAGGTTCTTGGAATATAAACAAAACAAAAAAACAGCCATCTAAGTTGGAACTTCAGCTGAATTAAAAAGTTATTAAAAAGTTAAAAGGTTGAAAAATGCATCTCTGAATGACATGGATAATGTAATTCCATATGCTTTATCCATCCTATAACTAAATACAGGACAATAGACTCCAAATTCCCCTTCTGGCACTGCAGTAAAGGGCAGCAGTGCCCTTTACTTGTCTTATTACAGTTTATCCGTAAAATGCAGGTGAGAATCCTATTAAGGGAAATGCTCACGGCTCCATTAGTTTCTTTCCTTTTTAATGGCTGTGATTTAAGAAGTCATATCATCCATTCATCCTTGTTGCTTTTCTTTGTGATTCAAGAAGGAAAGTTAGACTTCTTAAGTTATATGTTAAGAAGTCATCTACCCTCCCAAAAAGGAGCAGAGCAAGTCATCAGTAGGAAGGAGAGCCAAAATGATAGCCTGCAAGGCTGTCCAAGGTCCAGGCACCAGTAACTGGGAAGACAACGATCTAAGGCCAAATACACAGTGGGCTGCCTGAGCCCAGTCACTGGAGGAATCCACCATGTGTTCCAATCTTTCTCACGTGTCACCCCTAGTGAATCTCCATGCTGCTCAGCCATTGCTGCTGTATGAAAATGAGTGCTCTATGACTTGTGCAGGTTGTCACATACACATATGTGGTGCACCGGTGCTGTGTGTGCATGCCCCTACTGGGAATGTATGCAGCTGCAGGAATCTTGTCTCTGTCAGGCTGTTAGATTCAGCATGACACATTTTCCTTAACAGATTAAACTTGTTTTCAGACACTTGCTAGATAAAATATAATTAATTAAATAAGCTTCCACCCCCTACATTTCTACAGTTAAACATCTTAACAGCCTATCATTTGCTTAGGAAGCATATTTTTTCAGATGTCTATACTAGAACAGTAAAAACTCCATAAACATAATTCTTCCAGAAAGAAACATATGCAGTTTTTTATTTGTTTTATCAAAATACTACCTCATTCTGAATTCTTTCCCAAGAGTAAATATGCCATCATTATGCATGTTTACTCTTGGTAGGAAAAGTGTTGCCCATGAAATTTCTCCTCAAGCATTGGTACTTCAAGTATCTCCCTTTAGTAAACATTTATTTGCCATTTAACTCTTTCAATTTCACTAGTTCAGTTGCCAGATCATGAAGGATTGTGGCACTTCATATATATGTATTCATAGTTATATAAAATACATTACTCCCACACTAATGCAATATTTCAAAACAGAATAAATTTTTGTTGGAACTCAGACACTTGTGAATTATAACCATTATTCTCATTGCTTTTTTTTTCTTTCTTTCTTTTTTGGTTAAGAATGAAATAATCTTATTCTATCTTTCTAACATATTACACTGTTGTTGCTAAAGATGATTATATTAATTTATATCTTTATCTACACGATAAAGTAGAAATTCAAATTTTCAACTGTTCAGAGGCATCTTTATGGTCTCTTTAATATTAAGAGGCAACTTGCTAAAGAAAGAAAAGAGTAAGGATTGGATATATTTCCTGCATCGTCCAGGTATTTTATAACGCTTTACTTGGCAGATGAATATTCTGCTTTTAGTATATAATGGAAGGAACAGAAGACATAAGTGAATCTGCATATGCTTCAGAACCTGTTACAAGAGCAACTACAGGTTTTTCTTTCTGTGCTTTCATATCATATAACATAAGTGGAGCTCATAATAAATATTCTTACTTGCAAAACAACACAACATAGTGGATAGCATGATTCTAGAACAGCTGAAAACTAGTACATAAACATGCTTCATGATTAGCAACCAGAAACTGTCTCTCACAGTGGTCAGCAGTTCCCTGCAACAGCCTAGGTAATAATCACTGCGTCCATATGAAATTGAGAAGATATTTCTTCAGGATATTCAGCTAAGACAGCTGTGCTAATTTAGTCCCATGCATGGTACAGAATAGTGCTATATAAATGCAGCCCTAGGGACACAAGGTGGAACATGTTTAATTGAACTTTTTCTTACAAAACAAACAAACAAACAAACAAAACAAATAAAAAACAACAACAACAAAAATCAGGTTACAGAATCTTTAGCAAGCAGAGAGGAAGACTGAGTTTTTAATTTCAACTAAAATACATCAGTGCTTTCGACACTCAGTTACAGTTTTGAAATTGTAAGATAGCTTACAGTTATGACAAGTTGTCCCGCTGTACCCAGTTCCATCACAAGTGCACTTGAAGCTGTCCCATGTCTGGGTGCATTTGCCATCATGTTCACAGTAATTGGGCATACACCTGTCAGGATAAGATACAAAGAGAGAAGAACAACTAAATGAGCACCAAGATTTACACGTGGCTAAACTGGGAGCTGCACAAACATTATATCATGTCATTGCCTGATAATTAATCCTTGTTATTTCATGCATAACAACAGAATTGTATCCAAACACACAAGTGTACAACAGATGATTAATCTGTAGCTCTTGCATTAAAAAAAAAGAAAAGAAAAAAAAAGAAAAGGTAATAAAGGTGGAATGCAATCACTCATCATGAATTAAGTTTCTAAGCTAAACATGGCTGGTGCTTAGCTGTCAAAACAAAAAAAACATCACATGGCACATTTCCTTCTGCTGTACCGGTAGTGTCATGTTTCATGGACTACAGCCCCATGAATAACTGAAAGTTAAGGAAGCAATGCCAGTGATTTTCTATTGATTCTTCTGTTGCCAGAAATGTGATAAAGCAAGGCAGATTGCCTGCTGGTTAGTAAGGAACTTACTAATGCTGCATTACTAAAATGAGGTGGTATAGTCTTCAGTATTAATGGTACAATTGGTTTTTCTTCATGGCAAGTGTTACTCTCCTTTATCCTATCCATCTGGACATGGACAGTGGGATTGAGTGCACCCTCACCAAGTTTGCAGGCAATCAAGCTGAGTGGTGCCGCTGACATGCTAGAGGGAAGGGATACTATCCAGAGGGACCTGGACAGGCTTGAGAGGTAGGCCCACGCCAACCTCATGAAGGCCAGAAGTGCAAGGTCCTACACCTGGGTCAGGGCAATCCCAAGCACAGATACAGGCTGGGCAGAGAGTGGCTTGAGAGCAGCCCAGAGGAGAAGGATTTGGTAGTGTCAATTGACAAAAGATTCAACATGAGCCTTTAACGTGCACTTGCAGCCCAGAAGGCCAACTGTATCGTGGGTTGCATCAAGAGAAGTGTGATCAGCAGGTCAAGGGAGTTGATTCTGCCCCTCTACTCTGCTCTCATGAAATCCCACGTGGAATACTGTATCCAGTTCTAAAGCCACCTATGCAAGAAGGATGTGGAGTTGTGGGAGCAGGGCCAGAGTAGGGCCACAAAGATCATCAAAGGGCTACAGCACATTCCCTACGCAGGGGCAGGCTGAGAGAGCTGAGGCTCTTGAGCCTGCAGAAGAGAAGGCTCTGAGGAGACCTTATAGCAGTGAAGGTGGCCTATAGGAAAGCTGGGGAGGGACTTTGCATAACAGCATGTAGCAACAGGATGAGGAGAAGTGTTTTTAAATGGGTTTAAATGATTTAGACTCTTCATTTGCTAAACTGACAAGGACATATAGATAAAGATCCCTGAGTCACAAACTGGAATTTGACTCAGACCAACCACAAATCAATGAGATGGAGACAGCATGTACAAGTGGATTATTTATTTTACAGTGTTCTCTCTGAACTGAACCACATGCTCACAAAACTTAATGACCTGTGTGTATTGTTCATTAGTAGCAATGTAAAATGCATATTCATTTATAACCTTCTTCCCTTTACCTATGCACATCTCTCATCTTCTTAATTTGTGAGATTTTGCGATACCAAGATTTTAATTTATATTTGCTCAGCGTTTGTCACAGTGGAATTTCCTCCCTCTCTTCATTGAAGTCAACAGGGTCAATAGCAAAAATGAATAGTAACAAAGAAATGAAAGACCTTTTTACACTTCACTACTCTCCTCTAAATCATCACTGAGTACATTTATATTGCTTGGTAAAACTTACACTTTTTTTTTTTTTTTTTTACTGTGATGATTCTCCCACCTCTAAGCAGCAGCACGCTTAGCTAAAATTTCATATAGAAAATATTAAGCATGGTTTCAAATGACGTATTCCCATTGTTCTTTTTGTATGTCTGTATGGGAACTGTTGAATCACAGCCTGAACCTCTGTTTGACCACCTGAGGCAAGCACTAAGTCAGCTGCAGGGGCACGGGTGAACACAATTTCACCTGAGTGATCGGAAGGGGTGGAGCCTGGCTCCACCTCTCCTAGATCCCATTTAAGGGCTGACTTCCAAGGAGGAAAGATCTCTATCTGGAGATCACTCCTCTTAGAGTCCTTCTGTGAACCCAGGAAATAGGTAAGCTCCTTATTTCATTACTCCTTTGTAAATGCAATAATCTCTCTGGTCATATACCTATTTACCTTATGATCTGTATACCTGTTTGCCATACATATGTCCTCAGTGTATACCTCTATTTTATACTTTTATAGAAGCCTTGTAACATTTTTATAAACTACATTTTAATGAATGTTTTAGATGTTTAAGACAACAAAGGAAGTACACTCCAACAAATCAGGTACTGTGCACTAGTGTGATCACAACTCTGTGATAAATACACAAATACAATGCTTAACTCACAACCTATTTAATCAATTTTAAATTTGCTAAAAACAGATACCTAAAGTAATAACTCATTTATTACCTAGAACTTGTGAAATTAACTGTTTTGATGCCAGAAGGTGTACTGTTGAAGCAGTAACTAGGTGCAAATATATGTGTGTGTGATCATGCATAAACATACAGACAAATTTCTCCCCGTCCAAGAATGATGAGCCTCCCCAAATAATTTTGCAGCTCTAATACTTAGAACATAGTTGGAATATATATATATTTTTAATTTACTGATAACTATCGCTTGCTCTGTAAGGGGGGCAGAGTAAAGGTTCTGTAGGTCTATACTTCAACATTGTGTTTTTGCTTTTCACTGATTTTGATGCCCTTGAATTGGAACTCCAGAAAGTCATAAGACTTCACATATTCTGATAGGACATCCACCGGATAACTTTCCGCTCACTCCATTTTCATGGGAAAGAAGACTTCTAAAACTATAGCAATACAAGTTAAAAACTAAAATGAGGTTCTTGGAATATAAACAAAACAAAAAACAGCCATCTAAGTTGGAACTTCAGCTGAATTAAAAAGTTATTAAAAAGTTAAAAGGTTGAAAAATGCATCTCTGAATGACATGGATAATGTAATTCCATATGCTTTATCCATCCTATAACTAAATACAGGACAATAGACTCCAAATTCCCCTTCTGGCACTGCAGTAAAGGGCAGCAGTGCCCTTTACTTGTCTTATTACAGTTTATCCGTAAAATGCAGGTGAGAATCCTATTAAGGGAAATGCTCACGGCTCCATTAGTTTCTTTCCTTTTTAATGGCTGTGATTTAAGAAGTCATATCATCCATTCATCCTTGTTGCTTTTCTTTGTGATTCAAGAAGGAAAGTTAGACTTCTTAAGTTATATGTTAAGAAGTCATCTACCCTCCCAAAAAGGAGCAGAGCAAGTCATCAGTAGGAAGGAGAGCCAAAACGATAGCCTGCAAGGCTGTCCAAGGTCCAGGCACCAGTAACTGGGAAGACAACGATCTAAGGCCAAATACACAGTGGGCTGCCTGAGCCCAGTCACTGGAGGAATCCACCATGCTTGTGTAGTATACAGACAATTCCCCTTCCCCCCAAGAATGATGACAATTTCAGGCTTTTGAAAATGGAGAGTGCTTTCAAAAAAAAAAAACCACAAAGCATTCATGTGAACTGCAAAACTGTTTTTAAGGACAATTTAACAATGAGGATGAAACAGTTTTAGTAATATATATTTGACTATAAAATTATAACATGATCCTGGTATGCTTTTTTTTTTAATCACAGAGCATTGCTGGGAACCCATTATTCTACCTAGGTATCCTTGTGATTTCCCTATAGAAAAATTTATAGACTATAATATGAGTGTAATTTAGTAGCTCTTTATTCTGCTTTTCAAGCAGTCCAATTTCAGCACTATAATAAGTAATTTGGTTCATTAGAAACTTTGATTTTTCAAGGTTCTAGACTTCATTTATAAAATCTTACTCCAGAAATTCAGCACACAAAGATTAAGACATAAAAGGAATGAATAGCAGTGTACATCCAGCACAGGTTGTTACAAAGCTCTTGCAGCTGGCTTACCACTTCATATTCCATCAGAATAAGGATAGGCTGGAAGATAGTGTTAAAAAATATATTTTAAATGTTAGTGGAAAAACAAGTCCCTACACAATATTTTGCTTTAGCTCTTCAGAAAACTTGGGAGAGCTTCATACTTCCTTGAAACGGTGTTAATCCAGTTTTGATTAATACAATACATTGAGCAAATGTTGGAAAACATCTTAATCCTTGAAATATGTATTTTGAAATGTTCTTAATAAATACCAACTTTTTTCAATTAAACATTTTTTATTTTGATATATATGTTAAAATATACTGTATGCTTGATGCTCTACTCAACCAAGAAATAACATCTTCCAACTTTATTTCAAAATGAAAGCATTTTCTGAGGGCGCATTGGGTTGTTGTGGTTGAGTGGTACAGTACTGAAGAAAATGTTTGAAGCTATGTAGCTTTGATAGCTGCACTAATAGTTGATATTTGAAGCCTGCTCAAAGCAGTACAATAAAAATAAACTGCAATATAAACTGCCATTCCTCATATATTCCATGTGTCTTTGTGTATAATTAAAACAGATGGTCAATGCATCAATGTAAATAAGGTGATTTCTCAAAAGTCATTCAGGGGGCTGCACCTCAAGAATAAATGGAATTATTCTATTCAGTATTTGCTAAAGCCTGGGGTTCATTTGGCGAGGAATTATAAGAGGATAGCTCTGCGTAGTAACATAGAATATTCACTCTGTAAAGACAGGTGGTATAAAGAGATTTGGATCATATCAGATTGAACTAACATTTAGGATGGGTTGTACTTCTGCAACATTGTTTAAAGCAGAGGTGATCAATCTGAAAAAAGAATGTGAAAATAAGACATCCTGGCAGAGGCTATAAACTCTTAGAACAGCAAATTCCGTAAAAGTATCAGGTGTTCTAATACTCTTAACACCAGTCATTTAAGAGATATAATACCTGGATGTATGAAATCACTGATGTTGCTAGCATGATGCAGTAGAACCAAGTAATTCCCATGTCAGGGTACTTGCACTTTCATACCAGTGCAAAGGATCTTTTTGTCTGTGTTTCTATGTAATGTGATTTTATTTAAATGAAAGTGTTTTGACTATTTCAATGGATATTTACCAAGGTCTTCTCTTTACCTTTCAGTTACAGACATTGTGCCATATGTAAATAAAAAGAACGAACCATGGTTACTGTTACAGAAAGGGTTAGTCTTTTCACTGCTTAACTATTTACAGTAACAGCTATTTTTTTTAAACAGTATTCCTTATTAGAAGAAATTTGTGTGCTAAGGTCAATACTTGTAAGACAAAATGCCTTATTCATAGGTATCGGACATCACTTGCACAGGTATTATAAAAATACAGTCTTAATTTCCTTAGAGATTTTTCTCAGTAGGCACCAATGCAAGCAGAATGAAATACAAATCATCACTACTTCCATTTCAATATAAAATGGATACAAAACCAAACAGTGATGTAATATGAAGTAGTTAACAGTGTATATTACTAAGATGTCAAGACAAGATAAGTGATAATGAAATATGGTCATAATATGACAATATGGCTATTACAATGAAAGGCTTATTGAAATCTTAAAATGATGCTTGGTTATTCCCCTTTCAGTAGAAGAGTATTCCTTTTGTCTTTTGCTCACTATTAAAGCTAACATTTAGCAGAATGGATAGGAAACACTTCTAGCTTCTTATCCTGAAGCACACAGGCTGTCCATCTCATTAATGGCTTTACTCACATCCACCTTTTCTTTTTCTCCCCCAAATTTTCTTGAACTAGATCTCACACCTTAACTTCAACTCAGTGTAGTCCCTGCTACTTCATATCCCTTTTCTACAACAAATTTAAAGGAAATACTGAAACAACATTCTCCTGTGATTAAGGCTTTTTTTTACAGAATGTTACTAACATCTAGAGCTTTATAGCTCTTTTTTCCTTCATAGAACTGTAGAATCTCAGGGTATCCTAAATTGAAAAGACTACTTAAGAATCACTGAATCCAATTCATGGCTCCACACGGGACCACCCAAAATGCAAACCCTACATTTGAGAGTGTTGTCCAAACACTTCTTGAACTCCAGCAGCTTGAGGCTGTGACCACTGCCCTTAGGACCCATACGTGATCATCCTCTGTTGAAGAACCTTTCCTTAATACCCAACCTGATCGTCCCCTCTGTGGCACTGCCTCAGGTTCTAGGATTATCTACTTCCATCTATTTGTAGTAGATACAGTAGGAATGAGCAATGCAAAAAAAAAAAAAAAAAGAAAAAGATTATCTCAGGTTTTCAGTCATCTCTTTGCTGACCTGTAGTTACAAAATAATAAACACTGCTGCAAAAGCTCTCAATGCCCATAATTTCCAGACAGGTACCACAGGAATGCATATACTACCTTTTCTTCCTTCCTCATTTACTGTCCTAACATACACCACTAGAAAACTTAAGCCTATTAGAGATAACCACAGTGTTTTGGCTCTGTATCTTCAGTATCGTTTCTAGTTGTGCTCAAGTGGTTTTTTGTTTGTTTTTCATTTTTATTTTCTACTGACTTCATTTTGAGTCTTGATTTCAAAATATACTGCTCTATTCCCATTCCCTTGTTTCTGAACTCAAACTGTTTTCTGCTAATCAGTCTTCTAGTTAGAGTCCTGGTCAACATTGAAAATAACAACTGTATTTAGAAGCTTGGTATGTTGCTCCAGATCTGCCATTATCATCAGATACATATCTTTTTTTCTACCCTTTACTATGAACATTCCAAAGTAAACAAAGGAATCTAAAACAATATCCTAAAAATATTTATTAATGAGTATGGCACTGAATGCTGGTATTTACTAGTTGTCCTCAGAAATATATAATTCCTTCATTTCTTCTAATGAAAGAAGTAGTGTAGCAATTGGGCAGATCAATGTGATGGGAAGAATGGCATGATAGAAAGGTGCTATAAGGGAAGGGAAAAAGATTGCTTACCTGTATCAGAAAATTTCAGGTTTGCAGAGGAAAGCTGTACTAAGGAAGAATCTCCAGAAAGAAAGCCTTCCCCAGTGGCAGTCAACCCTTAAATGGTGTCCAAGAGAGGTGAAGCCAGGCTCCACCCCTTCTGGTCACATAGGTGAATTGCCTTCACCTGTGCTCCTAGGGCTGACCTGGTCCTTTCCTCAGGAGATCAATCAGTGGTTCAGGACATGACTCAACAATTCCCATACACCCCACCCCTTCATGGTGTGAACCAAAGATTGAATCAGCTGGAAGGTTAGCTTTCCCTAATACAGGGATCCAACACACCATGATACATATAACTGCCTGTTGCAATGCAGGTTGACATAAGCTAAGATAACTGAAGATTGGTTTGTGTCTGAAGTTCATATTCTCTCATGGGTCATAGCTCAGTGGTGTCACTGGAGGCATGCAGTTGTTTGGTGCAGGTCCATCTTATGTTCCATCAGTCCCACATAGGCCATCACCAGGTGTGTTTGATCACCCAGTGACACTGGAACATTTCAGTGGCATTTTGCTCCTTCCAGTGATCCTAGAGACTTAAAAATTCACGGGAAGTAGTATAGATGTTTCAGGGATACCAGGAGGGGAAGGTCTGCCCTCCAGGGCAAGATACAGGCTATATTCATATCCTGGGTCAACACTTCAGCTTGTACTGGGGCATGCCCTGGCTGCCTGTACCACAGCTTTTGGCCAGATATCTGGAGCTGCATAGCTATATCAGGCACCAAAGGGGAAGTCCTGATCTGCCCCAGGGACATGATGAGGGTCCCCTTAGCAGTAAAGACCAGAGTGTTGACTACAATGTCAGTAGGCCATGTACCTATTACTGAAGGGACTACCAAGCCTGCCACCTCCAATAATCTCCCACAGAATGCAAGGAGGCCACATCACTTTGGTCCTACCTGCACCTTCCAAGGCCATTTTATTCTATGGGTACCTGGTTCTAGATTCTCAGGGGCAGGGAGCTGAAGGTCATTTTCACCACCAATTTGGGGTCTTATTTGATTATTGGTGCCTGTAATTTGGATCCTAAGCAGGGAGGCCCATGTTGTCTGTAGCATTTTCAGGGCACTGGGTCTGCTGTCTCTAGGCCTTTCATTCAGGTCCTGCAGGGTTTCATAGAGTCTCTTCATCCACCCCTGTAGGAGAATGAGAGTGTATCTTCATGGCAGCTTTAAGAATACAATTCTAACATTCAATAAGGCCTGCCCCTGTCAGACAGTATGGCAGGTGGAGTCTCCATTCAATGTTGTTGTTTTCTTCTGTCCAGTTTTGTATTATAGCACCAGTAAAATGGGTCCCTTGGTCCTTCTTGATGACTTGAGGTGCCCTGTAGGCAGCCATCAGCTTGGAAAGTGCCTTCAAGATCCAGGTGAGGGGACTTCCTCAGAACCAAGAAAGGCAAAAGAAAAAACCAAGAGACATGGAGAGGAGAGAGATGAAGAGGAAATCTCTATTAATGTTTGTTGACCTCTGAAGATGACTGAAATCCAAAGGTCAAGAAACAAGTTTACACGGTGTCCGAATGAAACTCTTGTCACCTGGTTGTGTCGCTGTTGGGATGGCAGGGCCAGTAGCTTGTCTCTAGATGGTAACAAAGCCCGCCAACTAGGAGACATTTCCAGAGACAAATCTATTGACAGGGGAATTAGTAGATGTTTGGATGGAGCTGCAACCCTCTGGGAATGAATGTTAATAGCTGTGAGGGAAAGGTATCCCTACAAAGACAGTCTGAAGCCTGTGATGAAAACGTGGGATACAATTGAAAAAGGTATCCAGTATTTGAGGTAAATAGCCATGGTGGAAATGTTGTACAACTCTAATTTTGCTCCTAATGGTCTATGCCAAAACCATGACAGATTCCTACTTTTTCTAGTTCCTGCACCACTCTTGAGATTTCCTCTCCCCCCCGCCCAGGTCTATACTGTTTACTATTAGTAATCCAATGCAGATCTGGCAGGCAAATAGGCTCATGTTTCACATGGCCCCTTAATATTGCCTGCACCACACAGATACTAATACATCTCTTTCTCAGTCTGAACTCTCCCTCGGCCATCTGGAGAGTCCAGATGCCATAGTATATCTACACCCAGTATATACTCTGGGACTGGGGCAATAGACATCTTATACTCACAGGGTGGGAGATGCCCAACCCCTACCTTCAGTCATGTCTGGGTCACAGGGATGGTCTGTTCCACAAATCCACTAATCATCACCTCATCTCTATGGAATTTACTTGGATTACAATAAGTAACTGAAGAGTCCACACCTGTGTCTACGAAGACCATCACTATCTGTACGTTGTTCTGGGACCAAAAAATTGTCAGCTCAACAAAGAGCCTCCAGTCTCCTCTGGAGGCCCTAGTTACGGGGGACTGGCATCCCCTGTCACACAAGTAACTGTGCAATTGCCAATTCTTTTTCCTCAGGTGGCTCAGACACAGTGGCCAGAGTCACTTGAGGAGGTATTTTCCTTTTGTTGGGAGCTAGGAAATCTTCCAAGTTCTATGTTCTCATTGGTACTTGTTCAACAATTCTTACTCCTGCTTTTTTGGGGGTGTTCTGAAATTTTTGATTTTCCTCCAGCTGCCTCCATAGCTGGAGGAGGACATGATTGGGCTGGTGATCAATTTTTGCAAATTGAATCCCAGGCTGGATTAAGTCATTAAACATCTGTTTTTGGATACCCATATGGGTCCTGATTGAGGACTCTGGGGTGGGTCTCCTAGTTTTAGTTACAGGGAAAACCTCTGTCCCTTCTAATTTCTGGAAATTGCGCCTGGTTCAAATGCAAACCTTTTCCCCCTGCATCAGCCACCAATTAGGCAGCTTGTTGGATAACGGCCTCCAAGGATACTAAAGGGTTTAGTATAGATACTAGGGTGGCATATGGGTATGGAGGAGCTTGGTGTATAATATGAGGACCCTCATCCCTGCTGAAAATTTAATCAGATCTATACTCTCAAAAGAATTGTCATAAATTGCCTCCTTCATTCCCAATTCTTTAATATCATTTTTAGTTCCTTCATTTAAGTCCACAGACCAGTTTTCATTGGGACATTGCTTTTATTTGGCCATGTGATTCTACATGCTGCCATTATCCTTAAATTAATGAATAGTTTTCCTCATTATGTATCACAGTTGCATACAGTCTTTTTCTGAGGGCCAGCTGTGGGGTAGTGGATGCAAGTTTAGAAATCCTGGGTCCATTAATAACTACACTTTTGGTCCCCATGTCCCATAATCTCAAGAGCCAAGCTGGTATGTTCTCTTGAGGTTTTTGCTTAAATCATTGTTATAGATTCATGAGTTTGGTGGCTGTGTACAGGTGTGCCATCACACGTAACATGAATGTGGGCAGGGGACCACTCCTCGGATGACAGCCCCATTGGTCTATCTTGGATTTTCTTCATTTTTTGAGTTATTACTGGTCATATTTCCTGAGGATCTGAGGTTCCCAGATAAGATTGGGGGTGAATTTCCAACCTTTCCACCACGCTGACATTGCACCTGGCTCTTATGCAATCTGTCTCCCCTAAGTCTGCCACTGACTGGGTGGCCTGTAATGCTATGGCCACTAGGGAGTTCATTATAGACATCAAGATGCCATACTGATGGGGTGGTACACGTTGCAGGATGAGGTCCCTCATTCCTGCTGAAAATTTTACAAGGTCTGAGCTTTCAAAGGAATAATTGTAAATTGCTTCCTTCATGCCCAGTTCCCTAATGTAATTCTGTAAATCTTCCATGGATGACCATAGGCCCATATTTAAGGGTATATCACTTTTATTTGGCCTCATTACACAGCATGCAGATATTAACCATTGAGTTAAAGAATGTTTTTTCTTATTATGCTGAACTGTAGCATATAACCTTTGTTTGAGGGCTGAGTGGATAATGATAGATGTGAATCATGAAATTTCTAGCTGCAGGGGAATTGCCAGGTGGCAGCCTGAAACTAAGCAATCACCAGAGTGACCAGAAGGGGTGGAGCCTGGATCCACTCCTCTTCACACTCATTTAAGGGTTAGCAGCATCTCTCTGGTCACAGAGTGTACTTCTCTTGAGTTGGTGGTGGTTTCTGAAATGGATGAACTAATTTTCCTTCTTTGTTATCTGCTGTTGTTTTGAAGCACTTGTATCCCATTAGAAAGCACAGTCATTGGCTTCTTTTGCCATATACTGGTCCATTTGCCATTATACTTTTGGCCCTCATACCCCATAGTTTGAGCAGCCAGGCTGGGGTACTTTTCCTTGGCTTCTGTCGGAAGCACTACGGTACATCCGTTAGTTCAGCTGCTCTACTGGAGCAAGCTGTAACATGCATAGTGGTTTGAGGAGGAAGCTGATCTTCCAGTGGTACCCTCCCCAGTGGCCTTTCTTTTGTCTTCTCAATTTTTTGCATGACTATACGATGGATTTTTAGAGGGTCCAGTTCTATAGGAGACCCCAGTCCAGACTTGTTAAAATTCTTTTTCAAAATTGTTAGGGCTATGAGGGTCTAATCTCTTGGGGTTCCCTTTGCTTGCAATGAGCAAGATCTTGACTTGAGGTATAGGGCCAGTTTGGATAGTTTTACCTGTAAGTATAGCAAGCTTATGCTCAGGCTGTTTGACTCAGTTATGCAGTAAACTACTTTCCTCCTTGAGATTTTGTTCTGATATATTTAGATGGTTTAATGCCATTAACAGAAGCCATGCCACAGTAGAGGTAGTGAGCAGTCTCTCCCTGTTAGTCATAATACACTTTCCTAGGCCCTCAAATTAAGCAGCTATATGGGGTGAAGAGCTAACAGTGTTTCTCCCATCTCTCATTGGGCCCCATTCTTCTACAACAGAGGCTAGCTTGTGCCACAGAGAGTCTAGGAATTCCAGGGTGTGTTTGGGTAGCTCTTTTTCCAGGGGGACAGACTTCCTCCATCCTTCTACACCTTTCAGGGAAGCCATAATTCTTCCTTTTCAAGAGACCTGAAAAAGAAATATCTTTAGGAGGTCAGTTCCTAGCTCACTGGAAGTGTTGAGCAAGTGAAGGCTCAGGAGTGAGAGGAAGGACTTCTTCTTCTTCTTCTTTTTTTTTTTTTTTTTTTTTTTTGACCTTGCTGCTTGGTAACTTCAATAAATTCTCATTAGTTCTTGTACTATGAGACTGATGTCAAATCATTCCCAGTTCCAGTTTACTGAATATTCTTTCTATGGAGTTGTATTGTACCATTATCCTTTAGTTGTTTTTGCCAAGATCCTATTATCCCCTCCTTGTTCTTTGATATGAGATACAAATGAATGCATTGTAAATTAAAAGATGGGGTGCTATGGATATCCATACTGGCAAAATATTTCTTTCAAAAACATTTCTTCTTATTTTGTTCTATTACAGTGTTTAGTATCCAGCTTGCCTTTTTGGTTCTTCTTAATACAGAGCTCAAAGTTTTCCAAAGAACTTTTCAGTGAGAGAATAGCTAGTTTGTTAACTTTGTTCTATTAGCATAGAGCTGTTGAGGTTTACTTTTTGTTTTTGTTTGAAATTCCAGGAGTCATTCGAATATCTTCCCTCACTTACAAAATAAGCTCCCACGGTCTAAATCAAGCAATTTTTACAGACAATTTTCAAGGAGGCCCTCTTGACAATATGTTGTAATTAGACCTGTTGCAGAGAAATCACAAATCACTTTGCAGTTTCATATTGAAGGAGAAGTGGGCCATCCAGGCCTGGATAGGAGATAACAGTTATTGCTTGAACTTAGTTATTTGGAAATTCAAGAGAACAGTAGTTCAGATATTGCATTGAGAATATAAACTCAGCTGACAAAGAGGTCTGCTATTTGACCACCAGAAGATACCCCAGGATCCCACAGTATTCTTTTAAGTATTTTCACTGTTGTTTCTTTGTTTGTTTTCCCCTCATGGGACATATGTGTTTGTTTGTTTGTTTGTTTCTATGGCTGTTTGATCTGTTAGTTTCTATGCTTCTGCCCAATTCTGGAAGGAACTTCAAATTTCAAGGAAAATACAATGGTAACTGTGTAACATTCTGTTATTTTTCTTGTTCGTTAAACAGAAAGATGACATGAGATCATTTAGAAAATCTTTTGGTCAGAAGGAACAGTGCTGTCCTCTAAAATGGAAGACAGTTATAAACATTAGTGTTATCAAAATTTCCCAGCCAATTTTTAACTAAAGAGACTGCGTTCTAGTTAACACATAGTGGAAAACAATATCCCAGCAACACTGCAGATCTGAGTCGAAGAGTGTGGAATCTAGAGGTGATGCTGTCTATTGTCCTGGTATTACTTCCCATATTACCATTCAAATCACATTGTACCTAACAAGTATCCTTCCATCAAAGGAAAAGAGAATCCTTCATAATGATGGAAACTAGGCATCCATAAGGACTATGCTAAGTAGTCCTCTGGCAACCAGTTACAAAAAGGTGGAGCTGGGTGGATGATTGGTTGTGTAGGCATGCATGCTGATAGCTTCCTCATTCAGCTTCACCCACAGAAAATCACTTACAGGTAGGGAGGTGATTTTTTTTACCACACCTGAACCTGAGAATCAGTTTCTCTTCCACATGCAGAGCTGCAGATGTTACCAATACCTGTAAATTCTAATTTCCTATTGATTCCCCAATCTGAATTAATTGTCCTCCAGGAAAGAAGTTATTTGAATTTGCTGCTCTGTACAAGGTCCTGTGTTACAACAGTTCTGAGCTGTCACCGTTGTAGTCCCATTGCATTATAACTTCTTCTACAACAACAAATAAAAGATAGTATCTTAATATAATTGTATTTGTATGGTGTGTATTAAGCATCTTGTTTCTTTTGAAAGTCTAGAAATTAATGTAAAAATAGAAATGGAATGCAGTTACATGAAAAACTTTTGCATGAGATCCCCATTAAATTCCCAAACCTTCCTTTACTCTCTTATCCTTAATCTAGCAAAGATTGCAGATGGGCTATAAGTGATACTGTCTTAGAATACTTATCTATTTACGTTCATTATACTCTACGCAGCATGCTCAAGAGTAATGGTCTCAAAGTTTTCCAAAGCAGATAGTAGCCAGGTGAGCTCAGTATCTTCTCACTGAAAGATGGAAAGAGACCTGATTTTTTTTTTTTTTTGTACTGAGATACTCTTATCACTATACATAAAAATGGTAGATTCCCTTATGGTGATATACGCCCCTACAAATAAGATCTATATATTCCCATCAAAAGCTAACTATATTTATAATATTCCAAGATCCTAGGGTTAGGAAAAAAAAAAAAAAAAAGTGGACAGAGGAAGGAGTGTGTGCAGCTGATAGAGAGCTTGAAATTTATGACAGCCATTATAAGAGTATCTTCAAATGATAGGAAATTATTCTGGATCTACTAATTTGTTGAAGGCAAATCTAATCTTCTAGGCTTAAACCAGAAGTTAAGTCATAGAAACTTCTATTCAGATATATTTTGTTGAAATACAAATCAGGATATGTGCAGAAACAATCCACTAGAAAATGGAGATGAGAGAAATCTCACCCATTCAGGGAGAGATTAGAAATGTTTGCACAGTCAGCATCCATAAGGCATGTGTCAGGACCAAATGGGCTAATTAGACCCTGGAAATTCATGTCCTTTCTCTCTCTAGTGTCCACAACTTTTTGCTACAGACTTTAACAGAGGCCTTTTGCATTCTGATATTAACAACCTGGACATCATCACCTTATGTGACACCAAGCTGTGGGGTATTGTTGACACACCAGAGGGATGGGATGCCATCCAGAGGGACCTAGACAAACCTGAGCAGTTGGCCCAGAACGCAAGATTTTGCACCTGGGTTGAGGCAACTCCCATTACCAGTACAAACTGGAGGATGAAAGGATTGAGAGCAACTCTGCTGAAAAAGACCTGAGGGTAATGGTCAATGGCAAACTGGACATGAGCCAGAAGAGTGCCCTTGCAGCCCAGAAAGCCAACCCTATCCTGGGCTGCATCAAAAGATGTGCAACCAGCAGGTTGAGGATTGGTGACCTTGTCCCTTTACTCTGTGCTGGTGAGGCATCTGGAGTACCTGGAGTACTGCTTCCAGATGCAGAGTCCTCAGGAGAGACACAGACCTGTTGCAGTGCATCCAGAGAAAGGCCACAGAAATGATCCATGGAACACCTCCTCTATGAGGACAGGCTGAGAGAGCTGGGACTTTTCAGCCTGGAGAAGAAAAGGATGCAGGGTGATCTGTTAGCAGTCTTCCAGTATCTAAAGGGGGACTACAGGAAAGAAGAGGGCAGACCCTTTAGCAGGGTCTGTAGTCATAGAACAAGGGGAAATGGCTTCACGCCCAGGGAAGGTAGATTTAGGTTAGATATAAGGAAAAATATCTCTTACAGTAAGAGTGGTGAGGTACTGGAACATAGTGATGTGGTGGGTGCCCTGTCCCTGGGGACTTTTAAGGCGAGGCTGGATCAGGTCCTGGGCAACCTGATCTATCTGCAGTGTCCCTGTTCACTGCAGGTGAGTTGGACTAGATGGTCCTCAGAGGTCCCTTCCAACTCTAAGGATTTGATAACTATTTTTTTAAATCAATGTCTAGGAAATGGTATTATCCCAGATTTACCAAGACATAACACGCATGAGATTGGATCTGATTCTCTTCAGAAACTTTTTTTTATGCCTTTGGCGGACTGAAAAGGCATACGGAATGTATAGAACTCTCTGTGGTCTCATTCTTTAGGATGAGATTGGTGCTTGGTGTCATGTTTGTTGATCACCATTCTATTCCTCCAGGTTATTCCTTTGCCTTCACTGTGCATCATGAGTGTTTGCTGGTTAGAGAATGTAGTCATGCTGAAATGGATAACTACTCATACATACAAAGGGCTGTATGGAAAATTATAGCGGATGTATGGCTCAGATTATGGAAGCATAAGAAGAACCTCACTCATACTAAGTGTGACAAAGGAGGCGTTGTCTGGAATATTACACTGGCGCCCCTCAGAAAACAGTGGGGAATAGACATATTTTAAAAACTTAATTTGAATGTTTTCACCCAGGACAACTTCACAGAGAGACCCACATGACCAGGCTACTGCAGCAATATCACTGGAATCATTGGGCATCTGTGCCTTATGAACCTGTTCATAGTCATAGAAGGATATAACGGTTCTATGATTTTTGGTTACCGGTATTCCACATCATAACATCATGCAGTGCACTGGGAGTTAAAGAGTTAATGCTCCAGTTCCAGGCACCTGTCCAGAAGAGAAGAAGAACTACATTCCTCAGAAGACTGTTCACTGTTCTGTTATCATTCCTGCTCAGGAGGAACACATATAAGGCCTTGGTAGGTCACCTGATGTCCCTCTTTTCAATTGTCAGGCTCTCTTGCCGTTGCTCATCTCAACTGCACGCCATTAGTGTAAGGCCTTCAGCTTTTTTGGACACTCCTTCTCTCACTATATTTGATTTATTAGCTTCAATTCTAATTATATTGTATTATAATGTGTTATCTTGCATTCCAATACCATATATAGTAAATTAGTTTATTCTGCCTTAGATCGTTGCTGCTGTTTTTTTTGTTTGTTTGTTTGTTTGTTTGTTTTGTTTTTTTTGGTTTTTTTTTGCTTTTAATTATTTTGGGGTCCCCTGTTTCCCCTTTCTGGAGGCACGGATCTGCAAATACCTCCACCCTAGTCATAGAACTGGGCCGAACCAGCCCTTAAATCATCAACAAAGGAAATAATCTGAATTTTATTAGAACAGTATATTTAGGAACCAATGTGAGATTCTTTGATCCCATGTACACTGTAAATTTTGTTGTGACTATTGTGCTGTAGCAAGATGCCAGAATATGGCAGACATTAAAATGTAATAAGATACTAAGATCACAAATTCTGACAGCTTAAGAAGGGGTCAGAATGAGACACTGACATTTTTAAGCATATGTTCACTTTTCACTCTCAAAATGTTCAAGATAAAATTGTGATACTTACTTCTGCTGGCTGCTCATGATCTTGTGGTATTTCTTTTTTTTCTTTTTTTTTTTTCTTGTGAGGATAGCATAATTAAGCTGTGTGTTCTAACTGCAGTAATTCTTATCTGTGATTTTTATTTCACTATGTTCCTTTCAATTGTCTTCAGCACTTCTTGTTTTAATTTTCTTTATCTGCAGTTTTCTTTGCAGGCAAAATTAATCCTGTTTCCCTGGCTTCACAATACTGCCAGTATTTGACATCACTTACTGCATTGTTTCCATTCAGTGACATCCAGCTCAGAGTCTTAGTATAAACAATGTATGTTATCTTGTGTTCCAGTTAGGTAAGCCCAGAATTCTCAAGTGACCATATGACAAACTGATCTATTGGAGATTCTGGCTCACATAAGGCTCATATATTTTAAATTCTGTTAACTTGGAAGATCCGGCTCTGATTGACTCCCAGGGTAAAAATAAAATTATTTAAAAAAACCTTTTTGCCTATCTATGAGGAAATAATTACAAGTCTTTGTATGTTTTAAGATTTTAAAATGCATACTTGAATTTTTTGATGTAAATAAACAAGAGCAATATGAAAGAATTCTTTAAGTGCATAACAACTAAAAGGAAACTGGTGAAAACTTCAGCCTCCTGCTGAATCAAGCAGGAAAATTGGTGACATCCAAAAGGTATTGGATGTCTTCTTTGCCTCAGTCTTGCCCAGTAAAACTGATCATTAGAAATTCAAAGAACCTCAGATCAGAGGGAAGATCTGAAGCAAGAAATAGTTAATCTGTTTCTGATGCAAGCCAGGATGCCATTGGTCTTCTTGGCCACCTGGGCACATTGCTGGCTCATGTTCAGTCGAGCATCAATCAATACCCCCAGGTCCATTTCCTCTACACAGTCTTCCAGCTACTCTGCCCCAAGCCTGTAGCATTGTCTGGGGTTGTTGTGGCCAAAGTGCAAGACCTGACATTTGGTTTTGTTGAATCTCATCCCATTCGCTTCAGCCCAGCTATCCAGTCTAACCATATTCCATCTATCAAGTCAAATATCTTGGGCCCAGATTGGTTGGGCATGAATAGTCCAGTTCTGAGTGGCTGTAGTGAAATTCCAAGGTCACAGCCTGAACCAATGGGTGGGCTACGCGTGAGCGTGTGGGTGCCTGGAGTGGGGGGGGGGGGGGGGGGGGTCTGGAGCCACCCCTTCCATCTCTGCAGTACTTCCTGTGCAATCCAAGTCTGCTTTTCCCCCATACTTCTCTCCAGCAGCGTGATGATACAAATGGGGGAGGGTCACATTCTTCAACTTTTCCCTTTCTCCAAACTGTTACCCGGAGGGGTGAGTTAATTTCTTGTTGATATCTTTTCCTATAGTGCCTATTTCTCAAATAAAGACTCTGTCATTGCCTTCATTTGTTCTACAGTTGCCCACTGTGCAATCCAAAGAGTGAGCCCCCAGTAGACTGCCCAGCTATTCGTGCAGATGTTCAATACACTATCACCTGCTTTTTGAGTCATAATCATCTGCACACTGCTCATAATTCCACCCACTGGCTACTTTGTCAATCCCCTTCTTCAAAACAGATCATCTTGGTTGAGGGATGATACACAACTACATGTCATTTACTTGCATTTCCTCTGCTGGGCCCATGTGTGTACCATGCATCCGCTGCAATTGAATATTTTTCCTCTTGTACAGGACTCTTCTCTGGTGGAGTGACAGAAACCTCCTGGGACACATCACTGGTATGTCACTGGGCCAATAATTTTCTGCAGTTCTTTTTTCAGTGGCAAAGAGAAGAAATAGTAGCTCTGTCACAGACAGGCAACCCAGTGTGCCTCCGTTTGGACTTGGGCCACTCCTGTCTTAGTCATACAGGCCAGGTCTTTCACCCACCCCTGGGATAGGCAACACTGTTTTTACTATTACCTCTGCTGTTTGCATTATTGATTCTACAGCCTGCAATACAGAATAGGTAGCCAATAACTCCTTCTCAGTTATACTGTATCTCTCTTCTTCCCCATGCCATATCTGATAAAACAAACAAACAAACAAACAAACAAACAAAAAAATCAAGGTCTGAACAGAATCCTGGCACTGCCACGGCCCTCAACCAAACCCTTCCTGAGTCACCTGTACAACTACTTCAGCAGGGAGAGTGAGATCAAATTTGCTAATTGCTGAATTTGCCTGTTGGGTTGGCATCTGAACAGTGGCTCCCTAAACAGACCACATTACACACAATGACGTGCCCGTACACAGCTGCTGATCTCACGGATTTGTTATAATTTAAGCAAAGACCACAAGAGAGCATGTCAGCTTGGCTGTTGAGATTATGGGATGTGGGTGCCGAAAGTGTGGTTATTAATGGGCCTGAGATCTCCAAACTAGCATCCATTACCACACATCTGGCTGTCAGACAGAGGCTATATGCAGCTGTGATACATAATGATGAAAACCATTCCCTAATTCAATGGTTAATGGTGGCATATAGACTCACATGGCACAACAAAAGTGTTGTTCTGATAAATACGGGTCTATGGACCTCCATGGAGGAACTTCAAAATTATATTAGAGAATTAGGAGTGAAGGAGGCAATAGATGATGATGCCTTTGAGAGTCCAGACTTGGTGAAGTTTTCAGCAGGGATGAGGGATTTGATATTACAACAAGCTGCTTCCCACTAGTATTGGATGCTGGTGTCCATAATGAACCCCTTAGTCACCTTGGAGGCCATTATCCAACAGGCTGTCCAATTGGTGCCTGATCTAGGGGAGACAGAGTGACTTTGGACCAGGCGCGATATCCAAACATCAGAAGGAATGGAGGTCCTCCCTGTAACTAAAACCAGGAGACCCACCTCATGGACTGCTCAGTTGGGACCCATACAGGTATCCTGAAAACAAATGTTTAACGACTTATCTGGGCTGGGGTTCAATTGGTGAAAATTTATTGCCAGCCCGATCATGTCCTCCTCCAGCTATGAAGGCAGTTGAAGGACAATCAAAAATTTCAAAATTGCCCCAAAAAACATGGGGTGAGAACTATTGACAAACTACCAACAACAATGTGGAACTTGGAAGGTTTCCTAGTTCCCAGTAAAAGGAAAATCCTCCTCAAGTAAGCTGGGCCACTATGCCTGAGCCACCTGAGGAAAAAGAAGTGGCAATTGCATAGTTACTTGTGTGATAGGGGATGCCGGTCCCCCTGTAACTAGGGCTTCCGGCTAGGACTGGAGGCCCTATGTTGAGCTGACAATTTTTTGGTCCTGAGAGAATATACAAAGGGTTATGGCATTGGTTGGCACAGGTGTGGAAACATCAATAATTTATGGAGATCAAACTAAATTCAGTGGGGATAGAGTGATGATCCATGGCTTTGGGGAACAGACATTCCAGTTACCCAAATGTGGCTGAAATTGGGGCTTGGGCATTTCCCGCCCTGGGAATATAAATCATCTGTTACCCCAGTCCCAGAGTACATCTTGGGCATGAATGCTTTATGGGGTCTGGTTCTTGAGACAACTGTGCGAGAGTTCAGACTGACAGAGATGAATTAGTGTCCAGGCAGTACAGGCAATATTGAGAGCCCATGTGAAGCATGAGCCTATTAGCCTTCTGGAACCATGCCGAATTACTAATGTGAGACAGTATAGACTCCTGGGGGAGTAAGATGAGATAGCAAGGACTGTGCAGGAATTAGAAAAAGTTGGCATTATAAGACCTGCACATAGCCCATATAATTCCCCCATATGGCCAATGCGAAAGTCAAATGGAACATGGAGAAAGACAGTAGATTATACAGAATTTAAATAAGGTCACACTGCTTGTTCATGCAGCCATAACCAATATTACCTCCTTAATGGACAGATTGACTAGGTAGGTAGAAACCTACCATTGGGTCCTAGACTTGGCAAATGCATTCTTCAGTATTCCAATTGCTGAAGAATCGCAAGACCAGTTTGTGTTTACATGGGGAGAAAGGCAGGGGACCTTTCAGGTCCTGCCGCAGGGGTACATGCATTCACCAACATATTGCCATAACCTAGTGGTGTGTGGACTGGCAAACTGGGGAAAACATAATAATGTTAGCTGTATCACTATACTGATGATCTCCTGTTGACATATGACTCACTGGAGGCAGTAGGACAACCAGCAGATTCACTAACTATTGATCTGCAAGAAAGAGGATAGGCTATAAATCCTCAGAAGGTGCAAGGTCCGGGCCTGTCCGTGGAATTCCTGGGGGTAGTTTGGTCAGGGAAGACCAAAGTACTACCCAGTCATGTAATAGATAAGGTTCAGGCATTCCCAACACCAAAGCAGATGCAGGAGTTTTTAGGTATACTGGGATACTGGCACTCCTTTATACCTCATTTAGCACAACAGCTGAAGCACGTGGCTGGAAAGCTGCCTGATGAAAAGGGACCTTGGTGTACTGATGGACAGTCAGCTGAATATGAGCCAGCAGTGTGCCCAGGTGGCCAAGAAAGCCAATGGTATCCTGGCTTGTATCAGAAACTGTGAGATGAACAGGACTAGGGAAGAAATTCTGCCCCTGTACTTGGTATTGGTGAGGCCTCACCTCGAGTACTGTGTTCAGTTTTGGGTACCTTAGTACAGAAATGACATTGAGGTGCTGGAGCAGGTCCAAGGAAGAGCAACAAGGCTTGTGAAGGACTTGGAGAATATGCCCCATGAGGAGAGACTGAAGGAACTGGGGCTGTTTAGTCTGGGGAAAAGGAGGGTGAGGGGAGACCTTATTGCTCTCTTCCAATACCTGAAAGGTGATCACAGTGAGAGCGGGGTTAGTCTTCTTTCATCTATCACCAATGAAAAGACGAGGGGAAATGGCCTCAAGTTGCGCCAGGGATAGTTCAGGTTGGATATCAGGAAACACTTCTTTACAAAAAGGGTTGTTAAGTCCTGGGATAGGTTCCCCAGGGAGGTGGTTGAGTCACCATCCCTGGATGTGCTTAGAAACCATTTGAATACGATGCTCAGGGATATGATTTAACAGAGGGTTGTTAGAGTTAGGGTAGTATGGTTAGGTCACAGTTAGATTCAATAATCTTCAAGGTCTTTTCCAACCTTGTGTTGGAAACCAGTGTTTCTATGATTCTATGCCTGGTGCATGGATGGGTCCAGCAAGGACAACCTGAGCAAGTGGAGAGCAATAGTGTACCATCCGTCCACCAACACAGTCTGGTTTGAAGAGGGGGATGGTCAGAGCAGCCAATGGACAGAACTGCAAGTCGTGTGGATGGTTGTAACCAAGGAACCCGGTGATGCTATCCTGAATATCTGCACAGATAGTTGGGCTGCGTACTCACTCTTTGGATTGCACAGTGGGCCACCCAGGAATGGACTATTCATGCCTAACCAATCTGGGGCAGAGATATGTGGTTAGACATATGGAATGTGGTTAAAGACAGGATGGTACATGTCTACCATGTTTCTGGTCACCAATCCCTACAATCACCGGGAAACGACAAAGCTGACATGCTGGCCCGAGTTTGATGGATTGAGAATTCACCATCCGAGATCATTGCCTGCTGGTTACATCAGAAGCTGTGGCATGCAGGACAAAAGACAATGTGGGCAGCTGCTGAAGCATGGAGGCTGCCCATACAACTATCTGACATTGCCCAGACATGCTGAGACTGTGATGCTTGCTCCAAGATGAAACCGAGATTGTTGTCTGAAACAACAGTCCATCTTGCTTGAGGACACAATCCTCTCCAGCGATGGCAGGTTGATTACATTGGGCCCCTCCCTTGGTCTGAGGGGACGAGATATGCCCTGACCTTGCATGAGCAAGTGGGCTAATGCAGGCCTATCCAGTGCCAAAAACAAACCAGACATAAACCATGAAGGCACTTACTGTGTTGATGTCCGCTTGTGGGACACCAAGTCATTGAGAGCGATCAAGGGAGTCATTTAGTTTGTTCAGTGGTACAATGCTGGGCAGAAGGAAACCACACTAACTGGTGATTGCACCTGCAATATAATCCAGTGGAGGCAGGTGTTATTGTATGTTATAATGGTATTCTAATATCTGCCCTAAAGACAGACTCTCATTCCCCGTAGGACTCTTCGTACTAGGGGACAAAGAGACTATGAAACCCTGTGGGACTGGAATGAAAGGACTCGAGATTGCAAACCATGTGTCCTGAAGACAACTTGGGCCTCCCCGCTTAAGATCAAAATTATGGGCACGAATACTGATGCTGGGGTCGAGTAAGACCCCAGACTGACAATGACAATAATCTTCTGCTCCCTCCCCCTGAGAACATAGAACCCAGGTACCCCATGGCCTTGGAAGGTGCAAGTAGGACCAAAGTGGTGTGGCCTACTTTCACCCTGGGGGAGATTATCAGAGGATGGGAGTTTGGTAGTCAACCTAGGTAGTAGGTACATGGTCTGCAGACACTGTGATCCATGCTTCAGTTTTAATTGCTAAGGGGACCTAAATCATGTCCCTGTGACAAATCAGGACCCCCCTTCCCTTTGGAACCTGAATATGTATTGGAGATAGACATTCACTGGAGACTAATTCTCCAGACAAATGTAGGAGTGTTCAGATTGAGACAGATGTGTTAGCATCTGGGCAGTGTGATTAGTTTTAATGGGCCATGCAAAAACTGAGTCCATCTGTTTGCCTTAACTGTGCCACATCCCAAATGCACAACAGTATAGACTCCCAGGTGAGCAGGATGAGATGACCAAGACAATGCAATAACCAGAGAGTGTAGGAATTGACACCTGAGAACAAGCTGAGAGGTGCAGTTGATACACTGGAGGGAAGGGAAGCCATCCAGAGGGACTTAGACAGGCTGGAGAAGTGAAACCATGTGAACCTAAATGAGATTCAACAAGACCTTGAACCATGTCCACTTGCAAGGTGGTCATGAGCCAGCAGTGTGTGCTTGCAGCCCAGAGGACCAACTATATCCTGGGCTGCATTGAAAAAAGGGTGGCCAGCAGAGAGAGGGAGGTGATTGTCCCCCTCTACTCAGCTCTTGTGAGGCCCAACCTGGAGTACCATGTCCAGGCCTGGGGCCCCCAGTAGAAGAAAGACAGAGCTCTTGGAACAAGTCCAGAGGAGGGCCACTAAGATGATCAGAGGGATGAAGCATCTTCTGTGATAAAAGTTTGAGGGAACTGGGATTGTTTAGCTTGGAGAAGAGAAGGCTCTGGGAAGACCTCAGTGGCCTCCAGTACTTGAAGGGAGTATATAAACAAGAGGGGGAATGACTGTTTATGAGGATGGATAGTGATAGGACAAGGGAGAATGGTTTTAAACTGAGATGTGAGATTTAGGTTAGATATCAGGAGGAGGTTTTTCCACTCAGGGTGGTGACACATTGGAACAGGTTGCCCAAGGAGGCTGTGGATGCCCCATCCCTGGAGGCATTCAAGGCCAGGCTGTGTGTGGCTCTGGGCAGTCTGGTCTAGTGGTTAGTGACCCTGCCCATGGCAGGGGGGTTGAAACTAGATGATCATTGCTGTCCTTTTCACTCAGGCCATTCTATGGTTCTATGAATTTTAAAGCCTGTGCACAGCCCATATAACTCTCCCTTATGACTGGTAAGAAAACCAGACAGTATGCATCAAGATGATGGTTGACTACGGAGAATTAAAGTAAATCATGCTGCCAATCCATGCAGACATACCCAACATTGCGTCTCTCATTGTTACTTTAAGGAGAGAGATAGAAAATTTATCATTGCATTCTGGACCTGGCAAACGTGTTTTTCAGCATTGCAACTGCTGAGGAATTGCAGAACCAGTTCATGTTTACATGAGAGGGAAAGTAGTGGACTTTTTAAGTCCTGCCTGAAGAGCACATGTATTTACCTACATTTTGTCACAATCAGATGATGTATGATGTAGCAAACTGGAATAAACCATCTACTGTCAAGATACATTACTATACTGACAACTTTATGTTAACACGTGATTTGCTGGAGGCATTATAAATGGCAGTAACTTAATTAACTGCCCATTTACAGGAGAAAGGGTGGGCTGTAAACCAATGAAAGGCACAAGAACCATTTCATATCTATTTCATGTCGTATTCATAAACTATTTCATATCAGTTAAATTTCTGGGTGTCATGTGACTGAGTAAGACCATGGTCTTTCCCAGTGCCATTGTAGTCAAGGTTCAAGCATTTCTGGCTCCCACAACATTGAAACAACTGCAAGAGTTTTTAGGTATATTGGGATATTGGCAATCCTTTATACTCTACTTAGCACAGCTGGTGAAGCCTTCATATCAGTTAACAAAAAGAGGCCAAGTATGGGGTTGGGTGTTTTCAGGTACTTTTGGATCTGAGAGACAGGATGTGCCAGGAGCAGAGGCAAGCAAACTACACACTCATAGCAGCACCAAGTGTTATGAGTTTTATTCAACATACCCACACAAGCATGCACGCAGGCATCCACTTCAGATAATCCTGTTAAGCAGCAAGCAGAAACTCCCTAAGCAAGTGCAATGTTATTTACCAACCCTTGAGAGAGGAGCAAAATGCTGAGTAGGAGAAAAAGAAGGAACATGAAGGCAGTGGATTTGATAGGTAGCATCAGCAGGGTGTCTTCTGTTTTAAAATACACTTTTCCTGTGTCACCCACTGCAGCCTCTCTCTTGCTTTTATTCTACCCAGGGTCTGCAGAGTTTTTTCTACTTGCATACTGTACCCATGTGGCTAGTGTGTAATGCAAAACCCAAGTGGAACACCTGCTTGCAAAGCAAGATAAACTACCAAGGTCAGTTCTCTCTACAAAACAAGATATTTGTGGCTATAACCCTTAAAATTCAGAATACTTTATTCCATTCCAGGATCATTTGGCATGGAACAGAAGAAAGACATAGTATGATTGAGAAGCAGTTAGTGGCTACCTGCTCTGCACTGTGGGTAGTACATCCACTAACACAATCTGCACAGGTGGTTGTTAAAACAATTTGACCTATCCAGGCGTAAGAGACCTAACCCATGTTCCTAAGATGGGGGTGGCCCAGACACAAACAGTGGCACATGGTGTTCCCTGTTTTAGTCAAAGAAGCTACCTGTCACTGTCCACATTGAAAGAACTGCAAAAGATACTTGGCCCAATAACGTATCACAGCAAAACACCTGAGAAAATAATATTCACTTCTTCAGAGAAGAGTCCCATACAGGAAGGGAAATTTTCTGTCCCAGAAGATGCCTGGTACATGTATGGATTTAGCAGAGAGAACCCAAGTAAATTATAAGCTGTCACATACTATCCCTCAACTGGAATGGTATGATTTGAAGAGAGGAATGGACTAAGTATCCAATAGGCTGATCCATGAGCTGTGCGGGTCGTTATAACTCAAGAACCAGGTGACAGTGCATTATCTGCATAGATGGGCGTTCCGCTGAGGGTTCACTTTTTGGATAGCACATTGGGCTACTCAGGACTGGACAATATGACTGACCTATCTGGGGTGAAGATAGGTGGGCTGATATATGGAACATGGTTAGACATAGGACGGTACAAGCATACCATGCCTCCTATCATCAACCATTGCAATCACCAGGCAATGATGAAGCTGACACACTGGCTCCAATTAGATGTCTGGAAAAAGCACTAGCGAAAGACATTGCCCACTGGCTACATTGGAAACTATGACTAGCAGGACAAAAGACCATGTGAACAGTGGCTAATGCGTAGGGACTGCCTATGCAGTTTCCAGTCATTGTTCAAGCATATCAGGAATGTGACACTTGCTTGAAGAATGAGACTGAGGCCCCTTCTGGAAATGACAGCCCATCTCTCTAGAGGACACAACCCATTACAGCAGTGGCAGGTTGATTATATAGGTCCCTTTCCTTGATTTGAGTGGGCCAGATATGCCTTAATGTGTATTTACAGTGAGTGGACTAATGCAAGCCTATCCTGTACCAAAAGCAAATCAAGCCTATACTGTCAAAGCATTAACTAGGCTGATGGCATCATACGGGACTTCTTAGGTCACCGAGAGTGAGCAAGGTACACACTTCACAGGTTCAACTGTACAGAAGTGGGCCAAAGACAAGAATACTGAATAGTAATTTCATTTATCATACAATTTAATGAGAGCAGGCCTAATAGAAATATATAATGGAATTTTGAAAGGCTGCTCTGAATGTAGATTCACAGTCCCTGTAGGAGTGGAACAGTGAACTCTATGAAACCCTGCAGGATTTGAATGGGAGACCAAGAGATAGCAGACCCAATGCCTTAAGAATGTTGTAAACAACTTTGGCCTCCCCACTTAGGATACAAATGTCAGGTCAAGATACCTCACTTAAGCCCCAAATGGGTATCTGTATGGGAACTGCCGAATCATGGCCTGAAACTCTGATTGACCACCTGAGGCAAGCACTGAGTCAGCCGTGGGAGCACAGGCAAAGGCAACTTCACCTGTGTGATCAGAAGGGGTGGAACCTGGCTCCACCTCTCCTAGACCCCATTTAAGGGCTGACTTCCACTGAGCCTTGTATCTGTATACCTATTAATCCTACAGCATCATGAATAATTTTCTGCTCCTGACAACTTAGAGCCTGGAAAATGTAAGGTGAAATGACCTTAGAAGGCACAAGTAGGACCAAAGTGGTGTGGTCCACTTGCACCTTGGGGGAGATTACGGGAGGCTGAAGGATTGGTAAATTCTCCAATAGTTGGTACATGGCCAACAGAGATAATAGGTGACACTCCAATTTTAATTGCAAAGGGGATGTTGCTCATGTCCATATGGCAAATCAAAATCCTCTTATTTGATATCAGATACAGTGATCTAGCCACAGATATCAGGCCAAAGGTAGTAGTACCAAAGGCCTGGATATGCCCTGCTGCAAGTGGAGGTATTAACTGAAGACTGAAATATAGCCTATATCCTATCCTGGAGGGCAGACTTACTCCTCATTGTGCCAATTTACTATCTATAGTACTGTCCTTGAGATTAAGTTCACAGGACCATGGATGGGAGCAACATTGCTCCAATATGCTCCAGTGTCTGTGAAGAATCATCATAACATCTGGTGATGAACTGTTGAACTTTTGGGAGCCAGCAAACCTGAGCCTGAAATGGTCTTTGAGGAATATATGCCTTCCCAGGAATGTAAAATACTGGTACAATTTGACCACAAAAGATTGTCAGCAAACACCTTTTGTGCCTTAACATCCTACATCACAACAGGTATTGTACATGCATCACAATGTACAGTATTAATTGCATTCTGGATTGCCAAAACAGTGAGTGCTTACTCTTGACCTGCTCAGTCATGGACTCACGATGTGAAGGGGTTGAGGGTATGGGAACTGTTAGGTCACAGTCTGAACCTGTGATTAACATGTAAAAAGGTGTGGCTAACCCAGGGTGCACAGGTGCCAGCAATGCACCTGGGAAACCAGAAGGGGGGGGCATTCCTCCCTCCTCACTCTCATTTAAGGGTTAGCAGTTGAGGAAGCAGGATCTCTATTTGGTGACTTCACTGACTTTTGGAAAGGGTAAGCCACTTGTCCCTGTATTGTCTTCTGAACTATATCTTGAAATATACTTTTACAGGGGCGTTTGTATGCTGTTAAAAGGGAATATCTTCTTCCCTTGCTCCATGTCCAGGAACACAGAACACCTAACAGGATTCTGTGTGTTCTCTTCCCCAGAGGATGGTAGAAGGCGAAGCAGCAGAAATATCACGTGACTCCCTAATGATGTTACTATGTGAAGGGGGGATACATGGAGTTAAAGGCAAAAGGAAGAAAAGCGTATTTCATTTTATCAAGGTAACTGCTGTGTCAAAGAGGTTAAGAGCAAAGTTATAATCCTTAATTAAAAAAAAAAAAAAAAAAAACTACAAGTTCTGGAGAGAAGTTTCAATGGAACACACAATACCTCTTTGTATTTACTATATTGCATTATATTTGCATTTATTATAACCTCTTCAATACTCTGCATTCACTTTTTCTTCAATTATGAGTGCAAGACAATTAACATTACAAGTCTATTGTTTTCCTTCTAAACTACATTGTTCTACACAAACTGATGGAGGTCTGGGGAAACTAGCTGGCAAAACTAGTTAGCTAAAATAGATGTTTGTATTGTAATTTTGTAATGTGTGTGGGGAAAGAAAAAACAAAAAAAACCCCATAGAATCACCAGGGTAGGAAAAGACCTCCAAGACTGTTCAGTCCAGTTGTTCACCTACCACCACTATTTTCCACTAAATTACATCCCTCAGTACATCTAAATGTCCCCTGCAGTGACGGTGACTCCACCATCTTCCTGGGCAGCCTGTTCCAGCACCTAATCACACCCTTTCAATGAAGAATTTTTTCCTGACATCCAACATGATGTCTCATGTTCAGTCAAGTGTCAAACAACAGCCCCTGTCTGTTTCTTCTACACAGTCTTTCAGTCTTTCTGCCCCAAGCCTGTAGTATTGCCTGGGGTCATTGTGACCAGCAGTTGATCTTGCTGAACTTCATCCCACTAGACTCAGCCCAGCTCTCCAGCCTGTCCCATTCCCTCTCTAAGGCCTTCCTAACCCTCAGGCAGGTCAGTAATTCTTCCCAAGTCGGTGTCATCTGCAAACTTACTGAGGGTGTGCTCAATACCCTCATCCAGGTTATCAATAAAGATTCTAAACAGGAAAGGCTCCAATACTGATTCCCAGGGAGTACCATGAGTGACCAGTTGTCAGCTGGATTTAACCTTATTCATCACCACTCTCTAGGCCCAGCCATCCATCCAGTTCTTTACCCAGCAAAATGTGTACCTGCCTAAACCATGGGCTGTCAGATTCTCCAGGAGAATACTGTAGGAGATAGTGTCAAAGGCTTGGCTGAGGTCTAGGTTATCTATGACAATAGCCTTCCCTTCTGCATAGTATCAAAAATTCAAGACAGACTGGAAGGAAATCAGGAATTGTGGAGAGAGAATTACAGGGAAAAAAAAAATAAATAAAAAAAAATGTATCCAATGGCTCCAGAAAATACAATGAACACTATTACTTTATACAGTCTTCCTGACAAATGCTGAGATATGTCATTTTTAGTAAGAAATTCCACTCACTGAAAATCATTAAATATTAGTGGGTGCCAGTGTGCTCAGTATTAGTAGTATAAAATGGACTTGAGGATTTTAAGGTTTTAACATTTTAAAGTTTAACAGTGTGACAAAAGGCTGTATATATGGCCAATATGTATTAAGCTGAGGGCAGATTACAGAAAGTACTGCTACCCTGTTAGTGAGATCTAGAAAATATGGAAAGTTGTGAACTTCACAAGATATTATAGATTTTACCACTTCAATACTTTGAGCAAAACAGAACATATATGTCATATTTCTCATCTGTTACAATAGGATAGTTTAGATATGAGAAATTGCATAATGAAAATTTGACAAGCATTTTTTAAATAATAGCAGGAGGAAAAGAAAGACAATTATATACCTTTATTTCAGTATTTATGGACTTGATGAATTCTTCATATTTTATCATCAGCATTACAGATGTCATCTACAGGTTGTCAGCATTAATTTGAACAAAATGCCATGGTGCTGTTGGTGTCTAACAGCAGCAAGATCATTAAGAAGACCAATTTAGGCTGAGGGCACATTTAATTAAATAAGCTAGCTACACTGCTGAGTAAGTTTGTTAGCTTTGATTAACAAATGACTTCACAATATTGTTAACCGCTTTTTTTTTTTTTTTCTATCTTTCTCTCTCTTTTTCTCTCTCTCTCTCTCTTCCTTTCTCCCCCACCATGCTTTTAGGAAATTCTGCATTCATTTGTAACCCCCTTGTACATGTTCCTTAACTTCTTAGGCACTCGATTCCGCCTCCAAATAGGATAGATGTCCCAAAACCAGTCTGAATTTCCATTAAAGGTGAAAATGACTCAAGAAATACACTGTTAATAATATATTTTTGCACATAGTATACTCAGTCTTCAAGAAAGATGATGACGACTTCCAGCTGGAAGTTTCCATTTACTTTGCTGCTTCTTTCAGTCTATTCACTTACCTACATATCTTCATTTAGAAATGCATGAATATTACTTAGCATACAGTGTCTCCACATGTGTCTCCACATGTGATGAAAATAGACATGGCACAAAAGGCCTGTTGTAGAGTCATCCTTGCCTTGATATTTCTTGCCCTTTTCTGCCAGCTATCCTTTTAATCATTGAAGGCAATCTTCAGCCACTTTAGAAACTATTCGCTTATCATAGAAAGCTCAATATGAATGCATAAAAACTGAAGCAAAAAAAGTCATACGAGTATTTGAAAATGTTATCTTTACACTTCAAATTATTCTGAATAGCATAATTTGGGGTAGTAATTGGACATTTTCTTGATCCTTTTTGCCTTTTATTTTTCAAAGAGGAAGCACATCTGACAAAACAATACAGGCAGAAGCACACATTGCTTTGTGTCACAGACCCATGCTCACCTACTGTTCAGCATTCCTTTGGGCTTTATTAAGACTTTTCATGCCCAAGTTAGGAAAACATATAAGATTAATAGATGATGTATTTTCCTAAAAATGTTTCTCATCTTGCTAACACTGCCCTTTGAAATATGAAACAGACTCTATTAAGTCATATAAATACTTTACCAATGACCTTCAGAAAGGTAGTTGATGCCCTTGCCTTTGGCAAGTTGCCTAGTTCCCTTCATTTTTGCTGCAGAGACTAGCTTCAGAGCAGATATGACTGCACTGAGCAAGGGATCTGGAGTGAAAAGAGGCCAACAAAAAAACTCTTTTTAAGGCTTTTTTGAAGCCAACAACACTGCTGCGCTTGTGCTGGGGGGCTGGCAGCTTGTGGGTGGGCTGCTGAGCAAGCAGGGGTAGAGCTGGTACATTAGTGGCACAGTTTAAACACCCTACAAATGTGTTATCACCTGCCCTTGGCACCTGGCTGCTTTAAATAGTCTTGGGGAGCACAGTAGGTGAGTAACTGCTGTTGCTGCTCACTGAGAATGGGGAGGTTCAGCGAGTGAGTACAGCCCACACTGCCTATACGGCGCTGCAGCTGTGGGTGTGGGAGGTGGGTCAAGTGGTGAGAAGCGTAAGTGTTGTCCCTCTTGCTCAGAAGACCAGCTTTCCTCTTGGCAGTATCTGAGACCAGAGGCCTAAACATGGTCTCCACCAGACAGCAGGCTTATTCCAAAAAGGCTGTGGTGACCCAGATGGAGGGCCTGCCCAGAAATGTGCTTGTTCAGGTCTCTGACTGCAGGGAGTGCCTGAGCCTGCTGCTGCCCAGGTAGGGTGACAGGGATTCCACCTGTGTGAGGTGCGAGCAAGTGGATGAGCTTCTCAGCCTGGTAGTGGAACCCAAGGAGGAGGTGGAGAGACTAAGGACCATCAGAGAGTGTGAGTGGGAGATTGACTGGTGGAGTGAGAGCTTGACTGGTGGAGTGACTTGCTGGTGTGCCAGAAGGAAGGGTGCCAGGGAGATACCCCCAGAAAAGTGGTTGACCCCCTGCCCTCTAACAGTCGGACAGACCTGACAGATGAGGACGGTTGGAAGAGAGTCCCAGCTTGGCATCACAGGAGCCCCCCCTGCCTGCCTAACCTGCTTCCCCCACACCCACTACGCAACAGGTTTGAGATGCTGAAAATTGAAGGGGAAGTGAGTGGGGAGGCAGTGGAGGATCTGCCTATGAGGAAGCCTAAGGCGAGGTGGTCACCCCCACACCTTGAGACTGCCTCTGTCAGGAAAGAAAGAAGGATGGATGTGGTGGGTCACTCCCTTCTCAGAGAACTGAAGGCCCCATATGCAGACTGGACACGAGCTGTCAGGAAGTGTGCTGCCTTCCTGGGGCCCAGGTCAGTGACATAACTAGAAAACTCCCAAAGCTGGTTAGGTCCACTGATTACTTTCCAGTACTCATAGTTCAGGTGGGCAGTGATGAAATTGCACAGGGAAGCCTATGAACTATGAAACGAGATTTCAGAGGTTTTGGGTGTTTAGTTCAGGGAGCGGAGCACAAGTGATCTTTTGTTCTATACCTTCAGGGGCAGTGAAGGACACAGAGTGGGCTTGGAAAACAGAAGTAATGAATAATTGGCTCAGAGGCTGGTGTCAAGGCAGAAACTTTGGGTTCTTTGATCATGGGACAGTTTACTGGGCCCCTAGCCTGTTGTCCCTGCATGGAACCCAACTATCTCAAAGGGGGAAATAAATCCTCTCACAGGAGCTAGCAGGGCTTATCGAAAGAGCTTTAAACTAGCTACAATGGGGGAAGGGGACAAAATGAGGCTCATCAGAGATGAGCCTAGGGGAGCGATGCTTGAGCTGGGGGTGAGGCAGATGACTCAGATGAAGTGCATGTATGGGAACTGTTGAATCATAGCCTGAACCTCTGATTGATCACCTGAGGCAAGCGCTGAGTCAGCTGTGGGAGCACAGTTGAAGGCAATTCATCTGTGTGACTGGAAGGTGTGAAGCCTGGCTCCACCCCTCTTAGACTCCATTTAAGGGCTGACTGTCCGTAGGGAAGGATCTCTTTCTTGAGATTGCTCCTTTTGGAGTCTTTTCTGTAAGCATACAACACAGGTGAGCATTTTTCATCTATTACTGATTATAATCAGTAAGCTATACTATCTGTGGATACTGATCTAACCATGTTACTCTGTATATTTGTTGATTATATACTTGGTGATCCAGGCAGGCCAAATATACTAAACATATATATATATATAATATATTTTCTTTGGAAAATCTGTAAATGGGTCAGGAGGAGAACATTATGCCCCCTAGACAAAATGTTCTCTGGATGGAACCCAGGATTTCTGGGATCCTACTATTATGAATTACCTTCCATAACTGAAAAATGGAGTCCCCTGTGCGTTATGGGAAATATCTCCCCATTCCACGTGACAGACTATTTTCTTGGGCTAAGCAAAGATATACTAATTACAAAAGGATGGCAGTTAGCTGCCTCTGCGGTGGTATGGCCACTGTTAAATGCTTTAAACCAGGCTGAAATGAGGGCCAATACCTTAGAAAATGAAAACCAGTTATTGCAAGACCGCACTGAAAAATTAGAGCAAGAACTCAGTATACTGACGGGGATAAAAACAACTTGGAATTTTCCAATAAGGCAGGTCCGTAATATTTCAGTCTAGATTCCGGAATCAATGGACCTGGTTGATCAGGAAAATAAAACTTCTAAATTGGATCTCGATGCTCTGCTTGCAACGGATCCCTTGGAGGTCCATCCTACTATAACTCAAAACACAAAAAAGATACAAGATAGACCAGTAGGGGTGAACCTGACCAGTGGCCCCCTGCCCAAACTCACTCACATGTAACGGCCTGGCCATACGTGGCAACAGAATTAATGGACCTAGTACAACGGTTCTGACAGAAGCCTAGAGAAAATGTGCCAACTTGACTATTAAGATCATAGGACTCGGGCAAAAAGTGTTGTAGTTAACAGGCCAGAAATATCTAAATTGGCAACTATGACTGTGCGCCCTGCCCTTAGGCAGAGGCTATACGCTGGCATCCGATATACCAATGAAAACCATTCCATAATAGATTGGTTGATGGCAGTGTGCTGTATGGTCTGGCCTAATAAATCAGATATACTGTTACAGGGTTATTGTCCTCCATGGAGGACCTTCCCAATTACATTTGTGAATTGGGTATAAGAGAAGCAATCTATGAAGATACATCTGACAGCCCAGATATGGTAAGATTTTCAGTGGGTATGAGAGATTTGATCTTGCAGCAGGCCCCTTCCCATCTGTAGGGGACTCCAGTCTCTAAACTGAACTCCTTGGCCTCAGAGTCTGTCCCTCAGAGGCTGCCAAGCTAGTAGCTGATCTGAGGGAGACAGAGCACTTGCGGACCAGGCACAATATTCGAACACTGGAAGAAGCAGAAGTTCTTCCAGTAACTAAAACTAGGAGATAATCAGGTAAGACCCCAGAGTGGCAATGAAAATTATCTTCTGCTCCCTGCCCCTGAGAATTTAGATCCGGGTACCCATAGAATAGAATGGCCTTGGAAGATGCAGGTAGGACCAAAGTGGTGTGGCCTACTTGCACTTTGGGTGAGATTATTGGAGGTGGGAAGCTTGGTAGTCCCTCTGGTTATACATACATGGCCTAAGCATATTGTGGTCAACACTCCAATCTTCATTGCTCAAGGGACCCCCATCGTATCCCTATAGAAGATCAGGACACCCCCTTTGGTGCCTGATACAGTTATGCAGCTGCAGACATCTGGCCAGAAGGTATGGCACAGGCGGCCTGGGTGTGCCCCTGTACAAGCTGAAGTGTTGACCCAGCTTAGAAATACAGCCTGTATCTTGCCCTGGAGGGCAGACCTTCACCTCCTGGTAGCCCTGAAACATCTGTATTACTCCCCGTGAGCCTCTGAGCCTCCAGGACCACTGGAAGGAACAAAATGCCATCAAAGCATTCCAGTGTAGCTGTGAGATCATGTGCGACACCCGGTGATGGTCTACGAGGGACTGATGGAGCAAAGGCTGGACTTGCATCTCATCACCACGTGCCTCCTGTAACACCATCGAGCCCATGAAAGAACATGAACTTTCACTGATCATCACTCATCTTAAATTGTGTCAACATACATTGCGATGGGAAATTGTATACGTGTTGTGACGTGTCATATTTTTGTAATAGTTAAGACTCACCCTTTAGTAAACTCAATCATTGGTTCATGCCATGAAGGGGTGGAGTGTATGGGATTTGTTGAATCATGGCTTGAACCTCTAATTGGCCACCTGAGGCAAGCACTGAGTCAGCAGTTGGAGCACAGTTGAAGGCAATTCACCTGTGTGACCAGAAGGGGTGGAGTCTGGGTGCACCTCTTCTAGACCCCATTTAAGTGTTGAGTGCCACTGAAGAAGGGTCTCTTTCTGGAGGTTGCTCCTTTTGGAGTCTTTCTCAGCGAGCCCAGGACACAGGTAAGCTTTCCATTTATTTCCGATTATCCCTCTATAACGCAATAATCTTTCCAGCCTATCTTCCTGTGTACTTATTGATCTGTATACCCTTTGATTATACAGCAAGCTACAAATAAATATAATTGATCACGGGAATGCAAAAAATTAGGTGGCATCTCAATTCTTACAAAAAAATAACTTTAATTTTATATGCACACTCTGAATTTCCAGTGATCACAGAATTTTTTCTCTGCTTGCTGCACAATCTGCTAGTGTATAGAAAGCATAAAAGACATGCTTTAAATTTTAGTTTTATATACATAAATTTTTATATTGGTTGTATTTATTGTTTACATGTACTTTGGTATTGATTATCCATTTATATATACTTAGCATATATAATGGGGAACAGCAAAGTGGAAGGTGGCAGAAGAAACATGGTGTACCTCTTTATATATGAAGAAAACATATGTAAACATCTGAAAAATATTGCTTATTACATTGTATTATAAACACAAATATTATGTCTTTTTTATTATGTAGAATTATAAAATGCATGTTAAGTATACAAAATACATCAATAGTTTAATGTATCACAGTGTATTCCTCATACGTTTAGCATGTATCATTGTATTACAATATATGAACTACTTAAATACAGCATATCTTGTAAAAGAAAATATGTATAGGAATTTCACTTTGAAAATAAAATGCTTGACATATAGGGAGCTTCTATTTTTCATAATTGCATTGCATTTCTCTGATTGTAATAAACCCACATTGTCAGGTATTTTTAATAACACTGTAATACATTGAAAAGGCTAATTCTGACTAGCTTCAATTTGATAATGGAGTTAATGCCAATGTCTATTAGACTAAGTAGGATTGAGACTAAGTACTCCGTGAGCTTAAGTTTATTCCCTTCGAGAAAAGCAGACGCTAAATTAGATGAACATTCACATCTTTTCTTCCAAGTCTATTTACAAAATATCAAAGATTCAAAATAAGATTAATCAATTCAAGCTATCAAATGCTAACAACATGAGGCCTTTCTAACGTTAGTATGGTAGGAGACAACATTCTTCTCTTTGACTTCAGCCCTTCATCTATTTCCCCTTCTTGCTATGGTTTTTAACTATCAACATGTCCATGAGAAGCAACAATCCAAAGTGTCCTGACATGCCAAAACCAAGTCACTGTCACTTTACAAAGGACACTCTTTAACGTTAAACTGCTGTACCCATTCTGACTGGGATGAAATTATGTAGTTAAACTTCTTCAATGACAGCTGGTACAGTACTGGTTCTTTGCTGTTGTGGCTAAAGTACTTTGGAATAAAACACTTTTTTGGCCATTGTTGAAGAGGGCTTGCACAGAAATGAGGCTCTCCCTCCATAGAACCATGTGTCCCGTTGTACACTGGGGATGGGCAAAGTACAGGGAGAGGACTGGCCAAAGGGATATTCCATCTTATATGACATTATATTCAGCAATTAATATCTCAAGAAAAGGAGGAGAAAGGAGGGATATTCATGGTTATGGCATTTGCTGATGATATCCAGAGTCAGATAATTTGTGGAATTCCCACCACTGGAGGTACTTATAATTTGACTGGAAATGACCCTGAGCAACATGTTGCAGTTTTGATGTTGGCCTCACTTTGAGCAAAAGTTGAATTATATGAACTCATGGTGCTTCTTGTAACCTAAATTATTCTAGGATTCTTCAATCTTGTGATCTTTGCTTCTTTCAAAAGAAAATCATAAAAAATGTCATGGTCAACTTTCCAGCAGACATGCAATTATTTAAAACTTAGGTAATTTTCATGAGAAGCTGAGCTGAGTCACTTACTCCTTCCCTGTCTGTCCTAGTACATTTTAATTAATAGTATTAAGTTTGCTAAAGAACAAGACTTTGTAAATTAGAAGAAACAGAAGTCAACACAAGCTTAATAAGTAAATCTCAAAGCAAAAGTCTGCTACTGTATTAAGATTTTGGAATTATTGAGTTACATCTCAATTACTCTTCTCAGTTTGGTGGGAAATAAAACAGAAAAACATAAACCAGAACACAAAAGCATTATTTTAATCAAGTTTATGCACAATTTTCCAGGTAATAAATGCAAGCCTGCACACTTATTTAGTTCTCCAAGGAATTCATTGATACGAGAAGGCAATGGAGCCAGGAAACAACTTCTGGCCGCAAAATGATCACTATAACATATATTTAAGAAACTTATAAAATGTGTGACTTTTTGGACAGTTTTCTCTATTCAGGAAAATCATATTGTTGACATGTAAACTGAATTTGGCTTACAATCACTCTTCGCTCCCTCTGCCTGAGAAAGTAGAAACTGGAGATGAAATTTCCCCCCAAGCACTGCAAAATCCATAACCTAAAGCCATCATCTTTATCTTCTAAGCATCATTCTATATCACTGTATACTTTCAGAATATTCAGGATGTATATCAGTTTTACAGTATTAGTGATGTTTCTGCGACTTACCTGTCAATAATGGCACACATGTCAATGCTGACATTGGCAAAGCTTCCCAGCTGGCCTTGCTCTACTGCTTGCAAATCCACCAGCTGATCATCCACATGAATAAACTGCATGCATCCTTGAAATGAATGGTGAAATAGTGAGTGATCTGTGTCATTCATCTGTAGAGGAAACCCTGAAAAGCAGCAGAAGAAATAGCATTCTTAATTTCACATACTGACAATCAAGGCAGCATTTTTTCCCACTGGAAAAGACATGTTTTCTAGACAAGAGGAAAAAGGCAAAATGGGGCACAATTATTAGATTTCATTGCAATGCTGTTAAATCACTGGAACTACCTGTAAGAATTTATACAGTATAGTTGATGATTCTTCTACTAGCTTTTTCATAGAATCATAGAATCACGAAGGTTGGAAAAGACCCACAGGATCACCCAGTCCAACCATCCACCCATCACCAATGGTTCTCATTAAACCACATCCCTCAACACAACGTCCAAATGTTCTTTGAACACCTCCAGGGTTAGTGACTCCACCACCTCTCTGGGCAGCCCATTCCAGTGCCTGACTACCCTTTCAGAGAAGTAGTATTTCCTAACATCCAGCCTCAACCTTCCCTGGCGCAGCTTGAAGCCATTCCCTCTAGTCCTATCACTGGTCACACGAGAGAAGAAGCCGAACCCCAGCCCACTACAACCTCCCTTCAGGTAGTTATAGAGAGCAATAACGTTTCCCCTGAGCCTCCTCTGCTCCAGACTGAACAATCTCAGCTCCTTCAGCCACTCCTCGTAACGCTTGTGCTCCAGACCCCTCACCAGCTTTGTTGCCCTTCTCTGGACACGCTCCAGGGCCTCGATGTCTTTCTTACAGCGAGGGGCTCAAAACTGGACACAGTATTTGAGGCGTGGCCTTACCAGTGCTGAGTACAGGGGGACGATTCCCTGTTCCTGCTGGCAACACTCTTTCTGATGCAAGCCAGGATGCCATTGGCCTTCTTGGCTACCTGGGCACATGGCTCATGTTCAGTCGAGCATCAGTCAATATCCCCAGGTCCATTTCCTCTACACAGTCTTCCAGCCATTCTTCCCCAAGCCTGTAGCATTGCCTGGGGTTGTTGTGGCCAAAGTGCAGGACCCAGCATTTGGTCTTGTTGAACCTCATCCCATTGGATTCAGCCCAACTATCCAGCCTATCCATATCCTTCTGTAGGGACTCACTACCCTCAGGCAGATCGACACTTCCAGCCAACTTGGTGTCATCTGCAAACTTACTGAGGGTGCACTCAATGCCCTCATCCCGGTCATCAATAAAGCTATTGAAGAAGACAGGCCCCAGCACTGACCCCTGGGGAACACCACTTGTGACCGGTCGCCAGCTGGATTTAACTCCGTTCACCACCACTCTCTGGGCCTGGACCTCCAGCCAGCTCCTTACCCAGCCAAGAGTGTATCTGTCCAAGCCATAGGCTGCCAGCTTCTGCAGGAGAATACTGTGGGAGACAGTGTCAAAGGCTTTGCTGAAGTCTAGGTAGACTGCATCAACAGCCTTTCCCTCATCCACCAGACAGGTCACTAGATCATAGAAGGAGATTGGGTTGGTGAAGCAGGACCCGCCCTTTGTGAACGCATGCTGGCTAGACCTGATCCCCCGGTTGTCCCACACATGCCGCGTGATCTCCCTCAATCTGCTCCATAACCTTCCCTGACACCCAGGTCAGGCTGACAGGCCTGTAGTTCCCTGGATCCTCCCTGCAGCCCTTCTTGTAGATGGGAGTCACATTGGCAAGCCTCCAGTCTTCTGGGACCTCACCAGTCAACAAGGAGCGCTGATAGATGATGGGAAGCAGCTCGGCTATCACCTCCACCAGTTCCCTCAGCACTCTTGGGTGAATGTCATATGACTCCATGGACTTGTGGGAGTCCAGTTAGAGTAGTAGGTCTCTGACTGTGTCCTCCTAAATCATGGGGGGGTTAGTCTGCTCCCCAGCCAAGACTACCAGGTCAGAGAGTTTCTTTTTTAATACTGAGTAGAAGTCCTCTGCTATTTTATTTTTCTCTCCCATCGCTGTATCATTGATTTTAAAATGAGAATTAATGAGACACAGTTTAGAGGAATTGAGAAAAGATTAATCTTTTTAGCATATTTTAAGGATCACATTGCATTTTCTCAGTATATTTGTCATGTATTTCATGAAATACCACTCCAGTTCAGATTTCTGCAGAGCAAATCTTCCTATACAATAAATCCTTGTGCGCAAAACTTTCTACAGACCAATAACTAGCCCTAAATTCCATGCCTACTTCTGAAAAAATCTGAGAACATTGTGTAAAATTTTCATTTTTGCTCTGAACATATTCATTTATATGCCAATCTTCATGAAGGTTGCGTATGAGAGATGAGAATGAATTAGATTCTTGATACAGGTTAAAGGATAGGGAGATGGAGAATGTCTATATACCATTGCTTAGTTGAATATCCTTTACAGGAGAATGTATCAATTTACCTGAGAAAAATATCCTGGAAAAGACAGTGCAGTGCCTTATTCACTACTCACAAATTTTTAGCAATAGATGGCCTCAACGTATTTATTTAAACAGAATGTTTATATGAAGAGTAGGAAAGAAGAGACATGGGCTACCTGACAGGCATGTTCAATCCAAGGCCCATGGGCTTCAGGCAGCCCAGCTCAGCTTGAACTGCAGCCCATGCCCTCTACTGCTATGTCATCATGGTGGCAGCTCTGCCCTGCCGAGCAACAAGGCCTGGCCCTGGGACACTGGGAGGGCACAGTGCACTGAAGACAAACAATATGGCACAGTGCTTAGTTTGCAAGGAAATTATGTTAGTTTTCAAAGATTACAGTTCAAAAAGACACTATATGCAGAAATATTCTGCCAAATTCAATGCATACTAGAAATTCTTCATGAAGACAAAATAGCAGAACTGCTCAAAGTCAGCCTCCTCAGCTAAATATTTTTAGAAAGTTAAAACTCAAATGGACTCCATTTTAAAAGCTAGTTACATGATAGCATATTCGACTGCAAAAAATCAAAACCATTTCCTCACTGTTAGTTTGTTAGGTAACTGTAGTGGAATTCCAAGGTCACAGTCTGAACCAATGGGTGGGCTACATGAGTGTGCAGGTGCCTGGAGCAGGGGGGGGAGGGTGGTCTGGAGCCACCCCTTCCATCTCCACAATACTTCCTGTGCAATCTGAGTCTGTGTGGGTCCCTCTTTTGCCCCCGCCCTTCTCTCCAGTGGCACGATGGTACGAACAGAGGAGGGTCACAAAGGCTTGTCCCTTCCTCCAAACTGTTACTGGGAGGGGTGAGTTAACTTCTTGTTGGTATCTTTTCCTCTAGTGCCTATTTCTCAAATAAAGGCTCTGTCATTGCCTTTGCTTGTTCTACATTTTGGTGAGCCAGGCAGCCAAATATCTTTAAAGATACCCAATTATAAACCTCTTAAAATAATTACCATAGCATTTTTGAACAATTTCATGGGATGGTTTGGATGGGGAAAGGCTAGTCCCATAAGTGAAGTTTTGCCAGGGCACATCCCGGGATTCCTAGGATCCCTGTATCACGGGATCGCTTGTATCATTGAAAAATGGGGCCCCCTACTGGACAGAGGAAATGTTCAGGAGTCCCCAGCCCACCTGGCTGAGTATTTCAATAGTCTAAATAAAAACGTACTCACTACTCGAGAACGACAGTTAGCTGCCTCCATGGTGGTGTGGCCACTGCTGATGGCCTTGAACCAGCTAAATGTAACTAAAGCAGCTCTCACTGATGAAGATCAACTATTGCGTGACCGTATGGAAGAACTGGAAAGACAGGTAGCAATTTTGAGAGGGGAAAAACCTAATCCTATCATTCCTGTACAAAAAATCCAGAATCTCTCTCTAGAAATTACTGGGGACCCTGTACAAGAGAACCCACATGAACTGGACTCTGTAAATGAAAGCACTAAAAAGTCAATCCACTAGAGCTAGATCCCTTTGAGATCCGACCAGTTGTAACTCAACAAACAAACAAACAAACAAAAAATGCAGGATAGGCCAGCGGGGGTGCCCCCTGACCAGTGATGCACTGCCCCGAGCACGCTACATGTAACAACTCGACCATACACGGCAGCTGAACTAATGGATTTAGTACAATGGTTTAGACAAAAATCAAGAGAGTGTGACAGCATGGTTGCTCCGATTATATGACATGGGGACAGAAAGCGTTGTGGTAAATGGACCAGAAATTTCAAAACTGACATCCATTACCACTCACCCTGCCCTCAGGCAGAGACTACATGCAACTGTCCAACATAATGAAGAAAATTGTTCATTGATGAAATGGTTAATGGCCGCATGCCATGCAACACGGACAAATAAGAGTGATATACTGTTAAATATGGGCCTATGGTCCTCTATGGAGGACTTGCAAAACTACATTCAAGAATTAGGCATGAAGGAGGCAATCTAGGAGGAGGATTTTGAGAGCCCAGACAGGATGAAATTTTCATCAGGAATGAGGGACCTCATCCTGCAGCAAGCTTCACCACATCAGTATGGTACTTTGGAATCCATACTTAATCCCCAAGTAGCCTCAGAGGCCATAATACAACAGGCCACCCAATTGGTGGCAGATCTGGGAGAGACAGAGCGCTTATGGGCCAGGTACAATATCCGAATGGTGGTGGAAAAGTTGGACATCCATCCACCACCACGATCTAGGAGACCTGCCCCTAACATAATTCAATCTGGACCCATCAGGGTCTCAAAAAACAAATGTTCATTGACTGGAGTTCAATTTCAAAGGATTGATGGACAGACTAATCAGGTCTTATTACAACTATGGAAACAGTTACCAAACAGTCAGAGATTCCAAAACTCCCCTAAAAGGGAAGGAGTTAGACTCATAGAACGGATTCCACAAAACACGTGGAATCTAGAGGACTTCAAAAGAAGACTTTTTGAAGTCCCTTCAAAAAAACGTAAACCTCCTCAGGTGGCCTGGGCAGCCACAATAGAGCCATCAGAGGAAAAAGACTTAGGGATTGCAGAGCTGATGGCATGATAGGAGAGACAAAATTCCCCAAGACTAGGGTCTCTAGAGGGGACTGGAGACCCTATGTTGAACTAACGATTCATTGGTGCCAAAAGAATGTTCAGGGGGTTATGGCACGAGTAGATACTGGCGCAGAAACATCAATTATATATGGTGACCCAAACCAATTTTCAGGCTCTAAGGCAATGATAGGTGGGTCCGGGGGGCAGATGATCCCCGTAACCCAAACATGGTTGAAACTGGGAGGTTAGGCGTCTACCACCCTGGGAGTACAAGGTGTCTACCACCCCAATTCCAGAGTACATAGTGGGGATAGACATCCTGTCGGGTCTGACTCTCCAAAGCACTGTGGGAGAGCTCAGATTAAGGGAAAGATGTATTAGTATCTGGGTGGTGCAGGCAATCATAAGGGGTCATGCAAAAATTGAACCTATTTGTTTGCCACAACCAGCGCCGGATCACAAATACAAAGCAGTGTAGACTCCTGGGTGGGCAAGAAGAAATTACCAAGACTGTGCAGGAGCTGGAGAGAGTAGGGATCATTAGACCTGCACATAGCCCATACAACTCCCCCATATGGCCAGTCAGGAAGTCAGATGGTATGTGGCAAATGACAGTAGACTACAGAGATCTAAATAAAGTCACGCCGCCAATCCATGCTGCCGTACCCAACGTTGCCTCCCTCATGGATACATTAAGTAGAGAAATAGAAGCATACCACTGCGTTCTGGATCTAGCAAATGCATTTTTCAGCATTCCAATTGCTAAGGAGTCTCAAGACCAGTTCACATTCACATGGAAGGGCAGGCAGTGGACTTTTCAAGTCCTACCTCAGGGGTACACGTGTTCACCTACTTTTTGTCATAATTTGGTGGCACATGACTTGGCAAATTGGATCAAACCATCTACTGTCAAAATGTACCACTACATCAATGATTTGATGCTAACGTCTGACTCAACAGAGGCATTAGAGAAGACAGTACCATCATTAATTACTTATTTACAGGAAAAAGGATGGGCGATAAACCCACAAAAAATACAAGGACCAGGGCTATCAGTTAAATTCCTGGGTGTTGTCTGGTCAGGTAAGACTAAGGTGTTACGCAGTGCAATCATTGATAAGATCCAAGTGCTCCCGGTTCCCACCAAACTGAAGCAGTTGCAGGAGTTTTGGGGTATATTAGGATACTGGCAACCCTTTATTACCCACTTAGCACAACTGCTAAAACCTTTATATTGATTAACAAAAAAAAAAAGCCAAGTATGGGATTGGGGTAGAACAGAACAAGTAGCCTTCCAGCAAGCAAAAATAGATGTTAAACAGGCCCAGGCGCTAGGTATATTTGATCCAACCCTTCCAGCCAAACTAGATGTGCACGTAACTCAAAAAGAGTTTGGCTGGGGGCTGTGGCAGCACCAGAGTTCTGTTTGAATCCCAATTGGGTTCTGGTCACAGATTTGGCATGGAGCAGAAGAGAGATACAGCATGGTTGAAAAGCAGTTATTGGCTACCTATTCTGCATTGCAGGTGGTAGAACAAATAACTCAGACTGCAGAGGTTATTGTTAAAACAACTTTACCGATTCAGGGGTGGGTAAAAGACCTACCCACATTCCTAAGACCAGGGTGGCCCAATCACAAACAGTAGTATGCTGGGTCACCTATCTTAGTAAAAGAAGCCGCCTGCCATCATCTCCACTGAAGGAATAACTTCAAAAGATACTTGGGCCAGTAACACAGTGAGACACCTGAAGAAATAGTGGTTACTTGTCCAGAGAAGAGTCCTGTACAGGAGGGGAAATACCCTATTCCAGAAGATGCCTGGTACACAGAAGGATCCAGCAGAAGGAACCCAAGTAGGTGGTGAGCTGTCACATACCATCCCTCAACTGAAACAATACAGTTTGAAGAAGGGGATGGAGAAAGTAGCCAGTGGGCTGAGCTACAAGCGCTATGGATGGTAATAACTCAGGAGCCTGGCAACAGTGCACTAAACATCTGCACAGATAGTTGGGCAGTCTACCAATGACTCACGCTCTGGATAGCACAGTGGGCCACTCAGGATTGGACGATCCATGCCTGACCTATCTGGGGCAAAGATATGTGGGTTGATATATGGAACGTGGTTAGGCACAGAACTGTACAAGCATACCACATCTCTGGACATCAACCCTTGGAGTCATCAGGCAATAATGAATCTGACACACTGGCTCGTGTCCGATGGTTGGGAAGTACATCAGCAGAAGACATAGCTCACTGGCTGCATCGTAAATTATGACATGCAGGACAGAAAAACATGTGGGCAGCAGATAAAGCATGGGGGTTGCCCATACAGTTACCAGATATTGTCCAGTCATGTCAGGACTGTGACGCTTGCTCACAAATGAGACGAAGATCTTCACCGGAAACTACGACCCATCTCGCTAGAGGACACAATCCATGACAGCGATGGCAAATTGATTATATAGGTCCCTTCCTCAATCTGAGGGGGGCAGATATGCCCTAACTTGTGTTGATACAGCGAGTGGATTGATGCAAGCCTATCTCGTAGCAAAGGCAAACCAACTCTATATCATCAAAGCGCTAACTAGATTGATGGCATCATACAGGACTCCTGAGGTTATTGAGAGTGATCAAGGTACACATTTCACATGTGCAGCTGTGCAGAAGTGGGCTGAAGACAATAACATCGAATGGTGGTTTCACCTGCCCTACAATCCAACGGGAGCTGGCCTAATAGAAAGATATAACGGGATCCTGAAGGCTGCTCTGGAGGCACATTCACAGTCCTTGCAGGGGTGGACCGAGAGGCTTTATGAAACCCTGCAAGACTTGAATGAGAGACCAAGAGATGGCAGACCCAGTGCTTTAAGAATGTTGCAGACAACTTGGGCTTCCCCACTTAGGATACAAATTACAGGCAAGGACACCTCACTCAAGCCACAAGTTGGCACCATGAATAATCTTCTGCTCCTTGCCCCTGATGACCTAGAACCTGGGAGACACAAGGTAAAATGGCCTTGGATGGTGCAAGCAGGACCAAAATGGTGTGGTCTGCTTGCATCTTGGGAGAGGTTGGGAGTTGAGTAAACCCTTCAGTAATTGGTGTATGGCCAACAGAGGTAGTAGTTGACACCCCTGTTTTCATTGCAAAGGGAACATTAATCATGTCCATATAGCAAATTAGAACCCCCCCTTTGGTACCTGATATAGTGATTCGGTCACAGATATCAGGCCAAAGGGTGTGGTAACAAAGGCCAGGACATGCTCCGATACAGGCGGAGGAGTTGACTCAAGACCTAAATACAGCCTGCATCTTACTGTGGAGGGCAGACGTACCCCTCCTCGTACCTATTAAACATCTGTTTTACTCCCCTTGAGGTTATAAGTTCACAGGATGGCTGGCAGGAGCAATATCACTCCAACATGTCCATGAGAAAACATCGTGACACCCTGTGATGCACTGCTGAACTTTTGGGAACTGGTGAGCATGAATCAGAAGCATTACTGGTCCTTGAAGAAGATATGCCTCAAGAAAGAACATCAAGTACTGGCCCAACAGAACCGTGGAAAAGACTGCCACTGATTACCTTTATTGTCTTGACATTCTATATTGCGGCGGATGTTGTGCATGTATCGCGATGTGCATTGTGTCTTGGGCCACCAGGTTGTGGGGGCTCACCCCCTAGCTGCTCAGTCATGCTGTGAAGGGGTGGAGTGTTGTGGAATTCCAAGGTCACAGACTGAATGAATGGGTGGGCTACGTGAGTGTGTGGGTTCCTGGAGTGGGCGGCGGGGGCGGAGGGGGTTGTCTGAAGCCACCCCTTCCATCTCCAGAATACTTCCTGTGCAATCTGAGTCTGTGCGGGTCTCCCTTTTGCCCTCCGCCCTTCTCCCCAGCGGCACGACAGTACAAACAAGGGAGGGTCACATTCCTCAGCTTGTCCCTTTCTCCAAACTGTTACTGGGAGGGGTGAGTTAATTCCTTTCTGATATCTTTTCCTCTAGTGCCTATTTCTCAAATAAAGGCTCTGTCATTGCCTTCACTTGTTCTACAGTAACATATAGAAAGCATGACAGATAAAATGTGTTCTGATAAACAACATTGTTCTAAAATCAGTTTATCTCACTAGGCTAATAGCCAGGTGAACTGAAGAAACAGGAAAAAAATTCAATAGATATGGAGACTAAAGCTGATAATTTCAAATTTTATGCTTTAGCAATACATGAAAATACTGATGCTACAGATATAGCTCAACTTGCTATTTTCAGAGTTACTGATAACAAATACAGTGACACTGAGGAAATGGCTTCTTTGGTGCCATGAAAGGTACAACTGAATTTGTATGAAGCAGTAACAACTATATTAAAGCAATTTAACCTTTGTCAGTATATCTGGTATAGCTACTGATGGTGTCCCAGCAGTTTCCACGTTATTAAAGAGGGTGGTGAAGCATTGGATTGAATATGAAAGTGAAAGAATGGGCGAAAAACAACCTGATAAAAACATCAGCAGGAAGAAGGAATGAACATCATTCTAAATTCTGCTCCTGAATACAGTTTACAATGTGCAATCCAAAGCATTGGACTGGCTTCGCAGAGAGAGCAATGAATGGAGGGCAGAAAGAAGCAACAGTGAGTTGAGAACAGACGCTGCTTAATGTGACAAATATTACTAAAATAAAGAAGTCTACACTAAAGCAGGATTAAGATACATTTTAACCAAATAAGTTTGCCCATATATCTGTATGACTGACTGTTGTAGGCCAGAGAAGCAGGAGGTGCTGCTGCTTCTACCTGAAGACTGGTCTCTTTGGGATTCTGAATTCTGCTATATATACCAATATATATAGGTGTCTTCTGTCCCTGTTTCCATTGGCTGGTAGGTCTTGATACTATCTGGGCAGTCAGCAATCATTAAGATTAAAGTGGCAAATATGATTTTTCAGATGTTTTACCCTAAACAGTGTCTTTCTATAGTCTGATTAGAAGGACAAAATCACATTCTGCCATTTTCTGCATGTCAACTGCCAAATTTTACTGCCAAGGTACATGTATGCACATATGCCCTGCAATGAAGGACATTTACACATGCACACTGGGTAGGAAAAGTATCCCTAGTTCATTTTGTGTCTAATTACTTATCCACAATTTATGGAAATCTATCTTCTTGGGATCAATTTGCACAGCTCTTATCTGCTTTAGGCATTCTGCTAAAAATATATCTCTCAAACTCTGTTTTTAATAATTAATAGTCATTAATCATGTTTACGTGTTTGCATAAATAGCATGGTATCAAGAAAAAAACACTGATCTGTAAAGAAAAGCATACCAATATTGCACCTTCAGCTACTGTTAATTTGTCTAGACCATTCGCTTTGGTATCAGAATGTCAGTTTACACCAGCTGAGAACTTGCTTCTTTCATGCATAAGCTCAAATATTTCTTCTCAGATTCACTTGTACTGGTAGGTTACACTGGACTGTAAAGAATTTTCTATGATAATAAATTCTATTCCTTTGTATTCTTTGATAATAGAAATAGTAAGTAATATAACAATTAATATAGGTTTTAGGACAAGGTTGCTTTTCAGATTTAAATTTCAAGGATGAGTAGAGACAGTTTAGTAGATATTTAGCCTATTCAAGTTGGTACATGTAACATTGTACGTGCAGCTGAGCTAATGTACTGAGAAATATGTTAAACTTGGAAACAGAAAAATTAAAAGTAGGCAACTTCATTATGAATGTATTTGATACTACCTTGTTAAATTTGGCAGAACTTAAAATTTAGAATTGACGGTAGTTTTCCAGAAATTTAGCTGTTGGTTGACATTGCAAGTGAAATTCCCTGTGTATAAATGAAAAACACTAACTTTAGAGTGATATTAAAACTGGAGATTAGGCCCTGAGCATGTGAGTAAATAATCCCCCAAATATCATACTCTCTAACTAAGCTATACATATTACCATATCCTGATGCCCTGAAAATACTCTGCATATTATTAAAAAGTAATAAAAACTTTTCCCTTCAGTTGTCAATTTCCACTGTTCAGGTGTACATGATTTTGTCCTGTTTCTAAAATAATGTATTCATTCATCATTCTTTGTAATCTCTGCTTTCATTTACTTATTTCTGATCTTTCTCATATTCACTCCTCCCTCTTCTTCACTGCAGGTTCTGTCACAATTTGTCTTCTACCCATCTGTACTTTTCTTTGTTTCTCATTCATGCACCTCTTTTTCATAACTTACTGATACCTTTCCCTTCTGTGTACTCGTTATACAGCTAGATCAGGTTGCTCAGAATCCAGTCCATCCTAAACTTGAATGTTTCCAAGGATGGGGTACCCACCACATCTCTGGGCAACCTGTTCCAGTGCTTTACCACCTTTATAATAAAAAACTTCTTCCTCATATCCAATCTAAATGTCCCCTCTTTTAGTATGAAAAAATTTATCCTTGTCTTATCACAAGAAACCATGCCCCCTTTTTTCTCATAGCCCCTCTTTAAATACTGAAAGTCTGCTATCCATTCTCCCCAGAGCCTTCTCTTCTCAGGGTGAGCAGCCCCGAATCTCTCAGCCTGTCCTTCTAGGATGCTTACTGACTGTTAAGAATAGCTGTGAGCCCTTTTACATGAACAACATAGATTCTTTCATGAAAAATTATGCCTGTATTTTATCAGATTTTGACTAATTTCTCTCCTCTTCAGAAACCAGTTCTATTATCAAACCCTTCCTAATATCCTTTATAAACTACTATCATGTTTCCTAGATTTTGGCATCTAATGAGCATCTATAAGGCATAAGTCAAGAGCTCATTTTAGGGTTCCATTTTTTTGTTGACTCCCTTCCCTTCCCTTCCCTTCCCTTCCCTTCCCTTCCCTTCCCTTCCCTTCCCTTCCCTTCCCTTCCCTTCCCTTCCCTTCCCTTCCCTTCCCTTCCCTTCCCTTCCCTTCCCTTCCCTTCCCTTCCCTTCCCTTCCCTTCCCTTCCCTTCCCTTCCCTTCCCTTCCCTTCCCTTCCCTTCCCTTCCCTTCCCTTCCCTTCCCTTCCCTTCCCTTCCCTTCCCTTCCCTTCCCTTCCCTTCCCTTCCCTTCCCTTCCCTTCCCTTTTCTCCAGCAAAGATTATAGACTTGAAACCTTAGAACAGAGCAGGTAACTGGATTTCTTTTACTCCTTTCAGTGCTCTAGCTTTTCATGATATAAAACATATCATTCAGAAGTAAAAAAAAAAAAAAAAAACAAAACAACAACAACAACAACAAAAACACTAAAATCCTGCTAAACAATTCAAAGAAACAAAATCTATTTATTCTGACTTTTTTTTCGTGGGGGTGTGTGTGTTTGGGGGGGGGGGAGGAGGTCAAATGAGTGTTAATTACAGAATTATTACTCAAAGTGTTAAGAAAATACTCTATTTACCATACTATTTATTTCACTCAAATAATGTTAATGTTCAAATTAATGATTTATGTCTAATTATTTTTGTTGTTGTTGTTGTTTATATTTTCAAAGAAACATAGAATTATTTAGATTGGAAAAAATAATCAAATCCAACCATACCATAACATTCCCAAGTCCACCACCAGACTATGTCCCTTCATGCCACATTCACACTTAAATACCTCCAGGAATGGTGACTCCATCACTTCCCTGGACACCTTGTCCCAGTGCTTGATCAGCCTCTCTGTGGAGAAATTCTTCCTGATATCCAGTCTAAACCTCCCCTGGTGAAACTTGAGACTGTTTCCTCATGTTCTATCACTGGCCACCCGAGAAAAGAAATTCTGGGTGCTCAGAGCAATCTCTTGTCAGTTAGTTGCAGAGATTGATGAAGTCACTCATCAGCCTCCTCTTCTCCAGATTGAACAGACTCAGTTCCTTCATTGTCCTTGTTTTCTAGTCTTTTTACCAGCTTTTTGGCTCTTCGCTGTGCATGCCTCAGCAACTCAATATACTTCCTATAAGGATGGACCCAAAACTCAACACGGTATTTGAGGTGCAATCCAAACAATGTCAAATACAAGGAGAAAATCCAGTTCATTGGTCCTACTGGCCACACTATTTCTAATGCAGGCCAGGCTGCTGTTGATATTCTCAATCACCTGAGCACACTGTTGGCCCATGTTCAGGTCCAGCAAGTGCTTTTATGCCAGGTATCTTTGGGATTCATGGGATTCTTATGACACAAGTGCAGCACCTGACACTTAGCCTTGTTGAATGTCACATGATCGAATTCAGCCACGGAGCCAGCTTATATAGATCCTTCTGCAGAGCCTTCCTACTCGTTAAGTCAAGGTCAGTTAAGTCAAGTTAAGGTCAACAGTACTGCCTGCATTGATATCATCTGTGAACTTAGTGAGGGTACACTCAATTCCCACATCCAGACCATTGATAAAAAAATGTTTAACAAAGTTGGTCACAGTACTGAGCCCTGGAGAATGCCTGTGATGATCCGCCATTGACTGCATTGATCTCTGTTTACTGTGACACTCAAGGCCTGGCCATCCAGCCAGCTCTCTGCCCACTGAACTGTATACATGTCTAAGCCATGAGCAGCCATATTCTCCAGACGAGTACTGTGGAAGACAATGTCAAACAGTGTACTAAAATCTGGGAAGAGAGTGTCCAGAGCTTTTCTTTAATCTACTGAGCAGGTGATCTTGTGATAGAAGAAAACCAATTTAGTCAGGCTGGGTCTGCATTTCATCAACCCACGATGGCTGCTTCTGATCACTGTATGTGCCATGTGATGGAACTCAGGATGACTTAGTCCATGACCTTCCCTGGTACCGAGGTTAGACTGACAGGCATGTGATTCCCTGGATCTTCCTTTCTGCTACTCATGGATGAAACTCATCTGCTCACATAAATTCATGAACATTAAAATCACGCTTAAAATTTCCTACTAGGGGCTTACCATTGTAGGGGATTCATCTTGTTTTCTGTCACCATCCTCCTGCTCAATGGCCTGGATTTCCTGAGAAAAGTGGCCTTGCTAATAAAGACTGAAGCATTAAAGATATTGAGTATCTCACCCTTACCCACTTAGAATCATAGAATCATAGACTACCCTGGATTGAAAAGGATCTCAAAGATCATCTAGTTTCAACCCCTCTGCCATGGGCAGGGTTGCCAACCACTAGACCAGGCTGCCCAGAGACACATCCAGCCTGGCCTTGAATGCATGCAGGGATGGGGCATCCACAGCCTCTCTGGGCAACCTGTTCCAGTGTGTCACCACCCTCTGAGTGAAAAACTTCCTCCTAATATCTAACCAAAATCTGCCCTGTCTTAGTTTAAAACCATTCCCACTTGTCCTATCACTATCAACCCATGTGAACAGTCAGTCCCCCTCCTATTTATATGTTCCCTTCAAGTATTGGAAGGCCGTGATGAGGTCTCCCTGGAGCCTTCTCTTGTCCAAGCTAAACAAGCCCAGTTCCCTCAACCTTTCTTTGTAGGGGAGGTGCTCTTCTGTCACTACTTTTCCTTTCACATTCAGTAAAGGGTGGAGCATTAATCCTACTTCTGTTGTGGAGGTATTTCAAAATGCATTCTTCTTTAGTTTTTTCTTTTATTGCACTAGCCAAATGGAGCTCATGCTGGGCTTTGGCCCTTGTCCCTGCACAACTTGATAACAGTTGATAATAGTACAGCTGAGTTGCTTGCCCTTTCTTCCAGAGGGATAAAGTCTTATAACCTCTCACAAACCCTCTTTTTCTTCCTGAGTTCAAGATTCAAGATGGTCTTCTGCCTTGCCAGCTCGAGTTTTGAAATATGACAAATATACGTGAATGAAATAGAGATACATTTGTAATGACTAAAAAAAGGATGTACATGACCAAAACTGCTAGGTGCACTTATATGTTCACTGTATAAGTATAAATTGTCCCTACTTTGGGAATCCGGAGTGATCCTAGTTCACTAGAAGATGAAAAATGTTTTCTGACTTTTCAAAAAGGGTAAGAAATAAGACTCCGGTAATTACAGACATATAAGTCTCATTTTGGTGCCTGGTAAAATTATGGAGAGGATTATTCTGAAAATTACTAAAAAAAAACCCTGAAATAAAATGCAGTTTTTGCTCACAGACAACACTGGTTAATGGGGAAAATTCCGTTTGACTGATTTAATTTCCTTTTAAGACATTACCCATCTAGTTGATCAAGGGAAGATAGATGATGGAATCTTTTTGGATTTCAGCAAAACTTTTGTTACTTTTTCTCACAGTATCCATCTGTCCAAGCATACAACTAGACGACAACCAACCAACCAACCAACCAAATAAATAAATAAAATGAATGCAGTGGGGGAAAAATTGTTGATTGGTAGGTCTCAAAATGGGATTATATCATGCTGGTGGCCAGTCTGCAAGTCTCTTTTAGTTCCAGTTTCTCTTTAATGTTTTCATCAAAAATTTGGATACAAGACTTGAAGGTATGCTGTTTTTAGATGACACTAACCTGGGAGGAGCTGTTGACTCTCAAGGGTAGACAGGCCTTGTAGAGAGATCTTGACAAATTGGAGGGTTGGGCAATCACCGAACACAAGATGTTTAACAAAAGCAAGTGCCGAATTCTGTACCTGGGACAGTATAACCCTGGATATATTTACACACTGAGGGATGAGAAAGTGGAGAGAAGCCCCACAGAAAGGAATCTGGGGGTTCTGGTTGATGGCAAGTTGAATGTGAGTCAGCTGTGTGCCCTGGCAGGCAAAAGGGCCAACTGTACACAGGCACGGCCTTGCTAGCTGCTTACAGGAAGGAATTGTCCCACTCTGTTCTGTGCTGATGTGTCCTTATCTTAAGCACTGTGTGCAATTTTGGGTGTCACAATAAACAAAGGACATACGACTATTAGAGGGTGCCCAAAAGAAGACTACAAAGGTGATGGGGAGGGACTTTTCTAGAGGGGGAAATGCATGAAGAGCTTTTTTAACAGTGATGTGGATAAAGGGATCAAATACACTCTCAGTAAGTTTGCAGAAATCACCACATTGGGCAGGACTGCTGATCTGACTGATGGTAGGAAGACTTCACAGAGGAATCCGGATAGGCAGGATTGATGGGATGAGTCCAATCACAATAAGACTAAATTCCAGGCTCATGATAACCCTGTATTGATATAGTCTTTGATAAGAGGAGCTTCAAAGTGGCACAGCAGAAAAGGATCTGGAGGTTCTGGTTGACAGCTGAATGAGCTGAACTAGCAGTGTTCCTAAGTAGACAAGAAGGCCAATGGCAGTCCAGCTTGCATCAGAAATATTTTGACCAGCAGGACAAGGGAAATGATTGTTCCCTTGTACATGACACTGGTGAGATGACACCTCAAATATTGTGTTCAGTTTGGGACCCTTCATTTCAAGAAGGATATACAGTTGCTTAACCATATGAAGAAAAGAGCAATGAAGCTCGTAAAGGAACTAGAAAGCAAGGGTTATGAGGTGAAACTGAGGGAAATGGAGTTGGAAAGAGGAGGAGAAGAAGCCTAAAACAAGGTATCAGTGAGGGGAGGTGTTGATTTATTTTTCCAGGTGGCAGGTTAATACCAGTGTCAAGTTATACCAATGGAGGTTTAATTAGACGTTTTTAATCAAACACATTGTTAAGAAGGGTTGAAGGGCTGACTCAGATAATTACTGACATGTCAGCCTCACCTCTATTCTGGGAAAAATTATGGAGCAGATCCTCCTGGAAGCTATACTGAGGAACATAGAAGAGAGGAAGTTGATATGGGACCATGAGCAAGGTTTCACTAAGGGCGAGTCCTGCCTGACAACCTAGTAGCCTTCCATGATTGCATAACTTCATCAGTTGACAAGGGAAGAGCCACTGATGTCATCTACCTGGATTTCAGTAAGACCTTTGACATAGTCCCCCACAACATCATTCTCTCCATATTGGAAGGATATGGATTTGATGGGTGGATTTTTTTGATAGATGAGGAAGTGGATGCAAGATTGTACCCAGAAGGTAGTGGTCAGTGGTTCAATGTCTGGATGGAGACAAGTGAACGGTGATGTCTCTCAGGTATCGGTATTGGGACCAATGCTCTTTTAAAAATCTTTGTCAATAGCTTTGATAGTTGAATTGATTGCACCCTCAGAAAGTTTGGCATCAAGCTATGTGGTGCAGTAGACACATCTGGAGGACAGGATGCCATCCAGAGGGACCTAGACAGACTTGAGCAGTGGGCCCAGGAGAACCTCACGAGTTTCCATAGAGCCATGTGTAAGGTCTGCATCTGAGTCTTGGCGACCTCCACTGTCAATACAAACTGAGGGATGAAAGGTTGGAGCATAGCTCTATAGAAAGGGACTTGGGGGTACCAGTGGCTGGTAATCTGGACATGAGCCAGCAATGTGTTTTCGCAGCTCAGAAGGTCAAACATATCCTGAGCTGCATCAAAAGAAGTGTATCCAGCAGGTCAGGGGAAGTGATTCTGCCCCTTTACTCTGTGCTGAGTATTTCATCCAGGAAGACCCATTGAAGTGTGCCCAGAGAAGGTCCACAAAAATGATCCAAGGGATGGAACACCTCCCCTTATATGGGACCTGTTGAGTCACAGCCTGAACCACTGATCACCTGAGGCAAAGACTGGATCAGCCATGGGAGTACAGGTGAAGGCAGTTCACCTGTGTGACCAGGCTCCATCCCTCCTAGACCCCATTTAATGGCTGACTACCACTGGGGAAGGATCTCTTTCTGGAAATTCCTCCTTTTTGGAGTTTTCCACCACGAGCCTAGGATACGGGTGAGCATTTCTTCCTTGATTGTTTCTTTTTCACCACAGTAATCTTTCTGACTATAACACCTGTAAAGTGTCATCCTAACCACACTACTCTTCCAACTGTACATTTGGCAAGCCGGGCAGTCCAGAATTTAAAAAAAAAAAAAAAAAGTATTTTCTTTGGAATGTCTTTAAATGGGTCAGGGGGGAGAACATTACCCCCCCTAGAAAAACCATCCGTGGATAGATCCCAGGATTTCTGGGTTCATCTTACTATGAACTAGTGACTATAATTGAAAAATGATGTCCCCTGCAGGTTATGGGAAATATTTCTTCCCCATCCCTCACGGCAGATTATTTTCATAGATTAAGCAAAGATATGTTAGTTACAAAAGAACGCCAGTTAGCTGCTTCTACTGTGGCATGGCCACTATTAATTGCCTTAAATCAGCTTGAAATGACAACCAATACTTTAGAAAATCAAAATCAACTATTACGAGACCACATCGAAAAATTAGAACAACAACTTGGTATATTGATGGAAAAAAAATCAAGCCTAAAGCTCCCAATGAAGCAGGTCTGTAACATTTCAGTAGATGATACCCAGGTTCCTGAATTGATGGACCTGGTTGATCCAAAATATAAGGCTTCCAAATCGGATCTTGAAGCTCCATCTGCAACGGATCCCTTAGAGATCTGTCCCATAAGAACTTAAAAAAAACAAACAAAAAAATGCAAGATAGGCCAGCAGGGATGCCCTGTGATCAGTGGCGCCCTGCCCAAACACATTTACATCTAACAGCCTGTCCTTATGTGGTGACAGAATTAATGGACTTGGTACAGTGATTCCCACTAAAGCCCAGAGAAGGCATACCATCTTGACTTTTGAGGTTATGAGAATCAGGGGCAGAAAGTGTTACAGTTAATGGGCCAGAAATCTCTAAATTGGCATCCATTACTGTACACCTTGCTCCTAGACAAAGGCTATATGCTGCCATCCAATATACTAGTGAGAATCACTTGATAATAGATTGATTGATGACAGCATGCTGTATGGCTTGGCACAATAAATCTGATATACCATTACACACAGGCTTATGGTCCCCCATGGTGGACCTTCAAAACTATATTCGTGAACTGGGTATAAGAGAGGCAATATATGAAGACACATTTGAAAATCCAGACCTGGTAAAATTCTCAGCAGGCATGGGAGACCTGATCCAGCAACAGGCCCCTTCCCACCTGCATGGAACTCTAGTTTCCATACTAAATCCCCTGGTAGCCTCAGAGGTCATGATCCAACAGTCTGCCCAGGCTGATAGTTCACCTACGGGAGACAGAGCACCTTCGGACCAGGCACAATATCCAAACATTGAAAGGGGCAGAGGTCCTTCCCGTAATTAAACCAGGAGACCTACCCCACAGAATCCTCAATCGGGACCCCCATATGGGTATCCCGAAAACAAATGTTTAATGGGATTAAACTGGGCTGGTGTCCAATTTGCAAAAATTTATCTTCAGCCCAATCATGTTCTTGTCCAGCTATGGAGGCAGATGAAGGACAATCAAAAATTTGAAAATTGCCCAAAAAACCTGGGATGAGAATTAATGACAAACTACCAACAACAACATGGAACTTGGAAGATTTTCTAGTTCCCAGTAGAAGAAAGAAACTTCCTCAGGTGACTCAGGCCACAGCGCCTGAAACACCTGAGATAAAACACCTAGCCATAGGACAGTTTATGGTGTGACAGGGGATGTTAATTCCTCCAGGGCCTTCAGATGGGACCAGAGGCCCTATGTAGAGCTGACAATTTTTTGGTCACAAATGAATATTCAGGGAGTTATGGCATTGGTTGATAAGGTGCAGAAACATCAATAATTTATGGGGATCTGACCAAATTTAATGGAGATAGAGTAATGATTGGTGATTTTGGGGGACAGATCATTCTAGTCACTCAAACATGGTTGAAATTGGGGTTGGGCATCTCTCACCCCAGGAGTATTAAGTGTCTATTGCCCCAGTCCAAGAGTACATCTTTGGCATAGGCAGTTTATGGGGTCTGGCTCTCCAGATAACTGTGGGAGAATTCAGACTTCAACAAAGGTGCATTAGTGTCTGGGCGGTACGGGTAATATTGAGAACCCATGTGAAGCATGAGCCTATTCACCTGCTGAAACCATGCTGGATTACTAATGTAAGACAGTATAGACTCCTGGGTGGGCAAGATGAAATATCATGAACAGTGCAGGAATTAGAAAAAGTCGGCATTAAAAGACCTGCACATAGCCCATATAATTTCCCCACATGGCCAGTGCAAAAGTCAGATGGAACATGGAGAATGACAGTAGTTTACAAAGAATTAAATAAGGTCACACCACCAACTCATGCAGCCGTACCCAGTATTGCCTCCCTAATGGACACATTGAGTAGGGAGATAAAAACCTACCATTGGGTCCTAGACTTGGCAGATGCATTCTTCAGTATTCCAATTGCTGTAGAATCACAAGGCCAGTTTGTGTTTACATGGGAAGGCAGGCAGTGGACCTTTCATGTCCTGCCACAGGGGTACATGCATTCACCAACATATTGCCATAACCTAGTGGTGTGTGAACTGGCTAATTGGAGAAAACCTGATAATGTTAATTTATATCATTACATTGATAATCTCCTGTTGACATCCAACTTGCTGGAGACAGTAGGACAAGCAGCAGATTCATTAACTACTTATCTGCAAGAAAGAGAACAGGCTCTAAATCCTCAGAAGGTGCAAGGTCCGGAACTGCCCGTAAAGTTCCTGGGGTTAGTTTGGTCAGGAAAAACCGAAGTACTACCCAGTGCTGTCATAGTTAAGGTTCAGGCATCAGTCTCTACAACACCAAAGCAGCTGCAAGAGGTTTTAGGTATATTGGGATACTGCTGTTCCTTTATTCTTCATTTAGCGCAGCTACTCAGGCCATTATACTGGCTCATGAAAAAGAGGCAAATATGGGAGTAGGGGAGAATGGAACATGAGGCTTTCCAACAGGCAAAACTGGCAGTTAAACAAGCCCAGGTGTTGGGTATATTTGATCCTATCCTCCCAGCAGACTTGCACATTCATGTCACTCAGGATGGCTTTGGCTGGGGCCTGTGATAACTCCAGAGTTCTGTTTGGACCCCCACTGGATTCTGGTCTCAGGTCTGGCATGGAGCAGAAGAAAGATATAGTATGACTGACAAACAGTTATTGGCTGCCTACTCTGCATTACAGGATGTAAAGCCGATAACACAAACAGCTGAGGTCATAGTTAAGCCCACCCTGTCTATTCAGGGGTGGATGAAAAATCTGACCCACCTTCTGAAGACAAGGGTGGCCCAAGCACAAACAGTAGCACGATGGGTTGCCTATCTCAGCCAGAGGAGTAGTCTGTCTTCATCACTGTTAAAAGAAGAACTCCAGAAGATCCTAGGCCCAGTGACATATCACACTGATGCGCCAAAAGAAACACTGGTCACTCCACCAGAGAAGAGTCCTATTCAGAAGGGGAAATATCCTATCCCTGGAGATGCCTGGTACACAGATGGGTCCAGCAAGGGCAACCCGAGAAAGTGGAGAGCAATAGCATACCATCCCTCCACCGAGACAATCTGGTTTGAAGAGGAGGATGGTCAGAGCAGCCAATGGGCAGAACTGCAAGCCATGTGGATGGTTGGAACCTAGGAACCTGGTGATGGTATCCAGAACATCTGCACAGGTAGTTGGGCTGTGTATTGGGGGCTCACTCTTTGGATTGCCCAGTGGGCCGCCCAGGAATGGACTATCCACACCCAACAAATCTGGGCCAAAGACATGTGGTTAGACATATGGAATGCAGTTAAACACAGAACTGTACATGTCTGCCATGTTTCTGGTCACCAATCCCTACAGTCACTGGGAAATGACACTGACCCGAATTTGATGAATTGAGAATTCACCATCTGAGAACATCGCCTGCTGGTTACATCAGAAGCTATGACATGCAGGACAGAAGACAATGTGGGCAGCTGCTAAAGCATGGTATGCCCATGCAACTATCTGACGTTGCCCAGGAATGCCAAGACTGTGTCACTTTGCTCTAAGATGAGACTGAGATTGTTGCCCGAAACAACAGCTCACCTTGCTAGAGGACACAATCCTCTCCAGTGATGGCAGGTTGATTACAGTGGGCCCCTCCTTCAGTCTGAGGGGGTGAGATATGACTTGACCTGTGTTGACACTGTAAGTGGGCTACTGCAGGTCTATCCAGTGCCGAGAGCAAACCAGGCATATATCATGAAGGCACTTACCAGGTTGATGGCTGCCTATGGGACACCTGAAGTCATTGAGAGCGACCAAGGGATTCATTTACTGGTGCAATGATACAATGCTGGGCAGAAGAAAACAACATTGAATGGTGATTCCACCTGCCATATAATCCAAAAGGGCCAGGGGTTATTGAATGTTGTAACGATATTCTCAAGACTGCGCTGAAGACAGACTCTGAGTCCCTGCAGGGGTGGATGAAGAGACTCTATGAAACCCTGCGGGACCTGAACAAAAGACCTAGAGAAGGCAGACCCAGTGCCCTGAAAATTCTACAGACAACATGGGCGTCTCTGCTTAGGATCCAAATTACAGGCACTGATAATCAGGTAAGACCCCAGAGTGGCAATGAAAATTATCTTCTGCTCCCTGCCCCTGAGAATTTAGATCCGGGTACCATAGAAAGGTGCAGGTAGGCCCAAAGTGGTGTGGCCTACTTGTACTTTGGGTGAGATTATTGGAGGTGGGTGGCTCAGTAGTCCCTTCAATAACTGGTACATGGCTGTCATGGATTTATCTAGATCAATCCGGATAAATTTATGCCCATGACAGGGAGCAGTAGGCCCGTGGGCCCCCTGACTCCCCAGAATGGGGAGGGAAAGGGGAAAGGGGTAGGGGAACAGGAGCTGGGATCAGAGAGGGAAAAAAGAATGGAGCAGCGGCAACAATCTGAGGAGGAAAACTTATTTTACTAACTATGATATCGGAATGCAAGATAACACAATATAATACAATCCAATTGAAAGTAAGGGTAATAAATCAAATAAAATAAGAGAAGGTTTCCAAAACCAAAAGGCCTACTTGATGAAGACACACGGCTTGGAAGCACAACCACCCCTCTGCCAGACAGCGAGAGAGAGAGAGAGCATGAGCCTGATCACGTGACCCAAATCCCGTGATTTCCATGACATATCTTCCTCCTCTGACCGTGAGGTCCTCTGGGATATGTAGTTCTTCTTCTCTTTTGAGAAGCAGGTATCTGGAAGGTTGTCAATCCACAGAACTGGAGTATTAACCCTTTAATTACCCATGCTGTCCATGATGTTATGATGTGGAATACCAATAGCAAAATTACAAAACCATGACAATGGCCTACTGCTACTGTGGTCAACACTCTGTTCTTCATTGCTAAAGGGACCCTCACCATGTCCCTGTGGCAGATCAGGACTTCCCCTTTGGTGCCTGATATAGTTATGCTGTTGGAAGGTATATTTAAGAAAGTATAGTTATCTGGCCAGAAGGTATGGTACAGGTGGCGAGGGCATGCCCCTGCACAAGCTAAAGTGTTGACCCAGGATAGAAATATGGCCTATATCTTGCCCTGGAGGGCAGACCTTCCCCTCCTGGTACCCCTGAAACATCTGTGCTACTCTCTGTGAGTCCTTGAGTCTCTAGGATCACCAGAAGGAACAAAATGCCATCGAAGCATTCCAGTGTTGCTGTGAGATCATGCATGACACTCAGTGATGGTCTATGTGGGACTGATGGAACACAGGATGAACTTGTACCACATGATTGCATTCCTCCAGTAGCACCACCAAACACTAGCCCATGAGAGAATATGAACCTCAGCCATACACTGATCATCCCTCATCTTAAACTGTGTCAACTGGCATCGCAATGGGCAATTGTGTAAGTGTCAGGGTGTGTTGGATCTCTGTATTAGGGAAGGCTGGCCCTCTAGCTAACTCAATCATTGGTTCATGCTGTGAAGGGGTGGAGTGTATGGGAACTGTTGAGTCATGGCCTGAACCTCTGATGGATCACTTGAGGCAAGGACTGGGTAGCTGTGGGAGCACAGGTGAAGGCAATTGTGATCTAGACCCCATTTAATGGCTGATTACCACTGTGGAAGGATCTCTTTCTGGAGCTCTTTCCTTTTTGGTGTTTTCCACTATGAGCCTAGGATACAGGTGAGCATTTCTTCTTTGACTGTTTCTTTTTCACCAAGATAATCTTTCCAACTGTAACACCTGTAAAGTATCATCCTAACCACGCTACTCTTCCAACTATACACCCCTATAAGGACAGGCTGAGAGAGCTGTGACTGTTTGGCCTAGAGGAGAGAAGGTTCTGGGGACACCCAATAGTGGCCTTTCAGTATTTAAAGGAGGGCTATAAGAAAAAGGGAACAGTCTTTCTAGCAGGGTCTATCCTGATAGGACAAGGGGAAATTGCTTTGAACTAAAAGACGGGAAATTTATACTGGATTATAAGGAAAACAAGTTTTTACAGTAGTGGTGGTGAAGCTCTGGAACAGTTTATCCAGAGATGTGGTAGGTGCCCCATTCCTGGAGACATTCTAGATCAGGCTGGACCAGACTCTGAGCAAACAGATCTAGCTGTGCATGTCTCTGATCATTGCAGGCGATTTGGACTAGGTGACCTTTAAATGTCCATTCCAACTCAAACAATTCTGTCATTCTATGAATTTTTTCACAGAGAGGGTGCCCAAGCACTGGAATGGCCTACTCACTGCAGTGGTAGATTCCCCATCACTGGGGCCGGAAACTATTTTAAAGTGAAGCTACACTGTGTGTCATGACCAGGCTAAATCTGGTAACAGAAGCCATTCTTTCATGTGTATTATTTTTCCGAAACACTCTTGGTTTCTTATCTGGGCTAAGATAGAGATCAACAGTACACCAATACCAGTCTAGAGGTCTGTGGAGACATCAAACACCAAAACCTGTCTGGAAATGGACTTGCTCATACTGAACATCCCACACTGCTAGAGACATCCTGTCAACCTTATCAATTTCACATCCTGCCACGTACCTGATAGAACCATGATCAGGCACATTATCTGCCTGTTTGAGCATACTACATCTGGTAGCAGAACAAAGCTGGCTATGATCTCCCAGGGCTCTGACTTTTTACCAAGGATTAATCTCCATGTCTTTATGGAATTTGTAGACCTGCTTGGCAAGTGTACCCTATCCAACTGATTAATTGCAGTTGAGTCCTTCACATGGCTTTGCAACTAGTTCTGCACCGGTGACAGTAGTGTCTCTGTATAAAGGTGGTGCAGACAGCTGGACAGATGGTGGCTGGATAGCAGAGACCTCTTGATCTCCTGGCTCATGGAGGTCCCATTGAAGGGACCCCATACATGGGATGAAAAGGGGGCTGAAGCTTCTGGAGGCCTCTGTGCCCAAGGGGAAGTCATTCTCTTCAGTAAGCAAAATGTCACAATGGAACCATCCTCCCCCCCCCAAAAAAACCCCTTCACTTGCCCTTCCACCTCCTTCAAAACTGGGGCAAATGTCCACTGATAGGCCCCAACTCCCAATGGTGCCATGTTCTGATCACTGTGAGATTAGAATCCCATCACCATGTCCTCGCGATTTCACCAGTCATGTTTGAGCCCTATGTATATGGGGGCACAGTGTACAGAACATCAACCACTGAGCGAAACAGGACAGTGGCAATCATAGAATCGTAGAATCACACAGGTTGGAAAAGACCTTAAAGATCATCAAGTCCAACCATGACCTAACCATACCACCCTAACATCCCTCTGCTAAATCATGTCCCTGAGCAGCACATCCAAACAGTTTTTAAACACATCCAGGGATGGTGACTCAACCACTTCCCTCAGGAGATTATTCCAGTGCTTAACAACCCTTTCTGTAATGAAGTGTTTCCTAAACTTAATCTGGCGCAACTTAAGGCCATTTCCCCTCATCTTATCACCAGCGAGAAGAGACCAACCCTGCTCTCGCTATAAGTGCCTTTCAGATATTGGAAGAGAGCAATAAGGTCTCCCCTCACCCTCCTTTTCCCCAGACTAAACAGCCCCAGTTCCTTCAGTCTCTCCTCATAGGGCATATTCTCCAAGTCCTTCACAAGCCTCATTGCCCTTCTTTGGACCTGCTCCAGCACCTCAGTGTCTTTTCTGTGTTGAGGTGCCCAAAACTGAACACAGTACTCGAAGTGGTGCCTCACCAGTGCTGAGTCCAGAAGCAGGATTACTTCCCTAGTCCTGCTCACCACACTGTTCCTGATACAAGCCAGGATGCCATTGGCCTTCTTGGCCACCTGGGCACACTGCTGGCTCATGTTCAGCTGACTGTCCATCAGTACACCAAGGTCCCTTTCCATCAGACAGCTTTCCAGCCACTCCTCCCCAAGCCTGTAGGGCTGCCTGCGGTTCTTGTGACCAAAATGCAGGACCCGGCACTTGGCCCTATTGAAACTCCTTGGCCCATCAGTCCAGTTTGTCCAGGTCTCTGTCGTGCTTTCTCCCCTCAGGCAGGTCAATGCTCCCTCCCAGCTTGGTGTCATCTGCAAACTTACTGAGGGTGCTCTCAATCCCCTCATCCAGGTCATCAATAAAGATATTAAATAGAAGTGGCCCCAGTAACAAGCCCTAGGGGACACCACTCTTGACTGGCCGCCAACTGGATTTAACTCCACTGACCACAACTCTTTGGGCCCAGCCATCCAGCCAGTGTTTCACCCAGCAGAGCGTATGTTCATCCAAACCATGGGCAGCCATCTTCTCCACTAGAATATTGTGGAGCACAGTATCAAAGGCGTTACTGAAGTCCAGGTAGACCACATTGACAGCCTTACCATCATCCATTAAGCGGGTCACCTTGTCAAAGAATGAGATCAGGTTTGTCTGACAGGACCTAACATTTGTAAACATGTGCTGACTGGGCCTGATCCCCTGGTTGACCTTTAATTGGTCCATGATAGCTCTCGAGATTATCCATTCCATAATTTTCCTGGGCAATTTATCCTCTTGTAAAACAGACAAGTGGTGAATTTTCCAAGGAGACAGGATGAATTACTCTCCAACCAAGAAGTAGAAGGTGATACAAAAGTTCCATATCATCAAGTCAATGGAAGTGGCTCACCTGAGAGCAATTAAGAGCCCATGGAAGTGGATCCACAGTTGGAGGAAGAGCTGATGGAAGTGGCTCTTCCTCCATCAGTGCAGAACCATTAGCATTGAATTGCCAGTCAGTTAAGTTCTGACTGTTTTGTCAACTTGCTTGAAATAAATTACTCTCTGAAGATTTCACTGGTAATTGTTTCTTATGGAGAAAAAAAGATTATTCCACTATAACTATTTAAGAACATCTTCCCAGAGATAATTCTGTTGCCAGATCATCAAACAGTGCACTGCTATGCACATTTCAGAGACCTTTTCTCTATTTCAGTGTTCTTGCCAAGCTGGGCAGCCTATCTTTTGGGACAGATTTTCCAGCCTTTGCATAATCTTTTTTATCTTCTCTACTTAATGTAGTTAGCAAGCTTCTAAAATATGAGCATCTATTGATCTATTGCCACAAACTGAATGTTTTTTCCTCCATGGGGATTTGGGTCATAAAATCTGTACATTTTTCTGATCCATGTATTTAGACATTTTGCTGTTTATATTTTTGTCCAGCTATTTCTTCTTTGTCTGTTATCTTTGGTTTGTTCTTGCTTCTTTGCTCCTTTTGATTTCCTACTAGTGTATAAAAAAGACTAAAATACTGAGCTTTTAACTGTGACCCTTTTGTGTTGAAAATATAGCAGAAGGTTTTTAGAATAACTCATTACTATAAATTAGTCTTGTTATTGTTTGTTTGTTTGTTTGGAAGGCGGGAGAAATAGCAATATTTGATTTGCCTATTTTTAATACATTGGATTGTGTATTTTTCTCTAAAATGTGGGGCAGACTGGAGATGGGACTGAGCCCTTACAAAAATTTGTGTAACAGAACAGCAGCTAAATGGTTGGAGAACTCAGCCTTGCAGTTATCAGTAACCAATATGTGGTGTTTCCATCGGTAAGGGTTTCTGTTTAGATGGGTAGCAAGTAAGAGATCAAACAAGTGCACCATTCACAATGACTGATTCCTAACTATAAGAAGCATGTAGGTTTAGTAGTTATGTTAAATGTCTCCCTTCACAGACCCTTGATCTTGAGGGACATTTTTCAGGTCAGTCTGAGAATAGAAAACTTTTTCAAACTGGCTTGGATAGCTTAGTAGCACTGTGCCACCTAAAGGCTTAGTGCTTTTTGTGACCTTGAAATGTAAAGAAATTCCCTTAGATTTTTGACAGTTTAAAAGGAAGATAATTTGCAGAAATCATTACAACTGATAAGTCTGACCTTGATGATATGAAGAGCAGTGGCAGAGAAAGAAAACTAAAATATATCCAGTTGTTTTGTGCTTAGGAATCACTGCTTCAAATGACTGCATATACAACAGTGAACTACAACCATATCTTTTATAAGAGTATGCTTCCCTACCATTATTAGTGAATACAATAGAAGACCAGAAGTTGAGGAGATTTTTCTAAATGCACTGAAATTAAATCCATAATATTTTTCTCACAAGTTCCATACCTTTGAAAATTGAAAATCTGCAGAAGAATATTTCTTGCTTTAGAAACAGAGTGCCTGCAATGACAGAACTGAACCACTCATTCATGGAAATAATGTCATTTTCAAGTAAAGTTAAAAATCTGTAGATATTATTCTGAATATGCATTTTTGTGTCTTTAAATCTTTAAATAATCTTACTGACAGAGATTTGCCCAAGTCAAATCAAAGGCTTCACTGTCTTGATCAGAAGTAGATCACTAGCAGTGATTTCAGGAAAGGCAGATCAGGTTGATTTTGAAATATTCTATGTGTTGTTCACAGTGGTTGCAAACAGGGTGGAATTTGTTAACACTAGACAAAAAATTCTTAAAGACTGTTTTGGGATTTTACGTCATTCAGTCAAACAGGAAAAAGTATGGATTAGATATTAGTACCCAGCTTAAGAAAGTGATGAAAGATTCAAAAGACTGCTATTTTTTAATCTATTGGCAATATTTTAGTTGTAACTATATTCCCATTATAAATGCTTTAAACAGGTAGAAGAAACCAACCATTAGTAAACAGTTCCAAAATACTACATTTTAGGGACATTTTTTCACTATGCTGCTTGATTTAGGCAATTTATACTCATTCATTAGGCTAACAACAATCACAATAAAGAAACAATTTGCTCTGCTAACAGGGGTTCCAACTAAAACTTTGCTAACATTTGCAGCAAAACTTTAAAACAAGTTGTTGGGATTCAAGAAAGAATATTCAAAGCAGAAGCAGCAGAGCAAGATAAATGGCATGAGAAAGGAAACAAGGAAGAAAAATAAATAAATAAAAAAGTCAAGTAAGCTGCATGATAATGACCCTTCACTGGAAGAAGAGTGTGTGGCTAGGAACTACTCATGACTCTGATTGGATAAGTGCATTCATGCATGGTTAAGGAGTGTTTGTGGAATGTTTTGTTGACATGCAAAGGTAGGTGGGAAAATTAGAAGAGAAAACTTGTGAATGTATATAAGGAATGTAAGGGGAACCTGTAATAAATGAATTGGATCATTCACATCTGAGTCCATGCCTTGGACACTGCAACAATACATTCTATGTGTTGTAAATTTCAATATTAAAACTGTTCATGCTCAGTAAAACATGTGCTGGAAACCTAAACCAAGTAAGACCAAGGAAGACCAAGAATAGTATTGTGCTAGCAAAAATACATTTAGTGGTTTTACTTTTAAATCACATAAACCCTCTTGTATCAGTTGGGTACAGAGAGAAGACCACTGAGAAATCAGGTCTAAAATCGTTTTCTGGGCCAAATTTTAACCAGACATGAAAACCATCCATACAAGCCTTGGGATTTTTGAACATTCATTTAAACTTTCCAGGATCTTCCCATCAATAACCTCAGTGGTAATGATCATTTAAATATTATGTAATGATCTTTCAGTTGACAGACAGACGGAAATGAAGTATTTAAACTTCCATGCCTAAATAATTTTATGAGGTATACTCTCACTTCTGGGAAATCAGCATGACTTCTTAGCTATTTGAAGTGCCTCTAGACGAATGCGTGCAAGATGGAGAATAAAGAGGAGGAATTTAAGATGTATTGGAAAGAAAAATCTGTTTTTACCAGTTTCTTCCTAGATCTCTAATTTCAAAACTATCAAGAAGCACATAGTAAGTCATGACAAAATTTTAAATACTTCAGACAGTAAAAAATCACTTCCACTGCCATGTTCATTTCTTCCAAAAATGAAGAAAAATAAACAAAACATAAAAATAGCTCACAGACACAACAGTATTTTAAAAATCAAGTGACACAAATGTTGGAAAAATTCAGCAAACATGGTAACATAAGTTTTCTTCAATACCCATATCCTTTAATCTCATGATGGTGTTTATTTGAAGAAAAAAACATCCAAAAGATATTTTTGGAAATTCTTAAAGTATATTGAGCTGATTTAACTTTTCAATTTCATGTGTTGGTAGCTCTTAATCCTTGCTGAAAAGGTACACTTAGGAAGATAAACTCTCAAAGTTCTTCCTCCTAAATTTCCTTTTTATGAAAGATAAACATTTTATTTTTATAATTTTTAATAAAATTATTTTATATTTATATTTTTATTTATATTTTTATAACATTTGATTGAATTTGAGCTACAGTTTTTCATTTCTAATTAATTACAGGTGACCTAAGGGACAGAGTTATGTTTAAAAAAAAAAAAAAAAAAAAAAGCAGTATAATACTCTATAATAAATTTGCCCACGGGATTCTCCTTATTTTAAATGACTCATGAATATGCTAAATTATTTAGGGATCATAGGTTTACCTTTAAGCTAAGATCAAAACTAGTTATTCGAGTGTTCAGAACTTCTTTAAGGAAATAACCTCAGAAAAAGTTTTCAGATTACGTCCCAATAGAAATTTTGCTCTACCCTGTATCAGAAAAATGCTTATTTGGAATTACTATTGTACTGTATGCACATTATCTATATTATACTAATTGTATACTATTGGAGTTTAAGCACATTATCTATGTTACATAAATTGGGCTCTTAACTGAGCACTTGGTGATATTACAGTTACTTCTTTTTGTTTATTTTTACACAGTGATTCGAGTCGAAGTAATTTACTTGAGTTAGATGACTGGAGATTACTATTCAGGCAGCTATAAAATCATGTTATGGATTTTATCAATATAAATTATTTTTAATATTTCACATTTACTAGTCTTTTCAGTTCTTTTTCTACATGTAATTGGAATATTAAATAACAGCTTTTAAGATAGTTTTGTTATTTTCTATTTTTGTTAATTGGTTCTCACCATAAAAGGAAATAAGCCAGAATAATTAGGATACAGAAACCACTGAATACAAGGAAAAACAGAAATAAATCTCTAATCCTTAAAGCTAAAATAAATAAATAAATAAATAAATAATCCAGAGGAAACCCTTAATATAGAAACAGTTAGCAACTGAAATTTGATTGTGATACATGTCTTGATATCAACTTGTGTTCTTTATTCCTCAAATAGGTCAACATATACCTCCTCATTAAGCAGCTGGAAGAAATAATTTCAAACACCGCTATTTAATTCTTCTCATCAAGCACATTTTGTTTGTTAGCTTGTTTTGCTTTCAGGAGAAAGCTCACAACACATTCTTATTTGTTCTTGTCTTTCTCAATCCTTTTTGTACAATTTGACAGCTACAGGATCAATGCAAAAGCAAGAGGTATGAGAATACTTTAGCGGTAAGATAAAACCAATGATGAGAGCTTGAACAATGCTGGCTTTTAAAGGTGCAATTCATAATAAACCTTGTTTCTTTTAGTAAAAAATCTAATATTTTATTTCAGTTTATTTATCTCTAGAATTGTATTAAATAATCCTTTTTAAAGCCAGTAAGTGAAACAACATACTTGCAACAAGGTATTTTACTCCTAAATAAGAAATGCTGTAATGTATAATATGGAATTCTTCTGAAAATATCACTTTGTATATCTACCTCTCTATTTCATTATCTACTACAAAAAGTGTATAGTATAATAAGGAAATAGCTTTGTTAGACCTAAGAGCATTGATTGTCTGAATTTCCTTTCTATTTTTAGGATACAGAGAGGTCATAGTTTTTGTACTGTTTAGAGGCAAACATATTATTTTATTTAGGCTTATTGTTACTGGAAATGTGTTCTGTGGCTTTTACCAAACTCAGAATTTCTTTCTAAATGAATGATGAAAAAACACAATTGCTTTGATGACATGTTTTCCATTTAAGTTTTCTGCAGATATGCCATTTAATAAATATATCTTGTTAGATACATTTAACAGTTTAGGGATACTGACTCACATTTTAATATAAAATAGTGTGTATAGTTCATCCTTGAAGGCTGACTGTCATCAATTCATTCACTGATAGAGATGTGTTAATAAACAAGTGAAACTCTACTCTGCATTCAAAATACATGATTAAGTTTCAATAAATTCTACTGCATGAGGGCTAATCTAGAAATACATGGATGTTAATGTTCTCTAAAAGCAGAATAGATACAAATGATCCTGTTTTTGTATAAAAGGAGTTGTGTTTATTTATTTTCATGTGACAAACTAATATTAATGTTTTATTCCACTAGAATTGCAGTTTTTTTTTTTTATTATTAAAGGACTGAATGAAGGCTGGTCTGTTAACAGGAGAAAGAGTTTCAAGGAAAAAAGATAAGCAAAGAGAAAGAAAGTGAATGGATTTTCTGAGAAAAGCAGAAAAGCTCAGATTCAGTTAAAGGCTGCATAAATTTCAGAAGTGGCTCTGACAGAGTATTTATCCTGAAATGTCAAAAGTTGTGCATCAAAAATGTCCAGACTCCTTTTAGCCACTCATTCCTCAAGTGAGAATTTAAGTGGGATTTTAAAGGTGGTGTTAAGAAGCTTTATAGATAAATAAGCAGTATGTATGGGATAGGTTAGCATATACAGAATTCTCTGCAATGAGAAGAATGACTTGAACAAGCCCTTGATATAGAATTGGGAGACATCTCAATTCTAGGAACTCCAATGCTCAACAGCTGACATACTTTCTCTTTGCCAAGATTACTTGAGGATTTTCTTTTATGCCTAAGCTATTCACAGTGTACTGTTGGTTGTCATATCACATATTTGAAAAAAAATAATATTGGAAGAAAGGAAAAGGCTAGTTACTCTTCAGCACTTGGGAGGTAATATCTGAATGTCTTAATACAGAAAATTCAGCTCTATTTTGTTATAAAGTGGGAAGCACACGCTTGTGTATTTTTGGCTAGAAAAAGAAAAGTCCTATTTTTCTAGAACAAGTGTGCTTTTCTGGTGGAGAATTCTATTTTTGAGACTGTGATAATGCATCTCACATCTCAGAAAGGAATTAATGGAGATAACTTGCTCAAGTCATTATTTTGCATTCTTGTGGATGGCGGTCTGTGCTGGATGATTTAAGGAACAGCATTGACCAGGACCCCAGTTAGTTAGGAGATAGTGAGAAATACTTGCACATCCAAAAGTGATTCAATTTCCATCAAGAAACTACCTCACCTTATTACTATTACTATTTTTTGTAACCCTGACACTTAAAATATAAAGGAGCAAAGTCTGATTTCTCCAAAATAAAATGTAAGAAATAATTTTATAATATCATGCAACTGGTTACCACATACACAATATAATAATCTGTTTATTCTTCACTGCTATGACTTCTTTCACTAAAACAAAACAAACAAACAAACAAAAAAACCTGGAAGAAAACAATTCTAGACTCAAAGTTTATTCAGTGGCACCCATCCCAGACACAACCTGCTTGGCAAGATTTTGTGGCTAGCAATTTCCAGTAGTGTGGAGAGATTTATTGATGACTGGCTGACTGAGAAAAGCCATGCAGACACTGTGCAGCTGGTTAAGCAACCTTGTTACGCGCAAGGTCAGGTATGAGAACTAGGAACAAAACAGGATGCCGATGGAGAAAGCCGGCAACAGTGTTTTGAGAAGTCTGTAAGAGAGTGTTTGCTGTGAGATAACCACAGAGCACAAAGATAGGCGTAGTTGACACTGACTAGCGAGCCAATCCTGAGCTCCACTTTAGCAATATGTATGAGCCTATTATCCACACTATAAATGTACATGCAGCTGAAGCAATAAACAAGATTTGCTGATCATCTACTATGGTCATCGCATTTCTCCCGCTGATTTCCTACAAATGGTGACCCCGACTGACCCAGTAACGGCGCACCACGGTGGGACGGTGTAGGAGTTCGGGTCCTAAAGCAGCGAGGACGGCTAAAGCACTCGGGAACCAGAGAGAGGAGTGCCGAGCCCTAGGTGACCTCATCAGAGAGCCTGGCCGATACGGGCCGCCAAGACCTTGTAAGGCTACAATAGCGCGCGCTGACAGATAAGGGATGGAAAGGCAAGCGGCTTATGATTTATTTACTTGTTTTCTGAGAAAATGACAAATTAAGGGAGTAGACTTTCAGAAGGAACTCCCCGGGTTATTAGCTTATGGCAATGCTAAAGGGTTTTTTCAAAACCCACATTTAGTACATGACCTTACAGAATGGCGTAAATTTGGGGATGCAATTTGGCAAGCAGTTTTAGATGATGATAAGACAGCAAAAAAAATGCAGGAAACTGTGGTGAGCAGTTCACAATGAACTGTTGCAGCACCAAGCAGAAAAGAAGGCAGCGGAACAGGCCAGTGCTGCACAGGGGAGAAATAAGGATTACAATGGGTGGCCGGATTGTCCGTTGCCCCCCGCAGTGACTACCTTAGTGTTGCCACCGGCTGCAGAGCACGCCACGTCAGCATGTTTGGAGCCAAGCGCCCCACCCCCACCCCTAGTTACAGCCTCGCCGGGTAGTTCACCTGCGCCTATTACAATGGGCCCAATAAACCCTCCGAGCAGTGAGTCGATCCCTGGGGCAGAGAGTGACCTAGCGGGGGCCATTGCACGGGAGAGGCGGGAAGCTTGGGCGGCGCTGGCACGGGCCTGCATGGAGGCGGGGGATAACGACGCAGTGGAGGCCGTGCGGCACATGGCGTTTCCAGTGATATATGCCTCTAATCCTGCGGGAGGGATGCAGGCCACCATCACAGCTTTAGATTGGAAATTATTATCGCAGCTACGATCTACAGTTAGTCAGTTTGGGGTAAAAACCGAGCCAGCTAAGCAGATGTTGGATTATATTTGGAGTACGCAGATATTGCTGCCATCCGATTGTCGGGCAATAGCAAAATTGATCTTTTCACAACATCAACAGCTGTTGTTTAATGCATATTGGCAAGAACTGTGCCATCAGAGTGTCTCACAGGCTAGGCAGCCGGGAGACCCACTACATGGTGTAACTATCGAAGAACTCTTAGGGCTAGGACCTTTTTTCAGAACACAAGCCCAAGCATTATTAGGGCCAGATAAATGTCGAGAAATGATGTATTTAGCTAGACAGGCCATGGACAAGATTAAGGTGCCTGATGGATTGCCATTTTATATGGGGATCCGACAAGGTAGAGATGAGGACTTTGGGGCATTCATAGATAAGGTAGCCAGGGCTATTGAAAAGGCAGGGGTGCCAGAGTATATGAGAGGAGTGATGTGAAAACAATGCGCTCTCCAAAATTGTAATTCAACAGCACGTAGTATTCTGAATACTTTGAGGAGTAATTGGACTATTGAAGAGGCACTGGAAAAGCTATCAAGCATGCCGGTTGGGCCCCAAGCATTTCTGGTTGAGGCTATTAAGGAGTTAGGGGCAGGTTTAAAGGCGCAGGCTGAGGCCTCTCACAATCAAGTGCTAGAAGCTCTTGCATCCTTACAAGCGTCTGCGACAGCAAATTTAGGGCTGAGATCGCCTGTTGCTGGTCACATCAAATGCTATCGCTGTGGCGGCATGGGACATATGCGTTGTCAGTGTCAAGCCACTGGTTCATGGTGTCAGACATGTCGTATGGACAACCACAATACCAATGCCTGTCGATGCCGGTCGGGAAACCCCCAGCCCAGCGCAAGAAAGAAACGACGGCCACGCGCAGACACAAGTAGCCGTTTCCAGCCAGCAGCAGCCCTGCAACCAGCCACACCAGGAAGCCTCGGCTTGGACTTGGCAGCTGCAGTGACCACGACCTTAATGACCACAAAATCTGAGCGGGTGTCTACGGGGATCAGAGGACCAGTAATGATAAATGGAACCGCCATTGGGGCCCTTCTATTGGGGCGTTCTTCAGCATCGATGCTCGGACTTTTTGTCCTCCCTGGGGTAATAGATGCGGATTTTCAGGGCGAGATCCAGATTATGGTATACACCCCGTTTCCTCCAATAAAAATTGAGAAAGGGCAATGGATAGCGCAGCTAGTACCCCTAGAGCAATTGACCAAAGCCTTAACCCCGTGTCAATCGTCTCCCTGAGGGGAGCAAGGGTTTGGCTCCTCAGGGGGCTTAGCATTGCTATCACTAAATTTGCATGATCGACCTAAAAAAACAGTGACACTTAAATACAGAGAGGAAGAAATCAAACTTCAAGGTCTATTAGATACAGAGGCTGATAGCAGCATAGTGAGCCCAGAAATTGGCCACTGCAAGCAGCCATAGCCACAGTGACGGGTATAGGCGGACTATCCTTAGCGAAAAAGTCGCCTCCCCTACAAATCCACCTTCATGAACAAGTAGTCTATACCTCTGTCTCAGTGGCACCCCTACCCCCCACCATTCAATGCTTAATTGGCCGCAATGTGCTCTCTCAGTTGGGAGCACTTCAACCCGGCCTGCCCAATCCTGCCATGCTACCTTACAATTGGCCATTACTAATTATTGACTTAAAGGACTGTTTCTTTACTATTACCCTGCACTCTCAGGACACTAAACAATTTGCCTTCACATTGCCTGCACTGAATTGAGAACACCCTGATCAACGATTTGAATGGACAGTATTACCTCAGGGGATGAAAAATAGCCCCACGCTATGTCAACTGTATGTCAATCATGCTCTACAACCACTCCGGCGAGAATGGAAACAAATGGTCATTTATCATTACATGGATGACATCCTTTTTGCCCAGCCAGAGGCCTTCACACAGGAACAAATTTGGCAAATAGAAAAGACCCTAAATAGGGAAGGACTTATGATTGCCCCTGAAAAGGTACAACTCTCTGCGCCCTGGAAGTACTTAGGATGGACACTGACTAACACGATAGTAACCCCACAGAAACTGCAACTGAATATTAAAATAGAGACTCTACATGGTGCCCAAAGGTTACTGGGGGACTTACAGTGGCTGCGCCCTGTGGTGGGCATCCCAAACAAACTCTTAGAGTCGTTGCGACCTTTGTTACAGGGCACTGACCTGGCCCAGCCTGTAACGGTGACAATGCAGCACAAACGTCTACTACAACAGATTATGGACTGCATTATACACGGCAGTGTTCGGAGACGTGACCCTGACCTCCCCATACAGGTTATGGTATGGTATGGACCAAAGTATCTTTTAGGAGCGTTGGCACAATCTAAAAAGAAAACGGGGGAGGTATGGGTACTAGAGTGGACCTGTCCCTCACTGCAGCGATCAAAAACACTTCTTCAAAAAATTGAGCTCCTGGCAGAAGTGATTAAGAAAGGGCGAGAACGTACCCTGCAAATCACAGGTATGGAGCCTATGTGTGTACAGCTGCCAATGCAGAAGGACACTCTGACGTGGTATGTGCAGCATAGTCCAGAGTTACAGGATGCTCTCTTAGGAGCTGGAAGTACAGTTTAAATGGAAAAGATTCCGAACGCGCCACTACATTGGATTGGTCAATGGAGTTGGCTCCGAATACCAAAGCGGCCCGAGACGCCCTTGCAGAATGCTATCACGGCTTACACGGACGCGGGATGGAAGTCTAGAACAGCAGCAGTGACCTGGCAGCAGGGTGGCTCCTGGAGACATCACCTCATTGCAGCCGATGATAAGGACTCATTGCAAACATTGGAGCTGGTGGCCGTTGTATGGGCCATGATGAACTTAATCGACCCCCTTAATGTGGTCACCAACTCCCTTTATGTAGCTGGAGTATGCCACCAAATAGAGGAGGCCTACATAAAGGAAGTGCAGAATCGGCGGCTGTACGAGCTGTTTGTGAAGTTGCAGAGAGCAATCAGAATTAGGGAGCACTCATATGCAGTAATACATGTTCGAGGTCATAAATGGGAGATAGACTTGGGGGAGGGAAATGTGAGAGCCAATCGCTTGGTGTCGCTGGCACAGAGACCTTTAGTCTCCCAGCATGTCCTGGCCCGAGAGGCGCCCTCTATGTTTCACCAGAATGCCAAGGGGCTAAGAAGGGAGTATCAGATAACATATGAGGATGCTAAGGCGATTGTTAGATCGTGCCCAGTGTGTAGCCACCATAATGGCGGCATGGGTCTCGGGCTAGGAGTTAACCCCAGGGGACTTAAAGCTAATGAAAATAGGCAGATGGATGTGACGCATGTGGGTGAGTTCGGGCAGCTGAAATATGTACATGTGTCTATAGGTACATATAGTCATTTTATGTGGGCTACCACTCAACCTGGAGAAAAGGCTATGTATGTACAAAGGCATCTCAGTTGTTGCTTTGCAGTTATGGGTATATCACTACAAATAAAAACAGACAATGGCCCAGCCTACGCTAGTCGTAGGCTTGGGGAGTTCCTGCCAACATGGAGAGTAAAACACAGTACGGGTATCCCAAACTCGCCCACAGGCCAGGCAATAGTAGAACAGGGAAATTGTGGATATACGGCTGACCCAGCAAGGTCATGTTTTTCTCCCCCTGTGTCAGTGCAAGTAAAACAGCTGCTATGGATCACTGTCTCACACAGAACAATGATGGGAGTAGGCGGAAGGAATGCAGAGCTGCGATAGAGACCGCTGTGCCAGGTGATGTGAGACAAGCTGCAAGCAACTGCAAATTATAAGAACTGCGCCAGCACTGCCCTCTGTTCTTCTGTCTCATTATACTGCGTGAAAATGTATCTTTCAGGAATGTAATGAAAATGTATCTGAATTCCTGTCAACTATTGATTATGTATTAGTTTGACCTATATCTATAGTACAATTTCTCCTGACGGTGTGCAAGTTAGGTGGAGTGATCCCCCTTGCACTATCAATAGACATCAGTTGACACATGCCTGCTCTATATCCTTACCAGATATAGGGTCTGATTTCCGCAACTCAATTTTGCAATGAGAATAGATCCGCTCTGTTCGGCTGCGGGATCGGTTGAGAGAGGGGACACCTTTGGCGCGCCCCAAGATTTCTTGGAATGTCTCCCTTCCTCACCTAATCACTGCAGGGACAGACAAGGACCATCCATTGGTGTATCAGGTATGTGTATAGAAAAGGGGGTGCCCGTAAGGCGTGAGGAGGCGTCCTACGCAGGGTATCAAGGAGCGTGCCTACTCCCCCCCCAAGGTACGTGAGCTCACAGGTTAGGTTGCTGGCTGGGGTAGGACTTGCAACTAATTGACTAATGTACTAGCGTTATTAAGATTCAAGCTAAAAGACGTCGCCAGCATTGTGTATTATGTATAAACCACATTTTTTGTTCTAAATATCAGAGTGAGTGTGGTGTGAGTGAGACGCGTTCCTTTCAGGGAATGAGTGTCAGCCTGTTTATCTAGTACTGTGTTCTGATTGCATGGAAGCATGTAAGGGAATGTGGACAAGCTTCTGTGAGATCTGTTCCCAAGTGTTTATAACTGAACAATATCACTATAAGGTGTTAAGGGTTTGTGGAAACTTTGAGGGAATTAGGAATCAATAAGAATTTTGTAAGCATCATGGAAGGCTCCCAGGAGAAAGTTGTGTTTCCACAGGATCTGGCCCATTATGGGTTCCCAGTAAATGGACTAAGCTAACCCCAAACATTAGCAACCCATCTCAACTTGATGACAACAACAGCGACTCCGGCGAGCGATAGCCGCATGGTGTGCAAGATATCATATACAGTGCCGTGACTCTCCAGCTGTGACTGGTATTCCCTTAGCAGATCACAGAAAACATCTCATCAGAAAGGTCTCTTGGACACTGGGAACTGCCAGGAGCAATTGGCGGTTATGAGACTCAGAAGCGCACTAATTGTGGGGGTCGGGTACAGTGGTTGATCTAGAGTGGGGACTGTGGTATTTTATTCATCGGGATATTGAAACTGTAGTTAATACTGGTGTGCTGTGTAGTCTTTACTGTTAGTTTATTGACAAGGAATGCTTTGTAGAAGTGTGTAATATAAATCTAGTGTATTCTTTTAGATAGTGATTGGTATGCTGATAATCATGCTTTGTTTACTGTAATGCTAGCAAAAGATGGTTCAAGATGCGATTCATACAACCTGGCTCGTACAAAAAGAAAATGGGGGAAATGTGGAGAGATTTATTGATGACTGGCTGACTGAGAAAAGCCATGCAGACACTGTGCAGCTGGTTAAGCAACCTTGTTACGCGCAAGGTCAGGTATGAGAACTAGGAACAAAACAAGATGCCGATGGAGAAAGCCGGCAACAGTGTTTTGAGAAGTCTGTAAGAGAGTGTTTGCTGTGAGTTAACCACAGAGCACAAAGATAGGTGCAGTTGACACTGACTAGCGAGCCAATCCTGAGCTCCACTTTAGCAATATGTATGAGCCTATTATCCACACTATGAATGTACATGCAGCTGAAGCAATAAACTAGATTTGCTGATCATCTACTATGGTTGTCGCATTTCTCCCGCTGATTTCCTACACAGTAGTATGGCAGATGCGGGAATTTAAAAGCATAGATACTTCAAATAATTAAATGCTCTGTGCCACTGACAGTTAATGCCTTGCTTGTTAACATGAAAAAAGGCTTCAGGCTTCTTACTGTTCTATTATGACTCTTCAGTAGCATTGCTGTTCTAAAATAAAGGATGTAGAGATGGTATTCAGATGTTAAGGCAAACACTATGAGCTGAAGGCAGGATGGCATGATAAAAAGCAAAGAGTTTGTGTTTTTTGTACACAATATTGTGAAAGACAAAATTGATTTTCTTTTTTTTTGTCTCAAATTTGTTTCCCGAGGCCTTTTAGGTGATAAGACTCTACCTGACAACTGCAAATTATCTAGTGGGATGAGTGATGGGTGTCACCATGCCACAATAATTCTGCTTAAAAAGATAAGCACAAGCAGGACATACAGACTTTTTTGGGAGTGTTGTTTGAAGGAGCTGACCACTGCAAAAGGCACTAATGCTTGTGCATGGCAACAAAAGCACCACTCCCTGCTGGCTTATCTGTTGGGCCAAGTATATCACAGAGATATACCAAGAGAAAAGAACAGAGAGAAAAGAAGAAAACAAACAAACAAACAAAAAAGAAAAAAAAAAAAAAAACAACTGAGAAATGGGGGATAAAAGGCCCTCACTAAACTAATGACTTTGGAGAAGAACTCCTAAAGAAAATAAACCTTTGGGGAAGAAGGACTCCCAAAGAAACCTTTGATAGAAGAATTCCCTGAAGGGAAAAAACTTTTCTGGAAGAACCCTCCAGGACCTGCTTGCTGTGAAGCTTCCTGGCTTTCTCCCATCCCCTATGATGATTGGATGAGTTCCTGAGATCAATGGACCTACTACAAACCATGCTGGACCCATGGTGGTGACAATCTCTCTTGCTTTCTACAGAGACTTCTTGCTTTTACCACTTTTCTATCACCCAACTTCTCTTCCCCATATCCCTAAGCAACAAGGATTTGTAATAAAGTGGTCAGGCTAACATTTGACCCATTGTGTCAATCTCACAATCGGGTATGCATATATTAAAAGAACCTCTTCTCCCTCCTATGAATTGGAGACAAATATATAGATAGACTGTCAAAGTCTTTCTGCAGGATATTATGTGGTTGCATTTGACAACATAAATACCAAAACTGCTCCAGCTGTTACCTGTAATCTTCAAACTCTGTTGAAATATAAAGGTCAGTTGTTCAGGAGAATTATGCAAGCATATAGATAATAAAAAGTTTTTGGAAACGACAGAAATGTTGGACTGCCAATACACAATACAATGTAAAATTTTATCTATAGGCACCATAACCTTCACTGGAATCTTTTTATTTCATTCATAAGTCTTAAGTAAGATCTATGGATGCAATCCAGGTTATGAAATATTTAACATAGAATCATAGAATGGCCTGGGTTGAAAAGGACCACAATGATCATCAAGTTTCAACCCCTCTGCTATGTGCAGGGTTACCAACCACTAGACCAGGCTGCCCAGAGTCACATCCAGCCTGGCCTTGAATGCCGCCAGGGATGGGGCATCCACAACCTCCTTGGGCAACCTGTTCCAGTGTGTAACATCTTTGAAACTGTTCACAGTAGTGACAGTGTTAGCTATATACAAAAAATTGTAAACCATAGGGATATGTTCATTTTTTTTTTATTAGACTTTTTTTCTTAGTCATACAAAAGTTCTGAAAATGTAATTTTCCTTGAACCAGAAATGACCCATGAAAGAGCTTTATTATTTATTAGACTCATCTCTTAGGAGAAAGTGATAATTGCTCTCTGGAGTGTTACAAAGGATGGCCAAAAACATTTTTAAATCTTATCAATATCAACTAAAAATAAGTGTTTTTAGTCATATTTTATCATCCATGGCATCTTATGAAATGCCATATGTTGACCTCAGAATATGCGAGTGATCACCTCATTTCCCATGTCTTGAAGTGGAAACTTCTTATATTGATTTTTTTGTTTCCTATTTCTTGCATAAGAAGAAATCAAAATCAACCGTTTTCTCTTAATCCTCTATGACCTTTCTGATTTTTAAAAAGATTTATATCAGCTACGCTGTCCATTTTTAGTTCATTTTTATTTCTCTTTGTACAGAAGGTGTCTCATGACTTTGATAACATTTGTGAACTTTTGTTTTCAAGATATTGGCATGCTACATCTTTATACAGTGTTTGTTAATTTGTTGCCTTTTCATTTCCTAATTAGTCATGTCAACTGCTTTTTTAACCTCTATGAAGTTACAGTTTGACATCTTCTATTGTAACTCCCAAGAATATATGGTCAAATGGCAAGTCAGTTCAGATGTTTGTTTTTTTTATGAATCATTCACCATACATCAGATTTTACTCAGGTTAAATTCATCAGTCTTTAAATATCCTTCTGAAACTCTCAATTGTTAGCTCTTGAATGACTTTTTTACCCAGCATGTGACTATACTGAAAATGAATTTGCAATCTCATTATTGACAATGGCAGCATACTACTCCTGTCTCTTTCCCATCTAATACCTGTGGAAAGCAGATGTACTAACATTCATTCCCATGCAAGAAATGTTGGTAGCATCTATAACACCCAGTCGTGGCATGCATTTTAACAAGTACTGTGTCCTTCAGAATAAACCAGACATAGGGAGTATTCTGTTTAATAGTAAAATAATGCTACTAACAGGAATAAATTAGTCTTTACCAATGCTAAAATCACATGGAATAAAAATATTTTAAAGATGATTTAGAAAACTCAGACTATCACATTCTGTTACAGGCCAATTTGTTTCAAACTATTTTTAAAACTAATTTAAGCATAATTGACATCACTAGGAATGTCAGAGACAGTAATTGGCTTGGTAAGGATATTACAACATAGCTAACACATGAAAAATATCTGTTTATTAAGACCCTAAAAAAGCAATCTGCTGGGACACCTAGCCTCAGAAATACTAGCCTTGTAGAGAAGATAATACACTTGGCAATGAAGGTGATAGCCTGAAATGAAACTAAGGCCATGCAATCCACCAAACTTTAGGCAACACTGTATCTGATGTTCAGGAAAGTTAGTAAATGCATCAACAAACAGATATTTCTCTTCAAAGTTTCACAGACTGGCAGTGTAGTTTTTGCTCAGTTTCTCCTCTAGTTCCTAAAAACTATACTGTTTCTAAGATCAACTACATCATCATTGATGTTCAGTTTGCAACCACTTCTACTCACATTAAACTTAAGGCTTATCCAGGCTTTTAAGGGGCTTATTTATTTTAAGATGCTCATTTATAAAATTTAACAGGTTAATTTACACTGGATTGGATATCTTCAAATGAGCTTCTCTTTGCATATATTGAAATACAAGATTTCTCTGAAGAAAATTATTGTCACAACATGAAATTCACAAACTGTTCAGTTTAGTCCAATTTTTCCACAAAACACTGGGGAAAAAATGCTATCCTGATGCTCCTTTTTCCTGCGAAAATGATTTGTGTAAAGACAAGATTCACAAGCCTTGAAATGAAACAAAACTGAGTGTTAAGCTTTTACTGAAATGTTCTAATGAAATAAAGCTAGTTAAACACGGTTTGGAGTTTACTGCAAATAATTCACAGAGCTGAATATGCCAAACATTTTTGCAGTTTTATCTTCATTATTAAAAGACATTCAAAGTAAAAAAGCAACTAAAATAGACTTCTTTCCTTTCTGCTCATGATCTATGTTGTGCTCGCTCTTTAAAACACAAGGTTTTAAAATATACTTTTCATTCAATGGATGAATAAGCAAAAATGAATAACTTGATGCCATTGCAAAATATATAAGTTTAAATACTGTTTCTTCAGCAGTGACACACATCTTTTTATGCATTTACATAATGCCTGTGACGTGATTAGAGGGAGGTGGGGATTTTTCTTTTTCTTACTGTGCTCCAAATTCTGATTCTTTTGTTTGGTAACCAAAACTGAGCAAAACAGGCTTTTTGTCACTTGTCTGCCAATTATTCAATAAAAAAATATATAAAAATATATGCACAGAGTTATAAGGAGAATTGTTACAAAAACACTTGAACTGTGAATAGTTTATGTAGCTTCTAATAAAGAAGAGTGCATGCAGCAAATAAAACTGTTAATTTATTTCCTTTATGAAAATACTGAGTACTGAATCCAAACTTCATGCATGCACAAGTAGTTGCAGTTAATTATTTAATATAACATCATATTTTCTTCTGAATAAATCTAAAAGATCAACTATTGTTCATTTTCCAGATGTTACTTGAGGTTATTTCTGATACAATGAATCTTATTGCCTTCAGTGAAGATGACATTGATTCAGAACCACATTTTTAGTAGTCTGAAGTAGAATACAGACATTGTTTAAGACTTTTCTTTAAATATATACCTGAAGGAATGTAAAGATAAACCAGTAGAACTTTGATTAATTTTATACATGATACAAGATCACTTTTTATGTATACAAAAATGCTCATCCACAAGCTTCCAGTAAACATTGAATACTACTTGCAGAGTTCTAAAATATGCAAAAGAAGGATAGCTATTGAGGAAAAAATATCAACTACATTTGTAGGACAGGTATACATTGAAGGACAGTATACGCTCCCGAAATGCAGATATATTTCCACAGACTAATTTGGCAAAAAGCAAGCCATAGCTCAAGAGCCATCTTATCCAGAATAGTAATGAGAAAGCAACAACAAAAAACTGCTTTAATACTGAGATAAGGGTAACATAACCTGAGAGCTTTCATTTTCCCTATATTTTCCAAAGTTTTTAACAACCTTGATTTCTCTTAACATTAAATGTTTAAAATGATTTAAAGACTCAATTATCACAAATAAACAAACAAACAAATAAATAAATAAAAGAGGGACTTCAGAGTGCTCCCCCCCCCCCCCCCCCCCCGAATAACTCAACACAAATGTGCTATGCTTGTATGCTTGTGGTGGTTTAGAGATTTTTCTAGTGCTGTGATCCACATCCTGATGAATTTAGTTATCTACTCCTGCTTTCTTTTAACATATGGACACTTACTAATGTACAGAGCAAATTATAATGAAACCAGGATTTCAGAGAAATTAAATCTAAATTCTTTGAGACAATTTCTGCACATTTGAATTCCTGCCATGCAGGTTTGATAGATGCAGTGTAACAAGGCTCCACCATGTTTACTACATCTCTCAAGGAGCAGAGGTTGAAATTATACTTTTGCCAACATGTGTGTTCCAGATTTGAAATGATAATTCAGAGAAGGATGGTGTTGAATAGAGTGACAATGAAACCACAGTAACTGTGGGCATGTACTGTGTGAAACAGAATGTCGGCAGTCCAAATACGAGTACACACACTGGGGAAAGTAAAGATGGTCTATCCCCATCGCTTGCCAAAAGGAACAAGACATGGGATTTCGATATGGTCTCTCCCAAAGATCCCCGAAGTTTATGAAAAGCAGGTTAGTAATGACCAAATGAACATTTTATTTAAATCAGGAAGAAATTGTTACATTTCAGAAGGTTGCTGTCATTGTTGCACTTTTCATTGCATTACAGTCGCATTTTTAAATTTCTGTTATAAAGGATATAGTATCAGATCTTTGAGTGGTTCTTGTGCAAACCTACCTGTAGAATAAGGTAAATAATGAACTGGGAGTTGAAAATAGTAAACCACCTACATACATTTGTGCAGCTGACACAAGTTCAAATTGTGAAGCCAAACATTCTCTGTTATAATAGCTGGGATACAAGAAACAATTCATGGATTCTATACCCATTTAGAACAGACTGTGAAAGAAGGCTGTAGTAACTTTTCAAATATGAATATTGTTGTGCTCATAAATATGTTTATTTGCAGAAATTGACCCATTTATAAAGGGTTTAGATGCTCTTGTTTGATATTTGCACTTTTCCTCACAAGAGACGAGTAGTTGAGATTATTTTCCACAAGTCTTAGTTCTGTTCAAAATAATGACTAATATTCAAGGAATATGGAAATATTAGACCAAGGTCCCAGCTGAGTTCTAAGTGAAGGAAAGATATGCATTAATCTGTTAACAAAACATTTTCATAACTATGTATAAAAATGGTGTTTTGTATTTCTAAACTTTGATAAGACAGGAGAGATATGATGAGCACCTATACTGACAACACATTTGCAATGACTTCAAACAAAGCAAATAATCTAGAACAGACTGATATGTGCCTGAAGCTCAGTTTCTCCCAAAGGAGAATCTTTCTCACACACAGTCCTGGCTCAGGCAATCTAATTGTTTCCAGGAGTTATATAATATCTTCTGCTTTTTCAAAGAGGGAAAATTCTAACATGTTGGAATGGTCTAGTTTCAGAACACAAAATCTTTTGTTTAGAAATGATAAGTTGTTTCAGGGTACGTTTAGATGTGGGAGACAAGATGTCTCAGGAGCAAGCAAGCTATGCACTTATAGCAGCACAGATGGCTGTGAGTTTTAGTCAACGTACACGCACTCATACACACACAGGCATCCTATTTTAAAATAATTCCCATAAACAGGAAGCAGAAACTCCCTAAGCCATTGCACTGTTAGTTACCGACCCTTGAGAGATGGCAAACCACCAAAAAGGAGAGAGAAGGAACATGCTGGCAGTGGATTTGACAGGTAGTTCCAGCAGGGCATCCCCTGCTTCAAGGTACACTTTTCCTTTCTCCTACCACAGCCTCTATCCTGCTTTTGTTCTCCACAGGGTCTGCAAGGTTTTTTTTCCACTTTCATGCTGTACCTGCGTGGCGAGTGCATGATACAGAGCCCAGGAGGAACACCTTACAAAACAAGTATTTGCAAAAAACAAGATAAACTACCAAGTTCAGCTCTCTCTACAAAACAAGATACTTGCAGCTACAGCCACAAATATCAGTTCCCTTAAAACTGTCAGAATACTTAATTACATCCCAGGATCATTCTTCAGTCAGGGGCCTTTACGTTCCTGACACAGAAGTTAAAAACAATTAATAACATAATAACAAATAAATTTTTAAATCAAATCCAAATCAAGGAAATAGTACTTAAGGAATTGTTTCTTTTATTAATAAAACTGTTCTAAGCCTCTTGAGTCTCTTACACTTATTTGGTGTAAGTAAGGTGGCTAATGTTTCTCATGTCCTTTTGCAGCCCCAGATTCTCAAAGGCGTAGGTGACAGAAGAAAGTTGAAACACCTGAGGACACCTGCTGTGAAAAAGTTCTATTGTCTGAGATCTCTGCACTATTTAGTACTATAAGATTAAACTTTCCCAGCATCACTGCTATAACATCTTTTATTGTGTCACCTGTTTTTTTTTCAGAGCCAGAAAAATTTCCCCTGATTGAGCTTACTCAGGTCCATACACCAGTTTTCTCACATACTGATTCAGCAAGAAATCAATAGTTTAATGCATTTTCAACTCAATGGATAACTGAATAAGTAGCCTTCTAAAGTTAAAATTGGTTACCTTTATTTAACTTCTTCAGAAAGCTTAAATGATAGCCAATTCATCTTCCCAAGGCAATTGCTTAGACTGTTATTTGTTTCACATGTATTTCCCAACACGTAGCTATTCCTAATCTACTGAAGACATGAACATAAGGCCATGTAAGCGTAGTTGCCAATTGTGTGCCTAATTAAACAGCTAAATTCAAGAGATCTAGGGATTTCAGTGGACCTATGCTTACACATCCATTTTTATTACAGGAGAATAATGCTGTTATAAGATCTCTAGAGTAATTTATGAAAACAGTGTTATGTGTATAACTTCTGAGGATTGTATGAGCTTTGAAAGTGTAAAAAAGAATGTAAAAGAAGTCTTTCTCGGAAAAGACAAGAAATAAAGGAATGGGAAAAGCCTTTCTTCATAGAATATTTGAGATTTTTTTAAGGAACAGTATCAGAATTATTGTTTGATTTTAATTTGTCTGCGATTGACTCACAAAATAACTTTCACAGAACAGAATTTCCTCATGAATGCAGAAAAAGAACCAAAACTACTGATAGAAATAAATGTAAGAGAGCTCTGAAAACGGAGGCAGTTCCCTAATTATGAGGGAAGGTCACATCTCTGCAGGGATGGGAGTATAGGTAAAGGCACAATTGTATATCTTGTGTGGTTTTAAAGTCTTCCTTTTTCTCCACAGTCTTTCATTTTTACTGGAAGAGCAAAGTGTAGTCTTTCACTTGAAGGAGAAAGCTGCAGGTACCCACATTCAGTTCGATCTACTACAGAGTATTGTAGCCAATCTTGGAAATAGGAAGCACATAGTTCATCTCTCCTCTGCAATAAAATAAAGGTATGAAAGTAGGTGTTTAAAGGGATACTCTTGGAAAGACTGAAACTGCACTGTTCAGCTGACATTTTAATATTGTTCTAACAAGATTCTAAATAAGAAATTTTCAGCAGTTGCCTTACAGGCCATTTACAGAAGAAGGGACACCTTCATTTCAGTAGTGATCTAGTTTATTTTATAAAAAATGTGACCTAGGAAATATGTATTACTAAAATGAAGTGGAAAGTAATCTAAGCTAAAGAGCAGAAACTTTCTGCATTGGTAAAGTATAAGCACTATACAGAATGCTTAATTCCCCATTCTGCGGCACTCCTGTCAACCCAAAACTACTGATATGATGGAGTTTTTAGTTTCAACTTTGAAAAGTGCCATCCATTTGGCCTTCTGTCATCTTCATCCCTTTTCACCAGATCACTGAGAGGTAAGTATGAGACAGAAAAACAGGCTGTGTTTTAATCAAAGAAAAACAAAGGATATTAAGATTAAAGAATCTAAAATTATTAAGATTACCCTTCAACAGTAGATTGTTTTCTGCATGAAAAGCATTATTTCTAGGTCATCTTATTCTAGTTTTTCAGGTTACATCTGCCTTTATGTTAAATGACTTCTGTAGAACAATGCTGCAGAACAAAAATAATTTTGGAGCTAGTCAGAACTGTTTAGAATCTACTGGAGAATTAGCCTGTACTGTAGGTGTAATAGAGACATTAAATGGTGTAATTAGCCTTTATGATTCATGAGTGATGGCTTATTTTTTAATTACAGTAACGATGGACCGGGGGATGAACAAATCCATTAAGTTTCTAAACAGTACCTGTGTTTTCCAATACAATTCTCCAAAAGATTTACCACTACTGTGAAGTTAGCATAAGCATTGCTACAGCAGACCACTCTGTCACTAGTATTGTGTTGTAGGGCTTTTTCATAAATTGATATACAGCACATTTTCAGGAGGAATAAAAAATCAGCCTAGACTGATAAGTATTTGTAGGGAAGTGCAGAGAGAGTCAAAATCAAACAACAAAAAAGTCATGTTAAAGGAAATTATTATTATTATTATTATTAAAGCAACACAGAAGAAAGGATGAAAGAAGTTATTCAGGAGGTTTTCAAAGGTTTAGTGATAAGACTGTGTTTTTCAGTGGCCTATTATGCTTTCTCACATAGCTTTCTCACCAGGTTAACTGATATAAAATGACCAAAGGGATGTCTCATAAACATATGACATCATGCTGAACAATAAAATGGGGGAGTTGGCTGAGGAAGGGGAACTGCTGCTTCTTGGGGATGGTGGTGAGCAATTGCACTGTGCATCATTGTTTTTTGTTTGTTTGTTTTAATTATTCTTGTTTGCTTGTTTTTGTTTGTCCGTTTGTTTCTTTGTTTCTTTGTTTTTTTCCTAGTTCTTATAAACTGTCCTTATCTGAACCAGTGAGTTCTCACATTTGTACACTTTTCAGTTCTGTTCCCCAACCCACTGAAGGAGAGAGAGCAAACAAGTATGTGGTGTTAAGCTGCCTGCCAGATTAAACATAAGGTCATTTCAAATATCAGAATATTGATTTTATGAAGTATGTATAAAAGTTGTAATCCAGATCGTTTGGGGGGGGGGCAACAGCTATTACCTATGGTGTTTGAATGCAACTCTGATAGTCCTCATTAGAAAACTATAGAGACATAGGGCATAACCTGGTTCTACATACTTTATTGTTACTGGTACAAGCATGGAACAAAGCAACAGACAGCTTCAAATTTCACATACCTATGTGTCATTCAGGAATTGTTTCTGTTGTTAGATAGCCCTACCTATGGCATTTGCTTCTTCATTTGACTATCAGGATATTGAAGCACTAGGAAAAAAGAAAGACTATAACATCTATAAAAGTAGACTAGTTTTGTTGAATGCATTTTCAATATGCATCCATGTATGCACTCATGAATATGTGATACTTCAGGCCTATTCCAGTGGTTTGTGTAACATCTCAAAAGCAGGCACATGAATCACTATTTTTACGCAGTACAATGTAGGCATTGACACAAACTTCACTTACCAAATGATACCTTGACATAACACAGTGATATATTATATTTCTGAATAACTAGATTTCAAAAAATTAAAGCTAATCTGTTTGAATAAAAAAAGGTTAAAAGGGCAAGCAAATACAGAAAGTATGAATAATGAAAACTAAATAAATGCAAGAAGCAAAGCAAGCATTTTCAAGTTCACAAATTGTTTAGCTCTCTCAGAAAAACTGATCCACAAGGAAAAATCCTTAGTGCCATACTCATTAGAGTTTAAAGCAAGATTTTTTCTTCATGTACAAACACACTAAAACACACAATAACATTCTACAGCACAGCATGGTATATTCTTACTGCTAAATAGAAGTGCTTTTTTTTACTGAAAGATTTTCAGTCATTACGCATTACTAGCCACAGTGACTAACCTTGCTTTGATTTGTTAGGCAAGATGAAAAGATAAGCATGCAGGTCTTGGACTAGAAGCAGAAAGTCTGGAAGATCACTTCTCAGGATCATTCAAGTTATACATATTCATCGCATAAACATTGCAGGTGATGTACTCAGAGAGCCTAAGACTGTCTTTTATTGCCATAGCAACAGATCAAGTTGCACCTCTCTCCAGTTTACACTTCAAACTTGAACATGATTATCACCCCTCAAAAATATCCTATTTCCTTTCTTCATTAATAAATATGACTACACATTTAGCATTTCTTGTAAAAATCCAATTCCAAATAAATTCCTATGGCATGGAATAAAAACAATTAATTAAAAAATATGTATTGTGGCAATCCAGTGAATAATCTGAATGTTAGCACCTTTGGTAGAACTCAATATCTCAAAAATCATAGAATCACAGAATATTTTGGCTGGGAAGGGACCTTAAAAGATAAACTAGTCCATCCTCTCCTCTCACTAGAGGCTTGCTTCCCACTGGGTCCCAAAGCCTCATCCAATATGGCCTTGAAAAAGTCCAAAGAGGGGCAACATTCTCTGGGAAATCTATTCCAGTGTCTTATCACACTCATTGTGAAGAATTTATTCCACACAATTAATCTAAATCTAAATAGTTAGAGAATGTAGCTTAACTGTAACTCTTAACCTGCCAATACATGCTGTTTGAGAGTCCCTCCCCTTCTTTCGTGTTGGCTCCCATAAAAAATTGGAATGCATAAAATGTCTTCCTGGAGTATTCTCAAGGCTAAAGAGCCTCAATTTTCTCAGCCTTTCTTTTCAGAAGTGTTTCAGCCCTATGATAATCTTTGTGGCCCTCCTCTGGACCTGCTTGAACAGCTCCAGCTCTTTCTTGTGATGGGAGGCTCTGAATACAGTACTCCAGTCAGGGCCCTGTGAGGGCACATCAAAGGGGGATGATCATAGAATCATAGAATGATATAATCATACAATCATAGAATGGCCTGGGTTAAAAATAACGACAATGACCACACACCTTCAACACCCCCCACTATGTGCAGGGTCACCAACCACTAGACCAGGCTGCCCAGAGTCACATCCAGCCTGGCCTTGAATGCCACCAGGGATGGGGCATCCACAACCTCCTTGGGCAACCTGTTCCAGTGTGTCACCATCCTCTGAGTGAAAAACTTCCTCCTAATATCTAACCTAAACCTACCTGGTCTTAGTTTAAAACCACTGCCCCTTGTCCTGTCACTATCCATACTTGTAAACAGCCATTCCCCTTCCTGTTTATACGCTCCCTTCAAATACTGGAAGGCCACAATGAGATTTCCCTGGAGCCTTCTCTTCTCCAAGCTAAATAAGCCCAGTTTCCTCAAGCTTTCCTCATAGGAGAGGTGCTCCAGCCCTCTGATCATCTTGGTGGCCCTCCTCTGCACGCACTCCAAGTGCTCCACATCCTTCCTCCTGTGCTGGGGGCCCCAGGCCTGGACACAGTACTCCAGATGGGGTTTCACAAGAGCTGAGTAGAGGGGCACAATCACCTTCCTCTCCCTGCTAGCCACCACTTTTTTAATGCAGTCCGTAACATAGTTGGCCTTCTGGGCTGCAAGCATATATTGCTGGCTCATGTCCAGCTTCTCATCCACCAGGACCCCCAAGTCCTTTTCTGCAGGGCTGCTCTCAAGAAGATCTTCTCCCAGTTTGTACAAATACCTGGGATTGCCCTGACCCTAGTGCAGCACCCTGCACTTGGCCTTATTGAACCTCATTAGGTTTTCATGGGCCCACTTCTCCAGCCTGTCCAGTTCTCTCTGGATGGCTTCCCTTCCTTCGAACAAATCGACTGCACTGCTCAGCTTGGTGTCATCTGCAAACTTTCTGAGGGTTCACTCAATGCCATAATCTATGTCATTGATGAAGATGTTGAAGAACACCGGTCCCAGAACTGATCCCTGAGGGACACACACTGTGATCAGCCTCCACCCTGACATAGAACCATTAATCACGACCCTTTGGCTGCATCCAGCCAGCCAATTCCTAATCCATCAAACAGTCCATCCTTCAAATCCACACCTCTCCAATTTAGAGGGAAGGATGTAGGGAGGGACCATGTCAAAGGCTTTGCAGAAGTCCAGGCAGATGACATCCATTGCCCTTCCCCCATCCACTGAAGCCATCATTCCATCATGGAAAGCCACCTATGCTTCTTTTGATGCAGCCCAGGGTACAATAGGGTTACTGAGTGATGAGTGCACATGGTCAGCTCCTGTTCAATTTTCATCCACCAGTACCCCCAGGTCCTTCTGTGTGAGGTTGCTTTCAATCAGTTATCAAGTCTGTACTCATTTTTGGAATTGCTTCAACCCCGGTGCAGGACTTTGCACTTGGTATCATTGAACTTCAGAAGACTCATGTGATCCCACTTTTCAAACCTGTTTAGGTCGCTTTGGTTGGCATCCCTATCTTCTGTTGTGTCAATTGCACCACTCATCTTGGTGTAATCTGCAAGCTTTCCGAGGGTGTACTCAAACCCACTGTGGAAAGATATTAAACCATACTGGCCCCAGTACAGATTTCTGAGAGATACCAATCATCACTGATTTCCATCTGAGTTATAGAATGCTTTGAGCTGAAAGGGACCATGAAGGTCAGCCAGTTCAATTTCCCCTGACGTGGGCAGGGTTGCTACCTACTAGATCAAGCTGTCCAGGACCCCATCCAATCTGCCTTGAACTCCTCCAGGGATGGGGCATCCACAACTTCTCTAGGCATATTGTTCCTGTATTTCACCATCCTCAGATTTAAAAAATATTAAGAAGAAGGTTATGAAGGAGAAGATTATGAAGAAGAAGATTATGAAGATTATGAAGAAGAAGAAGAATATGAAGATTATGAAGGAGAAGAAGAAGAAGATTATGAAGGTTATGAAGGAGGAGGAGGAGGAGGAGGAGGACGAGAAGGAGAAGGAGAAGGAGAAGGAGAAGGAGGAGAAGGAGAAGGAGAAGGAGAAGGAGAAGGAGAAGGAGAAGGAGAAGGAGAAGGAGAAGGAGAAGGAGAAGGAGAAGGAGAAGGAGAAGGAGAAGGAGAAGGAGAAGGAGAAGGAGAAGGAGAAGGAGAAGGAGAAGGAGAAGGAGAAGGAGAAGGAGAAGGAGAAGGAGAAGGAGAAAAAAAAGAAGGAGAAGGAGAAGGAGAAAAAAAAAGGAGAAGGAGAGGAAGAGGAAGAGGAAGAGGAAGAGGAAGAGGAAGAGGAAGAGGAAGAGGAAGAGGAAGAGGAAGAGGAAGAGGAAGAGGAAGAGGAAGAGGAAGAGGAAGAGGAAGAAGAAAAATCCTCTTAATATCTAACCTAAATCTTCCCTCTTTTACTTTAAAACCATTCCCTTTGTCCTATTGCTATCAGACTGTGTAAAATGTTGGTCTCTATCCTGTTTGTAAGCTCCCTTTAAGTACTGGAAGGCCACAATAAGACCTCCCTGGAACCCTCTTTTCTCCAGACTGAACAAGCCTGGCCCCTTCAGCTTTTCTTCATAGAAGAGGTCCTCCAGCCCTCTGATCATTCTCATGGCATCCCCTGTATCTGCTCCAACAGTAATTATACATCTTTCTTGTGTAGAGTCGCCAAGCCTGGTTGCAGTACTCCAGATGAAGCCTCAAGAGGGCAAAGTAGAGGGAGAAAATCATCTCCCTTACTTTGCTGGCCACTCCTCTTTTGATGAAACCCAGGATACCATTAGCACTGTAAGCTGCAAGCACACAATATTGGATCTCCCTGTCTGTATATATATGTGGGATTTCTTCAATCAAAGTACATTTGCCCTTGTTGAATCTCATTATGCTTGTGTGGGACCACTTTTCAAGCTTGTCCAGGTCCCTTTGGATGGCATCCCATCCCTTCTATTGTACCAAGTGTACCACTCAGCTTAGTGGCATATGCGAATTTGTAGACACTGCCTTCCTTATTTACCAAATAGTCCACCCTTTGAATTCACATCTCTCCATCTTAAAGACAAGGATCTTGTGTGGGACTGTTTCAAGGACCTTACAGAAGTCTAGGTAGAGGATATCAGTTCTTTTTCCCTTGTCCACTGATGTAGTCAGTCCATCAGTGAAGGCCTATAGATTGGTCAGCCAAAATTTTTCCTTGGTGAAGCAACGTTGGCTATCTCAAATCATATTTCCTATCTCATATAATGTTTCCAGGCACAGTGGTGAGGCTAACCAGTGTGTAATTCCTAGGGTCTTCCTTACTACCTTTTTATAAATAGTTTTTAACAGCTGTGATATTTCCCTAGAAAGTGTTTCAGCAACTTTATCAGTCAGTTCCCTAAGGAATGGGTTCTGATGAAACTGGTGGATGAAATTGCCAAACTGCTATCCATCATATTTGAAAGATCATGGCAGTCTGGTGAAGTTCCTACTGACTGGAAAAGGGGAAACATAATTCCTATTCTCAAGTAAGGAAAAAAAAGAAGATCCAGGGAACAACAGGACAGTCAGTCTCATGTCTATGCCTAGGAATACCATGGAGAAGATACTCCTGAAGGCCTACTGTGGCCCATGGAAAATAAAGATGAGGGGATTGGTGGTAACCAACATGCCTTCACCAAGGGTAAATTATGCCTGACAACCTCAGTGGCCTTTTTTGATGGAGTTACAGCATCAGTGGATGAAGGAAGAGCATCTGACATCATCTACCTGGACTTGTGCAAAGTATTTGACACTGTCCCGCATGACATCCTGGTCACCAGACTGGACAAAAGTGGATTTGATGGATAGACCACTTGCTGGATAAGGAATGGCTGGGTGGTAACATTTGGAGACTTGGGGTTAATGGCTCAATGTTCAAATGGACATCAGTGATGACTGGCTTTCCTCAGGGACTGGGGCTGGGACCAGAGATATTTAACATGTCTGTAGGTGACATGGGCAGTAGGATTGAGTGCACGCTCAACAAGTTTGCAGATGACACCGAGCTGAGTGGTGCAGCTGACATGCTAGAGGGAAGGGATGCCATCCAGAGAGACCTGGGCAGGCTTGAGAGGTGGGCCCATGCCAACCTCAGGAAGGCCAAAAGTGCAAGGTCCTGCACCTGGATCAGGGCAATTCCAAGTACAGATACAGTTTGGGCAGAGAACAGCTTGAGAACAGCTCTAAGGAGAAGGATTTGGGGGTGTCAGTTGATGAAAGATTCCACATGAGCTGGCAATATGCAGTTGTAGCCAAGAAGGATGATTGTATACTGGATTGCATCAAGACAAGCATGACCTGCAGGTTGAGGAAGGTGATTCTGCCCCTTTGCTCTGTTCTTGTGAGATCCTACCTGGAGTACTGCATCCAGCTCTGGGGCCCCCAACACAAGAAGGACATAGAGTTATTGGAGCAGGTCCAGAGGACGGCCATGAGGATGAACATAGGGCTTCAACACATTCCCTGCAAAGACAGACTGGGAGACCTGGGGCTCTTCAGCCTGGAGAAGAGATGGCTTCGGGGGGACCATATAGCAGCTTTCTAGTACCAGATGGTTGCCTACAGAAAAGATGGAGAAGGACTTTTTATAAGGCCATGTAGCAATAGAATGAGGTAAAATGACTTTAAACTGGAAGAGGATAGATTTAGACTAGATAATAAGATGAAATTCTTTACTGTGAGAGTGATGAGACACTTGAACAGGTTTCCCAGATAAGTTATGGATGCCTCTTCCCTGAAGGCATTCAAGGCTAGGCAGGATGAGACTTTGAGCAACCTGGTCTAGTGGGAAGTTGTCCCTGCCTATAGTAAGGGGGTTGGAACTAGATGATCATTATCGTCTTTTCCAACCCAAACTGTTCTATGATTCTATGACCCTGGAATGCATTTCAAAATGCTCCACAGACTTGTATATGTTCAAGTCCATCAGGTGGTCTCGTGGTGAGAGTAACTTCACTCCCCTGTCCTGCAATGTGGCTCATGAACTTCAGAAACTTGATGTCTGTAAGAAGATTGTCCCAGTAAAGAATGGGGCAAATAATAATAATAATAATAATAATAATAATAATGATGATGATGATGCTTAGTACCTCAGCCTTCTCCATGTCTGCTGCTGCCAATGCTTCCATTTTCTTTATTAGAGGGGATTCTCTCTTTTTAGTGTTCCTTTTCTGGCTAATGCATCTGTAGAATCCCTTGTTACTGTTCTTTGCACACTTTTCCAAGTTTAGTTCCATCTGTGCCTTGTTTCTGCTGATCACATCCCAATGTGTCCAGAAGGTGTACTTACACCATTACCAGGCCTTACATTCCTGCTTCCACTGTTCGTGCATTTTCTTCTTACACTTCAGTTTGACCAGCAGATTCTTATTCAGCCATACTGGCTTTCTGCTTTTACTGTAGGATTTCTTAAACATGGGAATTAAAACTATATTACGCTATGAAAAGAGTCCTTAAATTGCTGCCAACTTTGATCAGTTTCTTTTTTTCCTAAGGACAGTTTCCCAGGGAATCTCATCCACTAAATCTTTAAAAATCTGGAAATACACTTTTTTAAAAGTTCAGGGTCCCGACTTTGCTTTTTGCCAGGTTCATACTGCTCAAGATCACCAGTGTGATCATTGTATCCCAGACTTCCTCCAATCTTGACTTCTTTAATTGGTTCACCTGCATTAGTGAGCAACAGGTCCAGTAACACTTCTCCCCTGGTTGGACTGTCTAATTACTAAGAATCCATTCTTGATACATTCCAAAAGTCTCCAAGATTGCTTACAACTCTCTGTGTTGCTTTTCTAGCAGATATTTCAGTGGTTGAAGTCCTTTAGCAGGATGAGACCATACTAGCATAATGCTTCTGATAGCTGAAACAAGAAGAATTCATCAAAAGGTTCCCTTTGACTAGGTGGCCCGTAGCAAACACTGACCATAAGGTTTTCTTTGTTGGCTCACTCTAATTTTTACTGAACGTTTGTGGCTGTTTCTCAGATGTAACTGTAAAACTGAACTGTTTCTTCACATAGAGGGTACTTTCTTGCCTAACTTTTCTGAGCAGTTTGTAGCCATAGATTTTGGTGCTCCAGTGATGTGATTCTTTCCTCCAAGTTCCAGCAATACCAATTAGATCAATGTTTTCTAGCTGTACTGTGGTTTTCCACTCCTCCTGTTTGTTTCCCATGCTGTATTGGTGCAAAGGTACTTCAGCTAGGAAGAAGCTGAGGTTTTGCACTGTGGTAATAGGCAAGCTGATTGCTGCATGGCTCTGTGATTTGCATGAGGAAGGATTTTTTTCATCATGTTTTTAGAGGAGCATGCTTGAATTACTTTGAGACAGTTCACAGTTGTTTCCCTGTTGCTTCCTAAGCTATCAACCCCCAGCTCTTCTCTATCATTCCAATCTCCATCTCCTTTCTGTAACTAAATCTAGTTTTAAGCTCTGCTTACAAGCTCAGCTATCTCATTACTCAGGACACCCTTGTCCCAGTTGGCCAAGCAAGCTCTGTTAGATCTGATCTGTTGTTTTTCCAGTGAAAAAATTTAGTACTGCATTACCAAAACTCTGTCCACTCCAGATTAAACTCAGAATAGACATACTTTGCCCTTAAACTGGGCACCGAAACCTCACACTGGAGACTTGTGCATCTCCAACTTCTCACCTCACACTGTAAAATATTATATAGATAAATTTGGTGCTTTGTTCATAAGAGGAAAAACAAACAAAAGAACAAAAAACTACAAGGATTTAAACATTGTTTCAGCTTTGTAGTCCAATTTTGCTGATTTATGCAGTCAAAACAGCATTAAGCCACTGACTGTGAGAGTCCATAAGGTTCTTTATTTGGAAAGATATGATTTCTTAAAATCTACTTCATAATTTACAAAACCATCACTAATAAGCATTCCTTTTAGAGTCCTAGACCTACAGTTTTAAATGACAAGATGTGTGTTCTTCATTGGAAGGCAATAATAACATCTTTGGACTGTAGGTATGCAAATAATTTAATTGACTGCCTGCCCTAGACACAAAGGACTGCCTGCAGATTGCTTATATAGTAGAGGCAACAGACAGTAATTATAAATTCTAATGGTACTGCAGTTAGCTTTCATGCGAGTCAGTATTTACAACCAGCACTGACAATCATTCTCATTTCAGACCATATCAAACAGAAACAAGTCCCTCGCCCAAATAACTATATTTTTGCTCCATATATCTCCCATTTTCACAGATATCATATTTGCGTTTTCTGGAACATATCCTGATATTTTCCTCCTATTATGATTTTATGACACATTAAACCAGATTTCCAAAGATATTCATGCTCACAATTATATAGAAAGGTAAATTTTCTGAAAGACGCAAGTCAGTTTTCTGTTACCAGAGTCAATGAATCCTAAAATATCTTGATTTGGAAGGGTCCTGTGTAGGCAGGTAGGCAACATTTTGCTTACTGTTATTTATAACAGTAACAGTTGTTTATTTATGTCCTTAAAAATCTGAAATGCAATTGAAAAATTTGTTCTAATTCAGAGGAAGGAAAAGGAGAATTGGACATAGGTTCTATCATTTTAAAGAGGAAAATCAGATAACTCCCTATATATGGAAAATCCAATAGCAAGAAGATCAGTAAATCACTTTCCAAAACATAAAAAGGCTTTGAAAACTATATGACCTATCAGTGACACTAGGAATTTAGCTATTTTGTTTGTTCGTGTGTGTAGGTATGTTGAATATGCTGAATTGTGGCTATGGACAATAAGCCCATTTTGTACATCTGGAGACAGAACCCTGATATCCTAGAAAGCAGGTTAAATTATAGATGTACTATTACATTACTAATATTCACCATTATTTAGGAGCATGATTATTTTCAAACTCTGGGAAAGAATATGCACTTACTGTTCACATAGAAATTCAACTTGGACAGATATATTTGTGATTTCTAATGCCATGATGATGATAAAAATACATATCTCCACAATGCAATTACTCACGACCCATCAATCAATGCCTTGCTAGCAACATAACTGTCTGCTGACCAAATGCTCCACTACCAACGCAAGATCTCAATGACTGATGCCCAGGAATCCTTGAGCAGATTCCAGTCAGTTTGTGGCCTTCCTATCGTGTCACATGTTATGGAATAACTGCTTACGTAATTCAGGCCTGCTCTCCTGGCTCTGCCCTGTCCCCTGCTGCTGCACCATAAAGGCAGTGGCTCTTCCTAGCCCTGCTCTAGGTACGCTCCCATCAGTCAGCAATAACCAAAATATATATGTTCTGTTAAAACTGTCTCAGCTGAAATCAGGACAGACGGGGAAGAGTAAAATATAGCAGATAGAATGCAGTTCCTTCATTTTATTTTTCTGAGAAACTTCCAGATATTGACACTGAGGCCAAGATCTTCAGCTTAGCAAGAGATTTATACTATATAAAATAAGGAGAGAACATCTGAAAATTGCATTCATTCATTTTTAAGTGGACAGACATTTCCCATCTCTAATAAGACCTGGCTGAAGTTATTACAGCAGGACTTGTGCTTCCATATATCCATTCCTAAATTCATATTATCACGCATTTGACTTTTTTATTTGTTTTCATGAAGTATCAGTTTCCTGCCTGCACCTATTTTTCTTTAGGAGATTGATTCACTTTTAGCATATTTACTTGCATTGTTGTAAGCAATATGTTGATGGACTGACATATTATAACATCACTGACAAAGTTATTGACAGTACTTAATCACAGAATGTCAGCAGTATTTTATTTGGTCTCATTTGTATAACATGAAAATTATCTCAGTGAAAGAAAGAAAACTATGAATGATGTAAAACATGAAACTCAGAATTAAGTGGCAATGTTGATCAGCCTCTCTTCAGTGCTGTCACATACACAAAAGGATTATGATTTTGTGTTTTAGTGTTTACTGGGGGAGAAAGCAGATGAGGTGATCAAGAATTGTATTATAATAAGTAGCAGAGAGAGACTTAGATGCCTACACTAACCTGTGCTTATTTTTTTATGTATTTACACTTAAACTGAACAGTGAAGACAAATGAGGATTCAAATAGTAAAGAGAAAGAACTAGTAAACACTTGCTTGTTTTACTCAGGTTTATAAATTCTGCGTATTTACATTCTTTGCTGATTAACTGACTCACAAATGTATTGGATTTAACAATCCAAAGCAAGAGGGTTGTTAAAAAATACAGCCCATTCCAATCCTTGTTGTCTGAATACTTTTTATTGTGACTGTACAAGTGCTTCTGAAGTCCCAAGTACACTATCTAGGTAGTTTGACCATGACTATAACAGCTATTACTGATGGATGCTCGTAATGATAAAAAACGGACAACATGATAAAAATTTGTTGTGATTTTGTGATTGTTGTTGTCAGTATTCCACATCATAACATCATGTAAAATAGTAGGAGCTAAAGACTTAATGTTCTGGTTCTGTGGACTGCCTTTTTTGGGCATTTTGGGTTCTCAGAGGGGAGGGGAGGAGCAACATTCCTGGAGGACTTCACCTGCAGAGGAAGAAAGGTGGAGCTCCTGGCAGGACACCAGCCACTCTCCCTCTTGCTGAATCTTGGTTTGCCGTGGAGAAAGCACATGGTTCCCCTGCAGTCTTAGCGTTGGACACTTTTCTCTCTCATTTTGTTTGATTTTGTTGGATTTAGTAAATTACCATTCCTCCTCAGATCGTTGCTGTTGGTTTTTTTTTGTTTGTTTGTTTTGTTTGTTTGTTTTTTAAGACCCACCTGCTATCTCCCTACCCTTCCCCAAATCCCCCTCTGCCAGAGTGCATGGCCCACAAGTGCCTTGCCTCATTAGTCACGAGGCCAGGTCTGGCTGGGCAGCAAAGCAGCTAGTACTTTTTTTCCCTCCCTCTCTTTTGTCTCCTTCAGGGCTTGTGCTACTGTCACAAACACAGATCTAGAGATAACTCCATGACAAAATTAAATACATACTCACATACTCTGGTTGTAGATAACAGGTTTAAAGAAAGCTATATTCACACATAGGAGAGCCCTACACATATGAAACAGAGGAAGGTGTATTTTCTTCTTGTACTTTACTTTCCTCTTCTCCCTCTTCCTTCCAGATCCTTGGTAAGATTTTAGACCAACACAAACTTCAGAAACAAATTAATTCCACTCCAGGAAAAAGAGCCTATACAGAATACGGTTTGTACACCTGTACAGAAAGGATTTCCTATATGCCACAGGCTGGCATCTCTTAGGAAACTTACCACATAGTCCATTCATCCTTGCTTATCAGAAAAAGCAGCATAATGGATTGGCAGATGCTCACTGCATACCTTTGTTCTCGCTGAAGGTTTACCACTCATACAAAAAAACTGTCATCTTTAAGACAGTAAAAAGGAGAGGGAAAGGAGTCACAATTAAGATGAAATGCTATAAAACAGAAATAATTTTAAATTTATGTCTCTAATCAGGTATTTCCTCTGGTCACTAGGCTATTCGGTAGTTGGGTGCAAGTTTAAGATTTCTCACAACAGGCCCTTATCTCCAGCAATGTAAATCAACTCATTTTCACTCTGTGTTTCACTTTCTCTGCTCTTCCTTTTTGTTTTATGCATGTAATTGGAAACAACAAAGAAGCATAATTCTCTGGAGTTTAGTAGGAAAAGGTAGTTCACTTCTTTCCAAAAATCCAAATCCAGGTCAAGAAAGAGAAGGTAAATAAAAGCAGTGAGGTGGAATTTATACAGAAAGATAGTAAGCTATTAACACTAACCCCCCCAAATTAAATCTAGAGAAATATATCTAGAGAAAAGGCACAAAGGAGGTGAAAAAGAACTGTAGAAGTACAGAAAATGATTCCAATAGAAAATGAAGAAACCTTCATAGTCTGCCTTAAAACTAGAGAAGTTCTAAAATTAGTTTTGTGGGCAGAAATCACAAGATTCTGATTTCTCTTTTTTTCAAACATTAATTATGGTACATATTGTTGACTACCGAAGTAGGGCTTTTACAACTGTCTCTGTTAGAATAAAAACAAACTGAGGAAAAACCAGAACAGATTCAGGAACAAGTTCTGATAAAAGCTATGATTTCACAGAGTGTCAGTCAGGTCCGGTTTCTGCAAAAAGCCAAATGAAAATGATAACCGAAGGTAGCTGTTAAACAGGAAGGTTGACTAATTTTTGTGTGTCTGAACCACCTATTGTTGTTAACCCTGGTGTCTACAGTATGTTGAGTTTGACATTAGTCTTTCCATTTGCATGGACAAAAAGGCAGGGAGAACTCTGACTCACAGACATGTTCCTACTTGTGCCAAAATTTCTGATGCAAAAAGAAATATACAGCCATGCTGGGTTTCTGCATTCCCTGTATTTACTTTTATTGTTATTAAGGACACAATCATAATCAAGTGATAATCAAAATCCTATGAGTAAAACTGATGGCTTTTTCAGACATCACTGTGAATATATCTGTGTGAAAGTTAATTCAATATTTGTGATTTTTTTGGAGCATTTATTCATTACATTTAGCATGGTGATGTTCTCCTTGCCCATTCAATCTTTAATCCACTCCAAATTCTTATAAATAGTCTGTTTTATTATAAAGTTAATACTATGGAATATTGCCAGTGAAAAGTTTTGACAAGAAGGTATGAAAATGATATATATATATTTTTTTTTTTTAATAAAAACAATTATTGTCTGCAGAATTCCCATTTATATCCATGGTATTTCTCTTGTAGAGAAAGCTGTGGTAATTTTCACAGAAAGAAGTATATGTACTGTCTACCTTGCTACTTTAAGGTAACACTCACATTATTGTAATTACTTTTCTCTTTAAATTCTCTGTCGTACACTTGTAACTGTATTGTTCTGCAGTGCTGAAACTCTAAACTATTGTTCAGCCAAGACAACAACACTGTATATACTTCGTATTTGATATTTTAATACCAGGAAACCAAAATATAACTAAAAATACTTAATTTGAGGTCACTGAAAAGGAAAGCTTGGAGAACTTGACTATTTGCACACAAGAATGAAATAGAAAAATTTAGATCAGAAGTGAATATGTGTTGAAAGACTTACAGAAGTGCTGATTTTGCAATTTCTGAAACCATAATATATCATCCTTTGAATTCAAGAGATAGACTCTTCTGTAACCACTTATGCATATTTGCAGGGAAAAAAAACCAAAACAAAACTAAAACAAACAAACAAACAAATAGTTGATACATTATCTATCTCAACTTAATCCTAATGAAACTAATAAAAAGACTTCATTTGCTGACAGGTTTTGCGAAGGCTTGAAGTTCCTAAATATCTCACTTTGAAAAATATTCTAACCATAATCTGCAATAACTACTTGTGGTATATGGACTATTAATAATCTGAAATACTGAACAACATACGGTTTTAATTTATGAAAGCTCACAATTACTCCTAACAATGACAGCTCTTAAAAAAACCCATAACAACAACAACAAAACCAAAAAACAGAACAGCAAAAGGCTAAGATCAGGGATATTTTCTGTCTTCAGGTTTCCAAAACTGAAAATAAAGAATCTTTTTTCTCCTAGTGCTATTTAATTAGGCTACTAATATTGGGAAGGTTCCCATTCAGAGGATGAAATATTCTGGGAAGATACAGAGATTCATTCAAAGTTGGATCATCTCTTGTACAATAGTTTAGCATTCTGCTACACTTTTTTGACAAACAGCACTCAGTCATTTCAGAAGATCCAAATATTAAGTGACTGAACTACAGTCTGAGCTCCATCTCACACAGAGAGAACAACATTTTAAGCAGATGTTTATTATGTTTTTTTTTTTTACCTCCAAATAAATATTTCTCTCCAGTTTTAACTTGTAGAGCGCTGTTTGTGCGAACAGCTGAAGCTTCATCTCCGTCAATGGTGAGAACAGCAAAATTTTCTTTAGCTAGGAATCGAACTTCATGCCACTGCCCATCATTGAGACCAGAGCCTAGAAAGAACAGGAAACATTGAAACACTTTACACTGTGCAATATTTATTATTTATAAGTAGCTAATGCTGCCTCTTCCAATCTCTTTTGCAAAGTTAAATGAAGCCTATTTCAGAAATGAAATAATTTCAGAATGAAAACCAGGAAGTATTATTAAAGTAGCTATTAAAATAAAAATGGCATTATCAGGATAAGTGCAAATCTTGAAGCTATTGAACTGACCATTCTGACAAGTATAAGTATTTTTAAATATATGTTAACCCTTACCCACCAAAAAGCAATATTCTATATTTCTCTAATAAGAAATGTATTTTAATCATTTCTGTGACCAAGCTCAAAAGGAAAATACATTGATTAATAAATTTAATTATAATCCATAGGTCCACACATACAAGTGACTCCTGTGGCTACATTATGGTTACGATTGTTGCCCTTATCTAAAGCTACATATTTGCAAGAAAAAAGAAAGAAAAAAGAGGAGTGAGGAAAACTTCCGTAGAAAGTGAATATGCAGATAATCTTGTAACTGAGATGTGAGCTTAGTCAGAGTAAAATGAAGACATTATCACAAATCCAGCAAAATGTCTACCAAAAACCTGAACCTTAGAGAATCACTATGCTCCCTATACTGACAGTATACATATACACTATATATTATATAATATATATTATATAATATATATTATATATATATATTATATTACATATATGATGTAATACATATATATGTATACTAATATATATATAATGTAATATAACGTAATATATATATATATATGACATTTTAAACAAAAGTAGAACACAGACTACGTATATAGGCTAATATATATATATGATATATATTCTTATATATGTGACAGTATGTATTTATATATGTACCAGCAATGAAGTACATGAATCCGTTCATTCTTTTTCTTTTTCCAAACAAACAACAACAAACTATAGCCAACAACAACAACAAAAACAACAATCAATCAAACAAACAAAAAAAAAGAAAGTACTGTTTCAATTGCCTCCGGGAGCTAGTAGAAAGCCATTTTGCTTAGCATGTTAAGTTGACATTTACAAACAGCAAAAGAGAAAAGAGTGGTTGCTTGTTCTGGTCTTTTTTTTTTTTTTTTTTTTTTTTTTTTTTTTTTGGAAGGGACTTACATGGTATCAACAAGTAAGTGGCATATATTCTCGTAAAACAAAATTCCAGATAATACACCTTTTTAAAGCAACAGATCTTCACCTAGAAAAAGGTGCTATCATCTTACCAAACGCACTTCACAAAAATAAGCTGCAGTGCAATGCAATACACTGCATCTAAAATTAAACAGAACATGTAATACCATCAGAAACATAAAAGAAGACAAAATTGCAGAATATTCTAACGACATCTCTTATGAAAAAATAATGTTTCATGACAAACAGATATACCTAGTGTATGGGAACTGTTGAATCATGGCCTGAACCTCTGACTGATCACCTGAGACAAATACTGAGTCAGCCATGGGAGCACAGGTGAAGGCAATTCACCTGTGAGACCAGAAGGGGTGAAGCCTGCTGCACCTCTCCTGGACCCCATTTAAGGACTGACTGCCACAGGGAAAGGATCTTTTTCTGTAGATTGCTCCTCTTGGAGTTTTTCCTGTGAGCCCATGACACAGATGAGCATTTTTCATCTATTTTGGTTTGTAATCTTTCTAGCTATGCTATCTTTGGATGCCATTCTAACCACACCACTCTGTATATTTGTTGGTTATATACCTAGACATTTAATGAATATTTTTTCCAAATGTTTCTATATGTTTAAGATACAAGATCATGTTCTCATATAACAGAGTGTTATATATTGGAATAGTCTTGAAAGATTCATTAGTGCAAATAGACATCACAGAATGGCCTGGGTTGGAAGGGATCTCAAGGATCATCAAGCTCCAACCCCCCTGCTGGGTAGGCCCACCAACCTCCCCATTTACTAGACCAGGTTGCCCAGTGCCCCATCCAACCTGGCCTTGAACACCTCCAGGGACGGGGCATCCATAACCTCTCTGCACAGCCCGTTCCAGCACCTCACCGCTCTCCTGGTAAAGAACTTCCCCCTAACATGTCATTAAGAAATATTTGTATTATGGCTTAGTCAACCTAGTGTGAGAATAAATGATTTTTAGTTAAGATTTCTCTTGGTTTATGAGCTCCTTTTTCACTATATTTTACAAATCAATAGAAAAGAACACTGAATTCCAACTCACAAAGTTATATTTTACATATAAATTCAGAGAGGACTTTTTTTAAGTATATGCTACTGTAGCTGAAGTGTATCAGACTATAGTTAAAAATCCCAGTTTAACAGCTTGAGATAATCTATAATTCAAAAAAAATCCATTTCAGTTTTTGTCAAGGTTGTCAAGGAATTCATTATTACCCTGAAATGAATGGCAATGATCACAGACTTCTGGGCAAAATTAAAACTTTTCTATTAAAGGATGAAAGTAGTAGCTGAGTCTCTTCATTCACAAGTCTATAGAGAGGTATGCTTAAGGCCTTCCCTAGATAGGAGGGTATTACAGATCTAAAACTATAGAATGTGATGTGAAAATATCAGCATATCTTTTACTGCCATCCCTACCAATTCGAGATAAGCTTTTGCACCACGACAGATAATAGCAGGAGGAATTATGTCACACCTCTAAAGGGTTCTTCTGAGTACATCTCCTCTTAAAACACTGAAACATCACTAGTTTTCTTTTTCTGCGCTGCATTTTCATTGCTGCCTAACATGGCAAGCATCTCTCTCAAATAAATAACTTTTAAGGACATTATTCTTCATCTTGTGATTTTTTTTTTTTTTTTTTTTAGATTGTTAATAAAATACATAAAACCTGGTATACTTCTGGTTATCCAGATTTGCATTTTAGACTGTATATGTTATGCAGCTCTAAGAAAACTAAAAAAGTTAGCTTCATTGTAACCCTATTGTTCTCGTATGATATTTTCTACAACAGTAGAACATAGACTAGAACTACATACATAGGCTAAAAAAATGTACTGCCTCTCAGAAATCATCAGACTAAGAAATTGTTTACAGCTGTGTGTTTCACTTCCTGATTAGTTTTTATTGGAGAATTCAGCTACCTCTATTAGGAACTGTGGGATGTAGAGAAGAAGAAAAATTAGCTCTCTTTTCTTGAGGAGAAATATTCTAATTCTTGAAGAAAAGAAGAAAACAGACTTTTGCCATCTGTAATATGATTATGATGCAATGGAAAGTGCAACAGTGATAGCCAAGCAGCAAGATCCCAGGCTGTAGCAAGTGAGAATACACTCAGACACAGTAGCAGTGGGTGCAAAAAGAATAAACCGTTTTCCTTCAGAAAGCCTCAGGTAAGCAGGGACCTCCAGAGATATATCGTTACCTCCACTGTCAACCCTTATATGAGGTCTGGCAAGGGGTGGATCCTGGCTCCACCCCTTCCGGTCACTCGGGTGCATTGCATGCACTTTAGTTCCCCTATGTTGGCCTTCCCTTCCTACAAGGTGCTCAAATTTCCACTACAGCACCCAAATAAGAGCCAGTATGTCTGCTCCTGTCAGGATGGATGTTGTAACACTGACTAAATTTGAAGGCAACTGTATAGTTTCCAGACATCAGGCTAAGTAGAATGCACAAGCCTTTCACTGGTATGGTGGTGCAGCAGTCAGAACAGCTATGTGAGCTGTGAGCATGTAGACAATCTGCTCTGCCTTGTGGTAAGGCTACAGGATGAAATATATACATTAAAAAGTGTAATTGGGAACAAAAAGAAGGAGCAGGGAAACCACAATTCACCCATACACAAACAGGTTTTTTCATCCAAAATAAAATAAAATAAAATAAAATAACCCCCCCAAACCCAAGGCAGCATGTATCACATAAAGTTGAGGAAAAATACTGCAAGGCTGGAGGCAAGAACACAAAGGAAAGGAGTGGATGGAGGCAAGTCTGTACTTGAAGCTGCAAATCAAAACCCTCCTTGCCTGTTCCACCCCACCAGGTCCTTCTCCACAACAGGTATGTAGCCCTGAATGTGGAAGGCCCATTTGTGGGATATAACAGCCCACTCAGACTAGACAAACTAACTAAACCAAATTGCAAGAAGCTTTCCCCCAGTGTTAAGACTACATCACTGAAGAAAGAGACAAGTATTCATTGTAGGTGATTCTTCCCTACTGGGAACTGCACATCCAATATGGTGAGCAAACCCTATTTTTAGAGAAGTCTGCTGTCTTCCTGGGGCTCAGGTGGAGGATGTCGCCAGGAAACCACCTAGCCTGGTACAGCCATCAGACTACAACCTGTTAATTGCTTTTCCATACAGGGAGAGATAATGCAGCTACATGTGAGACAAGGTCTATGAAAAGGGGCTTCATGGCCTTGTGATGATGTCTAAGGGAATTGAATGCATACATCATCTTTTCTTCTTTGCCTCCTGTATTGGATGAGGACACAGAAATAAAACAAAGGCTCTTATTTTTAAATACATGGCATTGCAGCTGGTGCCATCACCAGAATTTTTTTTGACAAGATGGTACTGAGTTTGTGGGCAGTGGATGGGACTTGCCTTTCTCAAAGGGGTAGAAAGGTCCATGATGAGGTGTGGGATGGCATAGCTATGTAGAGGGACAGGGTGATAGCAGGGGCCTCAAAGGACTCAGTGCCTTGAAAGGTGTGGCTATTAACAGCTACAAGCTGGTCAGAGGGGACAGGTGAGGAAGGAGGGCAGCTGGGTGTTGCTGTCTACATCAAGAAGGGAATAGAACGTGAAGAGCTGTCCCTAAAGAACAGTCATGAGCAAGTTAAAAGCCTATGGGTGATAGAGACTGAGGCAGCCAAGGAAGGCCTGTGATCGGTGTCTACCACAGGCCATCTGATCAAGCCAAGCCTGTCAGTGAAGTCTTCTACTTGCACCTACAGGAGGCATCACAATCGCAAGTGCTCATCCTGCTGTAGGACTTCAACCACCCACATATCCTCTGGAAAAGCAGTGTAGTGAGCTGTGGGTGATTTAGAAGGCTCCTAGAATGCACTGAAGACAACTTCCTGAGTCAGGTAATTATGATGGCCCCACAGAGGGAATGCAATACTGGACCTGTTGCTCACCAGTGCAAATGAACTGATTGTTGACACCAGGACTGGAGACTGCCTGGGCTGTACTGACCTTGCTATGGTTCAGTTCATGGTCTGGAGGGGTATGAGATAGGCAAAGAGTAGAATTACAGTGCTAAATTTTAGGAAAGCTAAGTTCTAGCACTTCAGGGAGTTAGTCAACAAAACACTCTGGGAAACTATCCTCTTGGGCACAGGTGCAGACCTGACAGATCTTTAAGGAAGCTTTCCTCAGCATGCAAGAGCTCTCCATTCCCAGGTGTAGCAAGTCAGAAAAGGAAGGCAGGTGACTGGTGTGGCTGAACCAGGATCTTGTCAAACTGAAGAGCAAGAAGAAAATGCACAGGCAGTGGAAACAGGGATAGGTACCATGGGAAGAGTACAGGGAAGCTTCTAGGCTGTGTAAGGATGGGATCAAGAGCGTCAGTGCCAAGCTGGAAATGAAGTTGGCTTAGCTTGCCGAGAAGAAAAAGGAAGGCTTCTGCAGGTAGCTCAACCAGAAGAGAAAAGTCACCCTCACTAGTGAGTGGCACAGGCAGGCTGGTACCAACAGAGAAAGAGAAGGCTGAAGTACTTAACAACTTTTTGACCTGTCTGCTCTGATAACTGCTTATCACACAACTCACAAATATTTGCTTTGATAGGAAGGGATTGAAGAAACCATGTCCCTCCCACTGTAAGCAAAGGTCAGGTTCTTGACCACCTGAGGAATCTGAACGTCCACAGATCTACATATCCTGATGAAGTACATCCCAGAGTCCTAAGGGATTAGCTGGTGTTGTCACCAGCCACTCTGAGTGATACTTGAAAAGTGATGGCAATCAGGTGATGCCCCTGGTGACTGGAAAATGGCAACATCACATCCATTTCTAAGAAGGGTAAAAAGGATGACCCTGAGAACCTGTCAGTCTCACCTCGGTGCCAGGAAAGATCATGGATCAGATCCTCCTAGAAGCTATGCTAAGGGCCATGGAAGGCAGAGAAGTGATATAGGAAAACCAGCATGGCTTTGTTAAGGGCAAATCCTGCTTGACCAACCTAGTGGCCTTTTACGATGCTGTCACTGCATCAATGGACAAAGGAAGAACCACTGATATCATCAATGTGGACTTCAGTATGGCCTTTGATCAACCCCACTACATCCTTCTCTCCATATTGGAAAGATGCTTTCGATGGGTGTACTCTTTGATGGACAAAGAACTGTCCCTGCTGAAAAAAGACCAGGGAGTGCAGGTGGATGGGAAGCTGGACATGAGCCAGAAAGTGTCCTCACAGCCTAGAAGTCGAACTGTAACCTGGGCTGCATCAAAAGAAGCATAGTAAACAGGTAGAGGGCAGTGATCCTGCCCCTCTACTCTGTGCTGGTGAGGCCTCACTTGGAGTACTGCATACAAATGTGGAGCCCTCTGTACAGGAGAGACATAGACCTGTTGGAGAACATAAAGAGAAAGGCCACAAAAATGTTTTAAAGGATGGAACACCTCTCCTATGAGGACAGGCTGAGAGAGCTGGAGAACCTGGAGAAGAGAAGGCTGCAAGGTTACCTGATAGTGGCCTTCAGTATCTAAGGGAGAGCTGAAGGAAGGAAGGGGAAAAACTCGTTAGTAGGGTCTGTGGTGATAGGACAAGGGGAAATGATTTCAAGCTTAAAGAGGGTAGATTTAGGTTAAATATAAGGAAAAAGTTTTTTACAGTGTAGCTGGTGAGGTACTGGAACAGGTTGCCTAGTGATGTGGTGGATGCCTTGTCCCTGGAGACTATGAAGGCAAGGTTGGATCAGACCCTGGGCACCTGATCTAGCTGTAGATGTCCTTGTTCATTGCAGGGGAGGTGGACTAGGTGACCTTCAAAGGTCCCTTCCAACTCTAAGGATTCTATGATCTGTGCTTCTATGATTTTATCCCTTGTGGTGATCACAATCCTGATTTAAAATATTATCTTTTAACCATTAATTTCTAATGATTAGTTCAACATATTTGATGCAAAAAATAAATAAAATAAAGCAACATATTAACATCACCTCTTACGATGCAAAAAAGCATACAGTGTATCTACTTGAATATGTCTTTCTATATACATACATATACATACAGGATGGATACCTACGGCACTGAAGACAAATGCCAGATGTGTCCAGAACACAACAGAAAGGTTGAAACTCAGATCTAGACATTTTTTCTTTTCCTTTCTGCAGCTTTTATGAAAACATATTAATGCAAAATTAGATTACTTAGTGTCTGAAAATTTCATCTCATTCCTCACTAAGATCTCATCTTGATAGGAATTTGAATTGTACGGCTATAATCATTCTTCATGGCATACTGTCTGTTGCATTCTATTAAACAGTCACATACAGTTAGTAATTATAAGACCCGACCCACTGTCAATAAATCATGAGAACATATTATCTTTGTATGTTTACTGAAGTTAACAACATTGTGATGTGTAGTATAGGCTGTCACTAGCATTTTATGAAAATAAATCACTGACCTACATAGTTCATAAGCAGAATTGTAATAAACCACTGAGTTCACTGTTACTAAAGCTCTCATAATGCTGCCAGTTAGACTTGGCTGAGCACAACCTTTTCATTATAACAGGAATATATGACTGCTACTGAAAACCAATACTTTTTGCTTGAAGACCTTGGAGGAACTGTTGGGACCAAATCATACCAAAAAGGGTATTCTTATTCAGAGTATCAGTGAGTTCATTTAGCTGTTTGGGAATCTGCTGGCAAACAAATCACTTTCCAAAATAAAAATGAACAAACAGACTTTTCACATTTGAGTCCTTATATAGAACACATGCACATAACAGAAAAACTAATATGGATGTTTACTTTGCTGTCATCCTTGAAATGCCAGCATGGCAAGAAATTTCTGTAACTCCTTAAGTTTTACAATTGTCATTTGTTGCAGTGACAAATGAGGAAAAACAAGCAAACACTAACACATAGGCTAAAATTAGCCTAATTTTTAATATAACTACCATGTAAAAGGAATCTGAATGTCAAATTAATCATGCTGATTTCCCGATATGTTTTAAAAATTCCTTCAAATGTCCTCATAAAATACACAATGATAACATTGATACTAATTTAAAAAAAAAAAAGTGATGATAAACACGTTTGTTCTGAACCGTTGAAAACTTGAACATTACTTTTTGCTTAAATAGATGATTATAGAAGGTATTGCACACCCGAAAACATACCTGTTTACTCTATTGTATATTTATTAGTCACTTTGTCACCAACACAAAGCAATTTCAACAGTGAAGTATGGTACAAAACAACAACAGCTCTGCAAATGTCCTGCAAAATTCACATTCAATAAATAAATCCTAAGTAAATAAATATATTTACCACGGTTGTTTCATGCATGACTTGCCCTCACATCGCAGAGATGTTATGGAAAAGAATTTTCAGATAAAGGTGCTGTAAATTTGGTGGTTTACTTTTATTGTTGTTAAAACATAATGAAATCACATCTGAGATTTCATTGCATGTTGAATGAAATCAGATTTCATTATGGATTGTACTTTGTGTCTTACTGTCAGGAAAACAGCTTGAAGTAAAAAAAAATCAAGTGACACATTTGTTAAAAGTTTTTTTCCATCCATTGCTTTTAAGTCATTCAAAGCAGAATAATTTAGTCATCTGTCTATAAAACAGATTAAAATTGGGTTAAACAACACAGAAAACATGGTTTGATTAACCTTCTTGTTCTATTTATGCCAACTTTTTTAAACTAACCATAAAACACACTGAAGATCTAGGCTTTACTGTACCTAAGCCTAAATTTCCAATTAGATATGTCTCTATCTGTAAGCAAAGTGTGCCATACACTTACAGTGGCTTTCCTTCAGAAATTCCCATCTGTCTTATGCTCATGAGCTAGCTTTCATGCTACTGGTGTTTGTTTTGTTTGGTATCGCTTCCTATCATGATCCCAGAGGTATTTTGCAATGAGAATTTGCAGAAATGGGGAAATTTCATCAAGATTATTTGGGTTCATTAAGTTATACAAAGTGTGCAACTACAGGGGACTAAGCACAGAGCATAATAAAATGAGTGATTACAGTTAAAATATACAGACTTCGGTAGGTATAGGTCTCATAGTAACTTGTTTAAATATGAACATCTGTATTTTCAGTGGGAGGAAAATATAGAAATTCTTTATCATAGACCATCTTAAAATGATAATTTGCTGCTTGTAGGGAAGCAGTATCTCAGAATTTAAATCAGAACCTACAGATGGAAGAAGTAATTTGTTTATGATAAACAATAGCAGTTAAACAATACCAGTTACAACTACATTTTCTCCCACCATTTTGCCATGAAATAATGATAACACTTAGACACGGTAACAGTCAAAAGTAATCAACTTCCTCTGCTTCCTTTTGTTCATACACTCATATAACAGGATTTAAAAGTTGTTTTTGTTAAGAACTGTTTTTTTTTTTCTTGTTTGTTTGTTTTGTTTTATTAGGAACTGAAATATAGAATGCAAGTATATAAAGATATGTGGATTTGTATCTACACATCCACTCTTGAACACCATCCTAGTCCATATTTAGTACATTAAGTAGGATACAGAGAATCCTGAATTCTCTGTAAATTCAGTGATTCAATTGGCCACAGTATCTTCGTTCTTCATGTGGTTGTGCCTTCTTCTCTCTAAGCTGATTCTGTAATGAGTGTTTGTAGAAAAGTGTATATCTAGTTTAAGGATAATAATAATGGTCTTGCTATGTGGAGGAAATGATTTTTATTTTTTTTTGATCCACTATTATTATAAGAATCAAGTCAGAGAGAATTCTGCCTGTCAGAATTATATGTCTTACAGTCCTTTAGCTGCAGCATTTATAGAAACTAAGCAAGGTCACATTGCTTCGACATATATTATCCGTCTCTGCATACACTAGCTCTCACATCTGTGCTCTCAATTTTACTCTGTCCTCATCTATATCATGTCTCTTTTGTTCATATCTGCTGTCAAGTTATGACAGAAATTTTCATTTTTAAATTACTGCCAGTTTGCTTCTTCTCCTCTGTTGTGATCAAGGAAATGGGATTCCTCAAGAATTTCAATTGCTGTGTTGTTTATTTTTTTAAGTCCCCTCCTTTCATCAAAATTTGTTTTCCTGTGTAAAACATAAATATAAATTAGCTTCAGACAGAGTTATGGGGTTTTTATCTATTTAAGATTATGTATAATTTAACAAATTTTAAATGAAGAACATCATTGTTATTCTTGTGATTATTATTTTATAGTAATTAACAGTTGACAAATATGACCTGGCTATGAGAGAGACTCATCTATCTCCCAACACTATCAGGTTGTTGTTCTTGCTCTGTGAACCGAATTCCCACTATTCAAGTTGTGGATGAACCACAATTATAATGAAGTTTCTTTTTCTCATTAGGCCAAACCTGAATATATTAGCCAGATATTAGGTTACAAAGCATCTACTCTAAATTATAAAGAACTTTTTAATGAAACAGACAACATAAATAAAAGAGAATGCAGAGGAGTGTATGTGTGTAAAGAACAAGTGAGAAAGCAAAGCTCTCAGACCAAATTATACTTGTCTAATATAACATTAGATGCATTTGAAATATTCCTACATAGTCCTACATTAAAAAATAACAATAATAATAAATAAAATTCCAAACTCTCCTCCAGTGAGAATAAAATGAAAAAATGCAATTTCCAGCATGAACAGATGCAACTTTCTTATTGGATCCTTTAAAACACCAGCATGTTATATCGTAGACAAGTCAGGTTAATTCTAAAACTAAGGCAATATCTTTGACAGCTCTGGAGCACAAAAGCAGATATTTGAACATGAAGTGTTACATAATGAAATTGTTCTCAATTGTTATGGTTTTATGATTTTTGTTATCAATATTCCACATCATAACACCATGTATGGCACCGGTAGTTAAAGAGTTAATGCTCCAGTTCTCTGCATTGTTGATAGTTTCAGGTGCCTGGTTCTCAAAAGAGAAGGAGAGCAACATCTCCCAGAAGACTTCACTGTTTTGTTTCTATTTTCCATTCTGAGGGAAAGATAAACTGTTCGCCAGACACGAGATGTCCATTTTTCCTTTTACTGCTTGTCTTTCTGTGTGTGCTCCCTAGCTGTCTCACCTTCAGCGATAACGTAAGGCCTTCAGTTTTTGGACAATCTCTCATTTTATTTGATTTATTAGTCTCGATTCCAATCATACTGTATTATATTGTGCTATCTTGTGCTACATTATCATGTTTAATAAATTACCTTTCCTCCTCAGGTCACTGCCGCTGTTTTGTTTTTAGGCACACGTCTCTACCCTTTTCCCTTTTTCCCCTTTCCCCTTCTCCCAGGGCGTGGGTCATGGGTCCCCCCACCCCCTTCTCATGTAACCGAGCCGAACCAGCCCACAGGCTGTTGACATCAATAAAACAAAAGAAAAATCGTTTCTTTCAAGTGTATACAGAAATCAGTGTAATAAAATGAGCCTTATGAAAAATACTATTTATTTTCAAATATACCATTTAAAACTGAAATCAGTGAAACAAGAAGAATGAGAAATGCTTCTTTAAAATTCCTGTGTGAGTTACATGAATATTTTTCCTTGTACAAACAAAATATCAGAAACAAAGCATATTCTTCATAATAATGAATTTACCTTTGCTTATAAATATTAATGTAGGACCTACCTACTACTAACATTTTTTTTCTTATACTTCTCTTGCTATTGCACCTATATAGAGTAAAGGATAAGCTGTTTTGTAAAACAAGTAGGCAAGACAAATGAGAAAGAAACTGTTGCACCTTTCTTACAAATAAGGATTATAGCACAAGATTAAGTAATTTGCTTGTAGTTACACTGAAACAAAACAGTCAAATGCATGTCACTATTACAAGGCAATTTATATTCCTAATTATTTTATTTTCTATTTTAATGCTTTCACAGAAGAAATTTTATTATACTAATATTTAAATATTTTTTAAAATAATTATTACTAAGTCATTTTTAGCTTCTGGCATATCTTTCTAACTACAAGGAGTAGTCAACAAAAGCCAACAATTTAAAGGATTCTTCTATCATTTTGCAATGGAGTATCTATTTTAAGTACATATAGAACTGAGAATGTTAGCAGGCAGAAGAGAGATGAAAGCTTTTTGAGGCTCTTTCTGTGAATAAACATGAATGAAATTCACGGTCATGATCACAGAACATAGATGTATAACAATCAAAGAATTATTGGTATTTCCTAAGAATGGAATGTTTTAAATCATCATTTAGATGACTATGTCATTACTTGGTAACTCTGGCAGAAGTTGGTTTCTTCAGGCAGTTTAACAAAAGGAAAATAAAACAAAGCAGATACATCACTGAGCAGAGTAAAACAGTTGACATTTCCTCTAATTAGAATTTCTTTTGTAATATCTGTGATATAAAGAAAGCATAATTACCAATCTCTCATATATATGCTACAGCACAACACATCTCTGTTCCTTGTGTCTTCAGCTTCTTCAAACTTTTAGTTGGCATCACAGTAACTGAGTTTCCTTTGCAATTCTGTTTCAAGCACTGAGCAATTTTCAGGCTTTTAGTGGGTGTTTGAAACTTAGGTCCATGCTGTTCTCAGGCTGCCTATGGTGATTGTGTGTGCTGCTACATCCTGAGTAAGTTTCACTATTAATTTTATGGCTGACTCCCTCTTCTGCAATGCAATATATAAGTAGTGAGACTTTCACATGTATATTTTAGCTAAAGATGTACATAGAACTTACATGAATTGTAATTAAGAATTGAAATAAAAGAGTTATTTCTTTTGTAGCTTTCTTCAAACAGTGGCTAATGCAAAGGGCCTAGTAGAGCTAGAATCATCATAGAATCAAGCTGAAAATCATTTGAGCAAAACTACTGTTAAAAAAAACAAACTGAGTATTTTTAGACATGCTAATTCAATGAACCAATTTAGACAGAAAATAAATCAAGATTCTTAAAGACTCAAGCTGTTCAGGGCTTGGTATTTTTGTAAAAGAGTGTTTATTTAACACTTGATATGAACAGTACTTGTATGGATCTGATGAATAACTGCTGTTACCTCTACTTCATAATTCCTTGGTTTTATACTGATGTAAATCAACGTTATTGAGACTAACAGAACCTCTACCAATTTGAATTTCAAGTTATTGGATTATTATTATTATTATTATTGTTTTATGTTTAGCACTTCAAATAAACATACTAAAAGTATGCACAGTTAGGTTTCTTTTGATGTTGTCAAAATGGTCAATGGTCAGATAATACATAGCAGTGAGCCACCTGACATTCATGCATTATTTACAGTATTCATATCTTCATCTATGCAACACTCTTTTGCAGTATATGAAAGTTCAGTGATGACGTACTATCATATAAAAGTCCACTATGTCATCATACTCGTAAAGAGTAAAATAGAGAAATGTGAAGTGAAACAAGAAAGATTGCTACTACAACGTTCAAGTAGAATTTTGATAAGCAAAGATAGCACAAGTGTACAAAATACAGTTAATCTTGCTCCAAATTTCTTTCCAGTACCTTATTTCTTCTTCTAACCCACTCTTCTCTGGTCATACATATACTAATTTACAAGCTTTAATATAAAATATTTGTGAATCTTCTAAGTTTTAAATCCAATATTACAAAAAATTCTCCAGTATTCAGTAAATCCAGAGTCTTGGCTAATCTTGTACATCTCAAAACATAACATTTAATTATACTCCATTAAAAAATAAGTGCATCTTCAAATAAATAGAGAAACTGATTTTTACAATCAATTGATTAAATAGTGCTCTGGCTAAAGTCATTGCATGGAGCTTGCAAGTTCTATCATGTGCAAAAAGTGTAATCAGATTACTCACTTTTAATGACTCACTTTTAATCCCGAGAAGTACATAAAAAAAAAGGGTACACACATATGTTTTCCATTAGAAATTTTAACATGGCCAAAATTACAGATGTTAATCTTCTGCTTTTGAAGATAATAATAAAGTACAGAAAATTATCTCCAAACTTCCCTTACAAGGCATAAATATGACTGTGGCATATGTCATATATGCTTTCATTAACATTTTATATGTTAATAATTTTGCTAGCAGAAGAATACTGAAATTTAGAAGATGAACTTCAGCATCACAATGCAACTGTAAAATTGGATTACATAGATTCAATTGCAGTACAGCAATCAAACTACATGACTGGCAGTCAGCTGTTTATAGATCAGTATCCCACTATCTTCTACAGAAGATATTTCTTGTATGGAATCAAATATAACATTATGTTTGGGGATGTACCAGATTGTGAGCCTAGCATTTCAAAAATTAGTTGCTTAAAAATTGAAAAAAAAAAGTTTCCACTCAGCACTGAAACTCACTACGTGTCAAAATAAATCAATGAACAAAATCAGCCCTTATCCCTGTCACTGAACGAAAGCAAAAATCCTTCTGAGGACTAGTCACTCTGATAAGACTTGGCAGTGATCTCTGATGCTACTGTCTTACAGACATGGGAAGTCATCAACCACAGAATTCTATTTTGTCAAAGAAGAATCTATGGTCTTGTACATGCTAGTGCATAATCCCCATTGACGACAACACAATTCATTTGCTTTGGAGAAAAGAGATACGCTTCTCCCTGCCCCTGCCTTAGTAAATGCATACTAGCTACTTCTACAACTATTAGTACTATTTCTTTAAATACATTCAATCATTTAAATCGTTTAAATAATAATACTGGAGTACAAGAAGAATATCATTGACAGGGAGGAGAACAAAAACATTTGACAAAACACCATCTTCATTCTTTAATCAGTGGCTTTAATTTAACTGTGGTTGTGTTTACAGATAAATTCACTAAGGCACAACACATTGAACTTTTTGACATCAAGGCTGAAAAATACACTCCACATAATTCAACTTAAAAAAAAAAAAAAAGTTAGAAATAAGAAAGTTTTCCAGCCAAAATTTGGCAAATGAGGTATCAAGAGCAAAAGGTGGTGACTAATGGTTCTATGTCCAGGTGAAGGTCGGTAACAAGCAGTGTCTGCCAGGGGTCTGTTTTGGGACTGGTGCTGTTTAACATCATCCATCAACAATGGAATTGAGTGCACCCTCAGCAAGTTTGCTGATGACATCAAATTGAGTGGTTCTGTTAACAAAATGGAAGGAAGGGATTCCATTCAGAGGGAACTCAACAGACTTGAAAGGTGGACCTGGGTGAATCTAATGAGGTTCAACACAGCAAAATGCAAGATTTTGCACGTGGGCTAGAGGAATCCCAGGGATATATACAGACTGGGAGGAGCAATCCTTGAGAGTAGCCCTGCAGAGAAGGACCTGGGGGTGGATGAAATCTTAACATGAGACAGCAGTGTGCTCTTGCTCAGAAGGCAAATGGTATCCTGGGCTCCATCAGAAGAGGGTTGGACAGCAGGGACAGGGAGGTGATTGTTCCTCTCTACTCTGATCTCTGTAAGCCCCATTTGGAGTACTGCGTCCAGGTTTGGGGCCCCCAGTACAAGAGAGACAGGGAGCTGTTGGAGAGTGTCCAGAGGAGGGCCACAAAGATGATCAGAGGGCTGGAGCACCTCCCCTATGAAGACAGGCTGAGGGAGCTGGACTTGTTCAGCCTGGAGAAGAGAAGGCTGTGAGGTGACCTCATGGCAGCCTTGCAGTACCTAAGGGGAGCCTATAAACAGGAGGGAAGTCAACTCTTTACAAGGGTAGATAACAGCAGAACAAGGGAAAATGGTTTTAAGTCGAAGGAGGAAAGATTTAGGTTGGATATCGGGGGAAGATCTTTACAGAGGGAGTGGTGAGGTGATGGAACAAGCTGCCCAGAGAGGTTGTGGATGCCCCGTCCCTGGAGGTGTTCAAGGCCAGGTTGGAAGGGGCCCTGGGCAGCCTGGTCTAGTATTAAATTTGGAGGTTGGTGGCCCTGCCTGCATCAGGGGGGTTGGAGCTTGATGATCCTTGAGATCCCTTCCACCCAAAGCCATTCTATGACTCTCAGCACTGCCAGTAGTAGAAAAAACATTTCCTACTGTATCTGTATCTCTATGGACATGTACAGAAATAACCCTAAAGATGAGAATCTCCATAGAATCATAAAATCACAGAATCACTCAGATTGGAAAAGACCTTAAAGATCATCGAGTCCAACCATGACCTAATCATACTACTCCAGTTCCTTCAATCTCTCCTCATAGGACATATTCTCCAAGCCCTTTGCAAGCCTTGTTACCCCTCTTTGGACTTGCTCCAGCACCTCCATGTCCTTACTGTACTCAGGTGCCCAAAACTGAACACAGTACTCGAAGTGGTGCCTCACCAGTGCTGAGTCCAGAAGCAGGATTACTTCCCTAGTCCTGCTCACCACACTGTTCCTGATACAAGCCAGGATGCCATTGGCCCTCTTGGCCACCTGGGCACACTGCTGGCTCATGTTCAGCTGACTGTCCATCAGTACACCAAGGTCCCTTTCCATCAGACTGCTTTCCAGCCACTCCTCCCCAAGCCTGTAGGGCTGCCTGCGGTTCTTGTGACCAAAATGCAGGACCCGGCACTTGGCCCTATTGAAATGGTTTACCTTGGCCCATCAGTCCAGTCTACCCAGGTCCCTCTGTAGTGCCTTTTTCCCCTCAGGCAGATCAACGCTCCCTCCCAAGTTGGTGTCATCTGCAAATTTACTGAGGGTGCACTCAATCCCCTCATCAAGATCATTAATAAAGATGTTAAATAGAAGTGGCCCCAGTCCCGAGCCCTGGGGAGCACTGCTTGTGACCGGCCACCAACTGGATTTAACTCCATTGACCACAACACTTTGTGCCCAGCCATCCAGCCAGTGTTTCACCCAGCAGAGCATATGCCTATCCAAACCATAGGCAGCCAGCTTCTCCATGAGGATGTTGTGGGGCACAGTGTCAAAGGCTTTACTGAAGTCCAAGTAGACCACATCGACAGCCTTGCCTTCAACCACTACGCGGGTCACCTTGTCATAGAATGAAATCAGGTTTGTCAAACAGGATCGACCATTCATAAACCCATGCTGACTGGACCTGATCCCCTGGTCTTTAACTGGTCCATGATGGCTCCCGAGATTATCCATTCCATAACCTTCCCCGGCACCGAGGTGAGACTGATAGGTCTGTAGCTACCAGGATCATCTTTCCAGCCCTTTTTGAAGATGGGCGTCGCATTTGCCAGTCTCCAGTCCACCAGAACGTCCCCGGTTAGCCAGGACTGCCAGAGAATGATGGAGAGTGGCTTGACAACCACATCCACCAACTCCCTCAGCACTCTAGGGTGCAATCTGTCTGGCCCCATGGACTTGTGAGCATCCAGCTTTTGGAGCAGGTCCAAAACCATCTCATCGTGGATCATGCAGGGCGCATTCTGTTCCCCATCCCTCTCATCTACCAGCACAGGGGGCTGTGTTCCCAGGGAATAACAACTCTTACTATTAAAGACTGAGGCAAAGAAGGCATTAAGCACCTCAGCCTTATCCTGATCCTTGGTCACCAAGTTGCCTTCAGCATCCAACAAGGGAGGGAGATTCTCCCTAGCCCTCCTCTTGCTGTTGGTGTATTTATAGAAATATTTATTGTTGTCCTTTACCTTAGTGACAAAGTTCACTTCTAGCTGGGCTTTGAGTTTTCTAATTTTCTCCCTGCACAGCTTCACTACGTACCTGTAATCATCCCAAGTAGCTTGCCCACTCTTCCAGAGACCATAAGCTTTCCTTCTGTTCTTGAGTTCAAGCCAATGGTCTCTGTTCAGCCAGTCCCGGCCTCTTTGCCCATCAGCTCATCTTCCGTGACTGGGGGACGGTCAGCTCCTGCACCTTTAAAATTACTTCCTTAAAGTATTCCCAGCCTTCCTGGGCTCCCACGCTCTCCAAAACTACCTCTCAAGGGACCCTCTCAACCATGGTCCTAAAGAGGTTAAAGTCTGCCCACTGGAAGTCCAAGGTGGCAGTTCTGCTGACTCCCCTCCGTGGTTCAACAAGGATTGCGAAATCTAGCATCTCATGATCACTCTGCCCCAGGTGGCCTCCAACCTTTACATCCCCCGCAAGACCTTTTCTGTTAACAAACAGCGGGTCCAGGATTTTGCTTCCCCTTGTTGGCTCCTTCACCAGCTGTGTCAGGGAGTTATCTCCCACACACGCTAGGAACCTCTGGGACTGTTTCCCGTCTGCTGTATTATAAACTCAGCAGATGTCTGGGAAGTTGAAGTCCCCCACAAGAACAAGGGGGAGTGACCTTGAGACCTCGCCAACTGTCTATGTCCACCTCTTCATCCTGGTTGGGTGGTCGGTAGCACATTCCCATGATAATGTCAGTCTTGTTGGCCTTTGCTTTTATTCTGACCCATAAGCTCTCAACCCTGTCATCATCATCATTAATTTCCATACATTCACATTCTTTCTTAACATAGAGGGCTACACCACTGCCTTTCCTGCCTTGCCCATCTCATTTGAAAAGTCAGTAGCCATCCATCACAGCACTCCAGCTGTGTGAGTCATTTCACCACATTTCCATGATGGCAACTATATCATTGCTTTCTGACTGCATGATGGCCTCCTGCTCCTCCTGTTTATTACCTGTGGTGCATGCATTTATGTAATAGCACCTGAGCTGGGCCTCCTTTTGAGTGACAGTAGCCCTAATATGCTCATGACCATACTCAGGTGTTTTCACAGCCACCAACCTCACGCCAACCCTCGTGTTCCTCTTACAAAAGGGTGAGTTGTCCTCCTCCTTCACCAAGACACAAGACTGGGGGATCTTATTAGCACATTCCTCTCCTTCAAGCAATGGGATGTTACATATAGGCTCTGTTCTAGTGACTCCATTTATACCCCACCCCCCTGTAGATGTTGCCACTCTCTTGCTCATGTCATCGGCTCTGATCCTTGGCAAATCCCATTCCCAAAAGCTACATTTTAGTTTGAGGAAGACTGCAGAAAACATCTCCGTTCATTAATGTAATATGCATTACAATCCGGTACAACCACCAAGCTGTTCTACAGTGCTGGAGTAGGATTTTTTTTACCTTCAGTTACAGCTATTAACAGCAGAGATCTCAGTAAGTCTATGTGGCTTGTTCCCTTTCTGGCAGTCCTACTGATCATCTCAGATAATTGCTTCACCTGTATGGTTACCTTAGAATATTATTGCATAAATCCCATTACAATAGGCTAGAAATGAAATTTTAGTTTCATGTATTGGAACCTGTAAATTAGATTAAGTGCAAAGATATGCACATGTGCTCTGTGATCTCCACGGGCTTTTGTTTACTCCTGAGTTTGAAATTCTGCTTTCAGCTAGTATAACTGTTAATTTACTGTATTTGTTCAATTTACATACATTACAGATGACTGGGCACAACTATATAACTAAATATATACCAAGAGTTAACCTTTCAGAAACAAATTAGTGATTCTTATTTGTGTAACACACTCCTGTGGGAGATTGGGTCTTAGGTAATTTTAGAAATACAGCTATATGTAGAAACCTACCATGCATTAAAAAATAAAATAAAATAAAATAATAAAATAAAATAAAATAAAATAAAATAAAATAAACAACTAAAACTACAGGATATTAGCAATGTGAGGAAAAAAATCTTTTCTCCTTTCAGTTTTCTTTCACATTACACTTACATATTTGTTAGTTGAAGCCTTCAGATGTTTGAATTTTAGGAAAGTGACAGAGACCATGCCTGAATCATAGTCTGAGGAACTTATTATTTCATCCAGGCATGTATATTAATGTTTCTTTTACATACATGCCCCCAGAGTAGTGGCCTTGTCCAATATTGTCCATTAGTTGCAAGGAAAATCAAAGGCTATATAACAGTTTTCACACATTCAAGTCAAATCCCATTCAGCAGAACTTTCCAGAGACATCAAAGGAAACTAAAAAATTTAATATATCGTTTCATTTCTGGAACCTTAGTTACTGTACTTGCAACTATACCTAATTTATTTATTGCCAGTAACTTAGATGGATTATGTAATTTCTGCTTTGTTAATATTTGCTACATCACAATAAAATCTTTAAAATGGCTTTATAATAATCATTTAACTTATGAATTATAAGAATGAACTGCATTCTAACGTACTATTTGAGTCACTTGACAAACAGTAGATATGCTGAAATGTCTAATATATTGACACTGCAAATTACAGGGGTCTTAAAATCAAAATCTGTATTGGCCTAAGTTCCTTTAAAACCTACTCTGTATTTCTCAGTGAAGTGGAAGAATAGGGTGATAGTATCAAAAGACAATCTGGTTGCTTTTAGGAATTTTCAAACGTATCTTTGAAAAAGTAATTAGGCATAGCAAGAAGCCCCAAAGCCCTCATCTTTATTTATCCTGTTCAAGCCTCACTGGGGAGCTTGCCTAGTGCAGTTTTGCCTAGTTTGTTTTAATGTCTCTGGCTTTGACCACTGGGTTTTTTTTTCCTGTCATTCTTCATAATTTCAGAGTAATTGTTGCAAAGGAATTGAACTGAATAAAAAAAAAGTAGTCATGTAAGGCAATTAAATAAAAATTCACTTTTTATTAACATAAGATGTTACATTCAAATTATTATTTTTTAATTCTATGTTCTGTATCAAAAAAAAAAAAAAGATTAATAATAAGGGTATACTCTATACCTTTGTCAGTGGTTTACAGGCCAGTTCAGCCCAGTTCAGTGACTAATGGGGCAGGGGGACCCATGCCCCAGGAAAGAGAAAAAGGGAAAAAGGGTAGAGAGATGGGCCTAAAAATAAAACAGTGGCAATGATCTGAGAATAAACAAAGTAATTTACTAAATAAGATATTGGTATGCAAGATAAAACACTATAATACAATATAGTATAATATAATTGGAATTGACGATAATAAATCAAATAAAATGAGAGAGACTGTCTGAAAGCCAAAGGTCTTACTCTAATGCTGTGACAAGATGGCATCTGCAACAGAGAAGAGCCAGACAATCGAAAAAGGGGAGGGCCAGTGATTTAGGGACAGTTTTTTATCTTTTCCCTCTGAACAGAAAATGGAAACACAAATAACGCAAAGCCTTCTGGGGTATGTAGTATATAGTTCTTCTTCTCTTCTGAGAACCAGGTACCTGGAACTATCCATGATCCATGGAACTGGAGCATTAACTCTTGAACTCCCAGTGCACTACCTGTTGTTATGATGCGGAATACCAATAATCAAAAAACATAAAATCTTGACAACCTTGCTTACTAACCAAATATTAACATACTAATTAAAAACTCTTATTTGAAGAATACTGAAGTATTTTGAAGATTCTTACTAAGATTTAGTCTGAGACAGACAGACATCTTGCATATCGATTTTCAGTGGTTCATTAATCAGGCAGGATAATCAAAGATCAAATTTTTAAAGTACAGTCAGAATATGTCCTGTTATTTCTTTATGCTTATATTCAGAGTCTCAGTGATTTTGGATGTTATATGTCCATTTCTATTGCCTCATTAAGTGATAAAATAATGATCTGCAGATGCTGAATTAGAGGCTGTTTCACATATCATTGCATCTATATAAAATATAAATCCCTCTTTTGGGAATAAGTTGCTACAATATTTAGAGGATTTCAGGAAAAAAAATGAAAGAGAGAGAGAGAGAGAGAGAGAGAGAAAGTGGGTTATGCTGATATCCACATAGTCTAAAATGCAATGTTTGGATGTTTATTATTTTCTTATTAAAAAAAAAAAAAAGCATGGAAAACTACTAGCAATGCATTTCTCTTTTCTTCTGTTTGTTTGTTTGTTTTACAGTATTATTCTTTTGTTATTTTTAATAAAATACTATATTTAGAGATAACACCGGGAAATTAGTATCAGATGTAAAAATAATTCATTTTCAGCCTACTGTATGTGTTATAAAAGGGAATGAATGAAAATAACTTCTCTATGCAAAACTGAAAGTTTGGAATTCAGTGGGCATGGAGGTTTTACACAAGATTCCACAGGCACACTCAAGAGTATAACATCTACTGCTTGAATGTGGGATAAAATTTTGAAAAATACAAATTGTTGTATTCTCTTTTCCCATTTTATTAACAAAAATATGGGTAATTATTATTTCTACATGAAGAACTATGTAAAATTCAGACTGAGATTATGAATCTGTCTAACTGCAGGTGATCATATGATTTTCATTCATCTATATTCTTACTTCCACTGAGAAACATGTTCATAGTAAAGATTGTCTCTTTTTTTTTTTTTTGGTAAATCTAAATAGAATTCTCAAATTAAAAAAAAAAAAAAAATTAAATGTTCCCCTAGTCTTAGTAAGGGTGACAAGTCATGAAAGCTATATTTTGATTATTCTCATTAGGAAGGCAGAGTGGTCTGAATCAGAGGAACCTTTTTTTTTTTTTTAAATTTACCTTCATCCTAAAATATTCTACACAAAGACCTGGGACATACTGGCTGTGTTTTTATGTACCCTAGGGAAAAAAGATGCTTTCCCTTATAAATCTAAAATTTCATTGAGAAATATAAATTACATATTATATCAAAGTATTTATTGTTTCCTAAGAATCAGCATGTTTCTGCATGAAGCAGAGAAAGGGATGTATAAAGGTAGCAAGACAGAAAGTCAAAAAAGGGATAATTAGGAATGCAAGCCATGAGATAAGTGTCGTGTAGGGATATTGTGATGGCGTTCACCCTCCTCTCATCCCCCTGCTCATTCACCCTCCTGGCCCCCAGCTTCTTTCCTCAGCTCCCTTCTTTGGACTGGTCTTGCTCACAAGGCCCTGCACGGGAAGTCAGTGAATGACAGTACTGATTACACTCTTGCTAAAATGGATTAACGACCATAAATCTGTCATAAACAGGGGAACAGGTAGCAGACCTCTGGTTCAACAGCTAAGGACCAATTGAGAATGAGCCTAAAAGGTGACCTATGACTATGGGTCAGACATCTTACCTGCATAAACAGTGAGCAGCCCAAGAGCCCCCTTTGAGCTCTCCTGCACGGCAGCTCACTGCACAACATGATTTTCCCTTTAGCAGTGATATCTTTCAAGGTTATGCTGAGGTGCGCAGTATAATGTAGTTGATTTTCAATTCGTGACAGGTACCTGCTGGACAGCTCTGTGTTTTGGTGGTGCAGCCTCAATCAGGACATTAGAACTAACTGTACTGCTTCAGTAGGAAACCAAATGTCAGGGATATAATTTCCTCAGGATCCATCCAAAATTAATTAATAACTTATTAGTTTCTAACAAATAATATAGAAGTGTTTGGTTTTGGTTTGGCTTGGTGTGTTTTGTGTGTGTGTGTGTAAGTTTATATATGAATTTTTCGTTTTAACTTTTCATTTTAATAAGTGGCCTTTTTTTCTTTAGTAACATACTAAAAAGAAGTGATTTAGCCAAAGCCACAATTAATTTTATCATGTGAAAAATATTTAATTTCCCCAAAATAGTGATGAAATTGTTGGCAAATGGTCTCTATCTTTGTTTTACAAAAGATACATCCATTGAGAAAAAAAGATATAAATACTACATGGAAAAAAAATCTACTTTTTAAATTTTGGAAAAAAATGTAATATGTTTTTAAAATATAAAATTTCATTCATACATGAAAAGCCACTTAAAGATTGTATTTTGACACTGAACAATGATAAGAGTAGTAAATGATTACTCTTATTTAGCCAAAGTAACCCAGAAAGACTGCATGGGATTAAGTTTTCTTTTGCTTAAACATTCTTTAAGAATATACAAACTATTTATATCCTTAAAATACACTTAAAGATACATTAACAGATGTCTTTTTAATGAGCTGTTGAAAACTAGTGCATTTATCTTTTTGACGCTGAACTTTACAGATATGTTGAAAAAGGTAGTAATCCCTAACCTATTCAGTATTAAAAACAAACAACACAAATTTGAGGTAATAGAAAAATTTCCATTTGCTTTTCATATATTTCTTAGGACTTTCTGGAAGTACATGCTTATTCACACTTGTTCTTTTCGGAGAGGGCATAAAAGATTATTTACTGTGTTTTTGCCTGATATGTGAAGTCTAAGCTAATAAGTCAGCCTCTTGCACAGACAAAGGTTTTTCAGAGACATTAAAGAAAACAAAATTGATTACAGAATAGTATCACAATTACAAACTGTGTTGTGAGATGGTGTAGCAGAAATACTAAGTCACCTCCTGAAACAGTGATTGAGGACCTGATGGAAAGACAGGGCCAACACAGGAGAGCTCAGGTGCATGCAGTGCACCTGAGTTACCAGAAGGGGTGGAGCCAGGATACACTCCTTCCCAGATCTCATTTAAGGGTTGGAAGTGGAGACAAAAGCATCTTGTTGGAGATCCCTGTCTATGTGAGGCCTTTACAGGCTTTTCAGAAAGGATAGACAGGATAGGTGGGGTGGGGGTGGGGGAATTGCCCTCTGTGTTAGGAAGTGGATAGCTTGCAAAGAGCTGTGTCTGAGAAACAGCCATGATCAGACTTAGAGATTGTGGGTTAAGATCAAGGATTGGTCCAGTACAGAGCATCTAGTGGTTGGGATCTGCTGCAGGCCACCTGGTCAGAGGGAGCCTGTTGACGAGGTCTTCTTGCCTCAGCTACAGGAGATGTTGTGTTTGCAGGCTCTTGTCCTGATGGGGGGTTTCAACCACCTGTATATCTGTAGGGATAGCAGCATGGCAAGTGAGAGACAATCCAGGAGATTCCTGTAATCTGTTAAGGATAACTTCCTAGTCTAGGTATTAGATGGACCAACCCAAGGTGAAGCCTTATTGGACCTGGTCTCACCAATGCAGAGGACAACATTAGAGGGGTTAAGATTGGAGGCAGCCTGGGCTGTAGTGATCATGCCCTTTGGAGTTTGTTATCTTGAAGAATGCAGGCCTAGCAAAAACCAGAGTCAGGACCTTGAATTTCAGGAGAGCAAACTTCCAGCTGCTCAAGGAATTGCTGGATGGGATCCCCTGGGAAACTGTCCTTAAGGGCATGGGTACAGGACAGAGCTGGCAGCTCTTTAAGCACACCCTTCTGAGAGCACAACGGTTCTCCATCCCTAGCAGAAGTCAAGGAGGGGAGGCAGGTAACCAGAATGGCTGAGCAAGTATCTGCAGCTTAAACTGAGGGAAAAGAGGGCAATGTACAGGAAGTGGAAGCAGGGTTGTGTGCCCTGGGAGGAATACAGGGCTGTTGTCTGTGTGTGTAGAGATAGGATTAGGAAAGCCAAGGTGCAGACGGAGCTGAACTTGGCAAGGGATGTGAAAGATAACAAGAAGGGGTTCTACAGGTACCTAGGCAGGAGACAGGCCAAGGAGAGTTCTCCCCCTCTGATAAAAGGTAATGGAGAGTTGGCTTCCTCAAACATAGGAAAAGCTGAGGTACTCAGTGAGTGTTTTGCCTCAGTTTTCAATGGTGGTCAGACTTCCCATGTCTACCAGGACCCTGATCCTCTAGGTGAGGATGTGGGGAGTGGATTCCATTCCACTGAAATAGTGGAGTAAGTTCAAGAACTCTTCATGCAATAAGTCCACGAAGCTGGATGATATCCATCCTAGGGTTCTGAGAGTCAAGGCTGATGTAGTTTCTGAACCACTCTCCATCATATTTGAAAAATTGTGGCTGTCTGATGAAGTTCCTGGTGACTGGAAAAAGGGAAATATTTTTAAAAAAGGGAAAAATGATGACTCAAGGAACTACAGGCCAGTGCGCATCACCTCAGTTCCTGGGGAGATCATGAAACAGATCTTCCTAGAAGATATTTTAAGGCATGTATGAGACAAAGAGCTGATCTTCAGACCTCCTCAAAAACACACAAACAAAAACATTCCATTGTGCAATTAGTGTAGCAGAATCTTAAAAAAATTCCATTATACGTTTTGTACATTACAATTAACAAACTGTGTATATTTCAATTCAAACATATGTAGTCAACATTATCTGCTATTATGTTTAAAAAGTTGCCTTTTTTTTTTTTTGGCAACTTATGTCAGACATGCAGTTAAAAAAATGTTTACTTACAAGTAATGCCTGAAATATTATTTTTCATCCAGTTTCAGTGAAGTGACTAAAAAGATGCCTACAACCATATCTAAATGTCTGGGAATTTAGGGAATACCAAAATGATCTGCTGAGCCAATTTTTACTAGTTCTGAGTCCTCACTTCTACCAAGAGACTGCTTATGTACAGCATCAATGTAGGCTTCTTTTCACATTCCATAATTTCCATAAACACTTTTACAGTGATAAAGGAGTTATTTGAGTGTCAAAGAAAAGCACTGTATCACGTTTAACGATTTTCTACTGAAAGTATGTAAAAACATAACCAGTATTTCATAAATGATATCTATTTCATTGTTCAGTCACAAAATCCACAACCCATCTTGTATTAACTAAAAGACAGTCAGTTGAGACCAAGGCTTGCAGTTATGTTTATTAAGTGCCTGTCCATATGTCCTTTCATCATTAAGCAAAGTGAGTTTTCAAATATACAGACCAACACATTATGTTTCTGTCCTTCAGGATTTTTCCAGCTAGACCAGGCATGTCCAACCCATGGACCATGGGCCACTTGCGACCCAGAACTGCCTGTCACGTGGCCCAACCTCTGCCTCTCACCACCATGGCGATTAGTCTTCCTAACCTACCTGCCTGGTCTGGCCTTAGGTGCTTATCCATCACCTAGAAACAACCACACATAGGTCTGTTACTAACACCGTATTGACTGAAACCAGGACATGGGGAGAGCTCAGTGTACAGCTAACTCAGGTTATGGCAAATAATTTTATGCACTTTGATACTTTGGCTAAAAACAGTACTTACTGTGAACAGTGAAAAACATGCAGCCATACTTTCTGTTTTGATAAAGGAATTTGATAATAGGTTTCAAGACTGCTGAAAATAATGCTGAAATGCTGAAAATAAATAATTTTCTTTTTTATACTTGTGACCCTATTTTCAGTTCACATAAATCACCTGCAAATGTTTAAATGTAATGTATAGAGTTACAATCAGATATTAAACTCAGAACATTGATCCTGTCTCTTCATCAGACTTTTGTAAGACCTCTCTTAACAGGGGCAAATATCCCTTGCTTTACCACCCCACCTTATTCATGTCATTGCTCTCTGGCAGTACATAAATTTGTGAACAACAGTTTTCAAGGATGAAGCACGGGATGAATAAAATTTCATCAAAAATCTCTGACAAACACCTTGAGAACACACTAGGAATTGCAAGCATCGCTATCTAACCAGACTGATGCATTGGTTTCACAAAAAAGAAGCCAAGTTTTGTGGTTTTATTGCCCCCTTTTTGGTTTTATAAAAAGTATTAAAAAATAAAAGAAGGTTTGTTACTTATATACAGAAATTGTATTATAAATTTTACAAGAGATGCTCCAAAAGTAATGCCTCCTGCTTTATTATGTTGGCCCACGGTGTCAGAGGCAGATGCTGATAGTGTGGTAGTAGAGGTTGAAACTTCCTGACAATATTCCATTACATTTTGTGTGTGACAGATGGCAACAGAAGGGTAGTCTGACAAAATAGCCTCTGACATGGAAGTGCATAAGAAGCAAAGGTGGATAACTCAGTTCCTCCATGTGGAAAATTGGCACTCATTGACATTCATTGACAATTACTCAACATTGATGTAGACCAAACAGTGGATGTGAACACAATGAGTTGGTGGGAGGTAGATTTCAGTAGTTAGTTGTGAGAGCTAGTCACCTCTACTAGTGCAGATTTTTACAAGAGTGGCCTGCAGTCTCTTGTTCACTCCTGGTGAAAAGACATAGCTAATGGTGGTGATTATGTTGAAAAATAGTGTTATGAAGCTGAGAATTTGCTCAAGTAGTTTGCTCACTATCAAGTAGTGTTTCTATGCTCTTTGTATCTGTTGTAGTTTCCATGGAGGCATTACTTTCAGTAACATACGTATATGTAGCCCAAGACAATTCCTCTTTATTCAGTACATCCCAGTCAAGCCAGAAGGCTGGATACCCATGCACAAAACACTAACATTTAGGTCACTCTGAAAGTAATGCCTGCTGTTTAGTTACACGCAAACTATAAGGGGTGTTGGTTGGTGCTTAGCTAAACATGAGCCATCAGTATGCCCAAGAAGGCCAATGGTACCCTAGCTTGTACCAGAAATAGTGCTGCCAGCAGGAGCAGGGAAGTGATCATCCCTCTGTACTCAGTTATGGTGAGGCTGCATCACAAGTACTGTGCTCAGTTTTGGGCCCCTCACTAGAAGAAAGATATTGAAGCCCTGGAGTGTGTGGGGTCTGGTGCACAAATCTTACGAGGAGTGGCTGAGAGAGCTGGGATTGTTCAGTCTACAGAAGAGGAGGCTCAGGGGTGACCTAATTGCTCTCTACAACTACCTGAAAGAAAGTTGCGGCAAGGTGGGTGTCAGCCTCTTCTCCTTTGTAACTAGTAATAGGACTAGAGGAAATGGCTACCAGCTGTGCCAGAGGAAGTTCAGGTTGGATGTTAGGAAATACTACTTCTCTGAAAGAGTGGTCAGGCACTGGAATGGACTGCCCTTGGAGTGGCAAGTTAGATCAGAAAAAGGTAATACTCTTTCTTTCTCTACTTGAATCAGTCACAGGCTCCACAACATTTTTCCTGTGGAAATAAAAGTGATTAAGAAGACCGAGGGGATAGATTCTATAGTGCAAGTTTCCTCGTGTCTCTCTAAGACATTGTCACTCTACATTCTACTGGAGTAAAAGGCACCTACAGTGCATTTTTGCTTCATGTTATTTTTGAACATATTTGATGTAATAGCAGCTTAACATCACCAAAATAGACATATTACATCACTGAAAGATTTTCAGGCTCTTTCCAATTGCCTATATATATGTACAGATATATATTAATATGTAGATATTTTCATGGATCACCTCAACCTATCATGACTCCCACAGCATTGACTTTACATCCTGTAAAGGAAGTCAAAGGGAAGAATTTAATTTTGGGGGGATTTTTAGATCCAGCCAAATTAAATAGAACAATAACTTAGTCTGGTACAACACTGTCTCTATAAAACACGTCTTGCCAGATAACTCCAATAAAAATACTCACTAAGATCTAAGTTCAACTAAAAGTTAGAATCTGATCTAATACTTTAGAATGACAAGTTCCAGGACTGTGAACACGTATGAAATAAAGTATCAAAACAGCAAATTACAATTGCAGTACAAGAAATGCATTAAAATTTAATTGGTAACTTAAGAAGAACATTTACTCAGACAGAGCTGATGTAGCTCTCTGAAATGAGGGCACTCTGGTTCATATTCCGAGTCTGTATTCAGAATCAGCAATATATGAATTTGGGGATGGGCTATCTCATTACTACAGTAAATAAATTATTTCTGGAGCTTATTTTGACGAAACGTAAAGAATGACTAGAAAAATATTGTAAAAGAGATTTTGTAAAACCTGTTGATTTTACTTAAAAAAAATCCAATTAACATGCTTTTGAAGTTAGGAATGTTAGAAAAACATGAGAATTGTTTACAGAAAAAAGTATATACATTAAAGTTCTATTTTTAAACACAATGTAATTACAAAGTTCATGCCTCTATGTAAAGTAAACCTGCTAAGTATATGATAAGCTGTCATACAACTGCCATGAAAAAATGTTACAAACAAATAAATTAATGGATATTATGGTTTAAGTCACTGTCATAAAAAAATACACAGCATAAATAGACAGTCCTACATAAAATGTCATAGATTCTCTTCCATTGGTATTCATTAAAGTTAATTTCTGCTGTTTGTAGGATCCCCTACGTAGAACATACCACCTTTCCCCTAAGACCAGCTGGCATCTCTCTGTATCATCTGCATAAGTTACCCAGACTGTCAAGCATGTGACTCACAGCTGATCAAAACATTACTTGATTTTTGTAGGCTGTGGGTTCTCAACATGATGCTCATGAAATAGAATTATCTTTTTCCTACCTAGATCAGTCTCTTAGTCATGCAGTTATGTTCTTTTCATTATTAATTGACATAAATTCTTATCACATACTTTAACAAAGTTGAGTAAAAGTATCACATATTTCTAAAACATGGCCCTGAATATTATGTTTTGAAAATCATTCAATTAAAAAAGAAACAGAACTAATCTTTGATTAAGTAACTTTATTTTATTCATAGCTATGCTGCCAGCATGCACACTGGCCTGTATTCAATCACCTAAAGATTAAATAGCAATTACGTTTAAGAGTCATTATGTGTAGAAAAGTGGTAATGACTTACGTTCCTTCTACAATGACCCTCAGCTATTTAATATCACAATAATAACCATGATGAGAAATGGTACAGTAAAACATATAGTTCCTATACTTGCAGTGTAAATATATAATATTTTTCATCCTTAGCCACTAAACTAGCTACCATTAGTAGGAAAGAGACAGTAAATAAGTGTATACATATATATTTGTATATTTATTTAGTGCAAGAGAGAGACAGGGAAAGAAGAAGAGAGACAAAAATGTGGTAAGATAGGAAAAAAGTAACTGACAATATTGAAAATAAATATATACATTTAAATAGGAAATAGAAATCTGATTACTTCAACCTGAATCCTCCACTGTTGGATTTCCTGAGATATGGATAAGCACTATTGATATGTTAAAAATACAACACCACTTTCATCTGGCTAGGAAAATGTATTAGCCCTTAATCCAATATATTTCTGAGATGCCACATTTAAGCAGTTTTCCTCTGAAGAACAATAAAGTCAAAAAATCTTTAAGAAATTGTTAGGAAATCTGGTGACAATGACCCCAATTCCCAAATCTCAAAGGAAAATAAGTCACCACCCACAAGTCTTGCTACCTGGAGTAGTAGACTCAGGTAGGCTTGTGCAGATATTTTTGTCCTATACTTCAGGCTACTTGCAGAATTTGGTAAGTTTTGGTCAGGGAACCAAATCTGTAAAAGAGATTCCTTTTTGTGTTTCAAAATAATTCATTTAATTAATTATAAACAACTTCAAATTAGACTCAGACTCCAAAACTTCCCTATTCTCTCCTTTTCTGGTGATAGAAATGTAACTCTATGTCATGGTTTTATGATTTTTGTTATCAGTATTTCACATCATAATATCATGTAGTGCACTGGGAGTGAAAGAGTTAATACTCCAGTTCCATGGATAATGGATAGTCTGGGGTCCCTGTCCCAGAAAAGAGGAAGACCTACATCCCCCAGAGGACTGTCAACTGTTCTGTTACCATTTCTGCTCAGTGGGAAAGATAAGAACGATGCATAGATCAAGTGACCTCCCCTTTTTGATCGTCTGGCTCGTCTCTGCTCCCAGCCATATTGTCTCAGCTTAATTAGAGTAAGGCCTTCAGTTTTTCAGACACCCTCTCTCATATTCTTTTATTTATTAGCTTCAGTTCTAATTATATTGTGTTATATTGTATTATAGTGTGCTATTTTGCATTCCGATATCATATTTAGTAAACTAGTTTTTTTCTCCTCAGATCATTGTCACTGTTTTGTTTTTAGGCCCATCTCCCTTCTTCTTCCCCTTTCCCATTCCCTGGGCTTGGATCCACGGGTCCCCCTGACCCACTTGTCTATTATAGAATCATAGAATCACAAGGTGGGAAAAGACCTATAAGATCTTTTAGTCCAACTGTCCTCACACTAACAGTGCTACCACAAGCCAATAAACCATATCTTGTAGCTTCTCATCCAGACACCTCTTGAACACTGCCAGGAACGGCGACTCCACCATCTCCCTGGGCAAGCCATTCCAGCACCTGACCACTCTCTGAGAGAAAGAGTTTTTCCTTATGTCTAGTCTAAACCTCCTCTGGTACAACTTGTGGCCATTTCCTCGGGTCCTGTTTGTTGCTTGGGAGAAGAGGCCAAATGCCTCCTTATCACAACCTCACTTCAGGAAGCTGTAGAGTGCAATAAGGTCTCCTCTGAGCCTCCTCTTCTCCAGACTAAACAATCCCAGCTCCCTCAGCTGCTCCTCATAAGATCTGTGCTCCAAACAACTCACTTGTCTTGTTGCCCTTCTCTGGACACGTTCCAGGCCCTCAATGTCTTTCGTGTAGTGAGGGGCCCAAAACTGAACACAGTACTCAAGGTGCGGCCTCACCAGTGCTGAGTACAGGGGAATGATTACCTCCCTGCTCCTGCTGGCCACACCATTTCTAATGCAGGCCAGCATGGCATTGGCCCTCTTGGCCACCTGGGCACACTGTCGGCTCATGTTCAGCTGAGCATCAAGCAACAGCCCCGGGTCCCTTTCCTCTTCACAGTCATCCAGCCACTCAGTCCCAAGCCTATAGCACTGCATGGTGTTACTGTGGCCAAAATGCATGACCGGGCACTTGGCCTCGTTGAACCTCATCCCATTCACCTCGGCCCAGAGATCCAGCTTATCTAGATCCCTCTGAAGGGCCTCTCTACTCTCAGGCAGATCAACACCACCTCCCTATTTGGTGTCACCTGCAAACTTACACTCAATCCTCACATCTAGGTCACCAATAAAGATATTAAACAAGGTGGGCCCCAGTACCTACCCCTGGGGGACACCACTTTTTACGAGTCGCCAGCCGGACTTAACTTCTACACGTTGGGCACGGCCCCCTAGCCAGTTCCTTACCCAAAGAAGGGTATACCTGTCCAGGCCACGGGCAGCCACTTTCCCCAGGAGAATACTGTGAGAGACCATGTCAAAGGCTTTGCTGAAGTCTAGGTAGACTGCATCAACAGCCTTTCCCTCATCTACCAGTCTGGTCACCCAGTTGTAGAAGGAGATGAGGTTGGTCAAGCACAGTCTGCCAGTCTGAGCCAGTGCTGGCTGGGCCTGATCCCCTGGATGCTACGCACATGCGGTGTGATCTCACCCAAGATGATTTGCTCCATAACTTTCCCAGGTACCGAGGTCAGGCTGACAGGCCTGTAGTTCCCCGGGTCCTTCTTACAGCCCTTCTTGCAAATGGGAGTCTCCAATCCTCTGGAACCTCTCCAGATAACCAAGAGCGCTGGTAGATGGTGGAGAGCGGATCGGCAATCACCCTCACCAGCTCCCTCAGCACCCGAGTGTGGAGCCCATCTGGTCCTAGGGACTTGTGACAGTCCAGATGGAGGAGGAGCTCTCTAACTGTCTCCACCTGAATCACCGGGGGTGTATTCTGCATACCATCCCAGACTTCCAGATCAGGGCATAAAGTGCCCCGAGGATAACTGATCTGCCTATTAAAGGCAGATGTAAAGAAGGTGTTGAGGACCTCAGCCTTCTCCTTATCCTCAGTGGTCACATTCCCCGCTGCATCAAGTAAAGGATGGAAATTCTCCTTAGTTCTTCTCTTACTGTTGATATATTTGTGAAAGCATTTCTTATTCTCTTTTACTGCAGTGGCCAATCTGAGCTCAAGTTGGGCTTTTGCCTTCCTAACTCCCGCCCTGCATACCTTAGCAACTTCCTTGTAATCTCCCCAAGTAGCCTGCCCCTTCTTCTAGTGGACCTAGACTCTCTTTTTCTTCCGGAGTCTCAACAGTAGTTCCCGGTTCATTAAGAAGACTGCACACCAGTCTTCTTCCTCTACTGCTCGCCTTATGGCATTCAGGCCTGTTCTCATGCCTTTAAGATTTCCATCTTGAGGAGCATCCAGGCTTCCTGGACCCCTTTACCCTTAAGGAACAACTCCCAAGAGACCCCTGCAACAGATCAAAGTCCACCCTCTGGAAGTTCAAGATAGGAGTTTTGCTAGTCATCCTTCTGACACCTCCAAGAATAGAGAATTCTAGAATTTTGTGGTTGCTCTGCCCAAGACAGTCCCCAGCCTTCACACCTCCCACCAGTCCTTCTCTGTTAGTGAAGAGCAGGTCTAGCAGGACACCACCCCTGGTAGGCTCTTGTACCAGCTGTGTAAGGAAGCTATCTTCCACCCACTCTAGAAGCCTCCTGGACTGCTTCCTCTGTGCTGCATTATATTTCCAACATACATCAGGGAAGTTGAAGTCTCCCAAGAGATCAAGTGCTGGCAATCGTTCAACATCCACAAGCTGCTCATAGAATGCCTCGTCCTCTTCATCGTGATTAGGCAGTCTATAACAGACTCCCACCAAGATGTCGCCCCTACAGGCCTTCCCCCTTATCCTTACCCACAGACACTCAACTTCAACATTCCCAACCCCAAGCTCTTCAACATCAAAACAGTCTTTAATATAAAGGGCCACACCACCACCCTTCCTTCCTTGTCTATCCCTTCTGAAGAGCTTGTAAGCATCCATCACAGCACTTCAGTCATGGGAGTGGTCCCACCATGTTTCAGTAATAGCAACTAGATCATAGTTACCCTGACTCACAATTGCTTCCAACTCCTCTTGCTTGTTGCCCGTGCTGCGTGCATTGGTGTAGATGCACTTCAGCCAAGTCATCTGCCTCACCCCCAGCTCAAGCTAGTCATTCCCCTAGGTTCATCTCTTGTGAGCCCTGTTTTGTCCCCTTCCCCCATCGTAGCTAGTTTAAAGCTCTGTCGATAAGCCCTGCTAGCTCCTGCAATAGGATTTGTTTCCCCCTTTGAGATAGGTGGTTTCCATGCATGGACAACAGGCCAGGGGCCAAGTAAACTGCCCCGTGATCAAAGAACCCACATTTTTTGGCTCAGCACCAGTCTCTGAGCCTATTAGCTTGAATTACTAAAGAATCCCTGCTAACAGCAGGTAGCAGTGAATTTACATTGGACAGAATAGCAAAGTACTTTCCAGAGAAAAGCTTATCAGTCTACCTGAAATCAAATCAACAATATTCATAGGAAATTTAGCATGCACACATCTTTCAAAATTGCTAATGGCCTCTACATGATCAACTCTGCACACTTCATACGAAACATTTCACTGGGATTAAAAATATAAAGGTTCTGTACTACTGACTGCTGGCAACCTTAGGTGAAATTTTTCTCACTTTTTTCATTTCCATTAACTCTATTTCATCTGACTCTTTCTTTTCTTTTCTTTTCTTTTCTTTTCTTTTCTTTTCTTTTCTTTTCTTTTCTTTTCTTTTCTTTTCTTTTCTTTTCTTTTCTTTTCTTTTCTTTTCTTTTCTTTTCTTTTCTTTTCTTTTCTTTTCTTTTCTTTTCTTTTCTTTTCTTTTCTCTTCTTTTCTTTTCTTTTCTTTTCTTTTCTTTTCTTTTCTTTTCTTTTCTTTTCTTTTCTTCTCTTCTCTTCTCTTCTCTTCTCTTCTCTTCTCTTCTCTTCTCTTCTCTTCTCTTCTCTTCTCTTCTCTTCTCTTCTCTTCTCTTCTCTTCTCTTCTCTTCTCTTCTCTTCTCTTCTCTTCTCTTCTCTTCTCTTCTCTTCTTCTCTTCTCTTCTCTTCTCTTCTCTTCTCTTCTCTTCTCTTCTCTTCTCTTCTCTTCTCTTCTCTTCTCTTCTCTTCTCTTCTCTTCTCTTCTCTTCTCTTCTCTTCTCTTCTCTTCTCTTCTTTTCTCTTTTCTTTTCTTTTCTTTTCTTTTCTTTTCTTTTCTTTTCTTTTCTTTTCTTTTCTTTTCTTTTCTTTTCTTTTCTTTTCTCTTCTTTCTCTTCTTTTCTCTTCTTTTCTCTTCTTTTCTCTTCTTTTCTCTTCTTTTCCCTTCTTTTCCCTTCTTTTCCCTTCTTTTCTCTTCTTTTCTCTTCTTTTCTTTTCTCTTCTTTTCTCTTCTTTTCTCTTCTCTTCTTTTCTCTTCTTTTCTTTTCTCTTCTCTTCTCTTCTCTTCTCTTCTCTTCTCTTCTCTTCTCTTCTCTTCTCTTCTCTTCTCTTCTCTTCTCTTCTCTTCTCTTCTCTTCTCTTCTCTTCTCTTCTCTTCTCTTCTCCTCTTCTCTTCTTCTCTTCTCTTCTCTTCTCTTCTCTTCTCTTCTCTTCTCTTCTCTTCTCTTCTCTTCTCTTCTCTTCTCTTCTCTTCTCTTCTCTTCTCTTCTCTTCTCTTCTCTTCTCTTCTCTTCTCTTCTCTTCTCTTCTCTTCTCTTCTCTTCTCTTCTCTTCTTTTCTCTTCTTTTCTTTTCTTTTCTTTTCTTTTCTTTTCTTTCTTTTCTTTTCTTTTCTTTCTTTCTTTTCTTTTCTTTTCTTTTCTTTTCTTTTCTTTTCTTTTCTTTTCTTTTCTTTTCTTTTCTTTTCTTTTCTTTTCTTTTCTTTTCTTTCTCTTGTTTTCTCTTGTTTTCTTTTCTTCCTTTTTTTTTTTTTTTTTTTTTTTTTTAAGATTAAAACATTTTTAGAGTAAGGACCTTCACTTGCAGCATTCTTTTCTTAACATATGATGTAAGCCTTATGCCTGCTGTATGGGCACTAACACATATACTAATTCTGTATAACTAAAAAGTATTAATCACGAATCTATCCTTTAAAAGCATCTATCTTTCAAAAACATAAAATGCATCAAAACGCCTCTGGCTGGGCTGCCACACATGTAGAATATTTTGTTGTTGTTATAAATCATGGGTACCAAAATATCATTATGACAATTGTAAGCACATAAACAATGTATTATCAACATATTGACTTGATGGCCAAGCCGGCCAATGGGATCCTGAGGCGCATTGAAAGGAGCATGGCCAAAAGGTCCAGGTGTGCCATGTTCTGGGTGCAATATCCACTGGAGGTGCACCAACAGCACTTGGCACTTTCCAATGTTTCTCTGAATCTCAAGGAACAGGCTTTTTCTTATTATCTTTTTTCCTATTGATTCCTATCTCACTGAGGTTATTATAATGCCAGTATACTATTAAGACCCTTATTTTTTCTAGCTTTTATTCAAATCTGTCTCTAAAAGTGGCTCCAGAAAATCATTTAAGATGAATGATGTGAGATGCACTCGGTCTGAAAAACTCTACTTGTTAGGGAGTTAGCAAAAAAAAGACTTCCATGGCATCATGTCTTTCCTCCATATTCCAGTAATTTATTTTCCTGAACAGTTAATTTTTCATTTTTTTCCCAGTCATAAAATCTCTGAGATACCTGTTTATTGGCACTTTATAAAAATGGGAGTATTTTGTCCTGAGAACCTAATACATGGTGCATCCCTTCTTCTCTTTGAAGTAAGTTTATTCAAATGGCTAAATTACATAAAAAGAAAAGAAGGTGGTGCTGAAGGTCTGTTAAATCCTGAGACTGAACATGTAATTCAAAGACAGCTAAAAATGTCTTCAGGATACAATTTAAACTGCTTAGTTTTCATTTTCTTGAAGTTGCACTATCATGAGAATTATATTCCTGAGAAAGGGATGGGCAACATGAGGAGAGTATAGAGAAGTTGTTTGGATATGCAGGGAGAAAATTAGGAAGGCAAAAGCCCAGCTTGAACTCAACGTGGCTTTTGGGGTAAAAGAAAACAAAAACACTTTTTTCCAATTATATTAACAGAAGAGGACTGTTGTAGTAGGCGTCTTGCGGGGCTATGGGATGTACGGGACAGGCCTCTCCCTAAGCATAGAGAGACAGTGCTATCGTGCTGACCTTGATGCAGAGAAAACAGGAGAAGAAGAAGGATGAGAAAAGAATGTGGAAATGGCCAAATAAGGCACAATGTTATCTGGTGTGAACCAATCAGAGTGGGACATGACAGCACGGTTTTGTAAGTAAAAATGTATATAAGCTGTGTTTAGTAGTGAATAAACGCCATTTTGCTGCTCATCGTATTGGTGTGTGTCTGCAGTCATTTGGCCCTGATCAGGCTATTGGTCAGTGCGTGCAGAGGCCTAACACAGGTGGCTAACATCGTTGTTGCTGAAAGCAACAGAGGACTAAGGAGAATCTCCATGCTTTACTGGATGTACTGGGGAACGTGACCGCTGAGGATAAGGAAAGGCTGATGTTCTCAATACCTTCTTTACATCTGTCTTTAAAAGTCAGACCAGCTATCCTTAGGGTACTCTACTCCCTGACCTGGAAGTCTCAGGTGGAAACAGAGACCTACTGCTCCACCTGTACAGTGACTAGTTCATGAGGTCAGATAGGACCCACCCAAAGGTGCTGAGGGAGCCGGTGGAGGTGATAGCCAAGCTGCTTTCCACCATCTATCAGTGGTCCTGGTCAACTGGACGGGTTCCAGAGGATTGGAAGCTTGCCAGTGTGACTCCCATCTACAAGAAGGGTTGTAAGGAGGATCTAGGGAACTTCATGTCAATCAGCCTTACCTTGGTGCCAGGAAAGGTTATGGAGCAGATCATTGTGAGCGAGATCACATGGCATGCGTGGAACAACCAGAGGATCAGGCTCAGCCAGCACGGGCTCATGAAAGGCAGGTCTTGCTGGACCAACCTGATCTCCTTCTATCATCTAGTGGCCCACCTGGTGCAGGAAGGAAAGGCTGTTGATGTGGTCTACCTAGACTTCAGCAAAGCCTTTGACACTGTCCTAGACAGTATTCACCTGGAGAAGCTGGCAGCCCATAGTTTGGACAAGTGCACTCTTTGCTGGATAAAGGACTGTCTTGGATGACCAGGCCCAGAGAGTGGTAGCAAATGGAGTTAAGTCCAGTCCTGAAAGGTGTTCCCAAGGGGTCAGTACTGGGGCTTGTCTTGATCGGTATCTTTACTGATGACCTGGATGAGGGAAATGAGTACACTCTCAGTAAGTTTGAGGATGACACCAAAGTGCCTATCTTCCTGGGGGTAGGAGAGCCCTGCAGAGGGATCTGGACAGGCTGGATAGCTGGGCTGAGGCTAATGGGATGAAGTTCAGCAAGACCAAGTGCCATGTCCTGCACTTTGGCCACAACAACCCCAAGAAATGCTACAGGCTTGGGGCAGAGTGGCTGGAAGACTGTGTAGAGGAAATGGACCTGGGGGTGTTGGATGCTGAGCTGAACATGAGACAGCAGTATACCCAGGTAGCCAAGAAGGCCAGTGGCATCCTGACTTGTATCAGAAATAGTGTTGCCAGCAAGAGCTGGCAACTGTACTCAGCCCTGGTGAGGCTGCACGTTGAGTACTGTGTTCAGTTTTGGGCCTCTGAGTACTAGAAATACATTGAGGCCCTGGAGCAAGTTCAGGGAAGGGCAACAAACCTGGTGAGAGGTCTGGAGCACAAGTCTTATGAGGATTAGCTGAGGGATTTGGGATTATTTAGTCTGGAGAAGAGGAGGCCCAAGGGAAATCTTATTGCTCTCTACAGCTGCCTGAAGGGAGGTTGTGGTGAGACGGGGATCAGCCTCTTCTCCCTGGTAACTAGCAATAGGACTAGAGGGAACGGCTACAAGTTGTGCCAGAGGAAGTTCGTGTTGGACGTTAGGAAAAATTTCTCCAAAAGATTGGTCAGGTGCTGGAATGGGATGCCCATGGAGGTGGTGGACTCATTGTCCCTGGAGGTGTTCAATAAACAATTAGATGTTGTATTGAGGGACATGTTTTAGTGTGAAATATTGGTGACAGGTGGATGGTTGGACGGGATGATCTTGGAGATCTTTTCCAATCTTCTATGATCTATGATTCTATGATTCTATGATCTTCTTTTATCAGTGGTAAAGTGAGAGGCAGTAGTTCATAACATAATTTCACTTTGCTAAAAGCTTCTCCAGTTTTTCTAGTTGTAACAATCATGCTTTAGTTAATGTTTTTCTAGGTCATAATACAACTGTAGTTACCAACTAGACAAAACAGAAGCTGTTTATTATATAAGATTTTATACTTTAAATAATTTTTAGTATGCATAGCATTTTTATGCATAGCATTGTGATCACGTATAGGAACTGTTGAATCACAGCCTGAACCTCTGATTGACCACCTGAGGCAAGCGCTGAGTCAGCTGCAGGGGCACGAGTGATCGTAATTTCACCTGAGTGACTGGAAGGGGTGGAGCCTGGCTCCACACCTCCTAGACCCCATTTAAGGGCTGACTCCCGAGGAGGAAGGATCTCTATCTGGAGATCACTCCTCTTGGAGTCCTTTTGTGAGCCCAGGATAGGGGTAAGATCTTTATTTCATTTCTCCTTTGTAATGCAATAATCTCTCTGGTCCAATACCTGTTTGCTACATGCAGATCAAAACCTCGTATTTCAGATATCTTGCAAGTATGTACTAGATGCTTCAAATATTCTTTATCTCTAGCTACGTTGTTTTCAATTAAATTTGGTAAGGACAACATTTATATTGTAAGTAATTCAGCATTTTTACATTTTATCACAGTGATTTACTAGATGCGAGAAGACTTCCTTGCAACTGTGTATGTGTTAATTCTTCATTGTGAAACCCAGCATCTGATCTTGGCTCTCGGTGGGAATGTTAAAGTATATAATTACGCTCTGAATCCAGGTACAGTAAGGAACTGAGTTTACTTGAAAACAGATAGTCTTTGTTTATACTATTTATTAAGAAAGTAAACTTGCAAGAGCTTCAGGTCAATAAAAAAGGACAAAACTGACTCTCACACAGTAAACAGCCAAAACAGATCTCAATTCTTATTAAACTTCTGAACTTTCTACTTATGAAAAAAACAGCAAAGAAAGGAGTTGCACCATGCCATAAAACATTCTATTTACTCAGTGAATAAATTATCCATGTAATGGATAAGTCTACCTGTACAAACTTTAAGCGTATGTCTGACTAGATGAAGCCCTTGATTAAATATTTACATCTGAATGAAAACAGGAAGATGCACAGTTGACCTATGAAATATTCAGTACTTCTCTTTTTGAGCTGATATCACTAAGTTTAATCTGATGCTGTGTAATCTTTCCAAACATGTCTTCTAACGTTTTAATGCTCTAAGAAAAGTCACTTCTAAAGGCCAAATTTTTCTTCCTAATTCATGTTCTTTGTTCTTTCTTCACGTAATCATTCTTAAATGCCTCTTTGTCACTTCTTACAGCTGGTGAGCTCATACTTGAACATTCAAAAGGAGCTGCATACACACTTGAATAAGGAATATGCGGCAGAAATAGTTACTCACACAGTAAAAAATCTTGATGTTGTCATTCAAATTTATGTAGTTGACTCTAAAAAGCAATGTGTGCAAGATGTAGGCAACACTCAGACACCCCCCCCCCCCCACCATGCTTTCTTTCCTTAATGCTGACTGAAGGCAGCTCCCTCAGCCTTCTGTGAGGTGCCAGTTGCTCTGACCCCTCCCCACCCCTGGGGCCTGGGCTCAGCCCTCATCCCACATGGCAAATTCTTTCCCAGACTGGGAAGACCAGCAGTGTCCATGATAATCAATGTGCACTCTAAATTTAAAAAAAAAAAAAAAAAAAAAAGGCATCTGTGGGTTGTTCCACAGAATTATAGGGGTTGGAAGGGACCTATAGAGATCACTGAGTTCAACACCCCTGCCAAAGCAGGCTCCCTACAGCAGGCTGCACAGGTAGGCATCCAGGTGTGTCTTGAATATCTCCAGAGAAGGAGACCCCACAACACCTCTGGGCAGCCTGTTTGAGTGCTCCATCACCCTCCCTGTGAAGAAGTTATTTCACATATTGGTGCAGAACTTCCTATGCTCCAGTTTATGGCCATTTCTCCTTGTCCTGTCCTGACAGACCTAAAAAGAGACTGAAAAGAGGTTGGCCATATCCTTTTGTCTCCCACACTTAAGATATTCATAAATGTTGGTAAGATCTCCTCTCAGTCTTTTTTCAAGGAAGGTTTTAGAAGCATAGAATCGTAGGATCACCAAGGTTGGAAAAGACCCACAGGATCACCCAGTGCAACCATCCACCCATCATCAGTAGTTCTCACTAAACTACGTCCCTCAACACAACGTCCAAATGTTCCTTGAACACCGCCAGGGTTGGTGACTCCACCACCTCCCTGGGCAGCCCACTCCAGTGCCTGACCACTCTTTCAGAGAAGTAGTATTTCCTAACGTCCAGCCTGAACCTTCCCTGGCACAGCTTGAAGCCATTCTCTCCAGTCTTATCACTAGTCACAAGAGAGAAGAGGCTGACCCCCAGCTCGCTACATCTTGATGTTGTCATTCAAATTTATATAGTTGACTCTAAAAAGCAATGTGTGCAAGACTGAGTCTAGTTCTGGCTGGGGAAAACTCACATTTCTTCTGGTGAGCAACCTTACTGTTGTCTGAGATGCAGAAACATGTTTTCTTAAAGATCACTGCATCTGACATGGTGTGCAGTTGATTTCCTCCGTGTGGAAAAATCTGCACCCATTGACATTCATCAATGTTTACTAAATGTTTGTGGAAACCAAACAGTGGATGTTAGCATAAAGGTGGAGGTTGGTGCATTTCATCAGTGGCAACAGCAGCATGAAAATCAAGCCATGTTGCAGACAGCCATGACAAGTTTACAAGTGCAGCTTGTGGGTTCTCATTCACTGCTGGTGAAAATTCACAGCTGATGGCAATGACTATGTTGAAAATAGCTTTTTGTATCTATGAATATGCTCTATGCAGTATTATGTTGTTTCTATCTGTTGTAGTTATGTACGACCTATGTACATAACATACTTAAAATACATACATAATTAAAATACAAGGATAATAATACTTTCAGAAATTGAAGTATTTTATTCCTGTGATTTCAGTTCTTCATCCACTCCCACTGTTTTACTTTTTCTAGCCTAGTATTATTAATTTCATACAATTTTTTTAGCTCTGAAACACAGACAATAGAATATAAAATTATCACACTTTTTTCCTCAAAATTTTTTGAAGTGACTGTCTCAAAGTTTATGGGCTCTCCTAAGAGCCTGTGAAGGGCAGGAGACAGTCCTACATCATCTGAAGTCCAACCAGGCAGGCAGCTTTATTTACGATGAGTAATTTTTGAAGCCAATTTTCTTTCTTGCATTCCCAGATCTTTAAATTAGGAAGCCTCCTCAGAAGCCTCTTGTTCAAGGAATTAAAAGAAAGTACTCTTTCTATATCAAACATTTCTGAGGCTTGTTGCAGGTTTAAGGGTTTATTGTGTGACATAAGCTTTCTATCCTGCCCCCCTCCCTCTCCCCCAGCTTTTCTCCTGACAAAGAGAAAAACCTGGATGACCTATCCAAGGCAAGTGGCAGGACTCTGTGCACTTTAGTGGGGAAAGTAAATAGCAGGACCTGTCACCAGGAAAGTGAGTCAAGGCAATCTCCCATGCTCACTTTCTACAGCAGCAAGGCCCTTCACTGGTCTCTCAAGGCTGCGCAGTCACTACTCAACCTGGACTCAGATAAAGCTGAATGCCAGCCATGGTTTACAGTAGAACTCTGTACTGCTGCATAATACTGTGTAAACTTGGAAACAATCATAAAATCACTTGAATTGTAAGGAATTCTTAAAGATTATGTAGCGCAACTTCCTTACAATGAGCAGGGACATCTACAGTTAGATCAGTTGCTCAGATTCTTGTCCAGTCTGAGCTTGAACATCTCCAAGGATGGGGCACCCACCACATCACTGGGCAACCTCCCTTCAGGTAGTTATAGAGAGCAATATGGTCTCCCCTGAGCCTCGTCTTCTCTAGACTGAACAATCCCAGCTCCTTCAGCCACTCCATGTAAGGCCTGTGCTCCAGGCCCCTCACCAGCTTTGTTGGTCTTCTTTAAACATGCTTCAGGGCCTTGATGTCTTTCTTGCACTCGAAGCGCGGCCTCACCAGTGCAGTACAGGGGGACAATTACTTCCCTGTTCCTGCTGGCAACCCTGTTTCTGATGCAAGCCAGGATGCCATTGGCCTTCTTGGCCACCTGGGCACCCTGCTCGCTCATGTTCAGTAGAGCATCAGTCAATATCCCCAGGTCCATTTCCTCTACACAGTCTTCCAGCCACTATGCCCCAAGCCTGTAGCGTTGCCTGGGGTTGTTGTGGCCAAAGAGCAGGAAGTGCTGGCACTTGGTCTTGTTGAATCTCATCCCGTTGGCTTCAGCCCAACTATCCAGCCTATCCAGATCCCTCTGTAGGGCCTTTCTACCCTCAGGCAGACCAACGCTTCCAGCCAACTTGGTGTCATCTGCAAACTTACTGAGGGTGCAATCATTGCCATCATCCAGGTCATCAATAAAGATATTGAAGAAGACAGGCCCCTCACCGACCCCTGGGGAAAACCACTCGTGACCGGTCGCCAGCTGGATTTAACTCCATTCACCACCACTCTCTGGGCATGGCCCTCCAGCCAGTTCCTTACCCAGCCAAGACTGCTTAAGCCACTGGCTGCCAGCTTCTGGAGGAGAATACTGTGGGAGACAGTGTCAAAGGCTTTTCTGAAGGCTAGGTAGACCACATCAACAGCCTTTCCTTCCTGCACCAGGCGGGCCACTAGATGATAGAAGCATTCCTGGTCCTCCTCTTACTGTTGATTTATTTGTAAAAGAGTGTCTTGTTCCTTTTTACCCCAGCAGCCAGATTGATTTCAAGCTGGGCTTTTGCCTTTCTGATTTTCTCCCTGCACATCTTAACAACTTCTTTGTATTCTTTCTGAGTTGCCCATCCTTTCTTCCACAGGAAGTAGATTCTCTTTTTCTCCTAGAGCCTCAAGAATAGCTCTCTATTCATCCACACTGGTCTTCTTCCCCACAGGCTCAATTCTGCAGTTCAGGGGGACAGCCTGCTCCTGTGCCTTTAAGACTTCCTTCTTGAAGAGTGACCAGCTGTCTTGGACCCCTTTACTCTCTAAGACTAAATCCCAGGGGACTCCCCCTACTTGTCTTCTGAACAATTCAATGTCCATCCACCCTCTGGAATTCCAAGGTAGCAGTTTTGCTGATCAGCATATGGGAAAGGTTGGATTACAATGCCACTAGCAAAATAATTATATATTATTACTAGTAATATTAGTTAGTAGTCATAATATAACTTGCTTCTAGTAAAAAATGGATCTGTAAAATGCCACACTTAAGAAGCTAAAGACAAATATTCCAACGTCTGCTTTAGGAGAAATTAGAAATATAAGAAAGTAATCAAATCTCAACTTTTGACAGCATTTTCCCACAAAGAAAATCTGAAACAGAAATTTTGTACTGAGCTGATCACTATGCTGATCAAAATACGAAAGAAATACGAAGAAGATGTAAGTACATTGGTTATGTTCCCTGTTTCTTCAACAGAAAAATAATGAATAATCTAATGTTATTCTGTTAAAGGAAAACAAAATGGTTTGATTTCTTTTCTTTTCTTTTCTTCCTTTCTTTTTTTATTTTTAATAGTCTTTCAGTAAAACATCATTTTCTAGCTTTCAGAATTTTGGGAACTGAGCAGCCTTGCAAGATTACTTGCAAATTTGATTAGAGATATTTTCTAATGTTATATATACAGTTCCTTATTATTGCCTTCAGAACATGCCCTGTTGTTTTTGAAGAAAGAGAAGAGAGAAAGAAATGCCTGTATCCCAGGAGGGAGGCTGGGAGCTAGGGAGTTCTGACTGGTTAGGCCATTGATGGATTTGGTCATTTCTTTTGAACAGTACCAGGTACAGGAAAAGTTCAGTACTCTTCTATCTCCACACTAAGAAAGAGAAATAGTATTTGTTGTTTCATAGTGTTTTATGCCATTCCAGTCATACTGAACATAAAGGAGCATGTCTTAAACATGTATTTTAGGTTTATCTTTCAGTTTCTCAGACATATTCAACTAAAACAACAACGCCTTTCTTTTTGTAATAGAAACTTAAAATGTTGTATATGCATGTATTTCAGGAGAAAAGATATTGGATGCTATTCCTCTAGACATGTTTCTCTTTAGTAAGGAGACATTCCACCAAGTATAGAGTTATCAGCATTTGTGCTCAGTGAAAACCTCTGATAAAATCCTGCTTCAAGTTACAATGAACAATGTATTTCATAGTGGCAGCTTCACAGCAAGGCAATTAAAGGTGGTTTTTCCTGTTGTTGTTTATCTTTTTTTTTTTTTTTCTGAACTCAAATACATAAATTTAATGAGCAAGCTTTCCAAAGACAGTGCTGTTCGAAGACTCTGCTGTTCAGCTTACAGATTCAAAAGGGCTTTGTTTGCTCTGTCTCACTTCAGTGCTTATGTGTTGCTACTTCAGCAGCATTTAAAAATGAAGCAATTCGCAAAAACATCTAAAGAGACTCACCATCTTTTGAAGATGTAAACATAGTAAACACAGAGCTATCAACTTAAAACTAGAATTTTGTATTTATTCTTTTATTTTTTATATTTATTTTGTAGCTCATGTGAACTAACATGAAAAAAAAAAACCCCAAAAACTCCAGTTAGACAATGAAGGCTATAGATGTCACAGTTTCAAGGAAACACTCTGATAGAAATTGCTTTTAATTTTGTTGGCACACATAGAAAATGCCAGTATGCCAAAACTCACACCATATTTTCACATGAATGTAGTAACACAAACAAGTTCAAATCAGTAACTGGTACACTTGACTATAAAAGCTGCCTTTCCTGTGTAAGAAATATAACTCAGCCCTTAGGTTAGATGACATTCTGTGTCATTGATGTAAACCTGGAGGTCAATACAAATACTCTGAATTTAAAATGGCATGACTAAAAATTGGATCTTTCCTCTAGCTTTTAAGTTTTATGAAGCATAAAGTATATATGTTTGCTTGGCAGCTTTTCTTTTTGTTATATACAAAAGTGACTCTAAAATAACTGTCAAACCAAGAGGGACTGCTGGAAACCTATCACAGAAAATAATCTATTTGCTCAGGTTGCTAAAGAGCAATGAAGAAGTAGATATTGAGTTTCAGTTTTCAGCACATAAATTAAAGTTCCATGCCTGTAAACAGGTCTCCTACCTTCCAAATGATATTTAAAAATAGTTTGATATGTGATTATTTAAAAATATTTCTCTGTAATTGGTTAGTGGCACTGTGGAACATGTATTTAAGAATTAGTGATGAATAAGATTAGAAATTTAAAAAGTGTAAAATTCTCTGCAAACTCAATTGAGTTTCAAGGACACTTCCATCAGAGAGAATGGAAATGAAGAAAGAATGGGGCCCTCAGGCTGGCTGCTGGGTGAGAATTATTGCTCACCTAGCATCTGTTTGCTCCATCAAATGTCCCCCAGATGCTCACAGAAACCTCTCTGAGATGCTTTTCTGAAGAATGTTTGGCTGAATGCTTCCTAGGACTGATGTCTGGAGTACAGGGCTACATGGGGACTTGACTGTCTATCCTGATGGCAAACCCCTCTTAAGTAGGAATCCAGAGCTGGTGACCCACTTTGCAGTTTTGTATCAGTCTGGGGCAAGACAGCACTAAGTCAGTGGGGAGATGTTCATGGTCAGGCTGGATGGGTCTCTGAAGCCTCTGATGTCTGTAGGTGTCCCTGTTCATTGCTGGGGATTTGGACTCAGTGGTCTGTAAGGGTCTCTTCCAACTCAAAAAATTATATGATTCTATGATTCTGTGAATATTCCTGGTTTTATTACAAGTTCAAATATCGATAATGCCTACCTTCAGATTGTTTTTCCTTGCTTTTGAAGAAGATAAAACACTGGCACTGGGATTATATTTAATGTAGATAATAGCTTGTCAGTCATTATGCACAGTGGTATGTGCCCCCAATTTGAAATTTCAGTGCCATTAAAATTTCTATTTTTTTTTTTAATGATATGACACACTATATGTAATCAACAGTAATGTACATATCATAGTTCAGGACCCCTAATCTCTCAGGATCATAGGATGGCCTGAGTTGAAAAGGACCACAATGATCATCGAGTTTCAACCCCCCTGCTATGTGCAGGGTCGCCAACCACTAGAACAGGCTGACCAGAGAAACATCCAGCCTGGCCTTGAATGCCTCCAGGGATGGGGCATCCACAACCTCCTTGGGCAACCTGTTCTAGTGCGTTGCCACCCTCTGTGTGAAAAACTTCCCCCTAATATCTAACCTAAACCTCCCCTGTCTCAGTTTAAAACCATTCCCGCTTGTCCTATCACTATCCACCCTCATAAACAGCTGTTCCCCTTCCTGTTTATATGCTCCCTTCAAATACTGGAAGGCTGCAATTGGGTGTCCCTGGAGTCTTCTCTTCTCCAAGATAAATAATCCCAGTTCCCTCAAGCCTTCCTCATAGGAGAGGTGCTCCAACCCTCTGATCATCTTGGTGGTCCTCCTCTGGACCCACTCCAAGAGCTCCATGTCCTTCCTGTACTGCAGGCCCCAGGCCTTGACTCAGTACTCCAGATGGGGTTTCACAAGAGCTGAGTAGAGGGGGACAATCACCTCCCTCTCCCTGCTAGCTACCACTTTTTTAATGCAGCTCAGAATACAGTTGGCCTTCCAGGCTGCAAGCACACACTGCTGACTCATGTCAAGCTTCTCATCCACCAGGACCCCCAGATCCTTCTCTGCAGGGCTGCTTTCAAGAAGATCTTCTCCCAGTTTGTACAAATACCTGGGATTGCCCTGACCCAAGTGCAGCACCCTGCACTTGGCCTTATTGAACCTCATTAAGTTTTCATGGGCCCACTTCTCCAGCCTGTCCAGGTCTCTCTGGATGGCTTCCCTTCCCTCCAGCGTATTAACTGCACTGTTCAGCTTGGTGTCATCTGCAAACTTGCTGAGGGTGCACTCAATGCCATCGTCTATGTCGTTGATGAAGATGTTGAAGAGCACCGGTCCCAGAACTGATCCCTGAGGGACACAGTTGTGACTAGCCTCCACCCTGACACAGGAACATTAATCACGACCCTTTGGCTGCATCCAGCCAGCCAATTCCTAATCCATCAAACAGTCCATCCTTCAAATCCACACCTCTCCAATTTAGAGGGAAGGATGTAGGGAGGGACCATGTCAAAGGCTTTGCAGAAGTCCAGGTAGATTACATCCACTGCCCTTCCCCCATCCAACAAAGCTATCACTTCATCATAGAAGGCCACAGATTGGTCAGGCATGATCTGCCCTTGGTGAAGCCATGCTGGCTGGCTTGAATCACCTCTTCATCTCGTATGTGCCATAACATAGCTTCTAGGAGGATCTGCTCCATGATCTTACCAGGCACAGAGGTGAGGCTCACTGGCCTGTAGTTCCCTGGGTCTTCCTTTTTCCCTTTCTTTAAAATGGGCTAATACTTTAACATATCTTCATGTGTAGAGACAAGTATTATGTCCTAAATGGAGTCTAGGTCCCCAGCACTTTTTCTTTCTCTCTTTTTGATCCCTAAAAACCCTTTTCTTATCAAAGATTTTGCATCTGTTAAATCTCCTTTCTGAAACAATGAATACTGTGTAGTTGCAGGCTGCTCTTCCAAACCTGTGGACTTTCCTTTTGCTTCTACTTCTTTAAGCAACCTTCAGTTGCAGTACATACTTTTGCAGTACAGTCTTGACCCTCTTTATTTCTTGTTTTTCAATCACCATGGGCTGTGTCTATGCTGTCTTTGTAACCAGGACCAGGGAATGTTCTCTTTTCTCCCAATCAGTTTGCCCAACACAGCTATTGGTGTGGATGAAGCAAGCAAAGGCAACAAGAAAAGCAAATGCAATTATGCTAGCAAGTAGGAGCATCACTTATTATAGATGATAATCACATGCTGGTTTGTCACTAGGTGTGTTTAGTCAACTGCTTTCTTTCTGAAATAAGAGTGAAGTTAAAAGTAAAGTTCAAATAGGATTCCTGCATTTCTCATTTTCATTAAAGATTAGATCTTCTACAACAAAGTGAACTGAAGACATAATATAACATAACATCCAAACACTTTTTTTCGAGTAACATTAACACTAAAGGAAAAGTGTACAGGCTTCTATGAAATTAGGAAGTTGAGGTCTATGTTGTTGAATGGTCTTTGTGACAGTGTTGAAAGAAATGGCTGACGTTATTGTGAGGTTACTGTCTGTCACCTATGAAAAACAGGGTTCAGCATAGGTGCGTGAGTGTTAGAAATGGGCTTTCTTGAAGAGCTGTCTTTATGGAAGAGGAGGCATTGCTTGCAAACTGGTAAATTGGGAGAAAAAATAATAGTAACATTTCTGATCTCCAACAATGTAGTTATTAGAAAATCTCCATCATCTCTCTTTAAATTATGTGAATACTCTATGGTGTCCTTGGGATGACAAGATGCTGTACTTCTGTCTAGACATGCACAAATACAAGAGATCCATGGGCAGATCTTTCTTCTATTGCATTTTTTTTTTAATTTATTTCTTTATTGCTAAACTAAAAAGAAAATAATAGTAGAAAAAAACTCAATCACCTTAATCAGCATATGTAAGTCTTAAAAACCTATTCGTTGCTCTGACTGGTTTGAGAGCCTACTTCACTGAGATGCAAAAACAGACTACAAGTAAAACACATAAAAGAGAATGATAAACACTACAAGCATGTCTATTTCTAAGTTCTGTAGTTCTACCTATTCATGTAGCTGCCTTCACTTCTTTAAGTCATTAGCCAAAGGTAAACGCATAAGGAGAAACAGAGACAAAACTGACTGTATGGGAAGAAAATATATTTTAATATTCAAAATATTCTAAGTCACCATGCTGCCTTTTAAAGACAGAATTTGTGTCTCATCTTGATCATGCTGACAAGCATCTCATGGGTATCTGCTTTCACATATGTTGATTGTACAATTTAGTACCTATAGTACTGAAAAGACCTGATGGGAAATGTTACCTTCCAAATTTTGCTGTGTGTATATACATATCCTGTTTAAACCCTCATTCGGCAAGAGATGCAAAAACACTTCTCAATTTCAGCATAAGTGCCCCATGGAATTTTCTCCTGGAAAAATATCACTTTAGATCTGTCAGACAATAACATTTTATTACCTCAAGGATGTTATCTGAACCTGAGGTCTAATATCTAAATGAACTGCAGTTCAGATTATTTGAGATTTAGCAGAAAGACAGAGGAATGGAAAGCTTCCCACTTCCCAGAAGCTTTTTTTTTTTTTTTCCCTCTCCCTGTATTGCTTTCTAAATAAAATCATAATAACTTTACAGCTGTGCTCCTATCCTAACAGAAGGCAGTATTGTTCTTTCCATTGTTGCATGTTATTGGTGACTTCATACTAAAAATGAAGATGGCATTCCTAGGGAACCTTGTGGGATGGCTCAGACAGGAAAAGACTACCCTACTAGATAAAACATTGCCTGGGCACATACACAGCAACTGAGCTGTGAACCTTGCTCATGAACCTTGTGCAGTGATCTAAGCAAAGGCTGAGGGAAAGTGTTTTGGCCTGGCTGCTTATGTTATGAAACATAGGGTGTTGTAGACCAGAAATTTTGAAACTTACATCTGTCACTACCCACCCAGCCCCCAGGCAGAGGTTATACACTACAGTTAAATACAGTGAGGAAAATCATTCATTAATCCAATTGTTGATGGTTGTGTGGTGCATAATATGATCAAATAAGAGTGATGTACGATAAATATGGGTCTATGATCATCAATAGAAGACTTAAAAAATTATATCAGGGAACCGGACATGAAAGAGGCAATTTATGAAGATACCTTTGAAACCTTAGGTCTTGTAAGATTTTCAGCAGGAATGACGGACCAACAGTTTGCATGTCATCAATATGCCACCTTGATGTCAATACTGAGCCCCTTGGAGGCCACAGTATAACGGGCCACCCAGTTAGTGGTGGATTTAGGGGAGACAGATCTCCTAAGGTGTGGAAGGATGGATAACCCAGGGAGGTCATATTTATCTCTCCCTGGGGCACTGTGATCAAAACAGCCACTATGGATCACTGACTCACATAGATCAACGATGGGAGTAGGCGGGTGGAATGCGGAACTGTGATAGAGACCGCTGTGCCAGGAGCCATGAGACAAGCTGCAATCAACCACAAGTTATGGGAAGCGTGCCTTGTGTACTTAGCATGCTGTTTGTACCTCTCTCTATAAACAGATGTTCACAGTTATTAAATGGCTTGGCTACTAGTAACCATATTGGTGTGTTGCCTTGTCCATGCCGTGCCTCAGCTGAATATTGCTCTCCAGGGAACCTTGAACAGTCGCTTGGTGACACTAAGAGCCAGATGCAATGTCAGAGTGATAGGAAGGGTAGGAAGTCCACCCACAATCCTGACACAGGAGACTGGCCTCTATAGTAATTCAATCAGGACCCATCTGGGTCTCTAGAAAACAAATGTTTGATGATCAAATTAGAGTTGGAGTCTAACTTAAAAAGGTAGGACCTGATTAGGCTGTCTCTAGTTTATCTTAACTGTGGAAGCAATTAAATGATATACAAGGATTCCAATTCTCCACCAAGAGGGAAGGAATTAGAATTGTAGTACAAATCCCACAAGAAACGCGGAAGCTGGAAGATTTTATAGTCCCAGTGAAGAAATGGAGGCCTCCTCGGGTGGCCTGAGCAGCCACAGCCAAGCCTTCTGAGGAAAAAGTAGTGGGAACTGCAGAATTAATAGTGTTATGGGGGAGCCAAGATCCCCTGGGACTAGGGCCTCTAGATGAGAGCAGAAGCCTTATATTGAGGTAAGGACTCATGGGTCCTGGAAAAATATCCAATGAGTTATGGTGCTTGTTGATATGGGGGCAGAAACTTCAATTATATGCGGTGTTCTGAGTAAACTCCCAGGTACAAAGGCTATGATAGTTGGGTTCAGGGGACAGATGATCCCTATAGCCCAAAAATGGTTAAAGTCGAGGGTTTAGTGACTCCCACCCCAGGAATATATGGTGTCTATTTGCCTCAGTTCTGGAATATATGTTGGGGATAAACATTCTTTAGGAATTGACACTCCAGACAATTGGAGAACACTGTAACAGCTGCAGGGGTTCTAGGGTATAGTAGGATATTGGCAATACTTTATACTCCATTTAGAGCAGCTGGTAAAACCTTTATATTGACTGACAAAAAAAGGCCATGCATGGGATTGGGGTAGAACGGAAAAAGAAGCTTTTCAACAGGAAACAGTAGCTGTTAAATAGGCCCAGGCACTGGGCATATTTGAGCTAATCCTTCTATGTGAACTAGATGTACATGTAACTCAGGAAGGGTTTGGCTGGGGATTATGGCAGTGCCAGAGTTCTGTCTGAACTCCAATCAGGTTCTGGTCACAGGTTCGGTATGGAGCAGGTGAAAGATATAGTATGATCCAGAAGAAGTTATTAGCTACCTACTCTGCACTGCAGGTGGTAGAACCACTAACACAAACTGCAGAGGTTGTTGTTAAAAAAACCTTACTGATCAAGGGGTAGATAAAAGATCTAACACACATTCCTATGGTGGAGGTGACCCAATCACAAACAGTGGCACACTGTGTTGCCTGTCTTAGCCAAAGAAGCTGCCTGTCACCGTCCCCATTGAAAGAAGAACTGCAAAGGGTACTTGTCCCAGTAACATATCACAGCAAGACACCAGAGAAAATGATAGTGACTTGTCTGGAGAGGAGTTCTGTACCAGAAGGGAAATATCCTATTCCAGAAGATGCCTGATGGATCCAGTGAAGGGAACCCAAGTATATGGTGAGCTGTTGCATGCCATCCCTTGACCAAAATGGTATGATTTGAAGACAGGGATGGATGAAGTAGCCAGTGGACTGAGCTACAAGCTGTGTGGGTGGTTATAACTCAAGAACCAGGTGACAGCGCATTGAATATCTGCACAGAAAGTTGGGCATTCTACCTAGGGCTCATGCTTTGGGTAGTACATTGAGCCACTCAGGACTGGACAATCCATGACTTACCTATCTGGGGCAAAGATAGGTGGGCTGATATATGGAACATGGTTAGACATAGGACAGTACAGGCCTACTGCATCTTTGGTCATCAACCATTGCTATCACCAGACAATGATGAAGCTGACACACTGGCTCAAGTAATATAGCTGAAAAATGCACCAGTGAAAGACATTACCTACTAGCTACATGGAAAATCATGACATGCAGGACAAAAGACCATGTGGGCAGCAGCTAATAAATGGGGACTCCTCATACAGTTTCCAGACATTGTTCAAGCATGTCAGGAATGTGACACCTGCTTGAGAATGAGACTGAGGCCCCTTCTGGAAATGACAGCCCGTCTCTCTAGAGGACACAACCCATTACAGCAGTGGCAGGTTGATTATATAGGTCCCCTTCCTTGATTTGAGGTGGCCAGATATGCCCTAATGTGTGTTGACACAGTGAGTGGACTAATGCAAGCCTATCCTGTACCAAAGACAAATCAAGCCTATACTGTCAAAGCATTAACTATGCTGATGGCATCATACCGGACTCCTTAGGTCACTGAGAGTGAGCAAGGTACACACTTCACAGGTTCAACTGTGCAGAAGCAGGCCAAAGAAAACAATATTGAATGGCAATTCCATTTATCATATAATCTAATGATTAATAGAAATGTATAATGGAATCCTGGAGGCTGCTCTGAAGACAGATTCACAGTCCCTGCAGGGGTAGGTCAAGGGACTCTATGAAACCCTGAAGGACTTGAATGGGAGACCAAGAGATAGCAGACCCAATGCCTTAAAAATGCTGAAAACAACTTTGGCCTCCTCACTTAGGATACAAATGTCAGCTATGAATACCTATCTTAACCCTCATGTTGACTCTGTGAATAATTTTCTGTTCACTGTTCCTGAGGACCTAGAGCCCAGAAAACATAAGGTAAAATGGCCTTGGAAGGTGCAAGTAGGACTAAAGTAATGTGGCCTACTTGCACCTTGGGGGAGATTATTGGAGGCTGGAGGATCGATAACATCGCTGGTAGTCTGTACATGGCCAAGAGAGATAATAGAGGCAGATTAGAACCACTCCCTTTGGTACCTGATACAGTGATATAGCCAAAGATATCATGCCAAAGGGTGTGGTACTAAAGGCCTGGACATGCCATGGTACAAACAGAGGTGTAAAGGTGAACATGGCCTGTATCCTATCATGGAGGACAGACCTACCTCTCCTCACACCAATTAAACTTCTGTATTACTCCCCTCGAGATTGAGTTCATCGGACCAACAGTGGGAGCAACACAACTCCAGTATACTTCAGCGTCCACGAGGAATCATTTTGACATCCAGGGATAAGACTGTTGAAATTCCAGGAACCACCAAAAGCAAACCTGAACTTTTAATGGTCCTTGAAGAATATATGCCTCCTCAAGAAACATCAAGTACTGGCCTGACAAGATTACAAAAGACTGCACCAGAACAAGTCTCAAATTTTTGTTCTTTGACATCTAACATTACTATGGGTATTGTATGTGTATTGTGATGCATGTTATTAATTATATTATGGATTGCCAAAACAGTAAGGGCTTACCCTGACCTCCATAATCATTGGTTCATGCTATGAAGGGGTAGAGTGTATGGGAATTGCTAGATCTGGGCCTGAACTAGTGATTGAACATCAGGTGAGGAGCTGTGGCTAACCCAGGAAACACAGTTGCCAGCAGTGCATCTGAGCAACCATCCTCATTTAAGGGTAAGCAGCTGAAGGAACAGCATCTCTATTTGGAGATTGCACCCTTCTTGAGATTCCACCAGCCTTTGGAAAGAGTAAGCTGTTTTTTCCTGTATAATTTTCTAAACTAAATCATAACTAATACCTTTAAAAGTGTGCTTCTATCCTGGTAGAAGGCACTATCAAATTTTCCATTGCTGCACATTGTCCGTAAACAACAGGTGCTGAATTAGGTATAAACATTCTGGTAAGCCAAGGCGATAAGAATCCCGGCCAGGCATCATAAAGTACTATTATAAATAGTTTTGTAAGAAGTTGGTTGTGCCCATCTACCAGCTAGGAAGATGGGAATCCAAGTAAATTTAATATACTGGAAAACTAGATTGTTCTGTTTATCTGAACTCCATTCATGTTAAGATAGAGTTCACTGAATATTTTGGAAGAATCTCAAGAGAATGAATAACAGAAAAAACAGTCTCTTGTTCCATGGTAATATCATTAGCATAGAAAGATGCAGTAATAAACTTTGCTATCTGCACATTAGTTTATGGTTCTTTCATGTAATTCCTACCAGTCAATTCACCTAACTACTTCTAAGGATAGATTTAGATAATGTCTCAGAATCAAATGCTGAAGTTTTAGGATTTTTTAGCATTTAATTAGCATTAAAAGCTAATGTAAGAAAGTTGGTAAATTGTGGTGTGTAGAATAAGAACTAAGAGAGTAAAGGTTTCCCCAGCAAGTATATGTTGTTACAGATAGTAGGCATAAGTACAGCAAGGCTATGAAATACAAGACACAATTGCAACTAGGTTGTGATTTTAGTTAGTTTAATCCTGCATACCTCCCATTAGGCAGAAGTGAAATTATTTTATTTTTCACATGTAGTTACGTGGAAGGCTGCACACTAGACTTTATAGAAAATTCTCCTTTGCCCGCTTTAAGTAGAAAGTGGTGAAAAAGTGTGCATCTTGCATGTCTAGGACTGCTACAGTCAGAACTCTTCTTACCACTTTGACCTCTACATAAGACCTACAGGTTTGTATGCTGAAGTCTATTAATTCCTTTCATGAGAAGTGAAGAAGAATGTTGTTGTGATATTAGCCTAAAAATAATGGCATTCATTCTACAGGATTCTGTGGCAGATTTCGTATTTTACTCTTACATTCACACATATAATTAGTTTTGTCATGCACTGACTCAAAGAAGTAAGAAAGTATTAAAAGAGATCAAGACTTTCACAAGATGACTAAGCAAAAATAAGGGTCCATATAATGAAAATGAAATAAGACATGAAAACATTGAAAATGTTTCAATGCTTCAAGATAGCTCAACTGTGATATTGGGCTTCATGAAGACAAAAGCATAATGAATATAAAAACAAACGGCTTTCATGGGAATCTTTGATTATTAGCTGAACTGGCTATATTGACTGAAAAGCTTTATTCTGAAGAACATTCAATTCAGCTGATTTCAGAACAAATTCAGTATATAGATAGGCTACTTCTACATCACAGATGCTCAGAAATTTTTGTTGCTGTGGGGGAAGGTCTAGAGCAATTACAACCAGCCTTGTGGTAGTTGTCATGTGTGTTTTCCTTCCAGAATGTAAAGTCAATGAAATCTGAGAAGTTTCATATCCAGATATGGGCATCATTAGTAACAAACTGATGATTTTTTTCTTCCTCATAATATTTGGCTGGTCAACACCAAAGTCTTCCTTGGACTGAAGAAGTACAAGGAAACTTATGAAGAAATATCATGAGTTGTCATTTCTCTCTGTAAAATGAAATTTGGAGTAGACAGAGCTGAGTGAGAAATTATGAAGCTGATAAATACCCGCTTTTCCTAATTACTCTGTACTAGCACCTTAAAAAACATTCTTGTTCGAGAGACTGCAGTATAATTAAAACAATATATAATTCTTTCTTGAATGTTGTTAAAAAATAAGGTAATGAAGCACTAATCTGCAATCTAAAGTATTGTGTTTTCTGCTGAAAAAAAAAGATATATTTTTCATTTTTAAAAATACTCATTTTACAAAACAGAAGTGAATAAAACATAAATAATACCTGTCTTTAAAACATTTCATTTCATTTCCTGCTCAGCTCTATTTCATTAATGGATTAAAAAGAAAAAGAGTTACAAAAATGTCCACTTCCCATATGAAACATTACTCTCTCATTTAATGTACACTAATTAAACAAGCACACTTTTTTTTTTCTGGTTTTTTTAAGTTCCTGTTGATATTATTATGTTTAAAACATATTTTTGCATGCCAAATTGAAAAATGGACATTAAAAAAAAAACAAAAAAAAAACCCTGTAGTTAATTCCGGTCAATGTTATTGATGGAAATTCATATTCCATCAATATTCATATTGATATGAAAGTACAATTTAGAAAAACCATATAATCATAGAATGGTTTGAGTTGAAAGGGAACTTAAAAGATCACCAGTTCCAATTGCCTGCTATGTATGGGCACACTTCTTGCTCGTTGATGTTACTCAAAGCCCTATCCAATCTGTCTTGAACACTTCCAAGGAGTGAAGTGTAGGACACTTTCACAGCTTCTCTGGGCAAATTATTCCAGTAATTCACCACGTGACTTGTAAATAATTTATTTCTTATATCAAAGTTAATTTTACCCCATTTGCATGTAAAAATATCACTCCTTGTCCATGACCTTATAAAAATCTCTTTCCATCCTTCTTGTACGCTCCCTTTGAGTATCAGAAGTCCTCAATAATGTCTCTTCAGAACCTTCTCTTCTCCAGGTAGAATGAGCCCAGTTCTGTCAACTTTTCTTTGTAGAAGAGGTGCTCGAGACCTCCGACCATTTTAGTGGCCCTCCTATAGACCTTCTCCTACAGCTCCATGCCTTCTTGTGCTGTGGGCCCCAGACCTGGATGCAGTACTCTAGATGGGGCCTCATGAGGGTAGAGCAGAGAGGGACAGTTATGTCCCCCATCCTGATAGACAGATTTCTTTTGATTCAGGCTGGGGTGTAATTACCTTTCTGATCTGCAAGAACACATGCTCAGGTCACGTCCAGTATTTTACCCATCAGAACCCACATTCTCTTCTTTCGCAGAGCTGCTCTAAGTCCATTGATCACCAAGTCTGTGCAGATATTTGAAATTGTGTCAACCCACGTGCAGGACTTTTTACTTGGTTTTGTTGAACCTTATGAGGTTCACGTGTGTAAGAGGTCATTCTTTTACACCATTGCCTCAAAGCTTGCTGAGGGACAAGATGAACAAGTTCAAGCAAGTCCTGACCAAGGATTAAGAAATCCTTTGTCTGAAGGGACAACAGATGGACAAGGCCAGGGGCAACGAGAGAGAGATAAGTGGCAACTAAATGGCCAGGAAACAGTCTTTTGTATGGACTTATCTCAAGGGAGACAGTCATCTCAGGGGGTGCTCACATGATGCTTACCCAAGCTCCCAGGAATGTCATGTAGGCAGGGAAGAAGGAGGATAAAAGAAGGTCCAACAACCACGAAGGCAGGTGTCTGACAACAGATTCCTCACGACCTTCTTCTCCCTCCTGGACCTACTCGATACCTGCACCTTCTCGCTGCCCAAGACCGGCCACACTGCTGCTGCTCTCCCCCTGCGCTTTTGCCCCAGACCGTCAAAATGTCATGCAAAGGGACTACTGCTCGATCCTGGTGGTGACTATTCCCGCTTTACGCAATTCTTGCTTCTTCCTATCTTTTCTATCGCTCACCTTCCCTTCCTCATCACCCCAATCCGTAATAGTGTCCGTCCTGCCCTTCCCCATCTCCCTTATTAAGATTTGTAATAAGCTGGTTGGACTAACATCTGGACTGTTGTTTCTTAATTTCACGCCAGGTATAAATATTTCAGAGAACCTCCTCTCCCTCCTATAAATTGGAGCAAGACAACGTGCTCACTCCTCAAGTCTGTCTAAGTCTCTTTGGATACCATCCTTTCCTTCTATGTTATGTCAGCTTGGTATCAACCTTACTGAGGGTGCAATCAGTCTCACTGGCTATTAAAGAACACTAGTCCCTATATATACCCTTGAGGTACATGCACTCATCATTGGTTTCCACTTACTTAGATACTGAGCCATTAACCACAATTCTCTGGAGGAGGCCACCCAGCCAATTCCTTTCTATTGCATCATCCACTCTCCAAATCCTCAACTCTCCAATTTAGAGACAAGGCTTTTGGTATGGGGTTTTGTCAAAGGTCTTACAGAAGTCAGAGTAGATCACACCAGCTGCTTTTCCCTTGTCTACTGGTGCTGTCAGTGTTATCAAAGGCCATCAAATTGGTCAGGCCATCAAATTAGTCAGGCAACATGACTTAAGTCATGATGGCTGTCTCTAATCAATTCCTTATCTTCCATATGCCTTAACATAGAATTAAGGAGGGTCTGTTCCATGATCTTTCTAGGCACATCTGTGTACAGTGAGATAGACTGGTGTGAAGTTCTCTGGGTCTTCCTTTCTACCTGTGATGTTTTCCAGCCCCTGGAGATTTCACCTGGCTGTCATAACTTTTCAAATATAATAGTGAGTGATTCAGCAACTATATTAGCTAGTTCCCTCTGGGCCCTAGGATTTATTAAGCAATTTTATGAAGTGTATGAACTGAAATGAACACGTCCTACCTTCCAGAAGCAGACCTAATCCTCAGTAATTCTTTCACACAGCATTTCCCAAACACTCTTTAGATAAGTAATGAAAGCTGTTCCTTCTCCAATATGATTATGCAGCATGCTTAGAAAATGCCATAGTTTTTTCATACTGGCCTTGTGTTTATAATAGCTTGCAGAGTTTCTTTATTACTAGACTACTCTCAGCTAGGCTGTACATTACTCTCTCCTGTTGAAACCACATGTTTTTGCAAAGAAGACTGAAAGACTTATGGAAGAAAGAAAATAAGAGACCTTGCAGGCAAGGAATGAAATGTCTTCTTTCTTTGCTCAAAATAAAAATATTTGTGGTTTCTTTTCTTTTCTTTTTTTTTTTTTTTTAGTGACTTATTAATCCTCTAACCCTTGCTCGATGATGGAATAAATATTCCAGTATGAATAAATATGCAGCTGCAAATATGATTCTTAAATTTGAAAAAGAGTTTTTTCCAATCTTGAATCCTATGATGCTTTTAAACAATACCAACAAAATTGTTATCAACTGAAAACACTTACCTGATGAGATATCTATTTGATTCTTCTTGATTTGGGTAACATTGATATGAACGCTGACCTTGCCTTCATTAATGTCAATCTCAACATTGCCCAGGTCATCTGCAAAGTTGCTGAAAACAAGAAGTCCGTTGGGGTTCCAGGTTCGGAAAAGGAAACTGACTGAAAACACATCCTGGCTTGGGCGTCCAGGAACTTCAAGGTAACTGGTGGCATTGAAAAAGACAGGCACTGTACGTGGCTCCACACACGAAAAACTTAAATTTCCCTGGGTAAAACACACACACACACACAAACAAAAACATAAGTAAAATTGTAAGATTCCACTAAATTCATAGACAGCTCTAGAAAAGTATTCTAGGTTTCATTTAATTCAGAGTTTACTGTAGTCAAAATAAAAATGTAAAAAATATAAAATGTAAAAATGTATTATTAATATCATTACTGTTATTATTTTTATGTATTTGTTGATATTTCTGTTTTTCCTACGGGCTTGTGCCAAAGAAGTGGCTTAATTATATTTTGCACTGTATGTATGTGTAGTAAGATGCACACCGTGCCCTTTAAATTGTCATCTAAGATAAACCTTGCATGAAAACTTAAATATTCCCATTTCAAAGAAGAAGAAATGAATCAGAGAGAAACTTGAACCTATTCATAGTCACCAAAGATACCTGTAAGAGGGAAGAGCTCATATTTTCATGAAAATGAAGTTGTTTCCAAAATATCTGTAAATAAACAAGTCAGTGTACAGATACAATGTGTGAGGTTGTAAAAGAAATACATATAACAACTTGTTAGCAACTGTCTTTTCTGTTATGTTTTCTGCTGGATAATATTAATAAAGCAAATGCAGTAATTCATGAAGCTGAATGATTTGGAGTAGCAGACCATGAACAGTATCTAATAATTGTGATCATTCAGTCATTTCCTTTGTAGAAGAATTTGGAGTTTGCACTCTGTAAAATTTCACTCCAAGGGAAACTGACAAAAATCTAGTCAACTATCCTGAATTTAAAAGCTTTAAAATATATCTGTAAATAAGACAGGAGCTATAGACATGAAATATTCACTCAGGTTCTAATGTCTTTTCTCATGAGAGAGGACAACACCAAGCCATATTGTAGGCATGATTTTTTTTTTCCTTTGTGATAATAATGTGTAGCTCTTACTTTATTACTTTATAACATAATGCATTTACCTAAAGCAATCTCTCTCTAGAACTGACTTGTTAATTAATCAGTACATAGTACACAAAGACTTCTTCTATTGAAGAACAGCTCTACTATGTGGCAAAGTGGACTGTGTTTTATGGTTGGGTCTTCTGATGTACTTTGGCAAACTGATATTCTGTGGTAATCAGGGCAGCAGTTCTGTTGCTTTATATTTCCACATTAAATATTAAGGACTGAACAACATTGTCAGAGGTTCTTAGATGTTTAGATATAGCATTCATCTGAGTACTGTTTAGAATTCCAGTAGGAGTCACATAGTCACATACTCAGATATCATTGTTAGCATGTAAATATTTTAAACTCAACCCTACTGACTTCTTACATTTCACTCTTATGTCCTTTTCCTTTCTCTTTTAAATTTATTTATTTATTTTTTCCCTTTAGCTTCATTTTCTCTACTTTTTTACTTTACTGAAAATTCACCTTGAGGGAAGTTAAAAGATTTTGAAGCCAGACAGTAAGTTTGTAAAATCTGTGTGAGGATGTCCTAAATAAATCTTTTTAGAGGTACTTGTTTTCAACTGGAGCATTTAATCTGTAATATGAGTTAGAGAAATGGCAACCACTTTTTCAGTAAAATCAAAGGACCTCCCTTTAGCTGCTCTGACAATCTGCTTGAATTTTTTTTTTTTCAGTCTAAAAGTAGCCCAGATATATATATATATATATTTTTTTTTTCCAGCTTACTAAGCAGTATGTCCAAGTAGGTAACACATTCATTTGGATACTGTTAATCTGAGCGTTTCCAAATGTTCCATACGTATTTCTTTATTCAACCCTAGACTGTAACACACAGAAAACAAACAAACAAACAAAAAAAACCTCTAGGGATAAACTGAAATGCCATTTGTAATCATTTATTAACATTTTCAGTATAATATTCACCTTAGGAGTAAGAAAATTTATTCTGTTTCCGTGCTGGGGAAGTCCTACATAGACACAGAGAGCAGCAGCATTTTGTAAGTGCTGGCACCTTATGGTTCAGTTACAGACACCAGCCACAGATGTCTCTGAGTAGCACTCAGAGAGCACTTTGTTAAACATCTGTAAGTTTTTCTTAAAGCATTGTTAATATGAGGTACTTACAACTTACACATAAGAAGAAGGCTATCATATCCAATTGACGCTCTCAAGGAATCCTGATGCATAAGATACTTGCACACAAAACACTTGCTTAGGCTGATGGTGCAAAATGTATTCAATTTTTTTATTTTTTTTTAATTTTTTAATTTGTATTTATTTTATTTTATTTTATTACATCAGCGAGCTTATTTACCATACTCTAACCACATAAAAGCTTTTTGAAGAAGTAACACAGAATTCTAATTTCTCTGTTATCTGAAACTGTATTTTCCCTGCTGAGCCACTTAGATTAATCTGAACTGAATTACCAGTTCCCAATTCAACTGTACTTCACAAGAATTCCTCTTTTAAACAAAGCCCATTGGATACAGATTACTCACTAGATCTAGCTAAAAGTTAGAGCTAATCTGCAGGTTTTCTGTAAAAGAATCCCTGTTTTTCAAAGAGCAAGAGATTATTTTGTATAGATTCAGAATAATTTGCTGAATAGCTCTGTGGGCAATGAGGCACGCAAATCAGACATCTAGTGTGTATTTATACTGAAGTATGTGCATTTATATTGAAACTGTTGGTCATATTAAAAATTACTTGTAACACATTGGAAGGGAAATTGTGAAAATATCTTAATTTGGGCAGTTTGAACTTTTCATCACGATCCTTGTCTTGCAAACTACCTTCAAATTTACCTTTTATAAATCAATTTTGCTTTCAGATGTTATCCTTTGTGGTAATACAACCAGTCTTAAAACTTTTCCCAATTTGTTGTTATACTGGCTGAAAATATATCTTGTAAAAGAGAGATAATGCATTTACTAAAACTACAATAATTGCTATATCAGAGTGGATCATACAGTAAAGGCAATAAAACTCTGCGTAATAGCTGTCAGGTTATTTCTTTATTTTTCTCAAATAGTTATTTGAGCATAACATACTATAAATAATTTAAAGAAAATGCTTATCTTAAATTTATACAATTGCACTCAGTAATCCATGGAAGAGCAGCCACTGAAGTGGGAGGATCATAAGCCTAATGTATGTGAAGAGAAAGAGTGACAAATTTGATTCTTCTCAGCATTTTTCTGTTACAGATTTTGAGAAAGTCCTACAGAACTTGTTAGATTTTAGTACTTGTAAACATAAATAAAACACACATTAAAAAAAAAAAAAACCATACATAAGCTTATTATTTTCAATAGCATAGAAAATATGGATTGGAAGACTTGTGTGCATGTTCTTTTTTCCTGTCTTAGACCTGAATAAAGCTGTAAACAAAAGTTAGAAATTGATGCTTTAGTAAGTCACTGCCAATTCTTGTTTGCAAGTTCATCTGGGAGAAAATTTGATACTCTGATTTTTTCCTCATTGTCCTTCTCTCCCCTACTCTCCTTTTCGTGTATGTTTATTATTTGCCTCATTTCTGTGAAAACAAATCAGGACTCCATTAATAAGAGCAAAAACTGTTTAATGCCATCCACCTTATTCAGTCTCCTCAAAGGTTTGCTGCTGCCACTTATTCTGTCTCAGAGAACTACAAAAATGTTTGTTCCATATTGTTACTCTCTAAAGATAAAATTAATAAATTGCTTAATTAGATGCTGAAAGACTCTTAGTGGTGCATTTATGATCATAACATCTATGTTTGTGAGACCTAAGGATTTTTATTAATTCTGTTTTTGTTCTGTGTGAAATGAAGATTAACTTAGATTTTCTGGACATCCTCATTATATAAATTTAATTTGTTCACTCCTTTTCATTGTATGACTTCTGAAATCTGACAGTAAGAACATTTTTCTTTTTGACTCAAGCCTCTTTTTTTATTCTTCCACCTGTTTTTGTTTGTTTGTTTGTTTTCCCTATGATACTTCTTATAACCTTATCAATTACTTTGCTTGTGTTCCATTTCATTACATGTTATTTGTTTTTGCTTTTTGTCTAGGGCACAGTATGTCTACTATTATGCATCTGCACAGTTCCTACAATGGAGCTTTGATCCTGGTTGGATTACTTAAGTGCCAACATCATAAACATGATTAACAACAGTAGTTTCAATTTAGTATTTTTCATGCTAAATCAAGCTCAAAACTAGAAGAAAAACATTTTTGTAAGAAACATAAGAATTCATGTTGATTTAATTAGTGAAACTAATTTTGTTTTTGAACTGTGGAAGCAATTTAAGTAATTCACCCGAAAGCAAAGGTCACTTGTATTTTTATATTCTCAGAAGTGGAAATCAAGAGGATCATCAGATTAAACTAGCTTGCCACAGCTTAGTGGTGAACCACTAACACTGCCAAACCTATATACATAGATTTTGCTTTAATGTTACAGGTAACGGAATTTAATCAACTAACAAACAGAACAAACAGAAAATTTACATCCAAATAAACCAGAAAGAGGATTTTATAGACACTCTACAGAACTGTTAGCTGTGGTATGCTTTTGAAAGGCTGGGATTTGACCTACAGAAATCTCTTAAGTTGCACGTCCATCCAAGAAGAGTTATTGCACTTTATTTCTACTGTATATGTTTATCTTATATCTTATTCTTCCTTATTGTTATGTATTATGCATAATACATAAAGAAAAAAAAAAAACTATACATATTGTGAGCAGGACTTTGTGAAGGCTGCAGTATTGTACAGAAGAAAGCCTTGAACAGACCCATCTCAAATTCAGAGTAATAATGCATTTATTTCCTAACCACATTGCTCATTTAATCCACCAACTAGGAACACCTAGATCCTTGAAAATATAGAAATTAAAGTACTTTCCTAATCAGCCCTTACAGAAAGACACAAGTTTAAACATGAAAGCAACTATGAATGCTTTGGCAAGAGAAAAAAAATATAGAATATAAGGTTAATAATCTCTGTAATGTTAATAAATCTAACAACAGTTTTGAGGTTTAATATCTTGATGCTTTAAAGAGCTCCCATAAAATGGCTCTCAGACATCTCTTTCCAATGATTTTGCACACCCATACAATATACTTGCCCTGTAGGGATGGAAGATACCAGGATTTAGAGCCTTGACATGCTGCAATTGATTTAACAATAAATATTGTCTATCCTGGCTTCTGGGTTATACGGAAGGAAAGCAAAAGTGTATTTATTGATCTAGTGGTTTTCTTCTAAAAAAAGCATTCATCTGACGCTGAAGGCTAATTCTGGAAAGCTGAAACAAATCCCAGCAGAAAACAGTTCCCAGATAAATAAAATAAAATCATAAAATTATGTACAATTAAATATTTAGGCATGTAAAAAACTTTGTTTTGTATATTATATGTTCTCAGTACATCTGCCACACACACTCACAAACTTTCCTTAGAAAGAGAAGCAGGAGTTCAGAAGTTTAAATGATGATAAAGTTATGTTCTTACCACATTAGAAGGTTCCAATTTCTTCCTTTTAGCAAGGTCAGTGATATTATTGCCATTGTAGTTGATGCTCTCCATACAGCCTTTGAAATTTTTCCTACTGTTAGAACTTGGCTTCCCAGAAAAAGGCATGCCTCCAAAGGTTATCTTTGAATGTATCAGAAAATGAAAGACAGTTACTGGAGGATAAAGGCTTAGAGTTCTTGCTTACTAGAAAAAGAAAGTATTGAACAAGTACTGGAAAAGCAGGAAAAAGTCTATGATGAAGTCATGACTGCAAATATTTTTTGGTGGTAAATCCTATCTGTTATTAGGTTTTCCCAAATAAAGAGAAAATGTATCACAGTTACTCACATGTGGACTGATCTGATCACTACTGTTCAGTACCTGTTCAAATAACTAACCTGTATCAAATAACTAACAGATTAATCAGATAGCTAGCCTGACTTGAATCGTTCACTCAGCTCTAAATGTGTGCCAGAGCTTGGACTACAACGTAGCAGTTGTGGACTTCAATACGATGTATTTGCTTCCTATAATACTTACATATTTATTTTATCTAGCAGAATTTTACAGAATCACATAATTCAAAAAACTATCTCCTGTTAAACAGGCTCACCTTCCACTATTGAGAACGCAATTTCATCACGTAAGTTAGGGTCAATAAGAAATTACCACATAATTTAGTAGTCCAAAAAAGAAATATTTATTTATTTATGACCAATTTAATTACCCTGGGTTACTCAGAGACTGTAGTGCTAAGAAAAAATAAATATTTTACAAACTGGAATTGCTCATTTCTCCCTGTTACTCTATAGAGACTACACAGGTCTCTATACTATCAGCACCTCTCTGAAATGTTTGGAAGTGAATAAAAGCTACACTCTTTCATAAATATTTTGCAGCCCAAATGTGAAGAATAAAGGATTGATGAGATTTGTCTTTGCAATCTTTTTTAAGTATTTGTATCAAATATATTAAGGCATAAATAGTGATTACAACTAGAATTCCTAGCTCAAGAAAGCTCACAAAAATTTCTACTTGCAGTCTCCTGCTGAGGTTTGGTAGAGCCAAGCCTTCAAATATAATTCATTGTTAGCCCCACTGGTTATTACTGATAGCATGAAAATGCAACTCAAGGGACCTATTTTCTATTTTAAAAGTAAGAGACATTGGCTTTGCATACAAGAACTATATTGTTTTGACTACTCCACTGAAAGCTAAGGTTTTTATAAATAGTACACACCAGGTACATAAATACTTTGCATGCATGTCCTCAGATGTTCTACGTTAATTTGACTTGACTTTGAGAAAAAAGCACAAATGGAGAATGTAATTGTAATATTTTATTGTTGTCAAATGGTCTTTTTGGGATTTTGGCAAAAACAGCTTTGGCAACACATTGGTGTTTTAGCTTTTGCTGAACTGTGCTTACACAGCGTCAAAGACTTTAAAGTTTCCTGTGTTCACCTACCAGCGAGTAGACTGGGGGTGCATAAAAAAGTTGGGATGGGACACAGTCAGGACAACTGACCCCACTTGATCAAGGAGATATCCTATACCACTTGACATTGTGCTCAGTTACAATCTGAGTGAAGGTAGGAGGAAAGTGGGGATGTTTAGAGTTACAGTGTTTTGTATGAAATTTTTTTTTGATTCATTGAGATTTACCAGCTATAGATTAACTTATCACAAGGGCAAAGTATTTAAATGTAGTTTAACATCCAAACTCAGTGAGTTAATTGAGAGGAAAGGATGGAGAACTCAAGGCTCTACCTTTCATGTGAACCACAGAATATGTCTTCATACACATTAAAACAATTTCCATTAAACATGAGAAGATCTATGTACATGGAGATTGAAATGTACCTTTGGGAACTGCCAATGAGGTCTCTAAATGCCAAGGAAGAGAAAAAACTGCATCTCCTGGATTCCGTTCTCATTGCTCATAATGTATTTATTAGGTACATATACTACATAGATATAAGTAAATTGGCTTATAGCACCCTGTCTATCATTTTCTGTTGTTCAATCAATTGAAAATCTTCAATAAAATCAACTTAAATGACTTTCCAGTAGCACAGTTCATATCTTCTATGTCCAATTAGTGTCCCAACACTCTGACAAGTCAGTCACTCCCTGTAGTTATGTATCATCCATGAATTTACTGAGGGCGCATTCTATCCCATCATCCAGATGAATGAATGACGATGTTAAACAGGACTGAGCCCACAACTCAACCCTGAGGTATTCTGATTATTTCTTGTCTCCAATTACAATTTACTGTCCACTGCCCTCTGTGTCTGATCATTCAGACAGTTTTGGATCCACCTCACAATCTGCTCATCCACTCCATATACTTCAACAGCTTCTCTGCGAGGATATTATGGGAGACAGATGTCAAAGGCATTAATGTAGTCCACATAGGCAATATGGTCTGTTCTCCCCTCATCCATTAGGCTCACCATTTCATCACATAAGTTCGTCAGGTTGGTCAAGCATGACTTCACCTGGGTGAAACCATGCTGACAGCATCTGTTGATTTTCTTGTCCTTCATGTGCCTGGAAACAGTTTCCAGGATTAGCTATTCATTCACCTTCCCAGGGATCAAGGGAAACCTCACTGGCCTGTAATTCTCTGACCCCATCCTATCCATCCTGAAGGCAGGAATAATTTTTACTTTTTTTCAGTCTTCAGGCACTTCTTGAAAAAGATTATCAAGAAGGACATCACAATGACAGCATTCATGAGTGTGTCACATCAGGGCCTGTGGTCTTATAAGTGTATGATTTTCTCAAATATTCCATAATCTGATCCTCTTCTACCAAGAGTACACGTTCCTTTCTCCAGTTTCTTCCCTCAGGTCTTTAGAACAGCTTTTTAGGCTAAGAGCAAGTGTAGTGTAGTGTAGTTTCTCATCAACACTTGTGGGCATTAACTGACTGATCAAACAAAAGGTTTTTTGGATTTTTTTTTTAACTCTTTACAGTTCCTTTATAGAAAGACGTTAGTGATGGTGCATTTGTGATAAAATAAGGAAGTACTTGCCTAAGAAGAGCAAGATCATTGATAAATAAAAAAGTTCTAATATGCTTCCTTTGCTACAAATTTATATTAGCCGTCACTAAAAAACAATTCTGTCTGATTCAAGTGAAAAATGTACACCTGAAAGTAATAGCAGATGGTATGATTTTTTTATAATCAATTCTGTGCTTACAGCAGCTGCTTAGCTAAAGTGTACCCTAACTTCACTGAATTACAAACATCTCCCATTTTAAAACAAAAGATTAAGATGAGCCTTCTAACACATGAGATCTGCCATGGTTTTATTACTTTTGGTTATCAGTATTCTACATCATAACATCATATACTGCACTTGGAGTTAAAGAGTTATTGCTTCAGTTCCAGGTATCTGTCCCAGAAGAGAAGAAGAACTACATACCCCAGAGGACTTTGTGTTCAGAGAAGAGATAAGATCCCTAGCAAAGTCATGGGACCTTGCTCTCTTCAATTCTATTTGTCACAACTGCACATCTTGCCTCAGCATTAAAGTAAGGCCTTCAGTTTTCAGACATACTCTCTCATTATATTTGAATTATTAGCTTCAATTCTAACTACATTGTAGTATATTGTATTATACTGTGTTATCTTGCATTCCAATATCTTATTTAGTAAATTAGTTTGTTTCTTCTCAGATCATTGTAGTTATTTTGTTTTAGGCCATCTCTCTATCCTTTTCCATTATCCCTTTCCAGGGCACGGATCCGTGGGTCCCTCCTCCCCTCTAGTTCTGGAACTGGGCCAAATCAGCCCATAAACTGTTGACAAGATCTGGTAGCAAGGATCTGATGAAGGGAAACTAAATTTATACATAGGGGAATAAATTATTTGAAAGAAATGTAAGGAAAAAATGTTATTTAAATATATATATATTATAAAAAAATAATTACATCGATTTTCTCTTCCCATTAGACTTTTCTTTATAAAGTCAATTTGAATGAAAATGTTTAGATTTCACCATCTACCTCGTAATCCAGGTCCAGATAATCAAATTCTCCATTGGTTCTGAAATGCTGAATGCGTCTATCCAGGGTGAGATTGATGTTTCTCCCGTGGCGCTCTATGATGATGGAGTGCCAATGGTGATCATCTAAGAGACTGCCAGTCATCACAGATGTGTGGCCATAAATAGAGCCAAGCTGGTTGCTACCTAAAATAAGAATAGAAACAAAAGCAATTTTCATTTAATGTCAGCTAGGCAAACATTTTCCTCTTACTCTGTCAATACTTCACCTGAATCATGTCAGACACACAAGAGGCTGGAGGAAGTCAATATACTATGAAGATAAGATCTACCATGTGGACATTTGATGCTATAAAAATACAAATAGCTAGATCAAATGCATCAGTAATCACATTAATGAACTGTGTAAATATTTGTCATAGTAGGTATATGAAGGTGTACCAGGGAAGCAATAGCTACTTTCCATTGCAAAGTTGTATTCAACTAAGGGTTTTCTGTGTTTTAATTCCTACAGTACTGAAATAAAGAGCTGTTACTCTTTTTAGAATAGCCTTTGTATTAGGTTCTGAACAGTGGAGGACATTTGATAATAGGCTGCTAACAAAAAGTCTTCTCAGTCTGATAACACCTTAAGTTCTGTTCTCTGTAGACTGCCAGTATAGCTAGACTAGTTAGTGTGTAAGAAAATAGCAGCAAAAAATGTCTTCTGCTAATATAACTTACTTTAGTCTTCCTATGTTAACCTTCCTTTTTCTGGAAGGCAGTTAAACTTAGCATAAATACAGTTTTGCAGCTTACTGTTGTGCTTTCTGGAAACCTTTGCCTGTGTAGCTATCAGAGATCATATTCCATTGCAAATTACAAATTCAACAAGAAATTTAAAAAATTGCTGTACTGCCCAATAACTCAGTGCATTGTTCTATGTTTTAAATACATGAGGAGACTGCATTTCTGGAGCATGCCTGAGAATCAGTAAAGATGTGCAAGCTGATAACGCTTTCTGGCAAATCACACTGCTACGACTGAATACAGTATTTTCCTACAAATGATCTTACTGCTTTTTTGCTGAAAGTTATTGATCCTTCTGAGTATTTTCACCAGCTTCAGTGGGTCCAATGCTTCATAGTAAAAGCTTAAAAAAATAGGACCTTCTCCCTGCCTACCTTCAAGCTATGCTTCTTTGTAGGAAGGTTACGGAACCTCATGTGGCCTGTAGCTTCCCAGACTGTTAACATTTTTTTACTGCAGATGTCTAAGAGTGATTCTTATTCTGCTAGCATTAAAGACAGAGTCTTTCACACAGCCACTTGATTATGTTCTTAAAAATGAGATAATGACAATTTCCACTCTGGTTATACTCATGGGCAGCCTGCTCTAGGTGATTCTGCTTGAGCTGGGGGATGGACAAGATGGTCTCCTGAAGTCCTTCCAATCTCAACCTATTTTGCAGGTTTCTGAAGACCAAACTATAGCTGAGGCAAAATATAATTCTACCAATCCTCTTTCCTTTACAACAAGTTTTTAGTAATAATATATTTTTGATCTTATTTTATTGTGATTTTACTTTCATGTTATCTTACACAAACTAAGTAGGAAAACATAGGACAGGAATTAAAAAAAAGAACAACATAAAGGGAATGATAAATATTTTCACAAAATTAAATTATGTGGCCTGCCATATCTGAGGAAAAAGGATATAAGTTCTTTTGAGAATTGTGGTTTAACTTGGCATGTAGCTAAACATCACACAGCCATTCACTCACTCCACACTCCCCCTCTTCACCTCAGATGGGATGAGGGAGAGAATTGGGGAAAAAAAAATAGAACTTGTGGGCTGAGATAAAAACTATACACTAAGAAAGAGGAAAATGGGAAAAGATGCAATTATAACAATATATATATATATATGTATATACTTTATACAGCCACAATGCAATTACTCCCTACCCACTGACCAACCCACAGCAATAAATACAACCGCCTGCTGATCTGTGGCCTGTCAGCAATGCAAGGTCTTACCACATGCCAACCAATGCCCAGCAACCCTCAAGTGGTGACTGTCCTATGTTCTGTTCTTCACCAATACTAGAGCACTGCCCCACCAGTGCAAGTCAATATACATCCCCACCCCCATTCAAACCTAGCTTACAGGTCTTTGAATGAACCCTGCTAATTCCTGTCCCAGAACCTTTTTGTCACTGTGAGATAAACCTTTCCCACATGTTACTGTCAGGTCTGGTGTCTTATAAAACCAGTCATTACCAAAAAAAACCCAAAGCCCTGCCTATAGCACCAGTCTTGTAGCCAGGCATTTATGGACTGGATCCTTCTATTCCATCCTATGTCATCACCTGAAAATGAAGAGAGGGAAGATAAAATAACTTGCGCCCCAGACCCTTTCACCAACCGTCCCAAGGCCTTGAAGACTTTGCTCATTACCCTCAGACTATGGGATGCAGCCTCTTCCCCACGTGGGAAGATCAGCAAGAGAGTTGTAGTCACGACCTTCTGCATGCCATATTGTAAATCCTTGGCCCAATTCTGGCCACCTGTCCTGGCACCACCATCCTCTTGCAGTCATGCTTATAGTGGTGAGTTCTTTTTCCCACTAAGTAGCATGTCCTGGCTTGGCCCTGGGCATGCTCCTATCACTCAGCAACAGCCAAGACATCACTGTTTCAGCTGAAACCAGTACAAGTGTTAAAAAGAACATAAAAGTAGACAAAAAAAAAAAATACCTAAATTTAAATTTAGAAAAAGTTTGGCTTTCTTGAGTTCCAAGGTGATATAGTCTCCTTGTTGTCCTTCTCCGTGGAAGATTACACCTTCACTTTCAGAGGTCTTAAATTTCAGAGAGATGACATCTTTCAATGTTTTCATTTTCTTGTTTCTGAATCTGTATGGTAACACTACGTGGCCATCAAAATTGATAACATCAGCCCCTAATGGAAAAAAAAAAAAAAAAAAGATAACATTGTTTATGAGTCGTTATATATTCTGGTAGCTATTGGAAAAACAGATATGCCATATGTGCATTGTATCTGAACAGAATAAAAACTTATGCAAGTGCAGTATGCATTGCAAATACATTTTTTATTGACCAAGGATTATTGCTATAAAAAGTAGGAACCAGGAAGGGCATAAGGATTAATTCATAGGATGTAAAAAAGCAGCATCAGGGGAACAAATACTATCACAGTACTAAAAATATTTTAGCTTCTCTTAAATGTAGTTGCTTTCCTACACATTTTCTTAACTAGGGATGACAATTTCCGAGTTGTCATTAATTACTCATATTATAACACTTCATCAAATATATGCATCTGTGAAGACTGTAAACACTAAGACATGAAACTAAAGAAATTGCTTAGAAGTTTTAAAATATTTTTCCTTGCCTTGTTAAGTTTATATGGAAATGTTTGATAAAATTTAGCTTCAACAGATCTTGAGAAGAAAAATTCCATCATTTGGACTAAGCTTTTAATCTAGGTTTGGTTTTATTCAAAATCAGGGAGGAAAACTGAGGGATGCAGTGGTTATCTTTTAAAGTTAATCCAATGTGCATGTAAAGGTTGTGTAATGTTACTAGAAAATTTTACGTACTCCTATTTTCATTTTTTAATCTCTAAAGAATGAGCCATAATTTTTCACAACTTTTATGGAGGCAAGGTCCAGAATTGATTTCCACAGAACTTCATTTCAATGAACAGACATACTTCTACTGAGTTTTGAATCTTCTCTTTTAAAAATAGTTCAGTAAAAAACAAAAACATTCCATTGTGCAATTAGTGTAGCAGAATCTTAAAAAATTCCATTATACGTTTTGTACATTACAATTAACAAACTGTATATTTCAATTCAAACATATGTTCCCCTAGTCTTAGTAAGGGTGACAAGTCATGAAAGCTATATTTTGATTATTCTCATTAGGAAGGCAGAGTGGTCTGAATCAGAGGAACCTTTTTTTTTTTTTTAAATTTACCTTCATCCTAAAATATTCTACACAAAGACCTGGGACATACTGGCTGTGTTTTTATGTACCCTAGGGAAAAAAGATGCTTTCCCTTATAAATCTAAAATTTCATTGAGAAATATAAATTACATATTATATCAAAGTATTTATTGTTTCCTAAGAATCAGCATGTTTCTGCATGAAGCAGAGAAAGGGATGTATAAAGGTAGCAAGACAGAAAGTCAAAAAAGGGATAATTAGGAATGCAAGCCATGAGATAAGTGTCGTGTAGGGATATTGTGATGGCGTTCACCCTCCTCTCATCCCCCTGCTCATTCACCCTCCTGGCCCCCAGCTTCTTTCCTCAGCTCCCTTCTTTGGACTGGTCTTGCTCACAAGGCCCTGCACGGGAAGTCAGTGAATGACAGTACTGATTACACTCTTGCTAAAATGGATTAACGACCATAAATCTGTCATAAACAGGGGAACAGGTAGCAGACCTCTGGTTCAACAGCTAAGGACCAATTGAGAATGAGCCTAAAAGGTGACCTATGACTATGGGTCAGACATCTTACCTGCATAAACAGTGAGCAGCCCAAGAGCCCCCTTTGAGCTCTCCTGCACGGCAGCTCACTGCACAACATGATTTTCCCTTTAGCAGTGATATCTTTCAAGGTTATGCTGAGGTGCGCAGTATAATGTAGTTGATTTTCAATTCGTGACAGGTACCTGCTGGACAGCTCTGTGTTTTGGTGGTGCAGCCTCAATCAGGACATTAGAACTAACTGTACTGCTTCAGTAGGAAACCAAATGTCAGGGATATAATTTCCTCAGGATCCATCCAAAATTAATTAATAACTTATTAGTTTCTAACAAATAATATAGAAGTGTTTGGTTTTGGTTTGGCTTGGTGTGTTTTGTGTGTGTGTGTGTAAGTTTATATATGAATTTTTCGTTTTAACTTTTCATTTTAATAAGTGGCCTTTTTTTCTTTAGTAACATACTAAAAAGAAGTGATTTAGCCAAAGCCACAATTAATTTTATCATGTGAAAAATATTTAATTTCCCCAAAATAGTGATGAAATTGTTGGCAAATGGTCTCTATCTTTGTTTTACAAAAGATACATCCATTGAGAAAAAAAGATATAAATACTACATGGAAAAAAAATCTACTTTTTAAATTTTGGAAAAAAATGTAATATGTTTTTAAAATATAAAATTTCATTCATACATGAAAAGCCACTTAAAGATTGTATTTTGACACTGAACAATGATAAGAGTAGTAAATGATTACTCTTATTTAGCCAAAGTAACCCAGAAAGACTGCATGGGATTAAGTTTTCTTTTGCTTAAACATTCTTTAAGAATATACAAACTATTTATATCCTTAAAATACACTTAAAGATACATTAACAGATGTCTTTTTAATGAGCTGTTGAAAACTAGTGCATTTATCTTTTTGACGCTGAACTTTACAGATATGTTGAAAAAGGTAGTAATCCCTAACCTATTCAGTATTAAAAACAAACAACACAAATTTGAGGTAATAGAAAAATTTCCATTTGCTTTTCATATATTTCTTAGGACTTTCTGGAAGTACATGCTTATTCACACTTGTTCTTTTCGGAGAGGGCATAAAAGATTATTTACTGTGTTTTTGCCTGATATGTGAAGTCTAAGCTAATAAGTCAGCCTCTTGCACAGACAAAGGTTTTTCAGAGACATTAAAGAAAACAAAATTGATTACAGAATAGTATCACAATTACAAACTGTGTTGTGAGATGGTGTAGCAGAAATACTAAGTCACCTCCTGAAACAGTGATTGAGGACCTGATGGAAAGACAGGGCCAACACAGGAGAGCTCAGGTGCATGCAGTGCACCTGAGTTACCAGAAGGGGTGGAGCCAGGATACACTCCTTCCCAGATCTCATTTAAGGGTTGGAAGTGGAGACAAAAGCATCTTGTTGGAGATCCCTGTCTATGTGAGGCCTTTACAGGCTTTTCAGAAAGGATAGACAGGATAGGTGGGGTGGGGTGGGGGTGGGGGAATTGCCCTCTGTGTTAGGAAGTGGATAGCTTGCAAAGAGCTGTGTCTGAGAAACAGCCATGATCAGACTTAGAGATTGTGGGTTAAGATCAAGGATTGGTCCAGTACAGAGCATCTAGTGGTTGGGATCTGCTGCAGGCCACCTGGTCAGAGGGAGCCTGTTGACGAGGTCTTCTTGCCTCAGCTACAGGAGATGTTGTGTTTGCAGGCTCTTGTCCTGATGGGGGGTTTCAACCACCTGTATATCTGTAGGGATAGCAGCATGGCAAGTGAGAGACAATCCAGGAGATTCCTGTAATCTGTTAAGGATAACTTCCTAGTCTAGGTATTAGATGGACCAACCCAAGGTGAAGCCTTATTGGACCTGGTCTCACCAATGCAGAGGACAACATTAGAGGGGTTAAGATTGGAGGCAGCCTGGGCTGTAGTGATCATGCCCTTTGGAGTTTGTTATCTTGAAGAATGCAGGCCTAGCAAAAACCAGAGTCAGGACCTTGAATTTCAGGAGAGCAAACTTCCAGCTGCTCAAGGAATTGCTGGATGGGATCCCCTGGGAAACTGTCCTTAAGGGCATGGGTACAGGACAGAGCTGGCAGCTCTTTAAGCACACCCTTCTGAGAGCACAACGGTTCTCCATCCCCAGCAGAAGTCAAGGAGGGGAGGCAGGTAACCAGAATGGCTGAGCAAGTATCTGCAGCTTAAACTGAGGGAAAAGAGGGCAATGTACAGGAAGTGGAAGCAGGGTTGTGTGCCCTGGGAGGAATACAGGGCTGTTGTCTGTGTGTGTAGAGATAGGATTAGGAAAGCCAAGGTGCAGACGGAGCTGAACTTGGCAAGGGATGTGAAAGATAACAAGAAGGGGTTCTACAGGTACCTAGGCAGGAGACAGGCCAAGGAGAGTGCTCCCCCTCTGATAAAAGGTAATGGAGAGTTGGCTTCCTCAAACATAGGAAAAGCTGAGGTACTCAGTGAGTGTTTTGCCTCAGTTTTCAATGGTGGTCAGACTTCCCATGTCTACCAGGACCCTGATCCTCTAGGTGAGGATGTGGGGAGTGGATTCCATTCCACTGAAATAGTGGAGTAAGTTCAAGAACTCTTCATGCAATAAGTCCACGAAGCTGGATGATATCCATCCTAGGGTTCTGAGAGTCAAGGCTGATGTAGTTTCTGAACCACTCTCCATCATATTTGAAAAATTGTGGCTGTCTGATGAAGTTCCTGGTGACTGGAAAAAGGGAAATATTTTTAAAAAAGGGAAAAATGATGACTCAAGGAACTACAGGCCAGTGCGCATCACCTCAGTTCCTGGGGAGATCATGAAACAGATCTTCCTAGAAGATATTTTAAGGCATGTATGAGACAAAGAGCTGATCTTCAGACCTCCTCAAAAACACACAAACAAAAACATTCCATTGTGCAATTAGTGTAGCAGAATCTTAAAAAAAATTCCATTATACGTTTTGTACATTACAATTAACAAACTGTGTATATTTCAATTCAAACATATGTAGTCAACATTATCTGCTATTATGTTTAAAAAGTTGCCTTTTTTTTTTTTGGCAACTTATGTCAGACATGCAGTTAAAAAAATGTTTACTTACAAGTAATGCCTGAAATATTATTTTTCATCCAGTTTCAGTGAAGTGACTAAAAAGATGCCTACAACCATATCTAAATGTCTGGGAATTTAGGGAATACCAAAATGATCTGCTGAGCCAATTTTTACTAGTTCTGAGTCCTCACTTCTACCAAGAGACTGCTTATGTACAGCATCAATGTAGGCTTCTTTTCACATTCCATAATTTCCATAAACACTTTTACAGTGATAAAGGAGTTATTTGAGTGTCAAAGAAAAGCACTGTATCACGTTTAACGATTTTCTACTGAAAGTATGTAAAAACATAACCAGTATTTCATAAATGATATCTATTTCATTGTTCAGTCACAAAATCCACAACCCATCTTGTATTAACTAAAAGACAGTCAGTTGAGACCAAGGCTTGCAGTTATGTTTATTAAGTGCCTGTCCATATGTCCTTTCATCATTAAGCAAAGTGAGTTTTCAAATATACAGACCAACACATTATGTTTCTGTCCTTCAGGATTTTTCCAGCTAGACCAGGCATGTCCAACCCATGGACCATGGGCCACTTGCGACCCAGAACTGCCTGTCACGTGGCCCAACCTCTGCCTCTCACCACCATGGCGATTAGTCTTCCTAACCTACCTGCCTGGTCTGGCCTTAGGTGCTTATCCATCACCTAGAAACAACCACACATAGGTCTGTTACTAACACCGTATTGACTGAAACCAGGACATGGGGAGAGCTCAGTGTACAGCTAACTCAGGTTATGGCAAATAATTTTATGCACTTTGATACTTTGGCTAAAAACAGTACTTACTGTGAACAGTGAAAAACATGCAGCCATACTTTCTGTTTTGATAAAGGAATTTGATAATAGGTTTCAAGACTGCTGAAAATAATGCTGAAATGCTGAAAATAAATAATTTTCTTTTTTATACTTGTGACCCTATTTTCAGTTCACATAAATCACCTGCAAATGTTTAAATGTAATGTATAGAGTTACAATCAGATATTAAACTCAGAACATTGATCCTGTCTCTTCATCAGACTTTTGTAAGACCTCTCTTAACAGGGGCAAATATCCCTTGCTTTACCACCCCACCTTATTCATGTCATTGCTCTCTGGCAGTACATAAATTTGTGAACAACAGTTTTCAAGGATGAAGCACGGGATGAATAAAATTTCATCAAAAATCTCTGACAAACACCTTGAGAACACACTAGGAATTGCAAGCATCGCTATCTAACCAGACTGATGCATTGGTTTCACAAAAAAGAAGCCAAATATCCTACTAGTTTTGTGGTTTTATTGCCCCCTTTTTGGTTTTATAAAAAGTATTAAAAAATAAAAGAAGGTTTGTTACTTATATACAGAAATTGTATTATAAATTTTACAAGAGATGCTCCAAAAGTAATGCCTCCTGCTTTATTATGTTGGCCCACGGTGTCAGAGGCAGATGCTGATAGTGTGGTAGTAGAGGTTGAAACTTCCTGACAATATTCCATTACATTTTGTGTGTGACAGATGGCAACAGAAGGGTAGTCTGACAAAATAGCCTCTGACATGGAAGTGCATAAGAAGCAAAGGTGGATAACTCAGTTCCTCCATGTGGAAAATTGGCACTCATTGACATTCATTGACAATTACTCAACATTGATGTAGACCAAACAGTGGATGTGAACACAATGAGTTGGTGGGAGGTAGATTTCAGTAGTTAGTTGTGAGAGCTAGTCACCTCTACTAGTGCAGATTTTTACAAGAGTGGCCTGCAGTCTCTTGTTCACTCCTGGTGAAAAGACATAGCTAATGGTGGTGATTATGTTGAAAAATAGTGTTATGAAGCTGAGAATTTGCTCAAGTAGTTTGCTCACTATCAAGTAGTGTTTCTATGCTCTTTGTATCTGTTGTAGTTTCCATGGAGGCATTACTTTCAGTAACATACGTATATGTAGCCCAAGACAATTCCTCTTTATTCAGTACATCCCAGTCAAGCCAGAAGGCTGGATACCCATGCACAAAACACTAACATTTAGGTCACTCTGAAAGTAATGCCTGCTGTTTAGTTACACGCAAACTATAAGGGGTGTTGGTTGGTGCTTAGCTAAACATGAGCCATCAGTATGCCCAAGAAGGCCAATGGTACCCTAGCTTGTACCAGAAATAGTGCTGCCAGCAGGAGCAGGGAAGTGATCATCCCTCTGTACTCAGTTATGGTGAGGCTGCATCACAAGTACTGTGCTCAGTTTTGGGCCCCTCACTAGAAGAAAGATATTGAAGCCCTGGAGTGTGTGGGGTCTGGTGCACAAATCTTACGAGGAGTGGCTGAGAGAGCTGGGATTGTTCAGTCTACAGAAGAGGAGGCTCAGGGGTGACCTAATTGCTCTCTACAACTACCTGAAAGAAAGTTGCGGCAAGGTGGGTGTCAGCCTCTTCTCCTTTGTAACTAGTAATAGGACTAGAGGAAATGGCTACCAGCTGTGCCAGAGGAAGTTCAGGTTGGATGTTAGGAAATACTACTTCTCTGAAAGAGTGGTCAGGCACTGGAATGGACTGCCCTTGGAGTGGCAAGTTAGATCAGAAAAAGGTAATACTCTTTCTTTCTCTACTTGAATCAGTCACAGGCTCCACAACATTTTTCCTGTGGAAATAAAAGTGATTAAGAAGACCGAGGGGATAGATTCTATAGTGCAAGTTTCCTCGTGTCTCTCTAAGACATTGTCACTCTACATTCTACTGGAGTAAAAGGCACCTACAGTGCATTTTTGCTTCATGTTATTTTTGAACATATTTGATGTAATAGCAGCTTAACATCACCAAAATAGACATATTACATCACTGAAAGATTTTCAGGCTCTTTCCAATTGCCTATATATATGTACAGATATATATTAATATGTAGATATTTTCATGGATCACCTCAACCTATCATGACTCCCACAGCATTGACTTTACATCCTGTAAAGGAAGTCAAAGGGAAGAATTTAATTTTGGGGGGATTTTTAGATCCAGCCAAATTAAATAGAACAATAACTTAGTCTGGTACAACACTGTCTCTATAAAACACGTCTTGCCAGATAACTCCAATAAAAATACTCACTAAGATCTAAGTTCAACTAAAAGTTAGAATCTGATCTAATACTTTAGAATGACAAGTTCCAGGACTGTGAACACGTATGAAATAAAGTATCAAAACAGCAAATTACAATTGCAGTACAAGAAATGCATTAAAATTTAATTCGGTAACTTAAGAAGAACATTTACTCAGACAGAGCTGATGTAGCTCTCTGAAATGAGGGCACTCTGGTTCATATTCCGAGTCTGTATTCAGAATCAGCAATATATGAATTTGGGGATGGGCTATCTCATTACTACAGTAAATAAATTATTTCTGGAGCTTATTTTGACGAAACGTAAAGAATGACTAGAAAAATATTGTAAAAGAGATTTTGTAAAACCTGTTGATTTTACTTAAAAAAAATCCAATTAACATGCTTTTGAAGTTAGGAATGTTAGAAAAACATGAGAATTGTTTACAGAAAAAAGTATATACATTAAAGTTCTATTTTTAAACACAATGTAATTACAAAGTTCATGCCTCTATGTAAAGTAAACCTGCTAAGTATATGATAAGCTGTCATACAACTGCCATGAAAAAATGTTACAAACAAATAAATTAATGGATATTATGGTTTAAGTCACTGTCATAAAAAAATACACAGCATAAATAGACAGTCCTACATAAAATGTCATAGATTCTCTTCCATTGGTATTCATTAAAGTTAATTTCTGCTGTTTGTAGGATCCCCTACGTAGAACATACCACCTTTCCCCTAAGACCAGCTGGCATCTCTCTGTATCATCTGCATAAGTTACCCAGACTGTCAAGCATGTGACTCACAGCTGATCAAAACATTACTTGATTTTTGTAGGCTGTGGGTTCTCAACATGATGCTCATGAAATAGAATTATCTTTTTCCTACCTAGATCAGTCTCTTAGTCATGCAGTTATGTTCTTTTCATTATTAATTGACATAAATTCTTATCACATACTTTAACAAAGTTGAGTAAAAGTATCACATATTTCTAAAACATGGCCCTGAATATTATGTTTTGAAAATCATTCAATTAAAAAAGAAACAGAACTAATCTTTGATTAAGTAACTTTATTTTATTCATAGCTATGCTGCCAGCATGCACACTGGCCTGTATTCAATCACCTAAAGATTAAATAGCAATTACGTTTAAGAGTCATTATGTGTAGAAAAGTGGTAATGACTTACGTTCCTTCTACAATGACCCTCAGCTATTTAATATCACAATAATAACCATGATGAGAAATGGTACAGTAAAACATATAGTTCCTATACTTGCAGTGTAAATATATAATATTTTTCATCCTTAGCCACTAAACTAGCTACCATTAGTAGGAAAGAGACAGTAAATAAGTGTATACATATATATTTGTATATTTATTTAGTGCAAGAGAGAGACAGGGAAAGAAGAAGAGAGACAAAAATGTGGTAAGATAGGAAAAAAGTAACTGACAATATTGAAAATAAATATATACATTTAAATAGGAAATAGAAATCTGATTACTTCAACCTGAATCCTCCACTGTTGGATTTCCTGAGATATGGATAAGCACTATTGATATGTTAAAAATACAACACCACTTTCATCTGGCTAGGAAAATGTATTAGCCCTTAATCCAATATATTTCTGAGATGCCACATTTAAGCAGTTTTCCTCTGAAGAACAATAAAGTCAAAAAATCTTTAAGAAATTGTTAGGAAATCTGGTGACAATGACCCCAATTCCCAAATCTCAAAGGAAAATAAGTCACCACCCACAAGTCTTGCTACCTGGAGTAGTAGACTCAGGTAGGCTTGTGCAGATATTTTTGTCCTATACTTCAGGCTACTTGCAGAATTTGGTAAGTTTTGGTCAGGGAACCAAATCTGTAAAAGAGATTCCTTTTTGTGTTTCAAAATAATTCATTTAATTAATTATAAACAACTTCAAATTAGACTCAGACTCCAAAACTTCCCTATTCTCTCCTTTTCTGGTGATAGAAATGTAACTCTATGTCATGGTTTTATGATTTTTGTTATCAGTATTTCACATCATAATATCATGTAGTGCACTGGGAGTGAAAGAGTTAATACTCCAGTTCCATGGATAATGGATAGTCTGGGGTCCCTGTCCCAGAAAAGAGGAAGACCTACATCCCCCAGAGGACTGTCAACTGTTCTGTTACCATTTCTGCTCAGTGGGAAAGATAAGAACGATGCATAGATCAAGTGACCTCCCCTTTTTGATCGTCTGGCTCGTCTCTGCTCCCAGCCATATTGTCTCAGCTTAATTAGAGTAAGGCCTTCAGTTTTTCAGACACCCTCTCTCATATTCTTTTATTTATTAGCTTCAGTTCTAATTATATTGTGTTATATTGTATTATAGTGTGCTATTTTGCATTCCGATATCATATTTAGTAAACTAGTTTTTTTCTCCTCAGATCATTGTCACTGTTTTGTTTTTAGGCCCATCTCCCTTCTTCTTCCCCTTTCCCATTCCCTGGGCTTGGATCCACGGGTCCCCCTGACCCACTTGTCTATTATAGAATCATAGAATCACAAGGTGGGAAAAGACCTATAAGATCTTTTAGTCCAACTGTCCTCACACTAACAGTGCTACCACAAGCCAATAAACCATATCTTGTAGCTTCTCATCCAGACACCTCTTGAACACTGCCAGGAACGGCGACTCCACCATCTCCCTGGGCAAGCCATTCCAGCACCTGACCACTCTCTGAGAGAAAGAGTTTTTCCTTATGTCTAGTCTAAACCTCCTCTGGTACAACTTGTGGCCATTTCCTCGGGTCCTGTTTGTTGCTTGGGAGAAGAGGCCAAATGCCTCCTTATCACAACCTCACTTCAGGAAGCTGTAGAGTGCAATAAGGTCTCCTCTGAGCCTCCTCTTCTCCAGACTAAACAATCCCAGCTCCCTCAGCTGCTCCTCATAAGATCTGTGCTCCAAACAACTCACTTGTCTTGTTGCCCTTCTCTGGACACGTTCCAGGCCCTCAATGTCTTTCGTGTAGTGAGGGGCCCAAAACTGAACACAGTACTCAAGGTGCGGCCTCACCAGTGCTGAGTACAGGGGAATGATTACCTCCCTGCTCCTGCTGGCCACACCATTTCTAATGCAGGCCAGCATGGCATTGGCCCTCTTGGCCACCTGGGCACACTGTCGGCTCATGTTCAGCTGAGCATCAAGCAACAGCCCCGGGTCCCTTTCCTCTTCACAGTCATCCAGCCACTCAGTCCCAAGCCTATAGCACTGCATGGTGTTACTGTGGCCAAAATGCATGACCGGGCACTTGGCCTCGTTGAACCTCATCCCATTCACCTCGGCCCAGAGATCCAGCTTATCTAGATCCCTCTGAAGGGCCTCTCTACTCTCAGGCAGATCAACACCACCTCCCTATTTGGTGTCACCTGCAAACTTACACTCAATCCTCACATCTAGGTCACCAATAAAGATATTAAACAAGGTGGGCCCCAGTACCTACCCCTGGGGGACACCACTTTTTACGAGTCGCCAGCCGGACTTAACTTCTACACGTTGGGCACGGCCCTCTAGCCAGTTCCTTACCCAAAGAAGGGTATACCTGTCCAGGCCACGGGCAGCCACTTTCCCCAGGAGAATACTGTGAGAGACCATGTCAAAGGCTTTGCTGAAGTCTAGGTAGACTGCATCAACAGCCTTTCCCTCATCTACCAGTCTGGTCACCCAGTTGTAGAAGGAGATGAGGTTGGTCAAGCACAGTCTGCCAGTCTGAGCCAGTGCTGGCTGGGCCTGATCCCCTGGATGCTACGCACATGCGGTGTGATCTCACCCAAGATGATTTGCTCCATAACTTTCCCAGGTACCGAGGTCAGGCTGACAGGCCTGTAGTTCCCCGGGTCCTTCTTACAGCCCTTCTTGCAAATGGGAGTCTCCAATCCTCTGGAACCTCTCCAGATAACCAAGAGCGCTGGTAGATGGTGGAGAGCGGATCGGCAATCACCCTCACCAGCTCCCTCAGCACCCGAGTGTGGAGCCCAGTCTGGTCCTAGGGACTTGTGACAGTCCAGATGGAGGAGGAGCTCTCTAACTGTCTCCACCTGAATCACCGGGGGTGTATTCTGCATACCATCCCAGACTTCCAGATCAGGGCATAAAGTGCCCCGAGGATAACTGATCTGCCTATTAAAGGCAGATGTAAAGAAGGTGTTGAGGACCTCAGCCTTCTCCTTATCCTCAGTGGTCACATTCCCCGCTGCATCAAGTAAAGGATGGAAATTCTCCTTAGTTCTTCTCTTACTGTTGATATATTTGTGAAAGCATTTCTTATTCTCTTTTACTGCAGTGGCCAATCTGAGCTCAAGTTGGGCTTTTGCCTTCCTAACTCCCGCCCTGCATACCTTAGCAACTTCCTTGTAATCTCCCCAAGTAGCCTGCCCCTTCTTCTAGTGGACCTAGACTCTCTTTTTCTTCCGGAGTCTCAACAGTAGTTCCCGGTTCATTAAGAAGACTGCACACCAGTCTTCTTCCTCTACTGCTCGCCTTATGGCATTCAGGCCTGTTCTCATGCCTTTAAGATTTCCATCTTGAGGAGCATCCAGGCTTCCTGGACCCCTTTACCCTTAAGGAACAACTCCCAAGAGACCCCTGCAACAGATCAAAGTCCACCCTCTGGAAGTTCAAGATAGGAGTTTTGCTAGTCATCCTTCTGACACCTCCAAGAATAGAGAATTCTAGAATTTTGTGGTTGCTCTGCCCAAGACAGTCCCCAGCCTTCACACCTCCCACCAGTCCTTCTCTGTTAGTGAAGAGCAGGTCTAGCAGGACACCACCCCTGGTAGGCTCTTGTACCAGCTGTGTAAGGAAGCTATCTTCCACCCACTCTAGAAGCCTCCTGGACTGCTTCCTCTGTGCTGCATTATATTTCCAACATACATCAGGGAAGTTGAAGTCTCCCAAGAGATCAAGTGCTGGCAATCGTTCAACATCCACAAGCTGCTCATAGAATGCCTCGTCCTCTTCATCGTGATTAGGCAGTCTATAACAGACTCCCACCAAGATGTCGCCCCTACAGGCCTTCCCCCTTATCCTTACCCACAGACACTCAACTTCAACATTCCCAACCCCAAGCTCTTCAACATCAAAACAGTCTTTAATATAAAGGGCCACACCACCACCCTTCCTTCCTTGTCTATCCCTTCTGAAGAGCTTGTAAGCATCCATCACAGCACTTCAGTCATGGGAGTGGTCCCACCATGTTTCAGTAATAGCAACTAGATCATAGTTACCCTGACTCACAATTGCTTCCAACTCCTCTTGCTTGTTGCCCGTGCTGCGTGCATTGGTGTAGATGCACTTCAGCCAAGTCATCTGCCTCACCCCCAGCTCAAGCTAGTCATTCCCCTAGGTTCATCTCTTGTGAGCCCTGTTTTGTCCCCTTCCCCCATCGTAGCTAGTTTAAAGCTCTGTCGATAAGCCCTGCTAGCTCCTGCAATAGGATTTGTTTCCCCCTTTGAGATAGGTGGTTTCCATGCATGGACAACAGGCCAGGGGCCAAGTAAACTGCCCCGTGATCAAAGAACCCACATTTTTTGGCTCAGCACCAGTCTCTGAGCCTATTAGCTTGAATTACTAAAGAATCCCTGCTAACAGCAGGTAGCAGTGAATTTACATTGGACAGAATAGCAAAGTACTTTCCAGAGAAAAGCTTATCAGTCTACCTGAAATCAAATCAACAATATTCATAGGAAATTTAGCATGCACACATCTTTCAAAATTGCTAATGGCCTCTACATGATCAACTCTGCACACTTCATACGAAACATTTCACTGGGATTAAAAATATAAAGGTTCTGTACTACTGACTGCTGGCAACCTTAGGTGAAATTTTTCTCACTTTTTTCATTTCCATTAACTCTATTTCATCTGCCTCTTTCTTTTCTTTTCTTTTCTTTTCTTTTCTTTTCTTTTCTTTTCTTTTCTTTTCTTTCTTTTCTTTTCTTTTCTTTTCTTTTCTTTTCTTTTCTTTTCTTTTCTTTTCTTTTCTTTTCTTTTCTTTTCTTTTCTTTTCTTTTCTTTTCTTTTCTTTTCATTCCTTTCCTTTCCTTTCCTTTCCTTTCCTTTCCTTTCCTTTCCTTTCCTTTCCTTTCCTTTCCTTTCCTTTCCTTTCCTTTCCTTTCCTTTCCTTTCCTTTCCTTTCCTTTCCTTTCCTTTCCTTTCCTTTCCTTTCCTTTCCTTTCCTTTCCTTTCCTTTCCTTTCCTTTCCTTTCCTTTCCTTTCCTTTCCTTTCCTTCTCTTCTCTTCTCTTCTCTTCTCTTCTCTTCTCTTCTCTTCTCTTCTCTTCTCTTCTCTTCTCTTCTCTTCTCTTCTCTTCTCTTCTCTTCTCTTCTCTTCTCTTCTCTTCTCTTCTCTTCTCTTCTCTTCTCTTCTCTTCTCTTTTCTCTTTTCTTCTCTTTTCTCTTTTCTCTTCTTTTCTCTTCTTTTCTTTTCTTTTCTTTTCTTTTCTCTTCTTTTCTCTTCTTTTCTCTTCTTTTCTCTTCTTTTCTTTTCTCTTCTTTTCTCTTCTTTTCTCTTCTTTTCTCTTCTCTTCTTTTCTCTTCTTTTCTTTTCTTTTCTCTTCTCTTCTCTTCTCTTCTCTTCTCTTCTCTTCTCTTCTCTTCTCTTCTCTTCTCTTCTCTTCTCTTCTCTTCTCTTCTCTTCTCTTCTCTTCTCTTCTCTTCTCTTCTCTTCTCTTCTCTTCTCTTCTCTTCTCTTCTCTTCTCTTCTCTTCTCTTCTCTTCTCTTCTCTTCTCTTCTCTTCTTCTTCTTCTCTTCTCTTCTCTTCTCTTCTCTTCTCTTCTCTTCTCTTCTCTTCTCTTCTCTTCTCTTCTCTTCTCTTCTCTTCTCTTCTCTTCTCTTCTCTTCTCTTCTCTTCTCTTCTCTTCTCTTCTTTCTTTTCTTTTCTTTTCTTTTCTTTTCTTTTCTTTTCTTTTCTTTTCTTTTCTTTTCTTTTCTTTTCTTTTCTTTTCTTTTCTTTTCTTTTCTTTTCTTTTCTTTTCTTTCTCTTGTTTTCTCTTGTTTTCTTTTCTTCCTTTTTTTTTTTTTTTTTTTTTTTTTTAAGATTAAAACATTTTTAGAGTAAGGACCTTCACTTGCAGCATTCTTTTCTTAACATATGATGTAAGCCTTATGCCTGCTGTATGGGCACTAACACATATACTAATTCTGTATAACTAAAAAGTATTAATCACGAATCTATCCTTTAAAAGCATCTATCTTTCAAAAACATAAAATGCATCAAAACGCCTCTGGCTGGGCTGCCACACATGTAGAATATTTTGTTGTTGTTATAAATCATGGGTACCAAAATATCATTATGACAATTGTAAGCACATAAACAATGTATTATCAACATATTGACTTGATGGCCAAGCCGGCCAATGGGATCCTGAGGCGCATTGAAAGGAGCATGGCCAAAAGGTCCAGGTGTGCCATGTTCTGGGTGCAATATCCACTGGAGGTGCACCAACAGCACTTGGCACTTTCCAATGTTTCTCTGAATCTCAAGGAACAGGCTTTTTCTTATTATCTTTTTTCCTATTGATTCCTATCTCACTGAGGTTATTATAATGCCAGTATACTATTAAGACCCTTATTTTTTCTAGCTTTTATTCAAATCTGTCTCTAAAAGTGGCTCCAGAAAATCATTTAAGATGAATGATGTGAGATGCACTCGGTCTGAAAAACTCTACTTGTTAGGGAGTTAGCAAAAAAAAGACTTCCATGGCATCATGTCTTTCCTCCATATTCCAGTAATTTATTTTCCTGAACAGTTAATTTTTCATTTTTTTCCCAGTCATAAAATCTCTGAGATACCTGTTTATTGGCACTTTATAAAAATGGGAGTATTTTGTCCTGAGAACCTAATACATGGTGCATCCCTTCTTCTCTTTGAAGTAAGTTTATTCAAATGGCTAAATTACATAAAAAGAAAAGAAGGTGGTGCTGAAGGTCTGTTAAATCCTGAGACTGAACATGTAATTCAAAGACAGCTAAAAATGTCTTCAGGATACAATTTAAACTGCTTAGTTTTCATTTTCTTGAAGTTGCACTATCATGAGAATTATATTCCTGAGAAAGGGATGGGCAACATGAGGAGAGTATAGAGAAGTTGTTTGGATATGCAGGGAGAAAATTAGGAAGGCAAAAGCCCAGCTTGAACTCAACGTGGCTTTTGGGGTAAAAGAAAACAAAAACACTTTTTTCCAATTATATTAACAGAAGAGGACTGTTGTAGTAGGCGTCTTGCGGGGCTATGGGATGTACGGGACAGGCCTCTCCCTAAGCATAGAGAGACAGTGCTATCGTGCTGACCTTGATGCAGAGAAAACAGGAGAAGAAGAAGGATGAGAAAAGAATGTGGAAATGGCCAAATAAGGCACAATGTTATCTGGTGTGAACCAATCAGAGTGGGACATGACAGCACGGTTTTGTAAGTAAAAATGTATATAAGCTGTGTTTAGTAGTGAATAAACGCCATTTTGTTGCTCATCGTATTGGTGTGTGTCTGCAGTCATTTGGCCCTGATCAGGCTATTGGTCAGTGCGTGCAGAGGCCTAACACAGGTGGCTAACATCGTTGTTGCTGAAAGCAACAGAGGACTAAGGAGAATCTCCATGCTTTACTGGATGTACTGGGGAACGTGACCGCTGAGGATAAGGAAAGGCTGATGTTCTCAATACCTTCTTTACATCTGTCTTTAAAAGTCAGACCAGCTATCCTTAGGGTACTCTACTCCCTGACCTGGAAGTCTCAGGTGGAAACAGAGACCTACTGCTCCACCTGTACAGTGACTAGTTCATGAGGTCAGATAGGACCCACCCAAAGGTGCTGAGGGAGCCGGTGGAGGTGATAGCCAAGCTGCTTTCCACCATCTATCAGTGGTCCTGGTCAACTGGACGGGTTCCAGAGGATTGGAAGCTTGCCAGTGTGACTCCCATCTACAAGAAGGGTTGTAAGGAGGATCTAGGGAACTTCATGTCAATCAGCCTTACCTTGGTGCCAGGAAAGGTTATGGAGCAGATCATTGTGAGCGAGATCACATGGCATGCGTGGAACAACCAGAGGATCAGGCTCAGCCAGCACGGGCTCATGAAAGGCAGGTCTTGCTGGACCAACCTGATCTCCTTCTATCATCTAGTGGCCCGCCTGGTGCAGGAAGGAAAGGCTGTTGATGTGGTCTACCTAGACTTCAGCAAAGCCTTTGACACTGTCCTAGACAGTATTCACCTGGAGAAGCTGGCAGCCCATAGTTTGGACAAGTGCACTCTTTGCTGGATAAAGGACTGTCTTGGATGACCAGGCCCAGAGAGTGGTAGCAAATGGAGTTAAGTCCAGTCCTGAAAGGTGTTCCCAAGGGGTCAGTACTGGGGCTTGTCTTGATCGGTATCTTTACTGATGACCTGGATGAGGGAAATGAGTACACTCTCAGTAAGTTTGAGGATGACACCAAAGTGCCTATCTTCCTGGGGGTAGGAGAGCCCTGCAGAGGGATCTGGACAGGCTGGATAGCTGGGCTGAGGCTAATGGGATGAAGTTCAGCAAGACCAAGTGCCATGTCCTGCACTTTGGCCACAACAACCCCAAGAAATGCTACAGGCTTGGGGCAGAGTGGCTGGAAGACTGTGTAGAGGAAATGGACCTGGGGGTGTTGGATGCTGAGCTGAACATGAGACAGCAGTATACCCAGGTAGCCAAGAAGGCCAGTGGCATCCTGACTTGTATCAGAAATAGTGTTGCCAGCAAGAGCTGGCAACTGTACTCAGCCCTGGTGAGGCTGCACGTTGAGTACTGTGTTCAGTTTTGGGCCTCTGAGTACTAGAAATACATTGAGGCCCTGGAGCAAGTTCAGGGAAGGGCAACAAACCTGGTGAGAGGTCTGGAGCACAAGTCTTATGAGGATTAGCTGAGGGATTTGGGATTATTTAGTCTGGAGAAGAGGAGGCCCAAGGGAAATCTTATTGCTCTCTACAGCTGCCTGAAGGGAGGTTGTGGTGAGACGGGGATCAGCCTCTTCTCCCTGGTAACTAGCAATAGGACTAGAGGGAACGGCTACAAGTTGTGCCAGAGGAAGTTCGTGTTGGACGTTAGGAAAAATTTCTCCAAAAGATTGGTCAGGTGCTGGAATGGGATGCCCATGGAGGTGGTGGACTCATTGTCCCTGGAGGTGTTCAATAAACAATTAGATGTTGTATTGAGGGACATGTTTTAGTGTGAAATATTGGTGACAGGTGGATGGTTGGACGGGATGATCTTGGAGATCTTTTCCAATCTTCTATGATCTATGATTCTATGATTCTATGATCTTCTTTTATCAGTGGTAAAGTGAGAGGCAGTAGTTCATAACATAATTTCACTTTGCTAAAAGCTTCTCCAGTTTTTCTAGTTGTAACAATCATGCTTTAGTTAATGTTTTTCTAGGTCATAATACAACTGTAGTTACCAACTAGACAAAACAGAAGCTGTTTATTATATAAGATTTTATACTTTAAATAATTTTTAGTATGCATAGCATTTTTATGCATAGCATTGTGATCACGTATAGGAACTGTTGAATCACAGCCTGAACCTCTGATTGACCACCTGAGGCAAGCGCTGAGTCAGCTGCAGGGGCACGAGTGATCGTAATTTCACCTGAGTGACTGGAAGGGGTGGAGCCTGGCTCCACACCTCCTAGACCCCATTTAAGGGCTGACTCCCGAGGAGGAAGGATCTCTATCTGGAGATCACTCCTCTTGGAGTCCTTTTGTGAGCCCAGGATAGGGGTAAGATCTTTATTTCATTTCTCCTTTGTAATGCAATAATCTCTCTGGTCCAATACCTGTTTGCTACATGCAGATCAAAACCTCGTATTTCAGATATCTTGCAAGTATGTACTAGATGCTTCAAATATTCTTTATCTCTAGCTACGTTGTTTTCAATTAAATTTGGTAAGGACAACATTTATATTGTAAGTAATTCAGCATTTTTACATTTTATCACAGTGATTTACTAGATGCGAGAAGACTTCCTTGCAACTGTGTATGTGTTAATTCTTCATTGTGAAACCCAGCATCTGATCTTGGCTCTCGGTGGGAATGTTAAAGTATATAATTACGCTCTGAATCCAGGTACAGTAAGGAACTGAGTTTACTTGAAAACAGATAGTCTTTGTTTATACTATTTATTAAGAAAGTAAATTGCAAGAGCTTCAGGTCAATAAAAAAGGACAAAACTGACTCTCACACAGTAAACAGCCAAAACAGATCTCAATTCTTATTAAACTTCTGAACTTTCTACTTATGAAAAAAACAGCAAAGAAAGGAGTTGCACCATGCCATAAAACATTCTATTTACTCAGTGAATAAATTATCCATGTAATGGATAAGTCTACCTGTACAAACTTTAAGCGTATGTCTGACTAGATGAAGCCCTTGATTAAATATTTACATCTGAATGAAAACAGGAAGATGCACAGTTGACCTATGAAATATTCAGTACTTCTCTTTTTGAGCTGATATCACTAAGTTTAATCTGATGCTGTGTAATCTTTCCAAACATGTCTTCTAACGTTTTAATGCTCTAAGAAAAGTCACTTCTAAAGGCCAAATTTTTCTTCCTAATTCATGTTCTTTGTTCTTTCTTCACGTAATCATTCTTAAATGCCTCTTTGTCACTTCTTACAGCTGGTGAGCTCATACTTGAACATTCAAAAGGAGCTGCATACACACTTGAATAAGGAATATGCGGCAGAAATAGTTACTCACACAGTAAAAAATCTTGATGTTGTCATTCAAATTTATGTAGTTGACTCTAAAAAGCAATGTGTGCAAGATGTAGGCAACACTCAGACACCCCCCCCCCCCCACCATGCTTTCTTTCCTTAATGCTGACTGAAGGCAGCTCCCTCAGCCTTCTGTGAGGTGCCAGTTGCTCTGACCCCTCCCCACCCCTGGGGCCTGGGCTCAGCCCTCATCCCACATGGCAAATTCTTTCCCAGACTGGGAAGACCAGCAGTGTCCATGATAATCAATGTGCACTCTAAATTTAAAAAAAAAAAAAAAAAAAAAAAAAAAGGCATCTGTGGGTTGTTCCACAGAATTATAGGGGTTGGAAGGGACCTATAGAGATCACTGAGTTCAACACCCCTGCCAAAGCAGGCTCCCTACAGCAGGCTGCACAGGTAGGCATCCAGGTGTGTCTTGAATATCTCCAGAGAAGGAGACCCCACAACACCTCTGGGCAGCCTGTTTGAGTGCTCCATCACCCTCCCTGTGAAGAAGTTATTTCACATATTGGTGCAGAACTTCCTATGCTCCAGTTTATGGCCATTTCTCCTTGTCCTGTCCTGACAGACCTAAAAAGAGACTGAAAAGAGGTTGGCCATATCCTTTTGTCTCCCACACTTAAGATATTCATAAATGTTGGTAAGATCTCCTCTCAGTCTTTTTTCAAGGAAGGTTTTAGAAGCATAGAATCGTAGGATCACCAAGGTTGGAAAAGACCCACAGGATCACCCAGTCCAACCATCCACCCATCATCAGTAGTTCTCACTAAACTACGTCCCTCAACACAACGTCCAAATGTTCCTTGAACACCGCCAGGGTTGGTGACTCCACCACCTCCCTGGGCAGCCCACTCCAGTGCCTGACCACTCTTTCAGAGAAGTAGTATTTCCTAACGTCCAGCCTGAACCTTCCCTGGCACAGCTTGAAGCCATTCTCTCCAGTCTTATCACTAGTCACAAGAGAGAAGAGGCTGACCCCCAGCTCGCTACATCTTGATGTTGTCATTCAAATTTATATAGTTGACTCTAAAAAGCAATGTGTGCAAGACTGAGTCTAGTTCTGGCTGGGGAAAACTCACATTTCTTCTGGTGAGCAACCTTACTGTTGTCTGAGATGCAGAAACATGTTTTCTTAAAGATCACTGCATCTGACATGGTGTGCAGTTGATTTCCTCCGTGTGGAAAAATCTGCACCCATTGACATTCATCAATGTTTACTAAATGTTTGTGGAAACCAAACAGTGGATGTTAGCATAAAGGTGGAGGTTGGTGCATTTCATCAGTGGCAACAGCAGCATGAAAATCAAGCCATGTTGCAGACAGCCATGACAAGTTTACAAGTGCAGCTTGTGGGTTCTCATTCACTGCTGGTGAAAATTCACAGCTGATGGCAATGACTATGTTGAAAATAGCTTTTTGTATCTATGAATATGCTCTATGCAGTATTATGTTGTTTCTATCTGTTGTAGTTATGTACGACCTATGTACATAACATACTTAAAATACATACATAATTAAAATACAAGGATAATAATACTTTCAGAAATTGAAGTATTTTATTCCTGTGATTTCAGTTCTTCATCCACTCCCACTGTTTTACTTTTTCTAGCCTAGTATTATTAATTTCATACAATTTTTTTAGCTCTGAAACACAGACAATAGAATATAAAATTATCACACTTTTTTCCTCAAAATTTTTTGAAGTGACTGTCTCAAAGTTTATGGGCTCTCCTAAGAGCCTGTGAAGGGCAGGAGACAGTCCTACATCATCTGAAGTCCAACCAGGCAGGCAGCTTTATTTACGATGAGTAATTTTTGAAGCCAATTTTCTTTCTTGCATTCCCAGATCTTTAAATTAGGAAGCCTCCTCAGAAGCCTCTTGTTCAAGGAATTAAAAGAAAGTACTCTTTCTATATCAAACATTTCTGAGGCTTGTTGCAGGTTTAAGGGTTTATTGTGTGACATAAGCTTTCTATCCTGCCCCCCTCCCTCTCCCCCAGCTTTTCTCCTGACAAAGAGAAAAACCTGGATGACCTATCCAAGGCAAGTGGCAGGACTCTGTGCACTTTAGTGGGGAAAGTAAATAGCAGGACCTGTCACCAGGAAAGTGAGTCAAGGCAATCTCCCATGCTCACTTTCTACAGCAGCAAGGCCCTTCACTGGTCTCTCAAGGCTGCGCAGTCACTACTCAACCTGGACTCAGATAAAGCTGAATGCCAGCCATGGTTTACAGTAGAACTCTGTACTGCTGCATAATACTGTGTAAACTTGGAAACAATCATAAAATCACTTGAATTGTAAGGAATTCTTAAAGATTATGTAGCGCAACTTCCTTACAATGAGCAGGGACATCTACAGTTAGATCAGTTGCTCAGATTCTTGTCCAGTCTGAGCTTGAACATCTCCAAGGATGGGGCACCCACCACATCACTGGGCAACCTGCTCCTGTGCTTCACTAGCCTTATCATAAAAAATTCTTCTTACATCCAGACTAAATCTCCCCTATTTTACTTTGAAACAATTTTCTCTTGTCCTATCACAACAGACCCTGATAGAGACAGTTCTTTCTTTTAGCTCCTCTCTAGATACTGAAAGACTGCTAACAGGTTTCTCCAGAGCCTTCTCTTCTCCAGGCTGAACAGCCCCAGCCCTCTCAGCCTGTCCTCATAGGGCAGGTGTTCCATCTACTGAATCATTTTTGTGGCCCTGTTCTGGACACGATCCAACAGGTCCATGCCTCTTCTACATGGAGGACTCTACATCTTATTGCAGTACTTCAGGTGAAGTCTCACCAGTGCAGATTTAAGGGGAAGGATCTTCTCCCTTTACATGATGGCTATGCTTTTTTTGATACAGCCCTAGATATGATTGGTTTTCTGGGCTGTGAGGTCACATCGCTCTCTTATTTCCTGTTGGCCATCCACCTGTACCCACAAGTTCTTTTTGGCAGGGTTGTGCTCTATCTTTCATCCTCCAGCTTGTGTTCAGTTGCCATGATCCAGGTGCAAGACCTTGCATTTCACTTTGTTGAACCTTATTAGGGTCTCCTGGTCCTCTGCTCAAGTCTGTTTAGATCTCTCTGGATGGCATCCCATCCCTCAGGCATGTTGACTGCATCACATAGCTTGGTGTCATCCTCTAACTTGCTGAAGGTGCACCTTGATCATACTGTTGATGCCATTGATGAAGATTCCAGTACTCACCCAAGGGACACTATTTGTCACTGATCTCCACCTGGACATTGAGTAACTGGCTACTACTCTCTAGGTATGATCTCACAACCAGTTTCTTGTCCATCAAACAATACACCCATCAAATCCACATGTTTCTAATTTGGAGAGAAGGATGTTGTGGAGGACCATGTCAAAGGCCTTACTGAAGTTCAGATAAGTAACATCAGTGGCTCTTCCCCTCTCCAATGCTGCAGTTATGCCATCATAGGAAGCCATTAATTTGGTCTGACAGGACTTTTCCTTGGTAGTACCCTGGATCATCCTTTCTACCCTTCTTAAAAATGGGTGTGATATTTGCCCATTTTTTCCATTTGCCGGGGACTTCAGCTGACTGCCATGATTTTTCAAATATCATTGAGAATGGCTTAGCAACTACATCAGCCAATTCCCTGGGATTCATCTCACTGGAACTTGTATACTTATGGATATTCAGGTTCTTCAGGTGGTTTACAGCAGGAGCAACATTGGTCCACCAGTCCCCATCTTCCCAAGGGCTGCGTGAAGACCAGTCACCAGTGAAGACTAAAGCAAGAGGGTTGTTGAGTGCAGATTCAGAGTCAAGTTGCAACAGTTTCTCATAGAAAATGTCTTGACTGACAGGAATATGCTCTCTTAGAATTTGGGGAAATACTGACTATCTTTTGCTCATAGACAAATCAGGTTAAGATACAGAAGGAAATGGCAGTTTTATCAGTTTGAAATGTATAGAAGATTCATAATATAGTAAGAATATATCTCCAAAAAAATAAAGGTCTCCAAGATTCATTAGATTTAACTTTTTCAAACTTGAAGGCTGCAAACAGTCTGTGTTTATCTTTACTTTTAGATTAGAAAATTTTTCTTGTATTAATCTCATTAAATACTGACAAAAAAAAAATTGTAAAAGTTTTGACAGAACGCTCTCTGTCATCAAATTATGCAAGATTTTTTTTTCAGATGATAAAAAATACACATATCAATAGTTATTTCCAAAAGCCCACTAAAGAGTATGTTTCCTTCTTAAAATCAATTCAACCAGCTCTGTGTGTTAGTTTCACAGCACCAAATACTTGTGTTGACACAAGGGTGAACTTTCCACTACATCATTACATAGGGTATAAGTTATTATATATAATAAGCAAAGGGGCAGTAATATTCAAGATTGAAGTATTTAAGAAATGTATGGAAGAAATAACTCCAAATTCAAAAAGTGATGCTATTCAAACTCAAGACAACATTTTGAGTTTTCATTTTATGCATGAAAAAAAAAGGAGGAAGAGGTTTTTTAAAATCTGGCCATGTAGAAAACTAAATTATCTTGCATCTCTTGTAAAGAACATCTACTTTAAACTACTCTTCCTTTGTGCTGGAACATGGCTGTCAGAGAAATTGTCCTGTGGGAATTATGTGGGATGGTTACAGTGTTTGAGTATTTTTTTTCCATTTATCCAATCATCACTGCTTAGAATAAACCAAAAAAGTAAGCCATGTAACAAACAATTTTTACTTAGTTTGCTACACTGAAATACGATCAGATTTAACATGCAATATGACAGCCATTCACAGCTTAAACACATATAATGGATTTGACTTGTAAAGGAAAATTATTTCCCTTAGGGTTTAGCAACTACTTGTCTAATCATTTAAAAATAACATATACTATTGAAGAATTAGGTTTCCATATATTTAGTCAGGACAATTCAATAATCCTATTCCACACTTTCGTCTTCTTCTAATGCCAAAAATAATATTTAAAAAAATTAACATGTATTGTATATTTTTCACTCTACATTCCGAAATAGTGGTGAGAGTGTCAGTGTGTAGATATTTGTACAAACATATTTTTGATTTTCAAAAGCATTAAGCATAATGTCTGTCAGAAATTAACATGTGAAAAACAAACCATTCTATATCATTCAAAAATATAATCAAGTACATATCATTCATATTTCAACATCAATTTGAAAACTGCTGACAAATTTCAATATAACAAAACACTGCTGTACAAGTAGATATTTCATAACAAATACATTACAGTTTCTAACAAAAACATCTTCTGGAGTCAATGGAGGCCTCATACATTTCAAAATAGGAATCTCCTCCCCACATCTGATTATCTCTATTGCTTTTTTACAAAATCCGAGACCTGAAAACTTAATTGATCATTATTTAATGGAAAAAAAGATAACGGAATTAAAAATTTTACTAATTCAATGTATAAGACACTAAATGTGAAACTTTGCCCCCCAAATCCTACTCTGAACATGCTATTTTCTTCATGACAGCTCATCTGGTATTGTATTTTGGATTTATGACTAAAACAATATAAATAACAAGTGTTTTGACAGTTGCTGAGCTGACCTTGCATAGTTGTGAGACATTTTTTTTTTTTTTTACACTCTGCAATGACACTCCTCCTTTTCAAAAAAAAACTTTTTAAAACTCAAATTCTAAGCTGATAGGAGGCTGATTTTTTTAAGCAGAAAAATCACTATTTTGTAATTGTTAAATTTGATTGAAAATTTTCATTTTTGTGCCTTAAAGTAGATACAGTTCATATGTTGTATTTTTGTTGTATGTGGGATTTTTTGTCAACATCATTTTTCTTGTTATGCTCCTCTGCTTATCTGAGCCACTGCATAACGGATTGATTGTCCACAGTACCTTGGATGTGTCTGACTAGAAATCAGAGCCTAAAGAAAAGGGAACACCTAAACTACATCTCCCAAAATTGCTTAAGAAGGAATTATGATTTTCTTTTCTCAGAAAGGAAAGAATAAATATATATATTTTTTAAATTATTCCTTTGATTGCTTTTGTCTGTCCCTTCTTTTTGATGAACTGTTGCAAGTTCCCAAAGAAATCAGGCATTAAACTTATTGCATCAAAAGGCCATTATTTCCTTATAGAATATAGATTCAGTGGAAGGTTTTCAGTCATGTTTACTTGCAAGAAATAATAAATACAATGTGAACAAAAGGATGTGGTTTTTTTGCAAGATACTATGAAAAAAATTGGAAGATGCTTATGATAGTGAGGGAAACAGAATTTTGCACAGATAAAAGCACAGGCTGTTTAAAGAAAGGGCAATACCAGTACCAAATAATGAAAGACATTACATGTCAGTGCTGTTGCTACTAAAGTTCTGCTCAGTCTGAGATTTCACATTGTTGGGAACTGAACAAAATTTAATTCAGCAAAGCTTGACAGATGCCAAACAACTTTTAGGACAGAGAAGCAATCCTACTTCACGGAGGCATATAGAGCAAACTGTTTTTCACTGGAAAAAGTAGAAAAAGACGCAGTACTGAAATACAGAGAGCTGTAAGAGCTCTTCTGTTAACTTTGTGTTGTAACAATTGAGTACTTCTCCATTCACTAATGGGCTAAAACCTTAAAAACAAGCAAGCAAACAAACAAACAAAAAACCCACCATCTACTGTGACACTGAAAATTATGTTATGAAGTCTGACACTCTCAGTAGCTACTGTCTTAAATTCTTATTTTTTTAAAGAACCCTGCTTTTGTTTTACATCCTGAATTTTCTAATTATTTTCTAATATTCAAATTTTAGTATGATAACCTCATAGTGCTACTAACCTATTGTTCCAACTTTTATTTTTAAAGAAAAAGTGTAAGAAAACAGCAACAATAAAAGAAGAAAGCAAGAATCACCACTGATTTCTTTTCATCAGTGTGGGTATTTCTCCTAAGTTTCTGAGTCCTCTGGACTGCTTTCTTCCAACACCAGAGCTGTTACTTCTACAGTAACATCAGTTCTGCTTTGAATTTTAGGATAGCTCTGTAATAGCAGTAACTTTTAAGTGTCTGTGCTCATATAGTATCAAGAACCATTTAGTAAAAAAACAAAAACAAAAACAATTCTTACTCTACTTAATCTTATTGAGAAATTTTAATTCATCTTTTAAGGAACAGCTCTGTCACTAGGAAGCACTGAGATAATCATAGATTTGTAAGACTTGGAAGGGACCTCTGGAGATCAACTTGTCCAACTGCCCTGCTAAAGCAGGTTCTCTAAAGTGGGTTAGGCAGGAAAGTGTCCAGGTGGGTTTTGAATATCTCCAGAAAAGGAGTCTCCACATCTTCTCCATAATCTTTCTACATTTCTTCTAAACATATGAAATAAACTTTTTAACAATACTGGTATTTAAACTGACATTTACCGTGAGACAAAAAAATATACCACTTCACTGGCAAATTAGAGTGTTGTCCAGAATTTTCTATTCTTTCTTTCACAGGCTTTCTATATACCAGCTCAGTATCAGATTTATGTTTGGCTCATACAGTAAGAGCTGTAAGATAAATTACATTTTAAATTGAAATTGGCATTTTCGAGGTTCATCTTAACCTCAGCAAGGGAAAACAGATGCCTTTTTTGCTTCTTTTAGATGTGCCATACATCTTTAGAGCATGAAGCACAGGCCTGGTTTGTAGTCTGCTTTTGCTCAAGGGGTGTGTGAAAGTATGACATCTAACTTTTTACTTAATACTGTAATACTAATTTTGCATTGCCTAAAGGTCTAATGGTAAAAATTTCAGTGAACTCAAAGGGAATTTCTCGGCTAGTGTCTGCCCTTACTGTACATAAGAATTCAAATCTTTTACATAGCACTTCAAGCAGTAAAACAGAAAAATGAAAGAGTAAAGCAATATGGAATACACAACTTGAAAGAAAAGCTGGACTGTACTTTGAAATGAAAATAAACATAATGGTCTCCCAAGCCCAGCTCAGCTAAGAGAATGAGCAGAAACATTTTGCCTAATTTGCTAAATAAGTAATTGCACAGCTCTTATGCCAATTGAGACAACATAAAGTTAACTTTTTATCCCTAGTCTTGGAGTCTCACTACTCCAAGATATTTAAGAACAGGATGACACTAGAACTGATCAAATATGATAAAACAAATGCAATCTTGTGCAATTGCAATCTTGTGCAATTCACGAGGCATTTACAGATCACTGACAGTAAGCTGAGGGTAAGTGGTGTTTTTCTTTTTTCTCCCTTATATTCTTCACTGTTTACACAAATAAATAAATAAATGAGGCCTTTTAACCTTTATATTATATTATGTTATTTGTGTTTTCAACTTTATGAAGAGAGATATGCCTAATTAGGAAGACCAGAGTGAACAACTAGATCATTGATGTTTAATACTGTTGGTTCATCTGCTAAATACTGTGTTATTTTTTCCTATCTAATTGGATATCTTTTACTACACAGATAACTAGGTGAAATCATTACAAAGAAATATGGATTGATGGGAGGTTCAGAAATATTTCTTGTTAGAATTTTTTATTTGTGATGTGTATTGATTTGTTACTCCTTCTTATTCTGCCTATAACCACATGCTTTTCAGGGTTTTGAAAAAAAGGGTGCAGTTCATTTCCAGTAAATGAATTTTATTCCTGTTAGCGAGCTCCTCTCTCTCTCTCTCTCTCTCCAGCTGTACCATGCAACATTTTTTAAAATTTTCTTTCTCAGGTTTAGTACCAAGGCTCTCTCTTTTTATATTTGCATTTCACAAGCATTTTGAAATTCATTTTGCACCTTAAAGTTCATTTATGACTTCAGTGAAGACATGCAAAGATTACTTCAAAAGGGCCAGAGTACATACTGTGACAAGAAATGAAGGCATAGCCCTGTATTGCATTTACACAACTGTATGAGTATGCATGAGAAACATGGAGAATGTTGATCAAAACAAACTCATCAGAATTTAACAATTTTGTTGGCCTTTTTTTCAGTGGACATCCCAGTGGATAGGGCAGCTGAGAGACTTGTGGTCATATGAAATAATATTGCACTGATCTGTACTATTCATATCATTCAAAATTCACTTGGCATGAAGTTTCTCTAGAAACAGTAGTGATGACATTGAATTGCGTTACTATCCAGTAACGTAAAACAGCAGAATCTGTGCTGTAGAACATTCAAAGAATACACTGAATCAGCTGTTTTACTTTGCATTTTTAAATAATGAAAATAAAATTATCCTACTAAACTGAAACAAAATAATATTTACTATTTTTGGATAGGGAAAGCAAACATATAATTAGCCTTTGAGTCTTATTGTAAGCTGCTGTATAAATCATGGAGAGCTGTTTTAGACATTGGGTAATATTCCTATGTAGGAGATTAAATTAGTTCTAGGGGTTCCTCTGGCAGAAGTACCTTGTGCTTTGACATTTTGTGGCAATAGATGCAAGTATTTTCAAAATGCTGCACTTCACTATGCAATACATACAACTATTATAAGTTACTTAAATTTTAATTTCTACTTTGTGAAAATTTCAAGGTTTTAGGAATGTTTCACACTCTCTCTTTATGTTTATTTATTTATTATTTATTTATTTATTTATTTGAGTTTTAGGTGCATTTCACTGCACCTGTTTGCCTAAATTCTTTGATAACAAAGAGAGCAAAAACTGGACTATCATCGGCTTTACACTTTGCAGTGCTGTTCATAATCATAAGTACAAGGAGGCTGGAAGCACTGGATTTTCCGTGAGAATATGACTGTCTCAGAATTTTGCTTGAATTAGACTTGGTCAATCTAGTAGATCTAGTAGAGGTACGTACTCTACTGGAAAAGCATTCTGTGAGAAAAAATTCTCTTTCTGTACCACCTAGAAATATATAGGTAGCTATGATATTTTACCAGATGTTATCACATATACCCTTGTATTAAAAGTAAGAATGAAACTTATTTTGGAGTATGTAGAAAAATAACATCACACATAAGTACTAATATCTTAACTACAGCTAACCCAGTTCATCCTTTCATCAAGAACAAAGATATACAAAATGATACTTACATGATCTTTTCGTAATTTGTCATGGAAGTTTTAGATAAATAACACTGACAGAATGTACAGCTGATGTATTTGTTTCAGTTGAGCTGACCACTGCATTCAAGTCTGCTGTAACTGCATCTTGTTGACTCAATAGAAAATTACAAATACTTTTAATATCTTTTAAAAATATAAAATAAGTGTCCAAGAATAACTACACCTCATTTAAAGAGTGGAATAGGGATACTTTCTTAAAGACATATTCAAAAATAAATGATTCTGGAGAGCAGAATCATTCCTGTTAAACAAATATGAAGTACAAGAAGACTTCTCTGGAAGAATCAGAATATGAATGTGCAAAAAGATCCCCCCAAAAAACAAAATCAAACATCAAAACAAACAAAACAAAAACCTCCAAGAAGCTGTTTAACCTCTGTGTTGGGGACCTAAGGACCTCTGACTGAAGAATGATCCTGGGATAGAAGAAAATATTCTGACAGTTTTAGGGGAACTGATATTTGTGGCAGTAGCTGCAAATATTTAGTTTTGTATTTGCAGAGAGAGAAGACCTTAGTAGTTTATCTTGTTTTTGGAAACTTTTTTTGCAAGCAGGTGTTCCACCTGAGCTCTGTATCATGCATTGGCCACGCAGGTACAGCATGCAAGTGGAAATAATCCTGCAGACTCTGAGGAGAATAAAAGCAGGAGAGAAGCTGTGGTGGGAGAGAGAGGAAAAGTGCACCTTGAAGCAGGGGATGCCCTGCTGGCACTAACTAACGAATCCACTGCTGGCATGTTCCTTCTCTCTCTTCTTCAGCTGTTTGCCATCTCTCAAGGGTCAGTAAGAGTGAACTAGCTTAGGGAGTTTCTGCTTCCTGCTTATGGGGACTATCTAAAATGAATGCCTGTGTGTGTATGAGTGTGTGTATGTTGACTAAAACTCATAGCCACCTGTGCTGCTCTGAGTGAGACAATGGGAGGTTGTTTTGGTTTAGTTTGGGATTTTGTGTGTGTGTGTTTCTCTTTCTCTCTCCCTTTCTGCTTTCTCTTCATCCTTTAAAGATGGGAACTTTATCCCAGGTATTTATATGGACTGGACCACCTTGAGAGCAGCTCTGTGGAGAAGGACTTGGGAGTCCTGGTGGATGAGAAGCTGGACATGAGGCAGAAGTGTGCACTTGCAGCCTGGAAGGCCAAGTATGTTTCGGGCTGCATTGAAAGAGGAGTGGCTAAGATGGAGAGGGAGGTGACTGTCCCCCTCAGCTCTTATGAAACGCCATCTGGAGTACTGTGTCCAGGTCTGAGGCCCTCAGCACAAGAAAGATGCAGAGCTCTTGGAATGGGTCCAGAGGAGGACCACTGAGATGATCAGAGGGCCAGAGCACCTCTCATATAAAGAAAGGCTGAGGAACTGGGCTTGCTTAGCTTGGAGAAGAGAAGGCTCTGGGAAGCGGCCTTCCAATACTTGAAGGGAGCATATAAAGAGGAAGGGAATGACTGTTTACATGGGTGTATAGTGATAGGACAATGGGGAATGTCTTTAAACTAAGACAGGGGAGGTTTAGGTTAGATATTAGGAAGAAGTTTTTCACTCAGAGGGTGGTGACACGCTGGAACAGGTTGCCCAGAGAGGTTGTGAATGCCCCATCCCTGGAGGCATTCAAGGCTAGGCTGGATGTGACTCTGGGCAGCCTGGTCTAGTGGTTGGCAACACTGCCCATGGGAGGGGGGGGGTGAAACTAGATGATCATTGTGTCCCTTTTCAACCCAGGCCAGTCTATGATTATATGTAAGCCATGCTCACCTTAAATCCTAAACGTAACACCATACGAGCTTCTTGAGAAAAAAAAAAAAAAAATCTATCCGCCCATTTCCGTATATGTGTATGGCCACAGTGAGTCAGAGAAAGGATCTTGTTGCCTCTACACTACAGCCAATTTTAGCGAGATTTGGACAGTCCCTACTCCCAGCATTCATTACTTTTTTTTTTTCTTTTTCCCCTTTTCAAGCTTATTTACCCTCCATTTTCTTTCTTTTTCATCTTTCTTTTTAAAAATTCTTCTCGCTTTCCTTTCCTCTTTAGGCCTCTAATAAAAACAAATCTCCTATCTAGATATTACCATGCTTTTTTTTTTTTTTTTTTTTTTTTTTTCCTTTACTGGGAATAATCTTGTCTATAAAGAGTGATAAGCATCTTCAGCATCACAGTGCAGGTGTAGGCTTGTTCAGTCAAGAGCAGGTGATAGGATCATCAGTATCTATATTAACAGATAACGAATCTACTTCCTCTAGTAACTTGGAGTAATTTCTATCTCCCTTCTGATATTTCTATTTTGGTAGTTTTTAATATTTTATTGTTATTATTTTTGTCTGTATTTCCTATGACAAATGTTCACTAAAAATGGAGTTTTTTCTAATAAAGAACTGATAATCAGAAGTCTCTTCAGATAGTATCTGAACAGAAACTCCAGTGCTGAGAGTCAATACAGTTTAGAACCTGCTAATCCTGACTACATCTTTCACTAATGCGAGTTCAAAAAACTGAGCCTTGAGAAGAAAAAAGAAAAAAGAAAAAAGTATTGCCTGAAAGCTTACAGTAACAAACTGATACACTTTGAAACAGCAAAGATACATTTATTCAGTATGTTGAATCTTCCATGTGAAGATTTTTAAATAGTTGAACTAAATGTTCTGTTCTGAGTTACTCAACATATTAGAAAACAATGTTAAAAAAACATTGTTAAACAATATTAAAAACAGTGTTAAACAATTTTAAACAATGTTAAAAAATGTTAAAAACTACTGTGATTTTATTTTGTTCATGATTTTTTATTATTGTGCTTGCCTCAAGCTGTGAACTACTATTGTTCTCTTAAAAAAAAAAAAATCAAGGGAAATTACCCCTAAATATGTATAAGGTTTATTTTTAGTGCTGATGGGTGAAAATTTTTGCAGAAGCATACTTTATATCTGATCCCACTGATTCTGACTCAAAGCTGTCAACTAAAATTTGAGAAAATAGAAAGATACCTTGCATATAAGCCAGCTTATTAAGTGTCTGAAAATTGAATAATACATTTCTTATTTTAAAGAAGTTACCCATTTAAATATTTTATTTACTCATTTGTTTTTGATAAAACACAATCATGGTACGTGTTGTGCTTTTAAGAGGAAAAGTAAAATTACAAGTAAAAAATTAAAAACTGTATAATGCAAAAAGTAAGAACAAGTCTAATAATTATAGACTTATCTCACATAGATATATGTAAAAATTTCAAATTATCAGAAAAATTGTGGAAAGAAAAAACAACATTTCACATTATTCCAATGTTATTCCAGAGGGATGCTTTTTCAGGATTTACCGGGATCTTAACCAGACGAAGTCTTTTCCCTTCAGCTCAAACTAGCAGCGTGTTCTGGTGGACAGATAAGGTCCGGTCCACCTCTCCCCAGATAGCCACCTCAGTCTTGCCAATGAACTATCCATCCCATAAGTTTATCACTAGCTGGAAGAGTCCCAAATCCAGGACAACTTTGCAGACTCACATGGCCATTTCTGGTAATTCTTTTGACAACCAAGGCTCCTATGAACCCATCCTCTTTGCCTCCATTCCTTTCCCTTGCCAAGATCTGTCATCTCTTCTTCACCAAGGTCTGAGGAAGAGGGGAAGGCAGAGACTGGCATTCTCTGAGCTGGTGTGCCAGGACAACAGGAGTCCAGCAGAAGGACCTGAGCTGACTGGGGCCCTGAGAATGTGTCAAAGAAGTTACAGAGGTGGCTGCTCATGTGGTGAAGCAGAAGACTTTGGTTCTGACACAAAGAAGCCTAAAGTTCAGCATGAAGGTCATCTTTTCAAGATTAAGCAATAATTGATTCAATAAATAAAAAAAATGAATAATACTTCAGAAAAAAAAATACTCATAACCAAAACAATACATTTTTTCTTGCTATTTTTTTCCCCCCTTTTGGAACTTGAGAAGCTATCTGCATGTGGATTCTTAAGTCCCCTGCTGGCCTCCCCAGTATGAAAAAGACATTGCCACACGGAGTGAGAGCTCAGCCAAGGTTTCAGAGCTGGTGAGAGGCCAGGGCACCCAGCAATTCCAGCACAGGCTGAGGGAGCTGCCTACAATCAGCGTTAAGGAAAGAGAGTGAGTATTAACTACAGATGCTTACTGGGATTGTGGAAAATGATGAAGCCTGGCTTTTCTCACAGGTGTTCTGCATCAGGAACACAAAAGGCACCAGACACATGCTGCAGCATATACATCATCCAGCTGGGAGAAAGGAAATGACTGTCCCCATGAGTGTGTTCTCCCAGAAAGCATGGGGGGGGGGGGGGGGGGGGGAAGAGGGGTCTCTGTCTTCCCCATGATATCTAACCTTGACTCAACTTGGCTGAATGTAATGCCACTTCGTATGAAGAAAAGCTGTGATATTTTAGCTTGGAGAAGGCCTTGGGGGGGGGGGGGGGGGGGGGGGGGGGGGGCTTTATTGCAGCCTTTTGATTCATAAATGGGGCTTAAGAAAGATGGAGAAAGACTTTTCCTGATAGTCTCTGGTGACAGGACAATGGGGACAAATGGCAACCAGTCACAGGTGGTTTTCCCCAGGAGTCAGTGAGTGGCCTGTCTTCTTCAATATCTTTATTGATGACCCAGATGAGGGCATCGATTGCACCCTCAGTAAGTTTGCAGATGACACCAAGTTGGTTGGAAGCATTGGTCTGCCTGAGGGTAGCAAGGCCCTACAGAGGGATCTGGATAGGCTGGAATAGTTGGGCTGAAGCCAATGGGATGAGATTCAACCAGCCAGCACTTCCTGCACTTTGGCCACAACAACCCCAGGCAACACTACAGGCTTGGGGCAGAGTGGCTGGAAGACTGTGTAGAGGAAATGGACCTGGGGATATTGACTGATGCTTGACTGAACATGAGCTAGCAGGGTGCCCAGGTGGCCAAGAAGTCCAATGGCAGCCTGGCTTGCATCAGAAATAGTGTTGCCAGCAGGAACAGGGAAGCAATTGCCCCCCCCCCCCCCCCCGTACTCAGCACTGGTGAGGCTGCGCCTCAAGTACTGTGTCCAGATTCGGGCCCCTCAGTGCAAGAAAGACATTCAAGGCCCTGGAGCACGTCCAGAGAAGGGCAACAAAGATGGTGAGGGGTCTGGAGCACAGGCCTTACAAGAAGTGGCTGAGAGAGATGGGATTGTTCAGTCTGAAGAAGAGGAGGCTCAGGGGAGATCTTATTGCTCTCTATAACTACCTGAAGGGAGGTTGTAGTGAGCTGGGGGTCAGCCTCTTCTCTCAGGTGACTAGTGATAGGACTAGAGGGAATGGCTTTAAGCTGCACCAAGGAAGGTTGAGACTGGACGTTAGGAAATACTACTTCTCTGAAAGAGTGGTCAGGCACTGGAATGGGCTGCCCAGAGAGGTGGTGGAGTCACCAACCCTGGAGGTGTTCAAAGAATGTTTGGATGTTGTGCTGAGGGACATGGTTTAGCAAGAACCATTGGTGATGGGTGGATGGTTGGACTGGATGATCCCATGGGTCTTTTCCAACCTTAGCGATTCTGTGATTCTAACTTAAATTTGAAGATATATTTAGATTAGAATTAAGGAAGAAATCTGTCACTATGAGGCTGGTGAGGCAGTGGAACAAGCTCCCCAGAGAAGCTGTGGATGCATCAGTGGAAGTGCTCAAGTTCCAGTTAAGTGGCACTTCAGAGTAACCTTATCTAGTTAAAGGTGACCCTACCCAGGGTGATACTTCATAGAATGAAAAGACTTTCATTGCGAAGGTGCTCAAACATTGAAGAGGTGCCCAGAGATGCAGAGGATCTCAATCCTCCCCAGGGTATCCAGACATAAATAAGCTTCACTGAACTTAACCTAAAGAACCAACAACCAATGCTTGCAAGTTGTAGTTCATCCAGAGGCTTTCCTCTGGAAACAGCCAAAGCGAGCAGAGAAGCTATGAAGTAGCAGTGAAGGGACAGCTGTCCCACCTTCCCCATTAGTCTAGTGGACAGTTCATTGGTACTATCTTCTGCATCTATACAAGGCATAGAAGAAAATGCAAGAAGTACCCAGGCAAAAGGGGTGCACTGAGGTCCTCTGGTACCACAGCAGCACAGATGTCACCAAAAACAAGACAACTAACTGTTTTCTTTAGTTCAGGAACAGTCAATACAATTTCTTAGCAAAACATTTGCAATTTACTCTGCAGATAGGAAACAAAAACACCTCTTTTCTCTCTACCTGAAGTTGATGTACACAGGGGTAAAGTGATGGGTGGACAGACACATGCATCACTAAGCTTACATAAGAGCATGCTACATAAATGAGCATGCTACATAAATGCCATGTGTGGCTAAACAAATAATCATTCTAGGTAACAAGGAAATTTTATAGCTATGGTTTTATAGAGTTACTTTCTCATGTTCTTCAATATATTTAGAATTAAAAGGGCAACTATGTTCCATGAGAAATAAAGAAAAAAAGAGAGAAAGTGAAAGAAAAGGAAAAAAAGGAAGTAACAGCATGTTCATGTTGAAAGAATTTAAAATCCACTACCTCAAGTTTCTGAAAAAGAAAAGTAGAGATGTTATCATGAAAGGAATAAAGCAATCCCACGCCGCACCCCCCCCCCCCCCCCCCCTTCCCCCCAGCAACCAATACAAAAATATAAATTTCTGGTTGAAAAAAAATGGTGAAAACAATAAGGTACAAAACTTATTTTCAGAATTCATTGATTACCTACATTCTTCTAGAAGTCTGTTGAGGTTGCTTTATTAAAATAATTTTCTAATCCAGAAGTTATATAAGCAATTAAGTGAAAAGGAAAGATTTATAGATTTCTTATACAAGGGCTACTCTGAAAGTAATGCCTTCTATTTTATTTTGTTGGCCCATATCAGAGGTAGACATCAATGGTATAGCAGTAGAGACTGAACATTCTCACCAATATTCCACTAAATCTTATTGCCATGATGGCAGCACAGGATCAGTCTGTGAAAATTATATTTGACATGGAAGTGCACGTGAAGCAAAGATGTAATTTCTCCACATGGAAAAAACAGCATCCATTGACATTCTTCAATACTTGATGAGCATTTGCAAAGACCAAACAGTCCAGTCAATGTTAACAGAGTGTGTTAGATGGTGTGTTTCAGCAGTGGTGACAGTAACAGTGGGTCAAGCCTGCTGCTACAGTTTTTTTTTTTTTCCCCTCCAATAAGTACAGCATACAGGCTCTTTTTCAATCGCTACCGAAAATGCATAACTAGTCATGGTGAATACATTGAAAATAATCTTTTGTAGCTTAGAATTTACTCTATTTGAATGGAAACTACAAGAGATAAGAGTATGATACAATTTGATAAATAGGAAGCATTACTTTGAGAGCAACTAACATATATAAGGGAATGCATTTAAATCTTATTTAATTTATTGTAAATTTCTAAGGTATAAACAAAGTCCAAGTGTCCCATAAATAATTAGTATTTCTAAATCAATTTTACTTAAGTCACAGGTATTATAAACTCAGATTTCTAATCATCTTCACTTTTTAATGGCATGCCTAAAAATTAAAACTATTGGTCTTTAAAATATTTTTCTTTCAGATTGTGGTAAATGCAAAGAAGTACAAACACTCTGTTAACGGTCTGTATTCAATAGACAATCAATGAATCCACCTAAAAATCCAATTCAGCCATAGTAAAGTGTAATTACAATAAAATAGCTTGAACTATAATCAAGGAAAAAATACTCAGTATTCCATTGTTTCGCTGTACAGCTCAGAACAATATGAGAGGAAGTGCTGCAGCAAAAAGGTGTCTAAAATATTTTGTCATCTTCTAATAAACCAGTTACATCCAAACAGAGGAAATGTTTTAATTTTACTATTTGTGCAAGACATTTTCCCCTACAATTTGTGAATCAATAACTTATTTTGACAGCCTTAAAAATTACTAGACTAGAAGTACAGGAGCAAATAATTCTGTCTGAGCAAGCCTTCGTGATGCTTGACACCATTATAGTTGAAATCATTGAACCTAGAGGATTGCTTAGTCAGCACGAAGATTTGTTTTCTTTTAGGGTAGTTCACTGGTATATGAAACAGACCCAGAATATTGTTTGACTAGCTACTTTCCTACAGACACATAATTACAAGAACAGGCGAACTAGATAAAAACTAGTGGGATGTAGAAATAAGAGGAAAATATTGCTTACCTTCAGAAGGCCTGTAAGGTCCTCAGGTAAGCAGGGATCTCCAGATGAGACACCCTGACCTCCACTTCCTACTCTTAAATGAAATCTGGGAAGGGGTGGATCTTGGTTCCACTCCTTCTGGTCACGCAGGTTCATTGCTTGCACCTGAACTCCCCTGGGTTGGCCCTGCCTTCCTACTGGGTGCTCAATTTCTGGTTCAAGCCATGGCTTAGTATTTCCACTACACTCCACCCCTTCACAGCACAAACCAATGACTGAGCAGGTTAAAGGTAAGCCCTTTCTATTACAGTGACCCAGTACACTGCAATGTTCTTGTGGTTTTGTTGACCCCCATTGTGATGGGAAACATGAGATGATTGATGATTGGTTCATGGTTGAAGTACTTAGTCCAGTATTTACTGGGACATTGTGTTTATTTGGCCATGTGATTCTATATATAGCCATTTTCCATCAAATTAAAAAATTATTTTCCTCACTATGTATTAGAGTCCCATTACAGCCCTCTGGAGGGCTGTATGTGTGATGATGAATGCAAGTTCAGAGATCTCCAGTCTATTAATAACTACATTTCACTCCCTACATCTCATGATCTTAGGAGCCAAGCTGGTATGCTCTATAATGGTTTCTGTTTAAACCATTGTTATAAATCCATGAGTTTGGCAGCCATGTACAAGGGCACTGTCACATGTAACGTAGTGTGGACAGGGAGCTATTCGTTGGGTGGTTCTATCTTGGACTCCCCCCCCCCCTTTTCTTTTCTTTTTTTTTTTTGGAGTAATTTCTGGTCTCATTTCTAGCAGACCTGAGGTTCCCAGATCCTCTAATTTGACTACAGTCTTCTTGATTTTATTTACTCATTATTTTATTTCTGAATCTAAAAATATTAGATTCAACTGGAATCCAAGGATCCTGTTGATCTGATACTTTTTCCCTTTCTAAGGATATAGTTCTTAATTTTAGAGGAGAAATATCATTTGAGCATGTGGCAATACAGTGTGATGGAAAGCACAACAATGACAGCAGAGCAGTGAGATCCTAGGCTGCAGCAAGCAGGAATCCACTTAGACAAGACAGCAATTAGCACAGAAATAAAGGAAAGAAGCTGCTTACACCTCAGAAGGCCTGTAAGGTCCTCAAGTATGCAGTGACCTTCAGATGAGATGCCCTTACTTCCACTGCCAACTCTTAAATGAAGTCTGCAAAGGGGTGGATCCTGGCTCCACCTCTTCTGGACACTCAGGTGCACTGCTTGCACCTGAGCTCCCCTGCTTCAAGCCATGACTTAGCATTTCCACTACAACTACAGAACAAATTGAACCAAGACTGGAAGTTACTGCATTCTTAGTACATGTTTTATGCTAGATATGCAGTGTGACTCTTCAGAATCAAAGCTTATAGTCTGAAATCTGCTGTAGATTTTCCTCCATTAGAAAAACAGAAACAAACAAATTCAATTTCTCAAATGCATAAGTCATCATGGACAAATCAATCAGTGGCCACAAAGAACTGCAAGAAAAGAATATGCTGGGCAAAGTAATCATGACCATGCATTCAGGCAAGAAACATTATATGTGAGACTGTTGTAATTAAATTGATTTTTTTTTTTAACATTACCTTCTTTACTTTATGAAAAAAAGATACTAGATCTTTACTTCAGTTTTCTACTTTTGTAGATGTTTGCGGATCCTAAGGATAATTTCCATTCTTATATAAACAGATTACAGACAATTATGCTATATCCTTTCTGAGGAAGGCAGGGGAAAACACTGGATACTAGAAATTGCTCACCTGCTCTTTTCAACAGATCTGTTGAAAACAGAACCTGATCTTACAGAAAGTCTGCAAGATATTGTCATTTATGATCTTGCATTTTGTTTATACATTCCATCAAAAAATCATAAAATATCTTTTAAAAATCAACCAGCAATATATACACTTATAAAGGAAATACTGAATGATTAAAAAAATATTCAAGTGTAAGTGAAAAATGCTTAAGTGGGCAACTGAACATGTTGGTAGGATGTGTATGTATAGAAAAATATACCTTTTTTTAATCTAACTTTGATTATACATCCACTGACACATAACAAATGTACCTGTGGGGAACACACGCTGCTGTTGCAATCCACAAAGCTGTGGTGCCTGACAATATCCACCAGTAACCTCACTACTACTAGGCATTTAAAAGTAATGGACTTCTTAGTTTGCTGTGGTTTCAAGAAGCTGATACAAAAATAAAACATTCTTTGCATCAGACTAACTAAAAGTTAAAAGAAAAAATAAATATATCTTAAAATTTAATATTTAAATTAAAAACTGTACCATGCTTAGATGCTGAGATGATGGCAGGACCTGCTGGGCTGCTGTGTGAGGCAAGGTCTGGGCTGCCCTGTGCTGGACACAGTCAGAACCAAAATGAACCCATATTGTTAACCACTAGAGATAAGAAATCAGCTGAAGTCTGTTCTCACTTATTTTAATACCAGAATAAAAAACACAAAGAAACAATCAGAACCATCTCTTGCTGGGGAGAAGGTAAACAACCCATACTGTGAATACTTAGAAAAAAATTGTTTTTTTAATCCTAAATCTGCAAAACTCTACTGTTTGAAGACTACCATAGAGCAAAGAATGCATGGATGAGAAAAAATACCAATTCTTATGATGTTCAAGATAAGAAGTTCCCTCTATGTAAAAACAAACAAAAGAAAACAAAAAAGCAAAAAAACACCCTAGAAAGTACATTAAAAAGGAAGCAAGCTTTCAGACAGAGCACATTTTCAAGGAGATCTTTAAATGTTTTCAAAGTTAATCTCTCTCACTCACCATTGTTTTAATACAAGTACTGAGTATTGAGACATGCTGTATCGGAACTATTGAATCATGGCCTGAACCTCTGATTGTCCACCTGAGGTGAGCACTGAGTCAGCCACAGAAGGACAGGTGAAGGGAATTCACCTGTGTGACCAGAAGGGGTGGAGCCAGGCTCCACCTCTCCTAGACCCCATTTAAGGGCTGACTGTCACTGAGGAAGGAGATCCAATCTCTGGAGATTGCTCCTCTTGGAGTCTTTTTGGTGAGCCCAGAACACAGGTAAGCATTCTATTATCCCTTTCTGCTTATTTCCTGCTTATCCCTTTGTAGTGCAGTGATCTCTCTAGCCTAATGTCTGTGTGCTTGTTGACCTTACACTTGCATCTTTAGTATCAGAAAGAGTAAATACTAAGCTATGTTTTCAGATCCTGAACTGTGACTATATTGGCTAAAAATCAAATACACAGAAATTGTAGAACTAGCCAGGATATAAATATTTAAAGAGAAACAGACCAGAAGAGGGTTGTATGCTTAGGATAACTCTTAAGTGTACTACTCACTGTTACAAGCAAATCTATTAAGTTTACAGTGACTTCTGCTAATCAGTTTTTTCAAATCTGATTTTTTCTCCAAAATGAAAAGTAATTTTAACTACAGTGTTTTAATACAACTTCTACAAACATGAGAACATGATTACATAAAATATATGCCTTAAAGTAGTTCTTCTTGTCTACCATTTAATATTTTTATGCAGTTCTATCACTTTAGTGGTTGTAAAAGTCCATTTTTCATTAAGATAGTTTAGGGAACAACTACTACAAGTAATAAAATATTATGAGAGGAGGTACAGAACTGTTACATGGATTATGAGACCACATTGGTATCTTCACAATTTGGGTGAATATTCACATAAGTGGAAAAAATACATATAGAAGCATATGTATTTTATATATGTAAATAGAAGAAATATGCATGTGTGTATTTATATACATATGGAGATATAGTTCATTCAGCATAGGGCATGCTGTATGGCAAACAAGTACACAGGTATTGGACCAGAGAGATTATTGCATTACAAAGGAGAAATAAAGATCTTACCTGTGTCCTGGGTTCACAGAAGGACTCCAAGAGGAGGGATCTCCAGAGAGAGAGAGCCTTCCTCCTTGGGAGTCAGCCCTTAAATGGGGGTCAGCCAGGCTCCACCCCTTCTGATCACTCAGGTGAAATTGCGTTCACTTGTGCCCTTGCAGCTGACTCAGTGATCGCCTCAGGTGGTCAATCAGAGGTTCATGCCGTGATTCAACTGTTCCCATACACATGCCAATGGTCATCAAGTCACTTCAATGTTTCTTTGATCATGAAGGCTCGTTTGTTTGTGAGTATGGGCTGATTGAACAGAAAGTTCAGTACATCTAGTGACACTGGTAAGTGAAAATTGATCAGGTTCCACACAAGTGAAATGGTGGCTTTCTTATCTACTTTAAATATTCCCTGTGATGTTTAGATATAGCTTCAGAGAGAATGGAGCTCCTGTGAAGCACATATGGGAACTATGGGAGAGAATGATGGAGATATGAATAGTTGGTGGCATTGACATGACACCAAGCAAAGGAAATTAGAAGTATCACAGAAAATTTCCTAATGATGAATACAGCTGAATGTGGAATTAATAGTGAAGGAAAACAATGGCTTCACATGAAGTCACTGCAGGCAAATAGGATTAACTTGCCAAAATCTGTTCAACCTATAATTTTTAGCACTTCAGTATTTTCAGAAGTCATTGTAATTATTCCTTTCAAATACTTATGGATTAACCCTTAACAACATCTCCAAGTCTAATTTTTTCTCTTGTAAATATTTACATGACCAAGATTCTGTTCACCATACTACCTGAGGAGTAAATAATCTCCATAAAAATGTTCATTTCTTCATAAAAATCTAAGGTCTGTCTTGTTTATTTTTCTTCTTTCCCCCCTTCTCTAAAAAGAAGTCAGTCACACATCAGAATACTATAACAGTAACATTTGGCATAGCAAGATAGAATTAGTCCATGAGCAAAGGTATCAGTGACTACATTCTGCTCATAATCATAAGATTTCAGCACCCAGAAGTCCTCATAAGATTATCTTAAAAAGTGCAGTCAAAGACTGTGCAATAGGAAAGCTACTGGCTTTTTTTTTTTTTTTTTTTTTTTTTTAAAAAGCATTACTCTGCTACAGTATTGTGATTGAAGGAACTATTCATATGGCAATGATTCTGCAGGAGTAGTTGTCATAGTCTCCAGATGCCTTGAATTTGCTGGTTGTCTCAAAAATTTATAAATGTGGATGTGATGAAAGACTTCTATGATGACTCTTTGCTCTGTCTCCAGAAGTAATGGTATAAAACTTTTCCTTCAGTTTTGCATTAATGAATTCAGTGGATATTTTGTGTTCTGTAACATTACCTTCTTTCCTATGACTAGCTTTGACATAAATTACATCACGGCAAATGTAAAGATCCTTTCTCCTCTTTTGAGTGTATTAAGTAGATCATATGTACCTGAAACTCTATGTAGAGAATGGGGGGCAAAATGCCTCCTACTGTAAGAGAAGAGCCAGTCACTTCCTTATGAGACTAAATATGTACAAAACTCTCTGGAGCTAGAAAACATGCATCTCAGAGTCATGAACTAATTGACTGATGTGGTTGCCAAGCTACTCTAAATCATTTCTGAATATTCATGGCTGTCAGGTGAAGTTCCTGGCAACTAGAAAAAGGAATCACCACTCCCATTTTTAACAGTGGGAGAAAGCAAAATCTGGAAGACTACAGGCCAGTGTGCCTTACACCTGTGCCTGGAAAGATCATGGAGCAGAACCTCCATGAATCAATGCTATGGCATGTGCAAGAAAGGGGAGGGCAGTGATTCAAGAATGGCAGCACAGCTTCATCTAGGGCCAGCTATGCCTGACCATAGAATCATAGAAGCGCTCAGGTTGGAAAAGATCTTCAAGGTCATTGAGTCCGACTGCAACCTAACCAATCTTACCCTAACTCTAACAACCCCCTGTTAAATTATGTCCCTGAGAACCACATTTTTAAACACATCTAGGGGGGGTGACTCAACCACTTCCCTGGGGAGCCTATTCCAGTGCTTAACCAGCCTTTCTGTAATGAAGTGTTTCCTGATATCCAATCTAAACATACCCTGGTGCAACTTGAGGTCAATTCCCCTTGTCCTGTCACCAGTGAGAAGAGACCAACCCCGCCCTCGCTGTAAGCACCTTTCAGGTATTGGAAGAGAGCAATAACGTCTCCTTTCAACCCCATTTTCCCCAAACTAAACATCCCCAGTTCCTTGAGTCTCTCCTCGTAGGGCATATTCTCCGAGCGCTTCACATGCCTTGTTGCCCTTCTTTGGACCTGCTCCAGCACCTCCATGTCCTTACTGTACTCAGGTGCCCAGAACTGAACACAGTACTTGAGGTGAGGCCTCACCAGTGCTGAGTCCAGGAGCAGGATTACTTCCCTAGTCCTGCTCACCACACTGTTCCTGATACAAGCCAGGATGCCATTGGCCTTCTTGGCCACCTGGGCACACTGCTGGCTCATGTTCAGCTGACTGTCCATCAGTACACCAAGGTCCCTTTCCATCAGACAGCTTTTCAGCCACTCCTCCCCAAGCCTGTAGGGCTGCTTGCGGTTCTTGTGACCAAAATGCAGGACCCGGCACTTGGCCCTATTGAAATGGTTTGCCTTGGCCCATCAATCCAGTCTACCCAGGTCCCTCTGTAGTGCCTTTTTCCCCTCAGGCAGATCAACGCTCCCTCCCAACTTGGTGTCATCTGCAAATTTACTGAGGGTGTACTCAATCCCCTCATCAAGATCATTAATAAAGATGTTAAATAGAAGTGGCCCCAGTCCCGAGCCCTGGGGAGCACTGCTCGTGACCGGTCACCAACTGGATTTAACTCCATTGACCACAACACTTTGTGCCCAGCCATCCAGCCAGTGTTTCACCCAGCAGAGCATATGCCTATCCAAAACATAGGCAGCCAGCTTCTCCATGAGGAATGTTGTGGGGCACAGTGTCAAAGGCTTTACTGAAGTCCAAGTAGACCACATCGACAGCCTTGCCTTCAACCACTACGCGGGTCACCTTGTCATAGAATGAAATCAGGTTTGTCAAACAGGATCGACCATTCATAAACCCATGCTGACTGGACCTGATCCCCTGGTCTTTAACTGGTCCATGATGGCTCCCGAGATTATCCATTCCATAACCTTCCCCGGCACCGAGGTGAGACTGATAGGTCTGTAGCTACCAGGATCATCTTTCCAGCCCTTTTTGAAGATGGGCATCGCATTTGCCAGTCTCCAGTCCACCAGAACATCCCCGGTTAGCCAGGACTGCCAGAGAATGATGGAGAGTGGCTTGACAACCACATCCACCAACTCCCTCAGCACTCTAGGGTGCAATCTGTCTGGCCCCATGGACTTGTGAGCATCCAGCTTTTGGAGCAGGTCCAAAACCATCTCATCGTGGATCATGCAGGGCGCATTCTGTTCCCCATCCCTCTCATCTACCAGCGCAGGGGGCTGTGTTCCCAGGGAATAACAACTCTTACTATTAAAGACTGAGGCAAAGAAGGCATTAAGCACCTCAGCCTTATCCTGATCCTTGGTCACCAAGTTGCCTTCAGCATCCAACAAGGGAGGGAGATTCTCCCTAGCCCTCCTCTTGCTGTTGGTGTATTTATAGAAATATTTATTGTTGTCCTTTACCTTAGTGACAAAGTTCACTTCTAGCTGGGCTTTGAGTTTTCTAATTTTCTCCCTGCACAGCTTCACTACGTACCTGTAATCATCCCAAGTAGCTTGCCCACTCTTCCAGAGACCATAAGCTTTCCTTCTGTTCTTGAGTTCAAGCCAATGGTCTCTGTTCAGCCAGTCCGGCCTCTTTGCCCGTCAGCTCATCTTCCGTGACTGGGGGACGGTCAGCTCCTGCACCTTTAAAATTACTTCCTTAAAGTATTCCCAGCCTTCCTGGGCTCCCACGCTCTCCAAAACTACCTCTCAAGGGACCCTCTCAACCATGGTCCTAAAGAGGTTAAAGTCTGCCCACTGGAAGTCCAAGGTGGCAGTTCTGCTGACTCCCCTCCGTGGTTCAACAAGGATTGCGAAATCTAGCATCTCATGATCACTCTGCCCCAGGTGGCCTCCAACCTTTACATCCCCCACAAGACCTTTTCTGTTAACAAACAGCAGGTCCAGGATTTTGCTTCCCCTTGTTGGCTCCTTCACCAGCTGTGTCAGGGAGTTATCTCCCACACACGCTAGGAACCTCTGGGACTGTTTCCCGTCTGCTGTATTATAAACTCAGCAGATGTCTGGGAAGTTGAAGTCCCCCACAAGAACAAGGGGGAGTGACCTTGAGACCTCGCCAACTGTCTATGTCCACCTCTTCATCCTGGTTGGGTGGTCGGTAGCACATTCCCATGATAATGTCAGTCTTGTTGGCCTTTGCTTTTATTCTGACCCATAAGCTCTCAACCCTGTCATCATCATCATTAATTTCCATACATTCACATCCTTTCTTAACATAGACCAATTTGGTGGCTTCTTAACATAGACCAGTATGTGGCTTCCTATATTGGAGTGATGGCATCAGTGGACAAAGGAATAACAACTGAGGTCCTCTACTTAGGCTTCTGCAAAGCCTTTCATATGGTCCTTAATCATGTTTTCATCTTGGGACTCAAACTCTTTAATACCTTTATGTATGACCTAGTGGGATCGAGTGCACTCTCAGTAACTTTGAAGTTGACACCAAACTGAGTGTTGCAATTGATGTGACAGAAGGAAGGAGTGCCAGCCATAGGGACCTGGAACAGCTTGAAAAGTGGGCCTATGTAAAACCAAATGAGATACAACAAACCAAAATGTAAGGTGTTGCCACTTGGATTGGAGCAATCTCAGACATATGTGTGCAGACCTGCAGAAGTACTCCTTAAGAGCAGCTCTGTCAAGTAGAACTTGGGGGTCCTGGTGGATGAAGAGCTGGATATGAGCCAGCAGTGTGCACTTGCAGTTTGGAAGAGCAATAGTATACAGGACTGCCTCAAAAGAAGGGCAGCCAACAGGGAAACTGAAGGTGACTGTCCCCCTCAGTTCTGTCTTTGTGAAGTTGCACCTAAAATACTGTGCCCAGGTCTGAGGCCCTGAAGACTATAAAGTTGTGGAGCTGTTTAAATGGGTGCAGAGGGCAGCCACAAAGATGATCAGAGGGCTGGAGCACCTCTCCTGTAAAAAATGGTTTAGGAATTTGGGCTTGTTTATATAGGAGAGGAGGATTGTTTTTCTCAGGAAACCTCATTGTGGCCTGCCAATACTTGAGAGGAGCTTATGAGCAGGCAGAAAAACAACTTTTTACATGGTCTGATAGTGACAGCACAGCAGGAATGGTTCTAAACTAAAAGAAAGGAGATTTAGGTTAGATGTTAGAAGGAATTTTTTTATTCATTGTGGTGAGGCACTGGAAAAGGTTGCTCAGGGAAGATGTGGATGCTCTTCCCCTAGAGGCATTCAGTGCCAGGCTGGATGGGGCCATGGGCAACCTGATCTAGTGGCCAGCAACTGTGCCCATGTCAGGGCATTGGATCTACACGATATTTAAGATCCCTTCCAACCTAAGACATTCTATGATTCTATGATTTTAAAATGAAAGTTGAAACTCTCATTGACAACGATGTTTTTTTTTTTACGTTGTATACTTTTTATTTACTTCTTTTCCCATGCTTGTTCTTCTCACCCAGCACTTGTATTAAGATAGGCAATAAGCAAGTTAATTTGTTTAGTCATTATTCATCGTTATTGTTTTATTAACACTGTCTTTTTATCCTATAGAGAATTAAAATCTTTTCTAAATTTGACATCAGCACTTATTCACACAGAGATAAATGTAAAGTACATTCTCAGCCTTATTGTAGAGGGAGCCTTTAATTTTTATTTATTTATTTATTTATTTATTTTGTGACTTCCAAGAGATCTTCTACTAGAAAGTAACTTCACAGATCCCACCTGCAGTTTCAAAGATAGACAAATCTCAAACTTAAGGCAAGAAGGCAAGCAAATAATTAAATAAGAGCACCTTGAAGAGAAATATTTTGTAATTTTACAAACTTCTCTAGGGAATAGTTGTCATCCCTAATTCTCCTTTAAAGTTGCACCTTTTTTTACTTGAAGTTGCTATGTCAGAAAGGAATGTGGTTTCCATTTCTGACACACACACACACACACACAAGAAAAGTGTATTTTATCAGCACACTCAAGCAAAATAAGAACGAATCAATATGGCAATTAGTGACCATGTATTTCAATATGTGGTTTAATGAGAGTTCTTAATACTCTGAGATTAATAACCAGGTTGCTGTATTGTGCAATGAAAGATTTTTCTTAGGCACTAGTGTATGACTTTCTAATTAAACCTTGTAATATGAGAAATTGTGCAAGTTCTACATGTGAAAATATGTTCTCAAATATTCTCTAAATAAAAGACTATATTCAATATAAATCTACAAACTTGAATGAAAAATATTGATTGTCAGGTATTGAGCAACCTTCTGCTTTAGGTAGTGTTTCAAGAATTTGTCTAGATGTCTATATTTAAATCAGGCTTCAAAAATTTCTAGTTATCTATACATTCAGTTTCTTCACTGACAGCAGGATTAACCTGCAAATCTCACTGGATAATGACAGTGCTTCAGTATACATTACTAATCATAGGGCTAAAAACCTTGCTCCTGCCAAATTACATGTCTATGGAACAATGTAGCTTTACACAACTGGGTCCAAATGATGCATTTGAAGACAAGTTTGGAGCTCTCACACGTTATTCTGTTGTTCCGATTCATATCAAGGTTTTTTGTCTCTTTTAACACAGTGAAGTTTCTGTATTTTCTTTACAACTGCACCACTGCTATCTACTGATTGATACCAGCATGCTGATTCAGGGACAGCCTAACTGATTCCTGCATCTAAAATCTACACAGTATTCTAGGAGAGATTTTTGTTTCTTTGTTTGTTTTGGGGAGGAAGGAAGGGGAATTAAAAAAATGTCCCTATAAACATATAAATGCAAAATATTATTATTCTTATTGTAATTAACAGAACACTAAAATAACTTATAATACAAACACCTCAAAGCTTCTCTTAGAGGAAAACCAAAGGTTAGGTTTTGCTACTTCAATTGTCTGTGAAGACACATTTTATCAGTACTTCTTTTTAGTTGATTCATTGTTTCCTTGGTAGACAGATTTTGCTTTTCTCCACAAATATACAGTGTTTCAAGAAGGCAACTTTTCATCCCCTGACAGAAATAATTTTGTCAGCCAACTATGCTTCTCCTCACATTTAGTTTCAGACCCCAAGTTCATCTTGTCTCATACTTAGAGTGCATTATGTATCCATTTAATCAATAATAAAAAAAAGCAAAACAAAAAAAAAACCTAAAACCTTTTACTTGTAAATATTTTGGCAAATAAACAAACAAACAAATAAATAAAAAATAAAAATAAAAAATAAAATCATGATTTTTTTTTATTCTACAATTTAAAAATATTTTCTTTTTTCTTTCTTTTTTTTTCTTTTTTGTTAAAAAAGTGTTGTAATAATAATAATAATAAAAAGTTGGTTTCTGGCTCCATATACCTGTATTTGTATTCAAAGCACACATACTTAAATGTAAACATTAATCACGCTGTGAAATCAACCATGTTATAGTGTTGGTTACACTTAAAACAGCATATAAAATATTTTAGTAGAGTGATGGCAAATGTTGGTTCATTAAGAGCCTTGTACAAAGAGATACCTAATACTTTAGATGATCACTATCTTTTTGAACAAGAATCAACTTTAGAGTAACCCACGGTTTCTCAGATAACAAATACAATGTGTTTTCTAACAAACTGTATCGAAAACCCATGAATTCCCCCAGCACAGCCCTACCAACACCACAGCAAGTTTGATTTGATTTTTCAGCTAAGTTACTTCAGCTGTTCAAATAAATTCTAAAATGAGGCTTTCATTCATTACATGGAAATAAGAAAAATAATACCAGAATGTGGTTCTCAATAGCGTTTAATGAAAGCACATAGTCTTTGGACTACCTACCCAAATCAAAACAACTGAAATAACAAGATATTTTTGCTAGTTAATTAACACAATTGCTAGTTAGGATTGCAAAGTGTTTCAATATGCCTTAAATCACTTGATGTCAACAGAAGAAACTTCAAGATATGTGCTTCTTAACTTACTCTAACACTTTTTTTTTTTTTTTTTTTTTTTTTTAAGATAAATCTCAAGTATCTCTTTCCCCTAAAACACCTACAAGGATACTGTACTAAACTTGCACAGAAATAGGACATCAGACTCTTATTGTTTGCAGGCACATAGACTTTCTTTAAGCACCAACAGGATCAAATTCAAGGAACAACATCTAGAAACTACACTTGCTTTTCTTAAAACATGATCTGTTGTGCTCTTAACCATTTGCACCATTGCTCATCTGGGTCTTTTTAGAAGAAATTCTAAAGTTATACTCAAATACTAAAGGAAAAATCTCTGAAAAACATGTAACATATTTAGATAAGATGAGCTTCTTCAATTGAATTTTTACTTGTTTTATTTTTATCCTTATCATCAGACAGTGAATTATGTCCTGTTTCCCAGATATTACCCTCAGGACCCAACATGAAATGTATCTGAATGCTATCTTTTCCTCAACTGGTCTATTCAAGTCTTCTGCAAAAACAATCTTGAAGATCAAAAGTACTGATTTCAAAGCACTGTTACTAATTCCAATGCTGTATCTCCCATAGAAGAGCTAACTAGCAACTCAGAAAAAAGGATACAATAAATATTTAATTAAGCCTCGGGCATTACAATTAGTAAACCTATAATATCTTCATCCGTTTTAGCAAAAAGTAGTTGATATTCAGATTTAATCTGTAATCCAAAGACAGCTTCTATTTAGAAATAATAATAATAACAACAATAATAATATAGGAATATAATGGAAAAACTTACAGTAGGAGCAGCCGTAGACTTCAATTCTTAACCCAATTTGGCCCTCTCCATTCCAATCTAAAGGAACTATACGTACATAGCGAGCAATAACTGGGTGTTGCAAATCATGTCGGACCACACTATCAGAGTTTGTATTTCCAGGAAATGCCTAGGGGAAAGAAGAAGAAAATTATTTTATTACTTCTATCTCACACACTGTAATGATTCTGTTAAGAAGGAAAAGTTTAGGTAGTGAAGTCCTCTGAGTGACTAGTTAGCACTTAAGTTTAGTTAAAATGTTTTCTTTGGTACTAAGCAAATGAACAGTGCATTTGAAAAGCTTTATAGTGTTCACAACACCAAAACTGTAGCACTGGAACCTCATATCATCTTTCTCCACAATAGATACAGTGAATTCAAATAAAAGAAGCTGCTAAGTAAGAAAATTTTTCATCACTGATCCATTGCTCAGTTTCTAAAACATTTATAAAGATGTCCAAGGATTGTTCTGTGGCAAGATACTCATCCTCTAACAGTTAGATTACACACACCAGTCATTGTCATGTAAACAAAAACCCTGATATGTCCTGTTTCCTACAGCAGACATAGAACCCCTCAATTCCTCAAATTTCCAAGAATACAAAAATCACTCTTTAGTTTTTATGCATTGCTTTCTGGAAAGTGAGCACTCAGTTTCCCTCCTAACCGTAGCTACCTCCCACAGCAAAACCAGCTCTAGTTATTGAAACTTTGGAAGTCAAAAGAGTACACAATGACTCTTAAGTAAAATTTGAAAATGACTGAAGTAAATACTCAGTGTTTGTTTTGTAGGTAAAAGATTTCATAGTATTTTGTTCAAAAGTAAATGATATCTATCAGTTAACATAATAGATTTTATTTTTCTTGTCATCTTATGCACAAACCATTTGTTAAGTGCAGATGTTTTATAGAAGCAAATGAAGATTGAGAACAAACTATGGTCAGTTATCTTAAATCAGGAAGATAAGATGTTAAAGATTGCCATTTAGTTATTTTCAGCATTTTCAGAGAAACACCTCTCCAGTAAGTAATTTTCAATAAAATAAGTATCTTGGAGCAGTAAACAAAGAAATGTGATCTTTGCCACATGGATAAATCCATATAGAAACCAATAATATATTCAAGTACTGGAAATAAAAAGCAATAATGAAGAAACAACTAGGCTGTAAATATACCTTCTGCAATATATAGTCATCAAAACTTTGAACAGCCAAAAATTTTGGTTGACACTTTGCATATAGATACAGCAATAGATATTTCAGATGAGTATCTATCTTGTACACTACACAGTAGATCTAGGTGGTGGTAAGCATGAAGATTCACAGGATCCCTTCCGTGATGAGCTCAAAAAAATCATACATGTAATAGTTTTTTATTTCTTCGTTTGTTTGTACTGCTGCAATTTATGTGCTAAATAATGATGAAGACACTCATGGCTTCATAGTAAAGCTTGTTAGGTACAACACTTAATGCCTATGAAGCACTTCCATATTTGAGTGGTAAGCATTTATGAGAAATATAATAGTTCTGTATTCTGAGATGAATAGCAGACAAATGACAACAAAAAGCACACACTGAACAAGAACTAAACATCCTATTGAATAACTGCCTATTTTCTGAGTCCTGTTCAAGGACTCACAGAATACTATGTAATGAATAAAAAAGCTGATCCTTAAACTTGAATTTTACCAATTCATGTCAGAAAGACTTAGAACCAGTAGGTGTTTGATATTTTGAAGGTTCAGATTGGTCTGTGATCCAGTAACATTTGCCGAAAGCATAAATATGGTCGATACAGAATAGGGCAGTTTGTCATCGGCTTCCCAGATAGTTAAAAAGTATTCAATTTTGTCTCCAGCAGAACAATATAATTTAAATTCAGCATTCATTTAGATAGACTTTATAAAGTAATATATGCTCTCTGGATAATGCAAATATCAGACCAAATTTTATTGTTATGAGGCTGAAAAATCAATGTCCAAGAACTTGTGAACTGTGTTATTGCTGTAAAACCTCCTTTTCTGACTGAGAAAGTCAGATTCTCATTAAAAAATGAGTTAAGAAAATTTGCAAAGCTACGTTTGTCAAGGTTAGTTTAACAAGATTTAAAAGTGCAATTCAGACCTATATTATATAAAATTTTTATTTTTATTTTACACAGAGTGATTCCTAAACAAACAAACTAACACAGAAATACACAATAAGAACCTCTTTTCTCCCCTGGCCCCTCCCCCCCACTGTACAAAACTACTTTTCAGAAAAGCTGGAAATATTTGTGTAAACTAAGCAAGACAGCCAGCTTACTGATCTCATTAACTAATATTATTACTGTCAGAAAAGTTTCTGTGGGTAATGCAGTTTTTCTTTAACTCCAACTGAGAATAAGACCAAGACAACTAACCTATTTGTAAAACAGGTACCACTGTCTCATCTTTAAGTTCTTTAAGCTGCTTTATGTTTTAATCTCAGAATAAAAAGTTTGGGAATGTTGTTAGTCACAATAACATCTCTCAAATACAGTACTCCACAGGACAGTAAGGTATGAGGTAAGAATGAAGAAAGGTAAGAAAATATGCCTACAATTCCTTTCTAAATACTTGTTTTGAACACGTTAGGTGGAGTTTTCAGAAGTACTCAGTAAGAGGTTTGTAACTGGTTTCCTTAAGAGTACAATTATGATTAGCTTCATGTATTTTTCAGAAGTTACTAGAGCAGATTTATAGAACAGATAATATAGAATCATAGAATTGCTCAGGTTGGAAAAGATCTTCAAGGTCATTGAGTCCGACTGCAACCTAACCAAACTTACCCTAACTCTAACAACCCCCTGTTAAATTATGTCCCTGAGAACCACATTTTTAAACACATCTAGGGGGGGTGACTCAACCACTTCCCTGGGGAGCCTATTCCAGTGCTTAACCAGCCTTTCTGTAATGAAGTGTTTCCTGATATCCAATCTAAACATACCCTGGTGCAACTTGAGGTCAATTCCCCTTGTCCTGTCACCAGTGAGAAGAGACCAACCCCGCCCTCGCTGTAAGCACCTTTCAGGTATTGGAAGAGAGCAATAACGTCTCCTTTCAACCCCATTTTCCCCAAACTAAACATCCCCAGTTCCTTGAGTCTCTCCTCGTAGGGCATATTCTCCGAGCGCTTCACATGCCTTGTTGCCCTTCTTTGGACCTGCTCCAGCACCTCCATGTCCTTACTGTACTCAGGTGCCCAGAACTGAACACAGTACTTGAGGTGAGGCCTCACCAGTGCTGAGTCCAGGAGCAGGATTACTTCCCTAGTCCTGCTCACCACACTGTTCCTGATACAAGCCAGGATGCCATTGGCCTTCTTGGCCACCTGGGCACACTGCTGGCTCATGTTCAGCTGACTGTCCATCAGTACACCAAGGTCCCTTTCCATCAGACAGCTTTTCAGCCACTCCTCCCCAAGCCTGTAGGGCTGCTTGCGGTTCTTGTGACCAAAATGCAGGACCCGGCACTTGGCCCTATTGAAATGGTTTGCCTTGGCCCATCAATCCAGTCTACCCAGGTCCCTCTGTAGTGCCTTTTTCCCCTCAGGCAGATCAACGCTCCCTCCCAACTTGGTGTCATCTGCAAATTTACTGAGGGTGCACTCAATCCCCTCATCAAGATCATTAATAAAGATGTTAAATAGTAGCGGAATGTATAATATGTATTTCAGTGGGCCAACTAATTACACTGCAAAAATAGATAAGCTTGTGACACAGGAGCCTTCTTCAGCAAAAACATCAGCAATTAAAGCTGAACGGTTTTTGGAAGTGACTTTTTTTGTACCAATATTCTTCAGCCACACTACTATACATATAAATACTTTAAATATATCCAGTAGAAGTTTGGAGAAAAAGTTAGAGAAAATTAAGATTCAAATTCAGTTTTATAACATATACTTATAATATATGAAATTGTAGCCATCAAAAACAAATGCAAAACTAAATTATAAATTCAAAAGTAAATGTCATTAACATTCAGTTAGAGAGTATTAGTTAAGTAAAGCTGACAAAAACAGCTTTGGTTTTCTGTAGAAGAAGAGATTTGCAATACCATTCTATGAATAAAACAAATGCATTATAAAACCTTAGTTTGAAATGAGACTTTGATGATCTTTTACTACAAAAAACTGAAAAGAATTTGTCATAATTGCAAAATTATCTTTGAAATAAGAAATTTCAAAACTGAAAAGTTATGGTATTATGTGAAGAAAAATCCTCTTTAACCAAAACTAACTTAATTCAGGTAGATTAGTCTCTGTACAAATTAACGGTTTCTTCATGGACAATTGTAAAAATTGCTTTGATGTATGCGTTTTCTAGGGTGATGTAGAACTGGTGCAATGCAGGGATTAGCAGTATGACATTTATTGTCCAGTTAAACAAAGAAGGACTACTTTTTTCATTACTTACATACTTATGTTTCTTGAATGCTACATTTTGCCACTGACACTGTAGGCACAAGAAAGGGGATAGTTTATTAGTCTAACCTTATGAAAAAATAATCTAGGTTTCTACCTTTACAGTAATACAGTAATAGTGAAAACACTACAAAGATTCAATGTTCCATGGCTTTACTGCTCTATAAATGACTCTTGTTATCTCAAACAGAGCTTGCATGTAAAAACACATTAATAAAAGTGCATTATTATGAAGTATGCAAATAGCAATAGACAGAAAATATCCATGGAAAACACAATTATATCTTCTTTGAGGATTCCAAGGTGAGTTAAACACAGAACTGGCTAAGCCTTTAACTTTTTATTTTTAAACGATCCACAATATTCCAAAACAAATACTATTCCAAAACCTAGAATGACTATAGACTTGACAAGTTGACAATTTTAGTCAGCTTTCTACCTGCATGGAAAAAAAAAATTCTCTGGAAAACCTTGGTCTTAGCTTGAGTTCTCACAACACTGAATCCCCAAGCAGAGGAGCACAGCAGTCAAGGTGCTGGGAGCACTCAGACAGTGGTGCTTGCAGAAAGGTATACAAAATAGTAGGCAGCCCAAAAAAAGGAAGAATGAAAAGACCAAGTAAAGGAAAGTGTTACAAGATTAATCTCAAGGAGAAAATGAAGAAAAAGAGGGGAAAAAAAACCAAAACAAAAAACAAACAAAAAAACCCAACAAAAACTGCTGGTAAGAACAGTAGAAAGTAAACATACAAAACCACCAAAATCAACACAACTGAAAACATGACACATAAAGAAATAAAAATGACAATAAACTGAGAAGATGGAATAGCTCAGATTTCAAGACATTCAAGTCTGGTACATTTCAGCTCTGTTTTGATACATTATGGTGTTTTCATGTTTCAGCAATGTGTGGAATAACATGATAGAAAATCATATTTTTCTTCAAGACTTGCTTTTTCAGTTCTGTCTATTGAACAGCACAATCAGTAACACTATAGATTGTATACTGCATTCTTTCCTCACTAAATAATTTTTTTAAGAAATAGTATGAAAAAAGAAAAACATGGAAAAACAAGATTTCTATAGTGTCCCCCAGAATCACAGTAATGCATCTCAAGAGAAAAACAGTGTCTCAGCATAGTTAAAAGGTTTAGCAGGTATTTTCCTTATTCCAAATCAGGACAAGCCAAGATGTCTTTAACAAATACAGCATGTTAGTTTGGACACTTTGGTCTAGGAGCAGAGATCCTAAATGCTCAGGATTAACAACTTATGGATAAACTAAACATTCAAATACTACTGAAGGTACTCTATGTGAATATGAACTCAACTCTGCTCTCAGTAAGATTCATAAGCTTCCAATATCGCTGCAGTTACCCATGTCCTCATGTCAGTCAGTTATTTCAGATAAGCAAGTTATCCAAGTTGTAAACATAGCACATAGCACTGCTAATTTCTGAGAACTACTCATATACCAAAAGGTAGGAACCTAGCTAAGTATCTATTTGAAAACAGGTCCTAGTGTACGAAGACTGTAATTATTTCTACTGTGGCATTAGTAAGAGAGAAAGAAGAAAAGTCGTTTAATAAGTTAAGAAAAGCTTCTGAGGTACTTCTGCTCTTATTGTATCAGTTAAAAAGCATTTAAATCCAATATGCAAACAATGGTCTCCGCATTTCTACCAATCTTCTATCTCAATTTCCATCAATAAATAATTATTCTATTTGCTTCATAAAAATGGTTTATTAGTAACAAGTCTCCTCTTTAGAGGTTATTGGGCTGATTTCAATTGCATTTGATGAACAGGAGACATAAATATTCCATGTTTTTGTGAAGTTTGAAAAAAAAAGTCATTATTAGGAAGAAATATGCATCTTATTAGATTCTACTAACAGGTTTCTGATCTGACTGAATACAGCTCTTTTCTATGCTCAAAGTATTTCCAAGCATTTTGAAATAGAATGAAAACATGGGTCACATTGTTCCTTTACATTCTCTACCGATTCCCTGGGGGTTTCCTTTAATTCCCACATCTGTTTTTATCTACTTAAAACATACTATAACCCTGTGTACATAATTATATCTATTTCATCTATTTCATCCACTACATTCAAAGAATAACATTGAAAACTGTACTTGTAGCCTTTCACCCTGACACATGTTAAATCAAAACCATGATTCACCACTGTAACACTTTTTACTTTTAATACGTATTGTGCTAACACTTGATAATCTGTGTAACCTTTGGTATACTTCAAAAGAACTTGATCTCATTTGCAGAAGATCAAATTTTTATTACTGTAATAGTAGCCTCAATAACTTCAAGAGATAAATCTGACTTCTGTTCAAAAATGGCTTCTATATATCTTAGTTCTTTACACTGATTCGCAGAAAAGAATTTGAAGCTCAAAGACAGAATTTGAAGAACTGTATATCAATGATATCCTGATATCATGATTTCACATTCAAATTTATCACTGCATTTCAACCTTGTGTATTGATGCTTGTAGTTTTCTTAAGCCACAAAACAAAATAAAACAACCACATAAATGCGGCTACAGTTTCTAGTAAAAGATTAAATTTAACTGAATGCAAGTTGAAAAAAGGCACTTTTTTTTTTTTTTTTTCTCTTCCAGGAGTATCACAGTGCATTATCTTTGTTTAATGTAGTTGCAGTAATGAAACGTCAAGTTAAAATCCAATCCCCCTCCTTATACTTTTCAAATCCAAGAATGGATTGCTTATGTCATCCTTCTACAAAATTGTTGTTCATATAATTTGTACTTTTGCTAGGGAAATTAACTACTTCCAGTCAGCTAATCCTTGGTTAAATTTACAAAACAACTATTTGAAGTAGAACATCTGAGAATGCACCTGTGTATAATCTGTTAATTTGTTCCACCACAAATCTCTCTCTATCCCTAAACCTCATACTCACTAAGAGGACATAGAGATGGACATTTTAAAGTTTTCCTTTAGAGGATATCACAGCTTCCTAAAGATGGCAGTAAAGAAAAAGTAGCTAAGAACTTATGCTTCTCCAGATTCAGAAACTGAACATAATATTCCAGAAATGTGCAAAATATCTCACAAGTAAATATCCTATTCCTTTCTGGTGTACACACCGAATGTGACAGATAAGAAACTTTTTATTCTTCACAAAGATAGCAGATAATTTTACAGAACTGAATAATGAAAAGATTTCAACCTCTGTGCTGAATCATGCAGGTTTTGTCAAGATGACACCAAATTAGGAAAAATGTCAGATATTGAAAACATAAAATATACACCAAGCATATTAAAATAACATTAGGATTGTGAAGTCAACACTGAACGGTTAGAAATAATGTTTCCTGCAGAGTCTTTATGAATTCCTAAATAACATTATGGCACTGATTTACATCCATAACCACATGCTGTTTATTCCCTAGAAATTCATACAATACTGAAATGATAATTATTTGTCTTGGTATCCTAAACAAATGAGGCTGCAGTACCTTGAGATGTTTGTTGTTTGTTTGCTTTCCATTTTGAAACACATTCAATAACAAAAATGGATAGCTTGTGACAACGTTTTATGGGCTGGTTCGGCCCAGTTCTGTGACTAGAGGGGTGGAGTGATTTTGCAAAATCCACTCCTCCAGAAAAGGGAAACAGGCGACCCCAAAATAATTAAAAAGCAGCGGCAACAATCTGAGGAGAAACAAACCATTTTACTAAATATGGTATTGGAATGCAAGATAACACGCTATAATACAATATAATTAGAATTGAAGCTAATAAATCAAAAATATGAGAGAAAGAGTACCTGAAAGCTGTAGGCCTTACAGTAGTGCTGAGGTGATGCGTGTGGTTGGGATGAGAGCCAAGGGAAAAAAGGACATCAGGTGACTTTGCCAGAAGTTGTATCTCCTCTCTGACCACAAAGCCCACTGGGGTGTGTAGTTCTTCTTCTCTTCTGGACAGGTGCCTGGAACTTTAACACTTTAACTTCCAGTGCATTACATGATGTTATGATGTGGAATACCAGTAATCAAAAATCATAAAACCATGACAGTTTGATTTGAAAGAATTTGTTGATGAGAAACAATCTTTGTCTTTTGTAATTTGTTTTCAGGATTAAAGAAGCAGTATTGTCATGGTTTTGTAACTTTGCTATTGGTATTCCACATCATAACATCATGGACAAAAGAGAAGAACTACGTATCCCAGAGGACCTCACAGTCAGAGAAGGAAGATACATCACAGAAGATACATCATCTGGTTGCGTGCGGTCTTTTTCACTTTCACTTGCTGCCAGGGAGAGGAGTGGGCATGCTTCCAAGCCATGCGCCTTCATCAAGTAGGGCTTTCGGTTTCGTAAACTCTCTCTCTCTCTCTCTCTCGGTTTCGTAAACTCTCTCTCTCTCTCTCTCTCTCTCTCTCTCACTCTTTCGCTCTCTCTCATTTCATTTTCATTTGATTTATTATCCTTACTTCCAACTAGATTGTATTATATCGTGTCATCTTGCATTCCAACATCGTAGTTAGTAAAATAAGTTCTCCTTCTTAGATTGTTGCCGCTGCTCCTTTTTTTTTTTTCTCGAGAAGCCGTGGGGTGGGGGGGGGGGGGCGAGGTGGGACCCGCGAGCCTACTGCCCCGCTGTCACAGGCACAGATCTATCTAGATAGCTCCATGACAAGTATTCACACTAACACTGAGTTTGTGAAAATACAACCTTTCAGCCTTTGCAGCCTTTGAGTAACGTTACTTCTTTGCTGCCATGATAAAACGATGGCACCATTAGAAACATTTTTATTAATATATTTGGGAGCAGTCACCAATGTGCTTTTAAACTAAGCAAATTTTAACTCAGACAATTCACGTCAGAGGGCAGACCCACTCCAGAGATAAGGTGGAGCTTCATAATGAGTAAGACGGATAACATTAACATTGTTTCTTTATTTGCATGACAATCTGAAACATGCATATTGCCCAACCCTGCATACTGCCAGGTGGTAACATATAGGATATGCCATACAGCACAAGTACTGAATTCTCTTTTCAAGTGCCTCACAGCTCCCATTTGATGCTTGACAAATAAGTTGCAAATACATATTCATTGGTATTTAACTTAGGTTCCAATACCTTGTGTACTGAAAATGATTACGTAGTTTTTACTTAAAATTCAGTACTTCAGTTAAACATATCAAATAGGGAGTAAGAATCCATCCATTTTATAGGGTTGCAAAAATAAAATCAATTAAAAAAAATACTTCTTAAGCACTTACTCATGTATTTACATCGGTAAATTAGAAATCTAAGCTTTTATGGTCAGTGAAGCAAAGTGGGAGATACAAACTAAATTAAAACTCTTTACTTGTTATGCAGTAAAACATACTTTTTTTTTCCAGGTTGCAGTGTAACCATGAATTAGAAAAGGGAGAATATAATCACACTAGTTTTGAGAGTTACCAAGTGACTCATCCACACTAAATTAAATAAGAATAAAGAAAGCCTGAAATGGTTATAAGAGAATAAAAATTGCTTCTCTTTCAAGGAGTTGTGGGGTTTTATTTATTAATGCGCAAAAAATGCTACATCTCCTCTCAAATGAAAGAGATGAGAAGAAAGCTAGCAATCACTGAAATCATCACACCAGAAGCTCTCCTATCTCTGCCTGTTAGGCTACAGAGCTCAACAGTATCAGGAACTCTAGCCTTGAGAAGGGCAAGCATGGTGAGAGCCATGGTTTCCTTTCCTCTCTGGAATTGATATACTTGGCTATTTTAATGCACTTGTATACTTTTTAAATAGCCATTAAACAATTTTCAGAATCGCATGTATTCTTTGTACACCAGTCTGTTCTCAAAGTCTCTTATGTCTTCCAGATGACCCCACTATTCTATTGGTTTGCTCTCATGAAACCCAAGAATTTGATACTAGCAAGCACACTAGTGAGGGTTAAATGGAAACTGCCATTCCACATGTCTTCAATTTAGTTCATCTAATTCTCTGATTCTGAAAAAGTACAAAGGCAAAAATGATTTTAAACACTGTTGAGATTATGCAATGGTCAATAGGGACATAGGAAGCAAAAAAGGGCACATTTGAGATTTTATTTGGGTATATATTAATGTAAAGAATTTTATTTGTCCTTGATAGAAAACCTTCAATTTATAACTATAAATCAAAATTGCAATCCTTGCTCTTTTTATATTCTTCCCCTTCTGATGGGAAAATACTGATGGTAAGTTTTTAGGATCAACTATCCTCAGTTACAACTGATTTTCATTTGTATATGAAATTTCCAAAGACTTCTTTTCAGATTATTGCAATTCTGTCTAGACTATCTGAGTGCAAGAAATAATCCTTAAATGAAAAATGCACCATACGTGAAATAGTTTGTTTCATAAATAGAGCTGCAAGTCAAACTGAAGAAAAAATAATGGAGAATAAAGTATGGTTAGTGTACATTAAGTGCATGAAGCTGGAAGTTAATATTGCATACTGATAAAACAATAGACCTTAAATACCAAAAAATAAAATAAAATAAAAGTATTTTCCTATTATAATTTAAGAGTACAATTAATGTTGAGATTACAGTAAGTTGCAAAGTAGTTATTCATAACTGTAGGAAATCTAACAAGTCCTGGTTTCTGAGCCTAGGACAGGGCAGTCCTGGATAAGTGTACAGGCTGGAGGATGAGAAGTTGGAGGTCAGCCCCACAGAAAGGGGTCTGTGCATTCTGGTTGATGCTGAGTTGAATCTTAGTCAGCAGTGTGCTATGGCACCCAAACTGTACTCTGGGGTGCATCAGATGAGGGCAGGGATTGTGTCACTCAGATCTGTGCTGGTGCAGTCTCAACTTGAGCTCTGTATGGAGTTCTGAATGAAAAAAAGTGAGAATTACATAAAACTACTAGGGATCATCCTAAAGAGGGATTTGAAGATGGTGAACTGCCCAGAAGGCAAGGCACATGAGGAGTTTCACATATGTGTCCACCAAGTGAGTTTAATGTTGTTGTTGCCCCCCTCCCCAAGGTGCCTCTGTACAACAGGTATGAGGTACTGGGTGAGGAAGGCCTGTCTGAAGGTGGGAACAGCCTGCTTAGTCTAGACATGCTAACTAAACCAAACTACAAAAAGCCTTTCCCCAACGCAAAGACTACTTCACTGAAGAAGAAGATGCGAATATTGGTTGTGATTTCTCCCTACAGGGAACTGAAGGTCCAATATGCTGAGCAGACCCTCTTCTTAGAGAAATCTGCTTTCTTCCTGGGGCTTGGGAAAGGGATGTCACCAGGACACTACCTAGGCTGGGACAGCCAAGGGACCACAACCCCTTTACTTATACTTACTGCTTTCTGATATAGGGAGAAATGATGCAACTACATGTGAGTAAAGGGTTATCAAAAAAGATTTCAGGGCGTTGGAACAATGACTAAAGGAACTGAATGCAGAAATGATCCTTTCTTCTCTGCCTCCCACATTGGGTAAGGACACATAAACAAACCAAAGGATCATATTTTTAAATACCTGGCTTTGTGGCTGGTGCTGTCGCCAAAACTTTGGGTTTTTGCCAATTAACCTACATGGTACTGGGTTGGATGGGGTTCAACTTTCTCAAAGGGACAGAATAATGTTCTGGGAAAAGCAGGTTATGCTCACTGGGAGGGCTTTAAATTAGGTCTGAGGGGGGACAGGGAGGATAGTGAGCCTTTCCATGATAAGATGTGGAAGACATAAATATATTAGAGGGACAGGGTGCTGACAGGGGCCTTGAGAGAAGTAAATACTCCTGGAAGAATAAAGCTTCAAAAGAAACAGAAGCATGAAATCAGATTATTTACTTAAGAACAAACAAACAAACAAAAACAAAAGCAGAACAACAACAACAACAAAAACCTGCCTTCTGTTATCTTATCTTCATTATATTGTTGTGTTTTTCTTTTCTTAAGCTACTTAACTGTTTGCTATATTATCAAGATTTCCAGTGATAGATAATATTTTAATCTAAACTTCTAATATGGGTATCAGACACCTTCTGTGTGAAGGCTGAGTTTCAATTTCACTGTCAAGATGGACTAAAAGAGACACAAGTACTCTGCTATCCTTCCAAAATCTTTGTATTTTTCATATTAACAGAAAAATAAAACAAAAAACCAAAGAGAATAAGAAGACAAGTGAAGAAATCCAGTAAGAGAGAGCTAACATAATGTAACAATTTTCACATTCCTTTAGACACTCATTTATAAAACATTCTTGTGTCTTATTTATTTATTTTTTTTTTAATATTTCAAAAGACCAGGTGTTTAGAACTGTCTTCATTCCCTGAGGAAGGAGAACAGCTTTCACATTCAAGTAGAAGGACATATAGGCATGTTTGAAGACAGTCACAGCTTGTAATTCTGCCTCTGGGGATCTCTCAGTAGTACTTTTCTGATGAATTTGAAAGGAATATTCTAAATAAATATATTCAAGGCACTCTTTCTGAGATATGAATTTTCCATCTGCTTGTGGGTTTTGGTATGACTTTTTGCATTCTGAACTCCTTTAATCTCCAAGTACTAGAAAGAGTCCATGTGCTTTTCATTGATGTTTCCCATTGCTATACTACGTTTAGTTATTTTTGCTCATATCCTGAGAAACACAATAGAAGATTCTTAACCCATGACCTTCCATTGAGAAGATAAGTGATTTTTGAAGTATGGGCTTTTCCTAGGACAGCTAGGAGTAAAGAAAGGCAAATTGACTAGAGATTTCCTATGTCAAAACCATCATTGGTAACTTCATCAACCATATGAACTGTTGACTTCAGTGAATCTAAAATAGTTTAGAATAGTTATATCTGTTCTCTTCCCTTGTGACATGTTCAGAGTACTGCAGCTGCAGCTGGAAAGTTAGGCATCTATTAGTGTTGGATAGCAACAGTAATAATTTTCCTTCCTTTTTGCTAAGCATTACCTGCTAATTCCTGACTTGCTTAATAATATATTTTTTTCCTTTTCTTAATATCACTACTCAGCAGCATAAAAAATAAATAAAATAAAATATAAAATAAAATAAAATAAAGAAAAGCAATAGTCACAAAATGATTTTAGATACATCTTCAGAAACCTTTCCAGATTTCTATTATTTTTAATGCAGAGTCCAGCAGTGGGCCACAGAGATAACTGTGTATGTAGCAAAGGAAAGTAATTATCAAAGAATCATAGAATCCTCTGAGTTCTAAATGACCTTTAAAAGTAATCTAATTCACCTGTCCTGTAATGAACAGGGACACCTACAGCTTCAGCTGGTTATGCAGAGCCTTATCCAGCCAGACCTTGAATGTCTGTCTACAGGGACAGGACATTCTGGACAACTTGTTCTAGTGCTTTACTACCGTTATTGTAAAAAATGAATTGAATTCTTCCTTGCTGAAAAAAATGGCACCCATTGACATTCATCAATGTTTGCTGAACACTTATAGAAATCTAACAGTGGATGTTAGCACAGTGAGGTAGTGGGTGGTGCGTTCCAGCAGTGGCAACAACAGTGTGATAGACAAGCCATATTTTGGACAGCCTTGCAGACTTCTACCAGTGCAGCATGCAGGCTCTCGTTCATTGCTGGTGAAAATGCACAGCTAACGGTGGTGACTATGTTGAAAAATAGTGTTTTGTAGCTGAGAATGTACGCTGTCAAATAACATGATTGTGTTGAAGTTTCCACATAAATCATAGAATCCTTAGGAGTTAGGAGGGATGTCTGAAGGCTATCTAGGCCAATTCCCCTGCAATGAACAGGGACACCACAGCTAGATCAGGTTGCCCAGGGCCTTATCCAGCCTCACCTTGAAAGTCTCCAGGGACAGGGCATCAACCACATCACTAGGCAACCTCTCCCAGTGTGTCACCACCCTCATTGTAAAATATTTTTTCCTTATATCTTACCTAAATCTAACCTCTTCGAGATTGAAACAATTTCCCCTTGTCCTGTCACCACAGACCCTACTCATGAGTCTGTCCCCCTCTTTCCTATAGCTCCCCTTTAGATACTGAAAGGCCACTATAAGGTCACTTTGCAGCCTTCTCCAGGCTGAAGAGCCCCAGCTCTCTCAGCCTGTCCTCATACAAGAGGTGTTCCATTCCATGGATCATTACTGTGTTCCTTCTCTAGATGTGCTCCAACAGGTCTATGTCTCTCCTGTCCTGAGGACTCCACATCTGGACCCAATACTCCAGGTGAGGACTCACCAGCACAGGCTACAGGGGCAGGATCACCTCCCTCAACCTGCTGTTCATGCTTCTTTTGATGCAGTCCAGGACATGGTTGGTTTTCTGGGTTAAAAGGGCACATTGATGGCTCATGTCCAGCTTCCCATCCACCAGAGGTGTGTTGCCAGCACCTCTCAAGGCAGGAGGTCTTGATTGCATAGGAGACTTGTTACTAATAAACCATTTTTATGAAGCAAATAGAATAATTATTTATTGATGGAAATTGAGATAGAAGATTGGTAGAAATGCGGAGACCATTGTTTGCATATTGGATTTAAATGCTTTTTAACTGATACAATAAGAGCAGAAGTACCTCAGAAGCTTTTCTTAACTTATTAAACGACTTTTCTTCTTTCTCTCTTACTAATGCCACAGTAGAAATAATTACAGTCTTCGTACACTAGGACCTGTTTTCAAATAGATACTTAGCTAGGTTCCTACCTTTTGGTATATGAGTAGTTCTCAGAAATTAGCAGTGCTATGTGCTATGTTTACAACTTGGATAACTTGCTTATCTGAAATAACTGACTGACATGAGGACATGGGTAACTGCAGCGATATTGGAAGCTTATGAATCTTACTGAGAGCAGAGTTGAGTTCATATTCACATAGAGTACCTTCAGTAGTATTTGAATGTTTAGTTTATCCATAAGTTGTTAATCCTGAGCATTTAGGATCTCTGCTCCTAGACCAAAGTGTCCAAACTAACATGCTGTATTTGTTAAAGACATCTTGGCTTGTCCTGATTTGGAATAAGGAAAATACCTGCTAAACCTTTTAACTATGCTGAGACACTGTTTTTCTCTTGAGATGCATTACTGTGATTCTGGGGGACACTATAGAAATCTTGTTTTTCCATGTTTTTCTTTTTTCATACTATTTCTTAAAAAAATTATTTAGTGAGGAAAGAATGCAGTATACAATCTATAGTGTTACTGATTTTGGATTTCCAAGCTCTCTTCATCCCAAGGCACTTGCCCACAGTTGAGAGGCCTGGCTGCACCCTGTGGTGGGGTCATTGGAGCTGACTGGGTCAGCTGTGTCTGGCACAAAGCAGCTGTGGCCTCACCTCTCACAGCACTGTGGCAGTCGGTGCTGCCACCTCAGCACCTAAACTTGGTACACTCATTCAAAAGTGTGTTTGCTTTTCTAGGGTGGACATTATTCCCTCACCTAAATTCTAAGAAATAACTGTACTATGTTTTTCCTAGCTTCTCCTCACTCCAGCTCTGTTTTTTTGTTTGTTTGTTTGTTTTTGTTTTTGTTGGTTTTTTTTTTAACCAATTGATGGAAAACAATTCCTAAAAGGAATAGTATAGTGATTTAATGGCCTAATTTATTTGCAATAGAATTTTCCTAAATTTAATTTTATGCTGTGTTATAAAAGTTGGAATATTTAACATTTAGTCAATTGGCAACTAGTCATCTGCAAGTCACTTTTTTCTTTATGCAGTACGGGGTATTTTATCTGATTCTGGTATGTCTTTTTAATTATTATTAATTTTGGTAGCCAGGATTTTTAGAAAAAGGAAGTGGTGACATTTTGAGTCTAGCTTTGCTTTGTATCAGGCTGCTAGTTGTATCACTGAGCTGAGATTATAACCTTTATGGACACTGATTAAAGGAAAAATTATATGTCAACAGAGTGCACCTCTGCTATTAATGGCCTCATGTTTTCTTACTGGTGTAGAAGCAGACAGTGGAAATTTTAATATACAATGTTAGAGGTCCAATGTTTATTTTACATCACCTACTTGCTAGTGAAAAGGATGTATAAGAGCACAGAGGATGCTGGTTGTGTGGTTTCCTTGGTATTCAAAGACCCAAATTCCCCAGGAGAGGGTTGGCAAAAAATGGTGAATCTTGCGTATTTTTTTCTGTATATATGATATTAATATTTCCCTTTTTCAGTAAGAAGAGTTGTTCTTAGTATCACTAGCTTTCTTAGGAAACCATATGATCTTCACTATTAATACGTTCCTATTCATCAGTGTGGTATATCCCTTTCTCTAGAATTAGTATAAGAAACTAAAATATAGCTTGCGAATATTTTTAGGAGAAAAAAAGAGTGGGAAGGCAAGGGAACAATGATCTCTCTGTCTTCCTGCCTTCTTAATTTCTTGAGAGTATTTTGAAACCATGTTTACAGATGTTCAGAACACCCGCAGGAAACATCTTTACAGTTGTTTGGTAAACCTTTGTAAATACATGCAATACAGTGGTACAAGCACTGAAGCCAGGAATGGTGGTTGGAAGATTTGTTTTGTTGCTCACATACTGTTTGACCTTAGACCTAACAACTCAATGTCTGTGAAACTCATTCTGTCTGTAAAATGGAGATAATATCCATAATAACCTCAGAAGTCTGTTCTCAGAACAAATTTTTTACGTACAGATCCTTTTAAAATAAAAACAATAGATGCACTGTTTTTACATCTCAAAATATAAATAATAAATATATTAAAAGAGAGACTCATTGGCCAAATGAGAGCATTATGATATCTAATCTAAAAAGAGTTTAGTAGATCTAATAAGAGTTTAGTAGATACAGAACAGACTCCCATGAAATAGTTCAATTAATGAGTTCTCAGTCAGGGTCATCGTGAAACACTTAGAAGGTTATTTACTCTTAATATCAAAACTTACAGTAATGGAAGACAACACCCTACAGAAGACATCCAATAGTAAATTATGCTTACTCTTTAAAATAGGCTTTATTTTCACTTAGGCTTTATCTGATTTGATCCTTTAGTCATTGGATCTCATTATGCCTTTTGCTTTGTATTAAGGAATAGTTCACTGTTATGGATGTCTTCTCCTTTGCAAGTTCCTGGCAAATTATGATGGAACAGATACACTTACAGAACATCAAAGTAATCAGATAATTAAGCCAAACTTGGTGGTGGTTTGTCTGGAACAGCTTGCAAAATGACATTGTGATTTGGTTTGCAAAATCTGTACAGGCTTCCTTTTAAACGTACTGGTATATTTTTTAATTAGTTCTTCTCCCTCTATCACTGGTGTGAACAAAACAAATTTAAATAACAGTGTGGGTTTTTTGTTTGTTTCTTTGTTTGTTTTAATTCATCCTTTTGCTGTGTCACTGTCAGGATCCAACCCTTCTGGAATAGTATCACTGAAATGTTTCCAATTATCACTCATTACGCATCATTATCTAGCTGGGATTATATATTGTACCATAACAGAAAACTTTCTGACAGTCTTCATTGTGCTTCATATAAACTCAGCTGTAACTTAATTCACAATGACATAAACAGTGTGATAACGCAATAGCTGATGCTTCTATTTAAAAATTGTCACTTCTCTTTTTGTAAAATAACATCAGTTCAGATAATCTGTGTGCAATTCACTCTGATTGCTTACAATAACTTGTTATAAATGTTAAATAGCTGTCATGTTAATCTATCATAAGACACGATGAATATGTAGTTTTTAGGAAGAGTGCCACATGAGTTCAATCCATCTTTGAACATATACATTTTTTACAAGGAATCTATTTCATGCTCATACACATACAACACAGTTGTTTAGCTTTGTTTATCTTTGCATAAGCTTGCTTAAGAATATAAATAACATATTTTAGAGAAGAAAGAAAGAAGGGTAGAAAGAAAGTAGCAGTAGCACATCCTTGTTTTCATAAATTCTCTTAGGAAGTTAACTGAGTTTCATTGAAGAGAATGAATCAACGGTCCTTCATAAAGAAAAAATCAATTAGAAAGTCATTACCTAAAAGTTAGCATTCAGAAAACAAAATTCCATTTTAAAGCCAATTAGACTACATGTCAGTACTAAGTTGAATTGCACTTACACTGATGTATCCAAAATCACTAACATCCTCCATCTCTAAGAAATGTAGAGGGTGAAAAAGAACATGTTATAGACACTACTGAATTTTCCTTCACAAGCTATCTCAAGCAGCAGATGACTTCTCTGGGCTTTCTAAGAGCTTTACTTTGTCTATCTCAAGTGTTACTGTTGTTACTGAAATTAGAGCACTTGAGTCAACACATAGGACAGCAGCCACTCCTGTGGAATCCAGGAGGGCTATAGGCACAACAGAAATCCCATGAGTGTCTTTCTCCCAGTAGCTTGCTGTAGTCCTGGTATGATTTGTGTTTTATGCCACACTGGAGAGGCAAACGGTGCTAAACATTGAGAAGAACTACTGAGCATCTCACAGAAGAGCTGAAGTCCCCTCCTGTGGATGTAATGGGACAGTCAGTCCTATTTGTTTCCTTAATGACAGCAACTAGGCTAGCTAACTTTCCATGCTTGGGTCTGCATCACAGAAGATTAATATATCACTTCCTGACAGGTTTGTTCTGAGTAATCAGAGGCACAAGAAATCATTCCCTGTAAGTCAGATGCTGTAGCTTGCAAAATTAAAGTAACATTCTGGAACGGGCTGCCACATCTGTTGGAGATACGGTCAAGGATGCTGCAGCGAAACTCCACTGCACAACAGGCTGGCTACACAACAAGCTGAAGACAGTAGAAAAACTGTCAATGCAGCCTTACATTCTTTCCGCAAGGACAACCCCAACTACATCGTGTATCTTTATATGGACAATATTTTGGTTGCTGGTAGGGCCATTGAGCAGGGGGTGGAATATGATTTAGCATACAGACTTGAACTAGTGGGGTTGAACTTAGCCCCGGAGAAGGTCCAGCGAACAGGCCCATACACTCATCTAGGGACGGTTATTAAGGAGCAGTCTTTGTCCCCACAGCCTCTCCATATAGACGTGCTGGTATCAACTTTAAATGACCTGCAATGCCTGGTCGGCAGTATACAGTGGGTCCATTCCTTTTTCCCGATACCCATGGAGGAGCTTTGCTGGGCAGTTTGCCCGCCCAAGGTCTCATCCTTGGTTTGCTTCCATGCAGCCTTTACCTTGCCTTCCCGCAGTACCTCTAGTCACACGGCCCTTGCAGAGCCTCACAGTTTTCACCGATGCATCTGGATGCACAAGCCAAGCGGTATATGTGTGGTTTGAGGGCGGGGCATGGCAACATGCCTAGAAAGAGGAGGGAAGTAGTCTCCAAATGCTGGAACTGAGCACCATAAAGGTGGCATTAACATGCTTGAAGCATTCCCCCTTAAACATAGTGGCAGACAGCGAGTATTGCTTCATGTTGATCCAACACTTGGCTCGTGCATTGGCTGTCCTCACAAAGGTAGCCCAAGATATCCATACTCTCTCATCCTCTTGGGCGGCTTCCCTCTGTGTCACGCACATATGAAGTCACACTGGCCTCTCTGGGTTAGTCTAACAGAACAGCCGTGCAGACATTGCAGCTGGCAGCCCCACAGCACAAGTTGCTTTGGCCACACCACCTCCTGATTTGTTCACTCAGGTGTGGGCTTCGCATCAATTTTACTACCAGGGCGCTCGCGCCTTGGCTTTGGCAATTTGATCTCTCTCTTGCTGCGGCTCACTCTATCATTGCAGTGTGCCCAGCATGCCAGACCATTAGGGGGGGTAACCCCTGCTGTAGTGATTGGGGTGAATCCCAGGGGTCTACAGCCGAAACAACTATGGCAAGTAGATGTCACTGAATTTAAACCGTTTGGCCGACAGCTCCACATTCACGTAGCAGTGGACACCTGTTCGCGAGCCATGGTCGTGTTACTGATGACGCACATGACAGCCCGCCAATCTGTTCGACACCTTCATTTGGTCTTCACAGTTCTCGGAGTCCTGGTTACAATTAAGACAGATAATGGGCCTAACTACCAGTCACAGGTTTCCAATGGTTTCTACAATTACGGGGGGGTTCGCCATACAGTCAGTATCCTGCACAACAGCACTGGCCAGGCGGTTGTTGAACGCGCTCACCAGACGTTAAAGAATCAACTCGCGTGGCTAAGGGAGGGGGAGATAGGAATAGCCCAGGTGAGTTAGTGGGGAAGGCTTTGGTAGTACTCAACCAAAGACAGACCTCAACCAAAAATAGACCTCAAACCAGGCCTATTTATATGGGATGGTGCAAAAGATTTTTGAGACCTTCTGGATCGGGCCCCAGATCATCTACAACACCCATGTGACTGAGAGACTAGCATGTTGGGTGGCAAAAAATGCAAATTGCACATTCCAAGCTCTTTCATCCATAGCTCAGGCAATGGCCATCCTTGATTCAGGACTAACCCAGACTAAAATGGTGATTGACTTCCTTCTCACATTGGCCTAGGCTGTGCAGAAATGGAAGAACAGCTGGGAATGGAGGGCTTTTGCTGCCTTGACTTTAGCACCAACACTACAACCGCTATCGACAAAGTAAGAAAGGAGGCCAAGGACATTGATGAATCAGTACTAAAGATCAGAATAGGTAACCACTGGAACTTCTTGTCTAACCTGCTTGGCCTCCCAGCTAGGCTATAGAATATGTTAGCCATGGTAGTAGTTATACTAGTCGTGATACTGCTTGCATCATGCTTAATTCCGCTTGTAATTTCGCACTGTTTGCCAAACACTAAGTGAGGCAGTCGATCATATGCTTGCTGTTAACCTTGTATTGGGGGCATGAGAAGGGAATGGCTACCAGCCACTTCTACAAGAAGACCCCGAGACTGCTAAATAGCTGTTTGTGCATAAGGAGGGGGGAGATGTTGGAGATATGGTAAAGGACGCTGCGGCAAAACTCTGCTGAACAGGAGGCTGGCTGCACAGGAGGCTGGCTGCACAACAAGCTGAAGACAATAGAAAAACATCTTGAATGATTCGCTACCTGGGGGGGGAGTCGGCGCATGGGCGCATGGGGTTGCGGAATGGGTGTATGGGTTTGCATGTGCATGGGAATTCTTCTGGACTATAAATCTACATAGCTAAGATAATAGATTGAGAGCTGACCCCATGGCATCCATGTCTGTGTCACTCTTCCCGGATGGGGTCCGGCGGTGGGGGATCGTTGGTGCAGGGAGCGGCTGCGTCAACAACATACCACTGCAAGGGATGGGGCATTTCCACTGTATCACAGTTTCATAATTTTTGTAGTCGGTATTCCACATCATAACATCAAGTAGTGCACTGGGAGTTAAAGAGTTAATATTCCAGTTCTGTGGATTGTTGATCGTTCCAGATATACCTGTCTCAGAACAAAAGAAGAGCTATATACCCCAGAGAACTCCTCATTTCCGTTTTCTGTTCAGAGGGAAAGATAAAAGTGTTTAAAAATCACAAGATGTCTTCTTTTTCCTTTCTGCTCATCTCTGCAGCGTGTGTTCTCCCTATCCATCTCACCTTCAGTGTTAGAGTAAGGCCTTTGGTTTTTGGACACTCTCTCTCATTTCATTTGATTTCTTAGCTTCAATTCCAATTATATTGTATTATATTGTATTATATTGTATTATCTTGCATTTCAGTATCTTATTTAGTAAATTAACTTTTCATCTCAGATCATTGCTGCTTTTTCATTTTTAGGCCCATCTCTCTACCCTTCCCCTTTTTCCCTTCCCCCTTTCCTGGGGTGTAGGTCTGTGGGTTCCCCAGCCTCGTTAGTTATAGAACCAGGCTGAAGTGGCCCGTAAACACGCTGCATCTACCATTAGAGGTTCAATCCTAAACACACTAGATCAAGAGAGAGAAAAGGAGACACAGAAGTCTGAATTCATTACATATGTTTCTGAACACATATTCAACACGATACACATTTTAGATACCTAAGATGCAAATGACATGTATTTCATTTCAGAAATGAGATGCATTTCTAAGCTGAGGTAAAAACTATGTTCAACTAGAACAGCTTAATTAGGGTGCTTAGTGCCAGAGATGCTTAAGTAAAAAAGACATTCCTATAGCTCTGTAGATATGACACAGTGTGTAGGATGTATGAGATGAGACAACAGCTGCTGGACAGACAAAATGCCTGAGTATGCCTCAGCTGTGAAAGATACCTAAATTCAGAAACATAATTTGCCCTATATGCCTAAAACACTTCAGTATGAGATTTATACTACCATAATGAGACAATGAGATTCTGGAAACTGAAGGGGATGTGAGTAGAGAGGTGACGGAGGATCTACCAAGGAAGGAGCCTAAGGCGAAGCAGTCACCCTCATGCCTTGAGACTGCCTCTGTCAAGAAAAAGAAAGAAAGAAAGGTGGTTGTGGTCGGTGACCTCCTTCTCAGAGGAACGGAGGGCCTTATATGCAGACTGGACCTGAGCCATCGGGAAGTGTGCTGCCTTCCTGGGTCAGGGACATAACTAGAAAACTCCCACAGCTGGTTAGGTCCACTGATTATTTTCTTTTCCTCATACTTCAGGTGGGCAGTGATGAAATAGCTAAGAGAAGCCTGTTAATTATGAAAAGAGATTTCAGGGGTTTGGGGCATTTAGTTCAAGGAGCAGGAGTGCAAATGATCTTCTGTTCTACACCTTCAGGGGCAGTGAAGGACACAGAATGGGCTTGGAAAGCACAAGTAATGAATAATTGTCTCAGAGGCTGGTGTCAAGGCAGAAACTTTGAGTTCTTTGATCACGGGGCAGTTTACTCGGCCCCTGGCCTGTTGTCCATGCATGGAAACCACCTATCTCAAAGGGGGAAACAAATCCTATTGCAGGAGCTAGCAGGGCTTATCGACAGAGCTTTAAACTAGCTACGATGGGGGAAGGGGACAAAACAGGGCTCACAAGAGATGAACCTAGGGGAACAATGCTTGAGCTGGGGGTGAGGCAGATGACTCGGCTGAAGTGCATCTACAACAGTGCACTCAGCATGGGCAACAAGCAGGAGGAGCTGGATACGACTGTGCATCAGGCTAACTATGACCTAATTGCTATTACTGAAACATGGTTTCAGTTATGAATCATGGATGCTTACAAGCTCTTCAGAAGGGATAGACAAGGAAGGAAGGGTGGTGGTGTGGCCCTTTATATTAAAGACTGTTTTGATGTTGAAGAGCTTGGGGTTGGGAATGTTGAAGTTGAGTGTCTGTGGGTAAGGATAAGGGGGAAGGCCTGTAGGGGCGACATCTTGGTGGGAGTCTGTTATAGACTGCCTAATCACGATGAAGAGGACGAGGCATTCTATGAGCAGCTTGTGGATGTTGAACGATTGCCAGCACTTGATCTCTTGGGAGACTTCAACTTCCCTGATGTATGTTGGAAATATAATGCAGCACAGAGGAAGCAGTCCAGGAGGCTTCTAGAGTGGGTGGAAGATAGCTTCCTTACACAGCTGGTACAAGAGCCTACCAGGGGTGGTGTCCTGCTAGACCTGCTCTTCACTAACAGAGAAGGACTGGTGGGAGGTGTGAAGGCTGGGGACTGTCTTGGGCAGAGCAACCACAAAATTCTAGAATTCTCTATTCTTGGAGGTGTCAGAAGGATGACTAGCAAAACTCCTATCTTGAACTTCCAGAGGGTGGACTTTGATCTGTTGCAGGGGTCTCTTGGGAGTTGTTCCTTAAGGGTAAAGGGGTCCAGGAAGCCTGGATGCTCCTCAAGATGGAAATCTTAAAGGCATGAGAACAGGCCTGAATGCCATAAGGCGAGCAGTAGAGGAAGAAGACTGGTGTGCAGTCTTCTTAATGAACCGGGAACTACTGTTGAGACTCCGGAAGAAAAAGAGAGTCTAGGTCCACTAGAAGAAGGGGCAGGCTACTTGGGGAGATTACAAGGAAGTTGCTAAGGTATGCAGGGCGGGAGTTAGGAAGGCAAAAGCCCAACTTGAGCTCAGATTGGCCACTGCAGTAAAAGAGAATAAGAAATGCTTTCACAAATATATCAACAGTAAGAGAAGAACTAAGGAGAATTTCCATCCTTTACTTGATGCAGCGGGGAATGTGACCACTGAGGATAAGGAGAAGGCTGAGGTCCTCAACACCTTCTTTACATCTGCCTTTAATAGGCAGATCAGTTATCCTCGGGGCACTTTATGCCCTGATCTGGAAGTCTGGGATGGTATGCAGAATACACCCCCGGTGATTCAGGTGGAGACAGTTAGAGAGCTCCTCCTCCATCTGGACTGTCACAAGTCCCTAGGACCAGACGGGCTCCACACTCGGGTGCTGAGGGAGCTGGTGAGGGTGATTGCCGATCCGCTCTCCACCATCTACCAGCGCTCTTGGTTATCTGGAGAGGTTCCAGAGGATTGGAGACTCCCATTTGCAAGAAGGGCTGTAAGAAGGACCCGGGGAACTACAGGCCTGTCAGCCTGACCTCGGTACCTGGGAAAGTTATGGAGCAAATCATCTTGGGTGAGATCACACCGCATGTGCGTAGCATCCAGGGGATCAGGCCCAGCCAGCACTGGCTCAGACTGGCAGACTGTGCTTGACCAACCTCATCTCCTTCTACAACTGGGTGACCAGACTGGTAGATGAGGGAAAGGCTGTTGATGCAGTCTACCTAGACTTCAGCAAAGCCTTTGACATGGTCTCTCACAGTATTCTCCTGGGGAAAGTGGCTGCCCGTGGCCTGGACAGGTATACCCTTCTTTGGGTAAGGAACTGGCTAGAGGGCCGTGCCCAACGTGTAGAAGTTAAGTCCGGCTGGCGACTCGTAAAAAGTGGTGTCCCCCAGGGGTAGGTACTGGGGCCCACCTTGTTTAATATCTTTATTGGTGACCTAGATGAGGGAATTAGAATTGAATCATAGAAGCGCTCAGGTTGGAAAAGATCTTCAAGGTCATTGAGTCCGACTGCAACCTAACCAAACTTACCCTAACTCTAACAACCCCCTGTTAAATTATGTCCCTGAGAACCACATTTTTAAACACATCTAGGGGGGGTGACTCAACCACTTCCCTGGGGAGCCTATTCCAGTGCTTAACCAGCCTTTCTGTAATGAAGTGTTTCCTGATATCCAATCTAAACATACCCTGGTGCAACTTGAGGTCAATTCCCCTTGTCCTGTCACCAGTGAGAAGAGACCAACCCCGCCCTCGCTGTAAGCACCTTTCAGGTATTGGAAGAGAGCAATAACGTCTCCTTTCAACCCCATTTTCCCCAAACTAAACATCCCCAGTTCCTTGAGTCTCTCCTCGTAGGGCATATTCTCCGAGCGCTTCACATGCCTTGTTGCCCTTCTTTGGACCTGCTCCAGCACCTCCATGTCCTTACTGTACTCAGGTGCCCAGAACTGAACACAGTACTTGAGGTGAGGCCTCACCAGTGCTGAGTCCAGGAGCAGGATTACTTCCCTGGTCCTGCTCACCACACTGTTCCTGATACAAGCCAGGATGCCATTGGCCTTCTTGGCCACCTGGGCACACTGCTGGCTCATGTTCAGCTGACTGTCCATCAGTACACCAAGGTCCCTTTCCATCAGACAGCTTTCCAGCCACTCCTCCCCAAGCCTGTAGGGCTGCTTGCGGTTCTTGTGACCAAAATGCAGGACCCGGCACTTGGCCCTATTGAAATGGTTTGCCTTGGCCCATCAATCCAGTCTACCCAGGTCCCTCTGTAGTGCCTTTTTCCCCTCAGGCAGATCAACGCTCCCTCCCAAGTTGGTGTCATCTGCAAATTTACTGAGGGTGTACTCAATCCCCTCATCAAGATCATTAATAAAGATGTTAAATAGAAGTAGCCCCAGTCCCGAGACCTGGGGAGCACTGCTCGTGACCGGTCACCAACTGGATTTAACTCCATTGACCACAACACTTTGTGCCCAGCCATCCAGCCAGTGTTTCACCCAGCAGAGCATATGCCTATCCAAACCATAGGCAGCCAGCTTCTCCATGAGGATGTTGTGGGGCACAGTGTCAAAGGCTTTACTGAAGTCCAAGTAGACCACATCGACAGCCTTGCCTTCAACCACTACGCGGGTCACCTTGTCATAGAATGAAATCAGGTTTGTCAAACAGGATCGACCATTCATAAACCCATGCTGACTGGACCTGATCCCCTGGTCTTTAACTGGTCCATGATGGCTCCCGAGATTATCCATTCCATAACCTTCCCCGGCACCGAGGTGAGACTGATAGGTCTGTAGCTACCAGGATCATCTTTCCAGCCCTTTTTGAAGATGGGCGTCGCATTTGCCAGTCTCCAGTCCACCAGAACATCCCCGGTTAGCCAGGACTGCCAGAGAATGATGGAGAGTGGCTTGACAACCACATCCACCAACTCCCTCAGCACTCTAGGGTGCAATCTGTCTGGCCCCATGGACTTGTGAGCATCCAGCTTTTGGAGCAGGTCCAAAACCATCTCATCGTGGATCATGCAGGGCGCATTCTGTTCCCCATCCCTCTCATCTACCAGCGCAGGGGGCTGTGTTCCCAGGGAATAACAACTCTTACTATTAAAGACTGAGGCAAAGAAGGCATTAAGCACCTCAGCCTTATCCTGATCCTTGGTCACCAAGTTGCCTTCAGCATCCAACAAGGGAGGGAGATTCTCCCTAGCCCTCCTCTTGCTGTTGGTGTATTTATAGAAATATTTATTGTTGTCCTTTACCTTAGTGACAAAGTTCACTTCTAGCTGGGCTTTGAGTTTTCTAATTTTCTCCCTGCACAGCTTCACTACGTACCTGTAATCATCCCAAGTAGCTTGCCCACTCTTCCAGAGACCAAAAGCTTTCCTTCTGTTCTTGAGTTCAAGCCAATGGTCTCTGTTCAGCCAGTCCGGCCTCTTTGCCCGTCAGCTCATCTTCCGTGACTGGGGGACGGTCAGCTCCTGCACCTTTAAAATTACTTCCTTAAAGTATTCCCAGCCTTCCTGGGCTCCCACGCTCTCCAAAACTACCTCTCAAGGGACCCTCTCAACCATGGTCCTAAAGAGGTTAAAGTCTGCCCACTGGAAGTCCAAGGTGGCAGTTCTGCTGACTCCCCTCCGTGGTTCAACAAGGATTGCGAAATCTAGCATCTCATGATCACTCTGCCCCAGGTGGCCTCCAACCTTTACATCCCCCGCAAGACCTTTTCTGTTAACAAACAGCGGGTCCAGGATTTTGCTTCCCCTTGTTGGCTCCTTCACCAGCTGTGTCAGGGAGTTATCTCCCACACACGCTAGGAACCTCTGGGACTGTTTCCCGTCTGCTGTATTATAAACTCAGCAGATGTCTGGGAAGTTGAAGTCCCCCACAAGAACAAGGGGGAGTGACCTTGAGACCTCCAAGGAGGGAATCCAGAACTACCACGTTATATTCTTTTTGTTGCTCAATTAATCTTTGCTAGTAAAATCTGTGCTTTAAATAGTATGTTTTTATATTAAGTTTTCATACATTAATATTGATTTCTAAATCAAAATATACCTAAGTCAGGTTTCAGTGTAAGATAGCTGTATAATAGCCAGTATTAAATAAATTGTTTGAATGTTTATTTTACAACTTGAATGTCTATTTTGTAACTGTAGCTCCTTTTCTTTGGCACTACTTGAAAAAAAAAAGTCATTTTGTGTCGCATTAGAGTATATAGACATCTTAAGTCATTGAATGTGTTTAGGAGCTGGTTCATCACATCTGACAAGTGCTTGTAAAAGAAAGCAACTTTATCGTATCTTTTACTCCAACAGGCTTATCAGTAAATCATCTCTGTTTTCATTGCTCATCATTCATAAATGGAAAAAGCTGTAGGCTGACATGCATATTTGCTGTGTTAAGGGGAAATTAACTACTGCATTAAGCGATAAGAATATATAAGTAGTTGATTTTAATCACACCTTTGTAAAGCTACATTACTGAAAGCAGAATTAAATCCATAGGTCTACCCTGGAAAATTGTGTGTGGAGCTCTGACTGTGCAATTCCTTTTTACAGCTACATTAAAAATCTGAGTGCTTGAAATATCTGAGCGAGTGACCAGAACTCTTTAGGCTCAAATGTGATGCTGCATTACTAATCAGAGGAATGTTTATCAATTCAGACATCTGTAAGTTAGACACTATACTTCTATCTAAACTCTGAATTTTAAATAGACACTTTTTCTCAGAATGTAAGAATGTTTTACCATTATATGCATTGACACATTTTAGCAACTAGTCATAAATGAGCAGATTTGTAGAAAGAGTCAAGTATTAAGCATTATCTGAATTACTGCGTCTAGGTCTGGGGCCCCCAGTACAAGAAAGACAGGGCGTTGTTAGGGGATAGAGGAGAGCCACAGAGATGATCAGAGGGCTGCAGCACCTCCCCTGTGAAGACAGCTGAGGGAGCTGGCCTTGTTCAGCCTGGAGACTGGCAATTCCTCTCCCTAGCCCTGAAACACGAAAGTTGTTTATAAAAACACAGCGAAACAGAGTCTGTCTGTTACCAGATAAACATAGACTTGTTTGGCACAGATAACACAAAGAAAAAAAAGAAAGAAAACTTATAACTATTGTTTATGAAAATATTGACTGAAGTATGTTAACAAGACAAAAATGGTAATGGTGATAAAAGAAAGATGAAACAGTTGTGAAATGTTTGTGAATGGTATTAAATTACAAGTTGGAACAAGGTTTCTGACCAGCAGCAGGGGTGGAATTCTGATATAAACTTCAAACACAATTACTGGTGCTAAGAATTCTATCTAAGAGTCTAACTTTGTGAAAGGAATTACAGAATCTTGTTGCTATCTACAGCTCAGTGCTAGATATGATCATTTAAGAAGTCTCTTGCAGATTCCTTTCAAATACCTGTATGTTTTGGATATATTTTTTTAACCTATATATAAATATTAAAATATTCTATAATGACACTTCAGTGAAATTCAGTAAGTTTCAGGATTGGATAATATCAGAATTCTTCAAGAAGCTAGGAAATATCTTTCCAACAAGCTACTAGCTTTAGCTTTGTTCACTGTTACAGAAAGTTAAACAGAACAGTTGTCAAATACCAGGTCAAATGATGTTTGATTTATTTTAGTGCAACCTCAGCATGTTTGCGGATGACACCAAGATGTCTACTGTAGTGGACATACCTGAGAGACAAGATGCCACTCAGAGGGACCTAGACAGGTTTGAGCAGTGGACCCAGGAGAACCTCACGAGGTTCAACAAAGCTAAACACAAGGTCTTGCACCTTGTCAAGGCACACCCGCTATCAATACAGTATGAGAGATGAAAGGATTGAACATCATCCTGCTGAAATGAATTTGGGGGTTCTGATGGATGAGAAGCTGGACATGAGCCAGCAATGTGCCCTCGCAGCCCAGAAAACCAACCACGTCCTAGACAGCATCAAAAGAAGCATGGCCAGCAGGTTGAGGGAGGTGATCCTGCCTCTCTACTCTGCACTGTTGAGGCCTCACTTGAAGTACTGTGTCCAAATGTGGAATCCTCAGTGCAAGGGAGACAGAGACCTGTTGGAGCACATCCAGAGGACAGCCACAAAAAATGATCCATGGAATGGAATAACTTTCCTATGAGGACAGGCTAAGAGAGTTGGGGCTGTTCAGCCTGGGAAAGAGAGGTGACCTGGTAGCAATCTTTCTGTTTCCAAAGGGTAGCTATAAGAATCACAGAATCATAGAATTGGTAGGTTGGAAAAGACCTTCAAGATCATCAAGTCCAACCACAGCTCAAATATACTACCCTAACTCTAACAACTCACCTCTAAATCATGTCCCTGAGCACCACATCTGGACGTTTTTTAAACATGTTCAGGGATGGTGACTCAACCACCTCCCTAGGGAGCCTATTCCAGTGCTTAACAACCCTTTCTGTAAAGAAGTTTTTCCTGATATCCAACCTAAACCTCCCCTGGCACAACCTGAGGCCATTTCCCTTTTTCCTGTCACATGTCACCAGGGAGAAGAGACCAACCCCTCTTGCTGCAAAAGAAAGTAGAGCACAGACTCTTTAGCAGGGTCTGGGGTGACAGGACAAGAAGAAATGGTTTCAAACTAAAAGAGGGTAGATTTAGGTTGGATATAAGGAAAAAGTCTTTTACAGTGAGGGTGGTAAGGCACTGGAACAGGTTGCCCAGAGACGTGGTGGATGCCCTGTCCCTGGAGACAATCAAGGCCAGGCTGGACCAGGCTCTGAGCAACCTGATCTAGCTGGGAATGTCCCCACTCATTGGAGGGAAGTGAGACTATATGACCTTCAATGGTCCTTTCAACTCCAAGAATTCTATGTCTCTATGATATTCAAATACCCACTACAGTAGTTTTCAACATTTACTACCTAAGAAATAGTTCCCCAAAAATGTTCTCTTTTCACAGACTGAGAAAAACAGTGTGAACTTGACACCTGGAAAGTGAGTGATTTTCCTGACATAACAGTGTCTCAAATACTAGAGGCTCATATTATATTTTTTTTTTCTCATGAAAACAGGAAATAATGATAAGAATAAAAAACCAAATGTTTATTATTTATTTATTTCTGTTTGTCTAAATCTAAGCCTCTGTTCACACACTGTGTGTGGCAGCCCCATTATCATCTTGATGCATCTACTTTGTGTTTCTGGTGCTGGGTAGTCCAAACGGAATACAGAACTTTACATGCAGTGTTGCAAATACTGAACAAAGCACAGGCTCATTTGTGCAGCCTGGTGGCTGCGCTCTTGCTAGTACAGTCTAGTATGGTTAGCTGTACTGTGGATGCATACTGCCAACTCTTCTTCAAGTTGTCATCTAATACATTTTCTGCAAAGTTGCTTTCTATCCAGTCAGTCTCCAGTTGGTGCATGGGTTTATTCCATCCCAGGTGCAAGACAGCTTATGCCTTTACAGAATACTACAGTGTTTCTGTTAGCCCATTTCTTCAGCCTAGTAGAGCCACTTTGAACAGCCCCTCTACCCTTCAGAACATCAGATGTTTCTCCACAATTCATCTATAAATTGCTGGGTGCATGCCATCCATTGGTTCATTAATAAATGTGTTAAACGTATTATCTCCTTATTGTTCCAAGAGAGGTAACTGAACTGCCACTCGTAACCTGCCAAAAGTTTGTACTACTTTAAGCCCAGTGATATAAGAAACTCTGTAGTCACCTTACAGTACAGTTATGAAGTCTGTACCCAAGTTATCTGGCTATATGGATACAAAGAGAGGTATATTCATAAAAGCCTTGCATAAGTCAAGGATGCAGCAATCACTGATTTTACTTTGTTCATCTTCCCATATTTCAAAAAGCAAATTTTTGAAGAACTTAGGACTTCTATGAGTGGTGATGCATAGCTTCTCTCTCTCTTTTTTTTTTTTTTCCCCCAGAAGAAATGTAACCTAATTAAAAAACAAAAACAAAACAAACAAACAAAAAAACCTTGGTAACAGGAAACATTTACGTCAACAGGTACAATTAATCAAGTATTTTTCTTCTAACACTAAAGAAAACAAGCATTTTCTGAGAACTCCAGTGAAATTCTATTTTGTTGGATAGATATGAGCTCCCCAAATAAGTCCCCATAACAATTTTTTTTTAATTAGCATATGCAGATGCACAAGGAAGAATACACACCATTTTGTCTTTTCATTTGATGGGATATTAAAAGATGACAGCCATTACATATTTTATTGCTAATCATGGTCAAAATATTCTAGTTTAGAACTCGCAAAAGCTCTCAAACAAGTGACAGGGTCTAAAGTGAAATTCCAAATGGACATTTTCCATTCACTCAAAACTCATTCATCAAGTTGGAGACAGATTTAAGACTTAAATATTTGAATCATTCCTACCAGAACTCCAGTATTTTAAAATTTGTCCCAGAAAATTTTTGTCTCTCTTCTAATTGGAGGTCCTTGAAAAAATTTAGTTTATTCTCCATATGATTTTATTCTTGTTGTTTTGGTTTGTTTCCATTATGCTTCCTTTGAATTTTTATTCCATTTATCTTCATTACCTTCCTCTCTGTGTGCTGCAAATTTAAAATTCTCCAATTTGTTTTAACTTAATTTCAACTGTGGTCACTAGCAACAGCCTCTACAATTGTAAGATTCTGATAACCACATTTTATCACACACACTCACACCCCTATTTCTACAGTGGAATAAGGTCAATGTGCCATGAAACAAACCTTCAGCTTCATGTTTGTAATTTACTTTTTTTTCCCCAATGTTTCTGCTTTCATGTTTATGAAACCAAAGAAAATCACCTGAAATTTCATTCTCATCTCTTCGCTACCAAGATCCCTAATGCTCTATGATAATTTTATTTTATCTGAAACTTTATCATTAGCAGTGAAGGCTTGTCAGAATACTTCACAATTTCATGGGAAATATCACATTCAGTCATACAGACCATGTACCTTTCACTGAATTTATATCCGCTTTTAAGTTCAGTCACCAATAAAGACAATAGCATGCTTTTCTAGTATAACTGAAATTACCATCTTGATAATAACTTTGTTCACAATGCCAAAAAGCCATCTGGTATATGCCTTGTTGCTTTGTGTTCTATTTTTTTTTTTTTTTTTTAACTGGAAAAGAAAAAAGCAGAAAATGATTTCTTGGGAAATGATCTCTTGACTATTTTTTAATGACTCAGTAGTTATCATTAGATTCAGTGTTTTCTAGTTCTCTTTGCACTTTTAAGTACAAACACAAATTTATTTTTCTGATTTCTGTTCTCTTCAGCTCTGATAGTTTATTTTTTAATTTTTATAGCATTCATGTGAATAATTTAAATTAAATTTATTCAAGTTTTTGTTTTCTCAAGTGTTGAAATGCTGAAATTTATTATTTCACCCCACATAATTCAATCTTGATAGTTCATGAAATTGTGTTCCTTGCATCAAAAATTTCAACTCATCATTGAAGCAACATCGCAGCAACAGCTGGGATGAGAAATACACTAGTAGTATTTAATTCAAATATTTTCTTTGATATAGCATCCATCTGGTATGCTGTCACAATTGTTCATATTATAGCAATAAATTTATGCTAAGGCAGTAATTTCTTGCCAGTGAACACTTATAGAAGGCATTCATGCAATGCACGATCATTTATATTCCATGTGGTTTTTTTCACTGAATCTAAACATGCAAGTCACTAACTGCCTAAGAAGTTATCATTGAGTTGAATATTTCTCATTTTATATGAATATCATCACTTTTCTCACTTAAAATAAATACTTAGATTTGTTTTCTGAGTAATTTTTAAATGATGCATTCTATAAAGATGCTTTTTTTTTTTTCTCATACTAATTCATCCCAACTGTGGGTTTGTTCAGCTGGTATTCATTAGAAAACCTTGCAGGGGAAAGGAAGAGGAGAGGAGAGAATGCTGTGCACTCTTAATGTTCTAAGGACCCATGAATCATCCCGGTGGCAATTTTTCTGGATCAGATAAATAATTATTATCCATTTATAGGTTTCAGCAACTCAGGCATGATAAAAACAAATGAAATGCAATTTGCAGAGGATACTAACTTGTCTGAATTGACAAATGAAGCCAACAAAACCCACAAATACACACACACAAAAAAAAAGCATCAATCCCTGAATTTCCCAAACTTCCCTGGCACCACCAGCAATCACAGCCCTGCAGCCTCTGTGTGCACGGGGAGGGCAGTGTGGGCAGCCCTCAATCACAAATTCTGTAGCACTTCATATTTTATAAAACACAAAAGCTTTCAGTCCTGTATGACAAAATAACAAAAATAAACATCAGGACTTCACAGTGCAAGACCGCAAAAATGTGAAATAACAATTGCTATTGCCAACTCATGACTTCAACTGCCATAAGAGCGTGCATCTGAAATTTAAGTCATGCATATTTAAGGTCATCTCTTCATGTAAACATTATTTATAGCTATTACGGGGCTGATTTTTCCATTTGCCAGGCAGGATTATGTACTCTTATTGAATCTAATGAACTATTTCAGTGGTGCCAAGGTTTCACTAAACTGGTCTTTCTTAATCTTTATTTTTTCCATCAGTTATTTTGCATAATCTTGTTTTTGAAAAGCTTGCATTTAATTAAAAACACAGAAGAAAACTATTAAGAATAAATACAGACAGTATATTTAATATTACCAATACTAAGCAGTTCCTGTCCAGTGAAGGCCAGGAGTTAAAAGAGCTGAGGAAAGAATATCTTCTTTCCATTATCTTTATCTCCATTTCCAATATCTTAATTCTTCTTTAAGCAACGAATTAAGGGGATACAAGCAATATTCCAGCAGAAGGGTACAAATATGTTGTGGTTTTGTGATTTTTGTTGTCGGTATTCCTCATCAGAACATCACGCAGAACAGTGTGAGTTAAAGAATTAATGTTCTGCTTCCGTGTTACTGCCTTTTTGGGCATTTTGAGTTCCCGGAGGGGGGCATCCCTGGAGGACTTGGTGCGAAGAGGAAATGAGGTGGAGCTCCGGACTGGACCCTAGCCGCTCTGCCTCTGGCCGTCCCAGCTCCCCACGGAGAAAAACACGTGCTTCCCTTGCACTATTGTGGTTTGACTCGTACTTTGGGTACTCGTGTCTCTCTCATTTTGTTAGATTTGGTTAAATTTAGTAAATTACTATTCCTCCTCAGATCGTTGCCATTGTGTTTTCTCTTTGTTAAAACTATCTGCTAGCTCTCTGCCCTTCCCCCTCTCCGGGAGTGTGTGGCCCGGGGCCGGCTAGGTCGCAGAGCAAACCGTTAGTACCCCTTCCTTTTTTTTTTTTTTTTTTTTTTTTTTTTCCTTTGCTCCTTTCTCTCTCTCTCTCTCTCTCTCTTTTTTTTTTTCTTTTATTTTCTTTTTCTCCCGGGGCCTGTGCCCCCCGTCACAGACTTATATCTTGGGATAACCCCATGACAATATATTATTAACATGCTAGATAATAGAGAAAGGAGGGTTTGCCCAAATGATGTGGAAATATAGAAATAAGTAGATTTAATTTACCTGCACTATCACTATATTCAAGCTCAGACTCAAAGCTATATTCAAACTGAACCAATATTTTTGGTCTTGAACTTGGTGTAGTGGTATGGAAACAAACATCTTACCAGAAAATATCCTGTACCATGGAACAGTTAATAGCTTTTCAGAGTTTCAAATGTGCTGATAGCAAAGACCTCTAGCTAGATTAAATCCATCTGTCTGCTGAAAATAGGTCTACAGAAAGTAAAACGATTACCCAAATTTTAGATAAAAGAGACTTTTCTCTTTCAGATATGTTGTCTTCCACTCAAATGGAACCATAGCTAATCTCATTTTTAAGCTCCGGATGATCTGTAGGCTGACCTCTACATTACAGATGTACTGAGTGAAGGCAGAGATCCTAGGATGGTCCCTGTATGGGGGGGGGGGAGGGGAGGGAGAACCGTACATGTACAGGGGGACCCGCCTGTGCCTATAAAGGGGGGTCCCTTCTAAGAAATTAAAGTGGGGAGGAACCCTTACTTCAGAGGTGGAGTTTGGGGAGCGGTTTACTAGGAATTGGCAGGACTTGGGAGGAGTTTGGTAGAAAGGGGGCACGGCTTTTGTTTATCAATAGCACAGTACAAAGGAGGAAGCTCCTGGAATTCCAGGTCTAATGCTTTCAGATAAGAAACAGGACCAATCACAACAAAGGAAATCATATTCAAAAAGACTTGACTATACACTGCACATGTCCAAGGAGTGAAAAACAAGAAGACATTCATGGAATTAGTTAGCATAAGACGACCCACTGTCTAGAATGAGTTAGCATTGCTTGCTTCGGGGAATTATGAGTGTGCGTACTGTGTGGTATAAATATGGCTGCTTGAGAGCCACTAGTTGTGCAACTGGGGCGATGCAAGCCCACGTGCATCAGTGGACCTTAAGTTCTGACTCTCGTGAGTCTGAGTGCTGTTCCGCAGGTCAGTATCATTAGTGTGAAAGTAAGCATGCTGACCAAAATAAGCACCCATTGCAACAGGATAGAGTATGCACCATAACAAATTATACAAATAAGTGATTCAGGTTCTGGCTCTCAATGATTTTACACCTGTTATAGTTGAAGATTCCAAATCAATGAACTAAATCTCTGAAGAGTGATGAAACACAGCAAGACAATAATATGAGTCCTACACAAGTCCTGTAAACAGACATTCTATTTCTAGAAAAGTAGATTTTCTGAATTTTAAACAATGCAGTAGTAATACAATTTAGAGGCTTCTGAACACTATAGGTTTTGCATCTCACTAATCATTGTCATTTATTTCTATTTTGAAAGTCTTCTTAGGCCAATTAGTGTGTTTACTGCATGCATGCCAGCAGTAAGACTGCCAAATGTGCATGAAGTTGCATAACTATCAGTTATGGCACTTAGTAGGATCTTTCCTTAAAATTAAAAGCATGGCCAAGTTGCAAAATGTTATTTATTAGAAGTCAGTTGGAGACAGACTTATTATATGCCAAAAATCTTCAATCAACCTAGAAATCCTCAAGAGATTTTAAATCACTTTTCTGATTTCTAGATGTATCTAGATAATGCTTCTCCTGACATTAAGAGTGACTGGAATATCAAATTGATCTCTTAACATCACTAGTAACAGCATCTTTGCACACAAATAGGATGTAGTGCTTAGGAACCTATTTTGCCTGTGCCTTTAAAGATGAATATAGAAAACGAAAACTTCTCATCTGAATATTCACTTCTGTTACTAGCTGACATAAAAATTCATGGTCTGTTTGTAAGTCATGTCTAGTGTACATGACAGTCGACCTAAAACCTCATGCAAGATTTTTATTTTTTATTTTTTTGTAAATGCATCTCTTGAGCCACGCAGGTCTCCAACCTACAAACGCAAATAAAGCAAGAGTGTCCATAGGACCACAACTTTACTGTAAGTACATATATCTTATGTTCTTTTAATTTATCTTCTAGCTGGCTTTGAGCAAGAACAGTACACATTTCAATCACTTTCTACATAAGGAATATAAATTTGCATTGTCTTTTCTTCAGAAAAAGATAATAACAATCATGTTACACATAACCAGTAATAGTAAGCTCCGAAAAAGCAACAGTTACAGGTTTCATATCACACTTGCAAACTTCACACCAAACCATCCTATGAGAGAAAGTGGAAGGATTGTCTGGGAAGCTGTTCAGACGCCTGTGGAGGGTAACTGGTTAAGAAAAAAACTGGTTAAGAAAAATTCCTAATTTTTTGATTAAAGAGATACAGAATTAGGAAGCATCATTTTTCCATTTCAATAAAGATAGAAGGCTCCAACCAGAATGAGAACAATTTCCAGTTTAAAGACCAATTATTGCATGGTTGGAGTCCTGTTATTTTAAATGCTTTAGATAATGAGACAAAAGATGACGTTGTCCTTGCAGTGAGGAATTCAGGATCAAGATATTTCTTTCTTTAAACTGAAAGCTTTCATACAGTTATATATTGTAGTTGAATTCCAAGGTCACAGCCTGAACCAATGGGTGGGCTACGTGAGTGTGTGGGTGCCTGGAGCAGGGGGGGTGGTCTGGAGCCACCCCTTCTGTCTCCGTAATACTTCCTGTGCAATATGAGTCTATGTGGGTTCCCCTTTTCCCCCACCGTTCTCCCCGGCGGTGCGACAGTACAAATGGGGGAGGGTCACATTCCTCAGCTCGCCCCTTTCTCCAAAGTGTTACTGGGAGGGGTGGCTTAATTTCTTTTTGATATCTTTTCCTATAGTGCCTATTTCTCAAATAAAGGCTCTGTCATTGCCTCATTTGTTCTACACACGTATATATATATATTTAAGAAATGTACAATAACTGATCTTAAATAACAAAAGAAAATATTCAGATTAGAAAAAAACCTACAATGTCCTGAATATCATTAGTAACTATCAAGCTATTATAGAACATTGTTTTTTGAAAGTCTTTCTTTTGAACATATTAAAAACCTTCTCTGTTTTTCTAAAGTGTGCCTAGGCTGGCTGTAAAGGCAACCTCTGGCTGACAGGCAGGGTGAATATCATCTTTCAAGTTTACAAAACTCTAAAATAGCATATGCTGGCAGACAGTATTGGCAGGCAACACCAAAGAAAAAAAAAGTTCTCAGGAAAACATGGTCACAAATTTTCAATGTACAGAAAGCAATTCACTCAATTTTCAGTTTGTGGGTTATGCAGACACATACACAGAATATACTATATATACACTATATACATATAAAGAATATACACAGAATATATACAGGGTATACTGTACACCTTCTTAGAACTTAGAAGTATTTCCAAGGAGAACAGTTATAGAATTAGTTCCTTGAAGACTGCCATAGATCAGGCTAAGGAGGCCAATATTATGAATGAATTAGGGTATGCTCCTACAACAGTAAAAAACTAAAACACTGAAAGGTTACATCAGATCTTATGCTGTAGTCATAAGAATATCTGAAAGTACTGCACAAAGTGTTCAGAAGTTGTTTGCTATGTTCTTCTTCCATTTAAGTATAAAAAATAATTGATATCTGTATTTTAAGCGATGGCAGAACACATATTAAAAATATTCTTGAGAACAGCGATGGCTTCCTATGCTTAGAAAACTCTACTTCTGCCACAGATAGCTAGAAAATTTTGTTAGCTAGAAAAGTGTTGTGGTTAATGCATCAGAAATTTCTAAGTTGTCATCCATTACCTCACACCCAGCCCTTAGACAAAGATTATACACTGTCATGCAAAACCAGGATGAAAACCATTCATTAAGAGAGTAGTTGATGGCAGTATGCTGCATGACTTGGCCTAATAAGACTGACATACCATTGCACAAATGTTTATGGTCCTCCATGGAGGACCTTCAAACCTATCTTCATTAATTAGGCATAAGAGAAGAAATATACGAAGAAACGTTTTAGAGTCCCTGTAACTAGGGTCTCCAGATGGGACTGGAAGCCTTATGTTGAACTAACAATTTTTGATCCTGAAAAAATGTATAATGAGTTATGACATTGGTAGACACAGGTGAAGAAACTTCAGTTGTCTATAGTGATCAAAATAAATTTCAAGGAGAAAGAGTAATGATTGGTGGGTCTGGGGAACAGACCATTCCTGTCACCCAAATGTAGTTGAAATTCAGGGTGGGGTGTCTCCTGCTTTTTGAGATTGATGATCTCCTGTTGACATCCGACTCACTGGAGGCAGTAAGACAGGTAGCAGATTCATTGACTACCTATTTGCAAGAAAGAGAGTGGGCTATAAATCCTCAGAAGGTGCAAGGTCTGGGCCTGTCTGTGAAATTCCTGGGGGTAGTTTGGCCAGGGAAGACCAAAGTACTACCCAGTGCTGTCATAGTTAAGGTTCAGGCATTCCCAGTCCCTGCAAGACCAAAGCAGCTGCAGGAATTCTTAGGTATGTTGGGATATTTGTGTTCCTTTATACCTCATTTAGCACAGCTGCTGAGGCCACTGTACAAACTCATGAGAAAGAGGTGACTAAGGGCCTGGTGGAGAACAGAACATGAGGCTTTCCAACAGGCAAAACTGGCAGTTAAACAAGCCCAGGCATTGGGCATATTTGATCCTACACTCCCAGATGAAGCAGACATTCATGCCACTCAGGATGGCTTTGGCTGGGGCCTGTGGCAACACGAGAGTTCTGTTCGGACCCCCATTGGATTCTGGTCTCAGGTCTGGCGTGGAGCAGAAGAAAGATACAGTATGATTGAAAAACAGTTATTGGCTGCCTACTCTGCATTACAGGCAGTAGAGCTGATAACCCAAACAGTTGAGGTCATAGTTAAGACCACCCTGTTGATTCAGGGGTGGGTGGAAAAATCTGACCCACCTTCTGAAGATGGGTGACCCAAGCACAAATGGTGGCACAATGGGTTGCCTATCTCAGCCAGAGGAGTAGTCTGTCTTCATCACCACTGAAAAAAGAGCTTCAAATGGTCTTAGGCCCAGTGACATATCACAGTGATGTGCCAAAAGAAACATTGGTCACTCCGCCAGAGAAGAGTTGTGTTCAGGAGGGGACCTATCCCATTCCTGAAGATGCCTCGTGGATAGGTCCAGCAAGGGCAACCTGAGCAAGTGGAGACCAGTAGCATACCATTCCTCCGCCAAGACAATCTGGTTTGATGAGGGGGACGGTCAGAACAGCCAATGGGCAGAAATGCAAGCCATGTGGCTGGTTATAACCAAGGTACCAGGTGATGGTATCCTGAATTTTGCACAGATAGTTGGGCTGTGTACTGGGGTCTCACTCTTTGGATTGCACAGCTGGCAACACAGGAAAGGACTATCCATGCCTGACCCATACGTGGCTGAGATATGTGGTTAGACATGGAATGTGGTTGAACACAGGACTGTATTGTCTACCATGCTTCTGGTCACGAAGCCCTACAGTCACTGGGAAATGATGAAGCCAACATACTGGCCTGAGTTTGATGGATTGAGAATTCACCATCTGAGAACACTGACTGCTGGTTACATCAGAAGGTTCAGCATGCAGAACAAAAGGCAATGTGGGCAGCTGCTAAAGCACTGGGGCTGCCCATACAATTATCTGGCATTGCCCAGGCATTCTGAGACTGTGACACTTGCTCTAAGATGAGACTGAGATTGTTGCCTTAAACAACAGCCCATCTTGCTAGAGGACACAATCCTCTTCAGCGACGGCAGGTTGATTACACTGGGCCCCTTCCTTGGTCTGCGGGGGTGAGTTATGCCCTGACCTGCATCAACATCGCAAGTGGGTTAATGCAGGCCTATCCAGTTTGGAGAGGAAACCAGGCATATACCATCAAGGCACTTACTCAACTGATGGCTGCCCATGGGACACCTCAAGTCATCAAGAGCAACCAAGGGACTCATTATACCTGTACCATGATACAGCGCTGGGCAGAGGAAAACAACATTGAATGGTGATTCCACCTGCCATATTGTCTGATGGGGGCAGGCCTTATTGAACGCTATAATGCCTTAGGGCTGCCTTGAAGACAACCTCTCTGTCCCTGCAAGGGTGGACAAAGAGACTCTGTGAAAACCTGCAGGATGTGAATGAAAAGGCCTAGAAACAGTGGACCCAGTGCCCTGAAAATGCTACAGACAACATGGGCCTCCCTGCTTAGGATCCAAATTACGAGCACTGGTAATCAGGTCAGACCCCACACTGGCAATGAAAATTACTTTCTGCTCCCTGCCCCTGAGAATCTAAGAACCAGGTACCTATAGAGTAAAATGGCCTTGGGAGGTGCAGGTAGGACCTAAGTGGCGTGGCCTACTTGCACTTTGGGGGGAGATTGTTGGAGGTGGGAGGCTCAGTAGTCCTTTTGGCAATTGATACTTGGCCTACTGACCTTGTGGTCAACACTCTGGTCTTCATTGCTAAGGGAACCCTTATCATGTCCCTATGGCAGATCAGGGCTCCCCTTTTGTTGCCTGACATAGTTATGCAGCTGCAGATATCTGGCCAAAGGATGTGGTAAAGGCGGCTGGGGCATGCCCCAGTGCAAGCCCAAGTGTTGACCCATGGTAGGAATACAGCCTGTATCTTGCCATGGAGGGCAGATCTTCCCCTCCTGGTACCCCTGAAACATTTACTACTCTTTGTGAGTTTTTGAATCTCTAGGATCACCAGAGGAACCATAATGTCACCAAAACTTTCCAGTGTTGCTGTGAGATCAAGCATGACACCCAGTGATGGTTGGTTTGGGACTGATTGAGTGTTAGATGGACCTGCACCAAACTACAGCATGTCTCCAGTAACACCATAGGGCACTGGCCCATGAAGGAACATAACCTTCAACCATGAATCAATCATCAACTATCTTATATTATGTCAACCTGCATCATGATGGGCAATTGTACAAGTGTCGCAGTGCATCGGATCTTTATATTAGGGAAGGCTCGCCCTTCAACCAGCTCAATCATTGGTTCATTCTGTGAAGGGATGGAGTGTATAGGAACTGTTGAGTCATGTCCTGAACCACTGATTGATCACCTGGGGAAAGGACCCAGTCAGTCCTGGGAGCACAGGTGAAGGCAATCATGAATCAGTACAAGTCTTATTTCTGATATCTAGCAACTAGAATGAAGGCTCTGCCTGATGGGTTAGTTGCTGAAGAACTATTTGGGATTCATTTATTTCCAGTCTACAGTAAGTAATCTGTAACTATTAAAAAAAAAAAAATTGACAATAAGGAAAATTGTCTTAAAACAGAAGACATTACTTTTTAAGTAATTAGTGCAACATCAAGTATTTTGAAGTATTAACACTAGCATTTTCATGGTGTTTTATATAGCTGTGTAATTTTAGGAACAATAGGCGAAATCTAGAGTTGTCCTTTCTCCACCAAAATCTAACTAATTGGGAAAAAAAAAAAAAAAACGCAAATTAAAAAGAATCCAGTTTTAACTTCAAGTTCAGAACTAGCATTTTGATAATCATTCCAATGCATTAAAGTTATTTTTACAGTATTCATATGATGAAGATTTAAGAAACTAGGAGGGTTGTTTTTTTTCTTTAAACATAGCGGAGCAGAAGACGGAAGAAGCTGCCAATCCTGTTCAAATTTGCTAAATGAATGAGTTATACCTTTACTGCAACTCTGAACAGTTCAAGCAAAAAATTGAACAGTACTTTTCTTTTAAAATTCTGAAGTGCATTGGTAGGCAGTAACCTAAAGACTTTTTTTTTAATTCTCTGAAAGACTTTGGTAGTTTTTAGGAGTCCATAGGTGCTGACCCGGAGGAAAAAAAAATAAATTATCTGAGAATAAAAGGAAAACCTGTAAGAATAGATTTTAAGAGGGTATTTTTAACTAAATGATTTTTTAATAATGCAAGTAAGTGTAAACATAAGATTATAGAAGTCATCGTCTTGCTTGGTGCATGATTATTTCTGATTTTTCAGGAAAATAAACATAGCTAATCCTGTATCTATCCTCTTTTTTTTTTTTTTTCCTGACCTTCTGCAATTTCCAGAAATGCATTTGGCAGTTTATTCTGTCGTCTGTGAGACTGAGATGCTGTATTTGATCACCAACATCAAGTAGTTAGCCAAGCAGAAGATACATAAGCATACACAGTCCATCACTCATGATGATTGAGCTAGGGAAATCTGAGAGCAGGTGCCTGACTTTGTATATAATACAGATGTGCAGACACATGCACACAAAGGGAACACTGTCAAACAAGGGCACTTTTGATTCAGATTGCGCTTTGCCACTTTGGTGGCTTCTTTTCTGTGTATTTATTTTTTATAGTTTCAGTAGAGGAAAAAAAAAATACACTACCAAACCAAAAATAAATAAAACCACAAAATCAGAACAAGTCACTAAATCATTTTAAGGTCATAGAATCATAGGATGGCCTGGGTTGGAAAGGACAGCAATGATCATTGAGTTTCAACCCCCCTGCTATGTGCAGGTTTGCCAACCACTAGACCAGGCTGTCACCCTCTGTGTGAAAAACTTCTTCCTACTATCTAACCTAAACCTCCCCTGTCTCAGTTTAAAACCATTCTCCCTTGTCCTATCACTATACACCCGTGTAAGCAGTTGTACCGCCTCCTGTTTATATTATCCCTTCAAGTATTGGAAGGCTGCAATGAGGTCTCCCTGGAGCCTTCTTTTCTCCAAACTAAACAAGCCCAGTTCCCTCAACCTTTCCTCCTAGAGAGGTGCTCCAGTCCTCTGAACATCTTAGTGGTCCTCCTCTGGACCCGCTCCAAGAGCTCCACGTCTTTCTTGTGCTGGGGGCCCCAGGCCTAGATGCAGTACTCCAGATGGGGCCTCACAAGAGCTGAGTAGAGGGGCGCAATCACCTCCCTCTCCCTGCTGGCTACCTCTTCTTTAATGCAGCCCAGAATGCAGTTGGCCTTCCAGGCTGCAAGCACACACTGCTGCCTCATGTCCAGCTTCTCATCTACCAGGACCCCCAGGTCCTTCTCTGCAGGGCTGCTCTCAAGGAGATCATCCCCCAGTTTGCATAAATACCGGGGATTGCCCTGACCCAAGTGCAGCACCCTGCACTTGGCCTTATTGAACCTCATTAAGTTTTCATGGGCCCACTTCTCCAGCCTGTCCAGGGCCCTCTGGATGGCTTCCCTTCTTTCCAACGTATCAACTGTACTACTCAGCTTGGTGTCATCTGCAAACTTGCTGAGGGTGCACTCAGTGCCATAGTCTATGCCGTTGTTGAAGAGCACCGGTCCCAAGACCAACCCCTGAGGGACACCACTTGTGACCGGCCTCCACCCTGACACCAAACCATTAATCACAACCCTTTGGCTGCACCCAGCCAAATAATTCCTAATCCATCAAACAGTCCATCCTTGAAATCCATACCTCTCCAATTTAGAGGGAAGGATGTGGTGAGGGACCATGTCAAAGGCTTTGCAGAAGTCCAGGTAGATGACATCCACCGCCCTTCTCCCATCCACTGAAGCCGTCACTCCATCAAAGAAGGCCAGCAGGTTGGTTAGGCATGATCCGCCCTTGGTGAAGCCATGCTGACTGTCTCCGATCACCTCTTTATCTCATATGTGCCTTAACATAGCTTCTAGGAGGATCTGCTCCATGATCTTACCAGGCACAGAGGTGAGGCTCACTGGCCTGTAGTTCCCTGGGTCTTCCTTTTTCCCTTTCTTAAAAATGGGAGTAATGTTTCCCTTTTTCAAGTCACTGGGGACTTCACCAGACAGCCATGATTTTTCAAATATGACGGAGAGTGGCTCGGCAACCACATCAGCCATCTCTTTCAGAACCCTAGGTTGGATATCATCCAGCCCCATGGACTTACACACATTCAATTTCATGAGGAGGACTTGGACTTGTTCCACTATTACAGTGGGACAGAAACTACTCCCCACATCCTCACCTAGAAACTCATGGTCCTGGCAGACATGGGAAGCCTGATCACCCATGAAGACTGAGGCAAAGCACTCACTGAGTACCTCAGCTTTTTCTATGTCTGAGGAAGCCAGATCCCCATTGCCTTTCATCAGAGGGGGAACACTCTCCTTGGCCTATCTCTTCCTGCCTATGTACCTGTAGAACTCCTTCTTGTTATCTTCCACATCCCTCTCCAAGTTCAGCTCCATCTGTGCTTTGGCTTTCCTAATCCTATTTCTACACACACAGACAACATCCCTGTATTCCTCCCAGGATACACAACCCTGCTTTCAATTCCTGTACATTTCCCTCTTTTCTCTCAGTTGTAATGTTGTAATGTTAGCATTTGCTTTAAAATGATTGTATGGTCTGAGAAGTAAATGCTTTTGGACTCACGAATGTGATAGAGAATGAGGCATAGAGACTTAAAAGGTTCCCTCCAGTGGTGTACAGATCTGATTTGATTCAGAGATAGACAGAACCACAACTTCAAAAAGGACAAAACCAGAATTGCTACAGTAGAATTTACACTATAGTGCAAAGTAATTGCCAAGGACAACAAAATGTTCACTATCTTTTTTTTTTTTTCTTCTGTTTTTTTTTTTTTCTTTTTTTCTTTTAAAGAAATGTAGGCTCAGCAACTGGAATTCCTAGAGCTCACTCAAAACATCACCTGATCTTAAAAGTAGATTCATAAATGTACTTTTACATAGTCCTTACTATCCTAGTAACTCAATAACTGCAAATGAAAGGAAACAGCAGTATGTGGAAAGCTAGTTTAGTTACATGGAGACACTGAAGCAACTTGGGGAGAGAAGATACTAAATTCTCAAATGAAAAATGAATTTCATAAAACATGTAAGAATACATTGAAAGGGAGGCTAACAGTAGAAGACATACCTTTTGATGTATTTTAGTACTGCTCATAGATGATTAAAAAATTCAGCTCCTATGATACAGAAAATCTAATAAAGAGTCAGGGTCTCTTATTACATATTGTTACTAAAGAAACCAACTGCTGAATGTTTGCTTCTATAAGAAATTTCATTGTGGACTTCATGAAGTTGTTCAAAGAATACTTTGAATAGTACTTTGTAAAAAAATAAACCGCTTATGATATACTGATTCACAGAGTGCATTGGGTGCCTTTATAAACCATTATGTTCCACGGAGTTAAATGTCTTATTGCATCAGTTAAATCCTTGTGATTTTTTCATTTGTTGTCCAAAACAATGAAAAACCAACTCTGTCCAGTTGCCTAGGTAAACAACTATTTTGAAAATATCAGGACTTTGAAAATATTGAGTTTTATCTTTGGGGATTTAGAGCGAACAGAATAGTTAAATATGAGGTACCTGAAGTTTATCTATACTAGATACGTTAATGCTTTTTCTCCATTATAAAAATATATAGAGATATAGGAATCCAAACCATATTCATATTATTCATTCCACTTTGTTTCCATTCATTTTAAGCGTACACAGCATAGTATTTTACATATGATGCAGTATTTTTAAATAATATTTATTAATATAAACCAGTCTTCTGAAGTTAAATTCTTTGAGTTTAAATACTTTATTACTAGTTTAAATATGATATTACTTTAAATATTACATTTTATTACAAAAAAATGGTTTGGGTGTTAGGTAATGCATACTGAAGTAAATGAATGTGGAAATTATGTCTTAGACTTAAAATTAGATGAAGAAAAAAATGTGCTAATTTATTCAAGCAGCAATTACATCTGTATGACTGACTAGTTTGTAAATGGGTGCAGCTACACAGCAAAATTTATTCTGAATTATTGTTCCAATTTTACGTGAACCATGCTTGGAAAAATCAGTGCCAAGTTTGGAAAAAACTGGAAAAACATCTTTTTATTTTACCGAAAATACTTGCAGTTTGGATCAACCTATTGCTCAAGCAGGAGAATGTTTGCATTTAGTAGCTGAGATCGTAATCAGTTTGATAAGCTCCTTCATTAGGCTGTTACTTCCAAGATGTCTGAAATATTAGCATGTGATAGAGGTAACAGTTGTTCAAAGTTTTGAAGCATAATAATCAGTTCATATACTAGGGGTCTTCTCTGTTGTTCCTCATACCTTCCAAACATTGCTGCTAGTGTACCACTGTACTTTTCTGGTGCTGTTCTTGTGAATTTCTGCCATATACTCAACATACTCCTAACTTTCTCAGGATCACAATCTTGACATGGATTGTCAGGAACAAACATGGGGTCATACAACATTTCCACAATGGCTATTTCCCTTAAATACTGGTTATCTTTTTCCATAGTGGTCTATTTCTTCATCTCAGGCTTGAGATAGTTTTGAAGGAATGCTTTTCCTTTATGGCTAATGACACTTGTTCCCAGGGTGTGGGTGTTCTGTTCAAACATCTACTAATTCCTCTGTCAGTGGCTGAGTCTTTAGCAATGCTTCCCAGCTGGTGATCTTTGTTACCATCTAGCAACAAGCTATTGGCTGTAGTGTCCCCATATCAAAGCAACCAGGTGACAACAGGCTCATTTGAGAGCCTTGCAGACAACTTTCTTGAACCTTGGATTTCAGTAATTTTTGGAGATTGTCAAGTACTGGTAATGGTGACCTTCTCCTTGCTCTTCTCATCTTTGTGAGAACCCTTCTTTGTTTTCTGGCTCAAAGCTTGCTTCCTGAGGTTTTTCTTGTGATAAGACTCTAACTGATTTATTGAGGAGGCAAGTGGTAGGTGCTACCACATGAAAATCAACATCACTTTGTGGACATTTGAAAGCACCTTTCTCCAGAAATGTTTGCCTCTGGAAGAGAGTGCTCGGGAGTGTTTACTGGTGGAAGATCTGGCCTGTGACTAAATAGCCCCAGCTTGGTATGTGAAAACTGGGGAATGATACCATCATGTCCTGTGGAAAACAGGATGCAGGTGGGCATCCCTGCTCCCTCTTATCTGCTGGCAAGGCCTGGAAGATGGGAACAAAGGAGTTTCTGCTGAGATCCCAGAGCCAGAAGCTGCCACTCCAAGGAGAGCTGACTTGACCATTTTGGACTTATTTATAAGTTCGTACTACCACTGAAAAGTCATCATTGTCAACGGAACAACAATGCCCGACAACCCACCACTACTGAAAATCAGTGACTGAACTATGAACCACATTGGACCCATGATGGTGACTATCTCCCTCTTGCTTTCTATAAAGACTCATTTCTTCTATTTCCTATCTTTTCTATCGCCCTTCTTCCCTTCCCCATCTCCCTGAACGACTAGGATTTGTAATAAACTGGTCAGACCAACATTTGAACCGCTGTTTCTTAATCTCATGTTGGGTATACATATATCAAAGAACCTCCTCTCCCTCCAATAAATTGAAGCAAGACAATCTTTCAGGTTTTCCTGTTGCCTTTTTCAATGATGGTGTTTTTGTAGAGGGCCCCTCACTTGGCTTTTCCTCTACTTCATCCCCTGCTGCTGCTGCTTCTTTCCATTCTAGATGTGACAACACCCATTTCTGTCCTTCCACAGGGGCAACTGACATTGACACTGGTGCCTTCTGTGATTGATTAGGCTGAGCAGTTTTAATGCTCTTTCGCTACGGTTTGACTCAGAGACTTCTCCTTTCAGTTTGGATCTCAGCTCAGAAACTCTCTTCAAAATAATATTATACAGGTCTTAGTAAGAACAAGCCAAGTCCAAAATAATTCATGCCTCCTTAGATGTGCCAAAGCTGCAGCATCACTGACTTAAATACTTGCTTAGGTTCTCAGGGTTCTGCAGGTGTTCAAGAGTGAAACTCAATGACATTGGGGGTCCCCCCCTCTCTAAGATTTCTCCTAAACTCCTACACACTCTCTGCTACTCAGTATTCTCTGGGTTTGGGGAAAGCTTTCTCCAGATAATGTAAATGAGGAGGAGTACATTCAGGCAGACTGATAACACAGTCAACATGAATGTCATTGATAGAGCATTCCAAAAACATATAAGGAATTGAGTGGAGAACCTAGAAGCCTGTTTAAACATTTTGTTGTTTATAAAATTAGCTACTCCCTCTGCAATGTAACTGTTAATACTCAAACCATACCACACTGCATACAGGTACCAGATAAGTGTCTCCATCAGTGCCCCTAGTTGGTTGGATATATATATGACTCCAAAGCAGAGAGTAGAGGACTTAATAAGAAACTAGTATGTTGTAAGAATTAAAATTCTGAACATAATGACATTTAATTCTTTATATAGTGCTTGTAAAATAAAGAACAACTTCACAGTTGGCACTATGAAGTGCCAAAAAGAGGGAAAAAAATGATTCCATGTCCAGAGTCTGACAAACTGCCTGGCTGGGAATTGCTTCTTCAACCACACTTGCATTCAGGTGCATACAAACAGTGGTCTTTTAAATACCACAATTTATACTCTCCTAGCTGAAAATGTGGAATATAAGGCAAAAAAACCCTTGTGTCATGATAATCTTGATAAAATAAAGTAAAAAATAAAATCATCACATCAGTTCCATCTCCCTTATCCTTTGCACTCAAGGCAGGGATTAGGATTCAGAGTTAGTCATATTTTAATTTACTAATCTCAAGAAGATCTGCTTAGTTGTTCCATGACTCAGAGAAATCAGCATCCCAAATGTAACGTTCTTTTGCTTTGTACCTAGGGATGGACAAGCAAGTGCTCCAGCAGAAAGCTGCCATATACAGCCATCAGCACCTCAGCCTTTGTAAGAGGCAGTCAGCACTAAGAGGCATACAGCTTTGCATTATACAAAGAGCCCATAATTTAAGTGACTACCATGGAAGGCTCAACTTCCTTTTGATGGAGATCTCAACATAAAATTTATTTGTGGACTTATCTGTGTACACATGTGTATAATGCAATAGGCATTTAAGGGAAAAGCATTATACAGAGCAAGCGTGGGTCTAAGTAAAATTAACAAGAGAACAATATAGATGTTATACTTGGAAAACAGAATGGTCATTGCTTTCTCCTGCACATCTATTTTTGTGCAAGCACGCAGTGCATGAGAACTCTCCAGAGCATTTTAACTGACGTTTGTATGTGTCTCGGCATTAAAACTCTATCAAAAACCTATTTAATAATACTGAATTGTGACTGAAAACAGACTCACTTTAGAATAGTAGATTTGGTAGTCAGAATCTGAGGAGGAGAGAAAGCTCTGCTCTTCCTGAATCAGACCTGAAAGCTGTTCTAACTCCCAGAGTAAGGCTCATACTAGTTGTAGATAGTAAAGGTTTCAATCTGACTTAAATCATTCTGCTGAGTAGCTCATTTTGTAGAACCTGAGTGACCTTGGCCATACAGTAATATACTGTACAAACAACTTCTACAGTTGAATCACAGACTGGCCTGGGTTGAAAAGGACCACAATCATCATCTCATTTCACCCCCCCCCCCACTATGTGCAGGGTCACCAACCACTAAACCAGGCTGCCCAGAGACACATCCAGCCTCACCTTGAATGCCTCCAGGGATGGGACATCCACAACCTCTCTAGGCAATCTGTTCCAGTGTGTAACCACCCTCTGAGTGAAAAAACTCCTCCTAATGACTGACGTAAACCTCCCCTATCTCAATTTAAAACCATTCTCCCTTGTCCTATCACTATACACCCGTGTAAGCAGTTGTACCGCCTCCTGTTTATATTATCCCTTCAAGTATTGGAAGGCCACAATGAGGTCTTCCTGGAGCCTTCTCTTCTCCAAGCTAAACAAGCCCAGTTCCTTCAGCCTTTCTTTATAGGAGAGGTGCTCCAGCCCTCTGATCATCTTAGTGGCCCTCCTTTGGACCCACTCTAAGAGCTCCATGTCTTTGTTGTGCTGGGTGCCCCAGGCCTAAACGCAGTACTCCAGATGGGGCTTCACAAGAGCTGAGTAGAGGGACAATTGCCTCCCTCTCCCTGCTGGCCTCTGTTTTTTTTTTTTTTTTTTTTTTTTTAATGCAGCCCAGGATATAGTTGGCTTTCTGGGCTGCAAGCTCACACTGCTGGCTCATGTCCAACTTCTTGTCCACCAGGACGCCCAAGTTTCCTCATCTTTTGAAAAGTAAAGGAGCAGGAAATATATGACTTCTTACATCTACTTAGATTCCATATGTTATAAATGTTACACTGTTGTAACCTTGATCACCGAGGTTAGCTGCTTCGGAGCTGTCCCAGCCAGAATCGCAGTGACTTGAGTGTGAGGTACCGGGAGGTTTCAGTCGGTTCCTTTATCAGGGGAATCCTGAGCTAACAGAGTAGCCCAGCAGATCTTGAGAGAGCAGCTGACATGGCTTGGGTTTTGCCAGGGCAATTGATCAGTATCCACACCCCGTGCCCTAGAAAAAGCTTCTGGGAGTTCACCAGTAATGCAGTGAGGAGAATGCAGTGCATGTGCAGCACCCACAACAAACTGCAGCAGCAAACTGCAGCAGCAGGTATGGTCACTTGTGCAGCAGGCTGCAGAAGTACTGTCCCTCCTCGTTACCTTGCTTGGCAGTCTCCAAGACCACAGATGTGCCATGGTCTCTACCAGGCAACAAGCTCTCTCCGTAAAGACTTGGTGACCAAGTCGGAGGCCCTGCCCAAGAATGTGGCTGTTCAGGTCTCTGGCTGCACAGAGTGCCTGAGTCTGCTGCTGCCCAGGGAGAGTGGTTCAGAATGGTGGCAGAGCTCAAGGAGGAGGTGAAGAGGTTAAGGACAATCAGGGAGTGTAAGTGGGAGACTGACCGTTGGAGTAGTTCCCTGGCATACCAAAGAGAAAGTAGCCAGGAAGATACTCCCCAGAAAGTGATGGATCCCATGCACCATCACTGTTGGGCAGAGAGGGGGGACCTGAGAGATGGGGAGAGTTGGAGGACAGTCCCAGCTCAACATCATGAATAAATCCCTTCCCTGCCAACCTCACCTTCCCCAGGTGCCCCTAAGTAATAGATTTGAAACACTGGAAATTGAAGCAGAGGTGAGTGAGGAGGCATGGGAAGGTTTGCCAAGGGGGTGGCAGTTGACTCTGCGTCTCCAGACTCCAGAGACTCATCTCCAGACCCAACTCATAGGGAAGCATGCTGCCTCTGTGGGACCCGGGTCAAGGACATAATTAGAAAGTTCCCAGATCTGGTTCACCCCTCTGATTACTGCCCATTACTGACAGTTCAGGTAGGCAGCGATGAAGTAGCTCAGAGAAACCTGCGAACTACCAAAAAGACGTGAGGGCTTTATTGCGGTTGGTTGAGGGAGTGGGAGCACAACCGATATTTTCTTCTATCCCTCTTCGGGGCAGCAAGGGACAAGGAGCAGGCTAGGAAAACCCAAATAATGAATAAGTGGCTGAGGGGCTGGTGCTGACACAAGAATTTTGGGTTTTTTGACCATGGAGCAATTTACTCAGCACCTGGTCAAATGGCTGCATATGGGTGGCACTTGTCTCTCAGAGTGAAACAGATCCTAGTCCAAGAGCTGGTAGGGTTCATTGAGAGGGCTTTAAATTAGGCAGGAAGGGGGAAGGGGGAAGGGGGAATGAGACCAGGTTGAGAGGTTATGGGTTAAAATCAGGAATTGGTCCAGTAAAGGGCATCAGCAAGTTTGCACATGACAACAAACTAAGTGGTACAGTTGATACATTGGAGGGAAGGGGAACCATTCAGAGGAATCCAGACAGGCTGGAGAATTTGGCCCACGAGAATCTAACGAGGTACAACAAGGCCAAGTACAAGGTGTTGCACTTGGGCTGGCACAGTCCCATGTATTTATACAAACGGGTGGAAGAACTCCTTGAGAGCAGCCCTGTGGAGAAAGACCTGGGGGTTGCGGTAGACAAAAAGTCTGACATGAGGCAGCAGTGTGCACTTGCAGCCCAGAAAGTCAACTATATCCTGGGCTGCATTAAAAACAAACAAACAAACAAAAAAAAGCAAAAAAGCAAAAAAAGGGAGTCCAGCAGGGAGAGGGAGGTGATTATTCTACTCAGGTCTTGTGAGGCCCCCCCACCTGGAGTACTGCATCCAGGTCTGGGGTCCCCAGCACAAGAAAGATGCAGAGTTCTTGGAACAGGTTCAGAGGAGGGCCACTAAGATGACCAGAGGGTTGGAGCAGTAATTTAATATACAGCTTCCTGATTCTGTTCAAGTTAGTCATGATTCACAATATAGAGTGCTTTCAAGAGTATTCATAAACATATGCTGGAGCTTGACAATATATTGCAAAATATGTAGTTGCTTCATATTAACAACATGCAAAGTAACTTTTACCATGTAATTTACAACAAATGTGTTCAACTTCTGATCTTGTTCTACAGACTTCAGAGCTTCTAAATAAACTCTCAGTTTCTGATACCATACCAAAACCCCATAGAATCATAGAATCACCAAGGTTGGAAAAAACCCACCGGATCACTCAGTCCAACCATCCACCCATCACCAATGGTTCTCATTAAACCATGTCCCTCAACACAATGTCCAAACGTTCCTTGAACACCTCCAGGAACAGTGACTCCACTACTTCCCTGGGCAGCCCATTCCAGTGCCTGACTACTCTTTCAGAGAAGTAGTATTTCCTAATGTCCAGCCTGAACCTTCCCTGGTGCAGCTTAAAGCCATTCCCTCTAGTCCTATCACTAGTCACATGAGAGAAGAAGCTGACCCCCAGCTCACTACAACCTCCCTTCAGGTAGTTATAGAGAGCAATAAGGTCTCCCCTGAGCCTCCTCTTCTCCAGGCTGAGCAATCCCAGCTCCTTCAGCCACTTCTTGTAAGGCCTGTGCTCCAGACCCCTCACCAGTCTTGTTGCTCTTCTTTGAACATGCTCCAGGGCCTTTATCTCTTTCTTGCACTGAGGGGCCCAAAACTGGACACAGTACTTGAGGCGTGGCCTCACCAGTGCTGAGTACAGGGGGACAATTACTTTCCTGTTCCTGCTGGCAACACTGTTTCTGATGCAAGCCAGGATGCCATTGGCCTTCTTGGCCACCTGGGCACCCTGCTCGCTCATGTTCAGTCTAGCGTCAATCAATACCCCCGGGTCCATTTCCTCTACACAGTCTTCCAGCAACTCTGCTCCAAACCTGTAGCGTTGCCTGGGGTTGTTGTGGCCAAAGTGCAGGACCTGGCACTGGCACTTGGTCATGTTAAACCTCATCCCATTGGCTTCAGCCCAGCTATCCAACCTGTCCAGATCCCTCTGTGGGGCTTCACTACCCTCAGGCAGATCAGCACTTCCAGCCAACTTGGTGTCATCTGCAAACTTACTGAGGGTGCAGTCAATGCCCTCATCCAGGTCATCAATAAAGATATTGAAGAAGACAGGCCCCTCACTGATCCCTGGGGAAAACCACTCGTGACCAGTTGCCAGCTGGATTTAACTCCATTCACCACCACTCTCTGGGCATGGCCCTCCAGCCAGTTCCTTACCCAGCCAAGACTGTACCTGCTTAAGCCACTGGCTGCCAGCTTCTGCAGGAGAACACTGTGGGAGACAGTGTCAAAGGCTTTGCTGAAATCTAGGTAGACTACATCAACAGCCTTTCCCTCATCCACCAGACAGGTAACTAGATCATAGAAGGAGATCAGGTTGGTCAAGCTGGACCTGCCCTTCGTGAACCCATGCTGGCTAGGCCTGATCTCCCAGTTGTCCCACACATGCCGCGTGATCTCCCTCAAGACAATCTGCTCCATAATCTTCCCTGACACCCAGGTCAGGCTAACAGGCCTGTAGCTCCCCAGATCCTCCCTGCAGCCCCTTCTTGTAGATGGGAGTCACACTGGTAAGCCTCCAGTCTTCTGGGACCTCACTAGTCAACAAGGATCACCAATAGGTGATGGAAATTGACTCAGCTATCACCTCCACCAGTTCCCTCAGCACTCTCATGTGAATCTCATCCAGCACCATGGACTTGTGGCAGTCCAGTTGGAGTAGCAGGTCTCTGACTGTGTCCTCCTGAATCGTGGGGGGTTTAGTCTGCTCCCCAGCCAAGGCTGCCAGGTCAGAGAGTGGAGAAACCTGAGGATAACTGGTCTGACTTTTAAAGACAGATGTAAAGAAGGCGTTCAGAACCTCTGCCTTTTCCTTGTCCTCAGTGGTCACATTCCCGGCCTCATCCAGTAGAGAATGGAGATTCTCCCTGGTCCTCCTCTTACTGTTGATATATTTGTAAAAGTTTCTGTTGTTCCTTTTTACCCCAGCAGCCAGGTTGAGTTCAAGCTGGGCTTTTGTCTTTCTGATTTTCTCCCTGCACATCTTAACAACTTCTTTGTATTCTTTCTGGTTGCCCATCCTTTCTTCCACAGGAGGTAGAATCTCTTTTTCGCCTGGAGCCTCAAGAATAGCTCCCTATTCATCCATGCCAGTCTTCTTCTTCAATGCTGGCTCATTCTGTAGCTCAGGGGTACAGCCTGATCCTGCGCCTTTAAGATTTCCTTCTTAAAGAGCAACCAGCCATCTTGAACCACTTTACTCTCTAAGACTGAGCCCCAGGGGACTCTCCCTACTAGTCTCCTGAACAATTCAAAGTCTGCCCTCCGGAAGTCCAAGGTAGCAGTTTTGCTGTTCCCCCTCCCGACTCCACCAAGAATCAAAAACTCTACCATTTCATGGTCACTCTGTCCAAGTCAGCCCTTGACCTCCACATCTCCCACTAGATCGTCTCTGTTTGTGAACAGCAGGTCTAACAGGGCAGCTCCTCTCATAGGCTCTCACCAGCTGCACCAGGAAGTTATTCTCCATACACTCCAGAAACCTCCTAGACTGCTTCTTCTGTGCTATGTTGTATTCCCAGCATACGTCGGGGAAGTTGAAGTCCCCCCTGAGGACAAGGGCTGGCGATCATGCAGCTTCTGCCAGTTGCTTGTAGAACACCTCCTCTGTCTCTTCATCCTGGTTTGGTGGTCTATAACAGATGCCCACAAGGATGTCTGCCTTGTCAGTTCAGGGATTCATCAGTATCAACTCCAGCCAAAAGCTCAGTAACATCAAAGCACTCTGTAAGGTGGAGAGCCTCACTGCCACCCCTCCTTCCTTGCTTATCCTTCCTGAAGAGTTTGTAGCCATCCAAACCCATTACAAATGTAGCCATCCAGCCCATTACATATAAGCTACAGCAGCACCTCTTACAGGTAGAGACGATTTACTTGGTTGAAATATGCCATATTATTTGTGAAAATCCTTTGAAGCAAGACACTATCCAAAAGGGAAAACTTCAAAATCCATTTTAATTATCAATCAATATAGATTACAATACAAACATCTGCAAAGTACAAGGCTTTTGTTGTTGTTGTTGTTTAAGAGAAACAAACAAACAATCTGCCACTGTAATCTTAAATTTTCATCCAGTCACTTACTTTCAACATAAGTATAAAGCTCTGTTAACTACTCCCTTCCAGGCACTTCTACATTGTTTTCTTCATATGCTTGAGACATAAAAATGTACATTGAGAGACCTACTCAGTACTGCACAACATGTTTATTCTCCTCGCTGTGATTTACAAATCTATTTACTACATTTACCACAAGACTTTCCAGTAGATTTCCTAGGAATCTTTCATGAATCTTTCATTTTCTCCAGCCAAAAAAGAAAGTCTAGTATTTACTGAAGTTTAATGACATTACTCCTTGGTTACATAGAAGGTTTTGGACTGGAACAAAACTTGTTCTCCTTTTGCAACTTCATGGATGCTCCAGGGTTGCTCTGGGGAAAAGGGTGCATTGTCCAAGCACTTGGTGAACTAATACACTATTAGCTGACCCTTTACATGAAGAGAAAGGAATCTGTTCTAGGTAGGAATCTTTCAGCCGATGCTTATGGTATTCCCAATGATCAAACCTAGAAAATGTAAAGATTCTGATTTCTAACATATTTTCTAAGAATGCATATTGTTCATTTTGCAGGGGGAAAGAAAAACAGGGAGAGGAGTAATGGAAAATGCTAGAAAAAGATTTGGCAGAATCACTGGAATCCTACCATGACCTAAGACTTACTAATTTATACTTGAGATCGCTAATCATGAATGAGTGACTTTTTATTTTAATCCTACCTGTTCTTCATAATTTCCTGTCATTTCATGTAAAACTAGAGGCTGTGATGGCCAACAGACCTGAATATAAACAACAACAACAAAAAATCTTTCAAACATTCACAAAGGATCGTGCCAGTGTTTGATATAGCCTCTATTCTCGAGGAGAAATTTCACATCCATAGAGATAGAATGTAAATTTCCAGCTATGTTGAGAAGCAGTCAGGAACTGCAAAGCTATTAACCCATATTACTAGACAGCATTTTTGGCAGAAATCACAGAAAAACTGGCATTAAGGTTACAGATCAGATGTAGCAGGGAAAACAGGAAGTAAAGACGTATTTAGAAGAAACCGATACAGAGAATTGTAAATCTACATCACAATCACTTTCACTGAAACTACCAAACAGCTGCCTACATAAAACAGACAAACAGGCAAAAGAGCATAGCTTTTGAATATTCTTGTTACTTACATGCTTATTTGAATTAAATGGACAACTCTTTTGATGTACAGGATTTTTTTTTTTTTTTTTTTTTTTTTGTATTTATACAGCAGGAAGCCATATGACTGTAGCTTTTATGTTTGTTTAAAACTCTATTCATATTAGGAGCCAGAAGTGTGCTCTTGTGGCCAAGACAACAAATGGTATCCTGAGGTGCGTTAAAAAGACAACCAGCATGCCACCCATAATGCCTTGCAGCTTCTTCTGTTTGTTGCCCATGCTGTGTCCATTGGTGTAGATGCACTTCTAAAAAATCCTGCAATGGCACCAGCCACTTAGCCATGTATTTATCAGACAGGTTTTCCTGATCTTCTCAGTATCCCCCTCTGTCACTGAAGAGAGAGAAAAACAAGACCTGTATTCCCACCCCATTGATAACTACCCCAATCCCCTGAAGTCTTTCTTGGTAGTCCTCATGCTTTTCTCAGTGAAGTCACTGAGCCATCACTGCCAGCCTGAGCTATCAGTAAAGGATAATAATCAGAGGGGCAAACAAGGCCGGGAAGTTTCCTAGTAATGTCCCTGACCCAGGCCCTAGGGAGTCAGCACACTTCCCTACGAGTAGGGTCTAGACAATGTATTGGGCCCTCCATATCCCTCAGAAGGACTATGGACAATTATGACAAATATCATAATACAGAGGTAGTCTTGAGAGGTAGAATTGACTGTCTTGCCCTGAAAGCTGTTCTAACTCCCAGAGTAAGGCTCATACTAGTTGTAGATAGTAAAGGTTTCAATCTGACTTAAATCATTCTGCTGAGTAGCTCATTTTGTAGAACCTGAGTGACCTTGGCCATACAGTAATATACTGTACAAACAACTTCTACAGTTGAATCACAGACTGGCCTGGGTTGAAAAGGACCACAATCATCATCTCATTTCACCCCCCCCCCCACTATGTGCAGGGTCACCAACCACTAAACCAGGCTGCCCAGAGACACATCCAGCCTCACCTTGAATGCCTCCAGGGATGGGACATCCACAACCTCTCTAGGCAATCTGTTCCAGTGTGTAACCACCCTCTGAGTGAAAAAACTCCTCCTAATGACTGACGTAAACCTCCCCTATCTCAATTTAAAACCATTCTCCCTTGTCCTATCACTATACACCCGTGTAAGCAGTTGTACCGCCTCCTGTTTATATTATCCCTTCAAGTATTGGAAGGCCACAATGAGGTCTTCCTGGAGCCTTCTCTTCTCCAAGCTAAACAAGCCCAGTTCCTTCAGCCTTTCTTTATAGGAGAGGTGCTCCAGCCCTCTGATCATCTTAGTGGCCCTCCTTTGGACCCACTCTAAGAGCTCCATGTCTTTGTTGTGCTGGGTGCCCCAGGCCTAAACGCAGTACTCCAGATGGGGCTTCACAAGAGCTGAGTAGAGGGACAATTGCCTCCCTCTCCCTGCTGGCCTCTGTTTTTTTTTTTTTTTTTTTTTTTTTAATGCAGCCCAGGATATAGTTGGCTTTCTGGGCTGCAAGCTCACACTGCTGGCTCATGTCCAACTTCTTGTCCACCAGGACGCCCAAGTTTCCTCATCTTTTGAAAAGTAAAGGAGCAGGAAATATATGACTTCTTACATCTACTTAGATTCCATATGTTATAAATGTTACACTGTTGTAACCTTGATCACCGAGGTTAGCTGCTTCGGAGCTGTCCCAGCCAGAATCGCAGTGACTTGAGTGTGAGGTACCGGGAGGTTTCAGTCGGTTCCTTTATCAGGGGAATCCTGAGCTAACAGAGTAGCCCAGCAGATCTTGAGAGAGCAGCTGACATGGCTTGGGTTTTGCCAGGGCAATTGATCAGTATCCACACCCCGTGCCCTAGAAAAAGCTTCTGGGAGTTCACCAGTAATGCAGTGAGGAGAATGCAGTGCATGTGCAGCACCCACAACAAACTGCAGCAGCAAACTGCAGCAGCAGGTATGGTCACTTGTGCAGCAGGCTGCAGAAGTACTGTCCCTCCTCGTTACCTTGCTTGGCAGTCTCCAAGACCACAGATGTGCCATGGTCTCTACCAGGCAACAAGCTCTCTCCGTAAAGACTTGGTGACCAAGTCGGAGGCCCTGCCCAAGAATGTGGCTGTTCAGGTCTCTGGCTGCACAGAGTGCCTGAGTCTGCTGCTGCCCAGGGAGAGTGGTTCAGAATGGTGGCAGAGCTCAAGGAGGAGGTGAAGAGGTTAAGGACAATCAGGGAGTGTAAGTGGGAGACTGACCGTTGGAGTAGTTCCCTGGCATACCAAAGAGAAAGTAGCCAGGAAGATACTCCCCAGAAAGTGATGGATCCCATGCACCATCACTGTTGGGCAGAGAGGGGGGACCTGAGAGATGGGGAGAGTTGGAGGACAGTCCCAGCTCAACATCATGAATAAATCCCTTCCCTGCCAACCTCACCTTCCCCAGGTGCCCCTAAGTAATAGATTTGAAACACTGGAAATTGAAGCAGAGGTGAGTGAGGAGGCATGGGAAGGTTTGCCAAGGGGGTGGCAGTTGACTCTGCGTCTCCAGACTCCAGAGACTCATCTCCAGACCCAACTCATAGGGAAGCATGCTGCCTCTGTGGGACCCGGGTCAAGGACATAATTAGAAAGTTCCCAGATCTGGTTCACCCCTCTGATTACTGCCCATTACTGACAGTTCAGGTAGGCAGCGATGAAGTAGCTCAGAGAAACCTGCGAACTACCAAAAAGACGTGAGGGCTTTATTGCGGTTGGTTGAGGGAGTGGGAGCACAACCGATATTTTCTTCTATCCCTCTTCGGGGCAGCAAGGGACAAGGAGCAGGCTAGGAAAACCCAAATAATGAATAAGTGGCTGAGGGGCTGGTGCTGACACAAGAATTTTGGGTTTTTTGACCATGGAGCAATTTACTCAGCACCTGGTCAAATGGCTGCATATGGGTGGCACTTGTCTCTCAGAGTGAAACAGATCCTAGTCCAAGAGCTGGTAGGGTTCATTGAGAGGGCTTTAAATTAGGCAGGAAGGGGGAAGGGGGAAGGGGGAATGAGACCAGGTTGAGAGGTTATGGGTTAAAATCAGGAATTGGTCCAGTAAAGGGCATCAGCAAGTTTGCACATGACAACAAACTAAGTGGTACAGTTGATACATTGGAGGGAAGGGGAACCATTCAGAGGAATCCAGACAGGCTGGAGAATTTGGCCCACGAGAATCTAACGAGGTACAACAAGGCCAAGTACAAGGTGTTGCACTTGGGCTGGCACAGTCCCATGTATTTATACAAACGGGTGGAAGAACTCCTTGAGAGCAGCCCTGTGGAGAAAGACCTGGGGGTTGCGGTAGACAAAAAGTCTGACATGAGGCAGCAGTGTGCACTTGCAGCCCAGAAAGTCAACTATATCCTGGGCTGCATTAAAAACAAACAAACAAAAAAAAAAAAGCAAAAAAGCAAAAAAAGGGAGTCCAGCAGGGAGAGGGAGGTGATTATTCTACTCAGGTCTTGTGAGGCCCCCCCACCTGGAGTACTGCATCCAGGTCTGGGGTCCCCAGCACAAGAAAGATGCAGAGTTCTTGGAACAGGTTCAGAGGAGGGCCACTAAGATGACCAGAGGGTTGGAGCAGTAATTTAATATACAGCTTCCTGATTCTGTTCAAGTTAGTCATGATTCACAATATAGAGTGCTTTCAAGAGTATTCATAAACATATGCTGGAGCTTGACAATATATTGCAAAATATGTAGTTGCTTCATATTAACAACATGCAAAGTAACTTTTACCATGTAATTTACAACAAATGTGTTCAACTTCTGATCTTGTTCTACAGACTTCAGAGCTTCTAAATAAACTCTCAGTTTCTGATACCATACCAAAACCCCATAGAATCATAGAATCACCAAGGTTGGAAAAAACCCACCGGATCACTCAGTCCAACCATCCACCCATCACCAATGGTTCTCATTAAACCATGTCCCTCAACACAATGTCCAAACGTTCCTTGAACACCTCCAGGAACAGTGACTCCACTACTTCCCTGGGCAGCCCATTCCAGTGCCTGACTACTCTTTCAGAGAAGTAGTATTTCCTAATGTCCAGCCTGAACCTTCCCTGGTGCAGCTTAAAGCCATTCCCTCTAGTCCTATCACTAGTCACATGAGAGAAGAAGCTGACCCCCAGCTCACTACAACCTCCCTTCAGGTAGTTATAGAGAGCAATAAGGTCTCCCCTGAGCCTCCTCTTCTCCAGGCTGAGCAATCCCAGCTCCTTCAGCCACTTCTTGTAAGGCCTGTGCTCCAGACCCCTCACCAGTCTTGTTGCTCTTCTTTGAACATGCTCCAGGGCCTTTATCTCTTTCTTGCACTGAGGGGCCCAAAACTGGACACAGTACTTGAGGCGTGGCCTCACCAGTGCTGAGTACAGGGGGACAATTACTTTCCTGTTCCTGCTGGCAACACTGTTTCTGATGCAAGCCAGGATGCCATTGGCCTTCTTGGCCACCTGGGCACCCTGCTCGCTCATGTTCAGTCTAGCGTCAATCAATACCCCCGGGTCCATTTCCTCTACACAGTCTTCCAGCAACTCTGCTCCAAACCTGTAGCGTTGCCTGGGGTTGTTGTGGCCAAAGTGCAGGACCTGGCACTGGCACTTGGTCATGTTAAACCTCATCCCATTGGCTTCAGCCCAGCTATCCAACCTGTCCAGATCCCTCTGTGGGGCTTCACTACCCTCAGGCAGATCAGCACTTCCAGCCAACTTGGTGTCATCTGCAAACTTACTGAGGGTGCAGTCAATGCCCTCATCCAGGTCATCAATAAAGATATTGAAGAAGACAGGCCCCTCACTGATCCCTGGGGAAAACCACTCGTGACCAGTTGCCAGCTGGATTTAACTCCATTCACCACCACTCTCTGGGCATGGCCCTCCAGCCAGTTCCTTACCCAGCCAAGACTGTACCTGCTTAAGCCACTGGCTGCCAGCTTCTGCAGGAGAACACTGTGGGAGACAGTGTCAAAGGCTTTGCTGAAATCTAGGTAGACTACATCAACAGCCTTTCCCTCATCCACCAGACAGGTAACTAGATCATAGAAGGAGATCAGGTTGGTCAAGCTGGACCTGCCCTTCGTGAACCCATGCTGGCTAGGCCTGATCTCCCAGTTGTCCCACACATGCCGCGTGATCTCCCTCAAGACAATCTGCTCCATAATCTTCCCTGACACCCAGGTCAGGCTAACAGGCCTGTAGCTCCCCAGATCCTCCCTGCAGCCCCTTCTTGTAGATGGGAGTCACACTGGTAAGCCTCCAGTCTTCTGGGACCTCACTAGTCAACAAGGATCACCAATAGGTGATGGAAATTGACTCAGCTATCACCTCCACCAGTTCCCTCAGCACTCTCATGTGAATCTCATCCAGCACCATGGACTTGTGGCAGTCCAGTTGGAGTAGCAGGTCTCTGACTGTGTCCTCCTGAATCGTGGGGGGTTTAGTCTGCTCCCCAGCCAAGGCTGCCAGGTCAGAGAGTGGAGAAACCTGAGGATAACTGGTCTGACTTTTAAAGACAGATGTAAAGAAGGCGTTCAGAACCTCTGCCTTTTCCTTGTCCTCAGTGGTCACATTCCCGGCCTCATCCAGTAGAGAATGGAGATTCTCCCTGGTCCTCCTCTTACTGTTGATATATTTGTAAAAGTTTCTGTTGTTCCTTTTTACCCCAGCAGCCAGGTTGAGTTCAAGCTGGGCTTTTGTCTTTCTGATTTTCTCCCTGCACATCTTAACAACTTCTTTGTATTCTTTCTGGTTGCCCATCCTTTCTTCCACAGGAGGTAGAATCTCTTTTTCGCCTGGAGCCTCAAGAATAGCTCCCTATTCATCCATGCCAGTCTTCTTCTTCAATGCTGGCTCATTCTGTAGCTCAGGGGTACAGCCTGATCCTGCGCCTTTAAGATTTCCTTCTTAAAGAGCAACCAGCCATCTTGAACCACTTTACTCTCTAAGACTGAGCCCCAGGGGACTCTCCCTACTAGTCTCCTGAACAATTCAAAGTCTGCCCTCCGGAAGTCCAAGGTAGCAGTTTTGCTGTTCCCCCTCCCGACTCCACCAAGAATCAAAAACTCTACCATTTCATGGTCACTCTGTCCAAGTCAGCCCTTGACCTCCACATCTCCCACTAGATCGTCTCTGTTTGTGAACAGCAGGTCTAACAGGGCAGCTCCTCTCATAGGCTCTCACCAGCTGCACCAGGAAGTTATTCTCCATACACTCCAGAAACCTCCTAGACTGCTTCTTCTGTGCTATGTTGTATTCCCAGCATACGTCGGGGAAGTTGAAGTCCCCCCTGAGGACAAGGGCTGGCGATCATGCAGCTTCTGCCAGTTGCTTGTAGAACACCTCCTCTGTCTCTTCATCCTGGTTTGGTGGTCTATAACAGATGCCCACAAGGATGTCTGCCTTGTCAGTTCAGGGATTCATCAGTATCAACTCCAGCCAAAAGCTCAGTAACATCAAAGCACTCTGTAAGGTGGAGAGCCTCACTGCCACCCCTCCTTCCTTGCTTATCCTTCCTGAAGAGTTTGTAGCCATCCAAACCCATTACAAATGTAGCCATCCAGCCCATTACATATAAGCTACAGCAGCACCTCTTACAGGTAGAGACGATTTACTTGGTTGAAATATGCCATATTATTTGTGAAAATCCTTTGAAGCAAGACACTATCCAAAAGGGAAAACTTCAAAATCCATTTTAATTATCAATCAATATAGATTACAATACAAACATCTGCAAAGTACAAGGCTTTTGTTGTTGTTGTTGTTTAAGAGAAACAAACAAACAATCTGCCACTGTAATCTTAAATTTTCATCCAGTCACTTACTTTCAACATAAGTATAAAGCTCTGTTAACTACTCCCTTCCAGGCACTTCTACATTGTTTTCTTCATATGCTTGAGACATAAAAATGTACATTGAGAGACCTACTCAGTACTGCACAACATGTTTATTCTCCTCGCTGTGATTTACAAATCTATTTACTACATTTACCACAAGACTTTCCAGTAGATTTCCTAGGAATCTTTCATGAATCTTTCATTTTCTCCAGCCAAAAAAGAAAGTCTAGTATTTACTGAAGTTTAATGACATTACTCCTTGGTTACATAGAAGGTTTTGGACTGGAACAAAACTTGTTCTCCTTTTGCAACTTCATGGATGCTCCAGGGTTGCTCTGGGGAAAAGGGTGCATTGTCCAAGCACTTGGTGAACTAATACACTATTAGCTGACCCTTTACATGAAGAGAAAGGAATCTGTTCTAGGTAGGAATCTTTCAGCCGATGCTTATGGTATTCCCAATGATCAAACCTAGAAAATGTAAAGATTCTGATTTCTAACATATTTTCTAAGAATGCATATTGTTCATTTTGCAGGGGGAAAGAAAAACAGGGAGAGGAGTAATGGAAAATGCTAGAAAAAGATTTGGCAGAATCACTGGAATCCTACCATGACCTAAGACTTACTAATTTATACTTGAGATCGCTAATCATGAATGAGTGACTTTTTATTTTAATCCTACCTGTTCTTCATAATTTCCTGTCATTTCATGTAAAACTAGAGGCTGTGATGGCCAACAGACCTGAATATAAACAACAACAACAAAAAATCTTTCAAACATTCACAAAGGATCGTGCCAGTGTTTGATATAGCCTCTATTCTCGAGGAGAAATTTCACATCCATAGAGATAGAATGTAAATTTCCAGCTATGTTGAGAAGCAGTCAGGAACTGCAAAGCTATTAACCCATATTACTAGACAGCATTTTTGGCAGAAATCACAGAAAAACTGGCATTAAGGTTACAGATCAGATGTAGCAGGGAAAACAGGAAGTAAAGACGTATTTAGAAGAAACCGATACAGAGAATTGTAAATCTACATCACAATCACTTTCACTGAAACTACCAAACAGCTGCCTACATAAAACAGACAAACAGGCAAAAGAGCATAGCTTTTGAATATTCTTGTTACTTACATGCTTATTTGAATTAAATGGACAACTCTTTTGATGTACAGGATTTTTTTTTTTTTTTTTTTTTTTTGTATTTATACAGCAGGAAGCCATATGACTGTAGCTTTTATGTTTGTTTAAAACTCTATTCATATTAGGAGCCAGAAGTGTGCTCTTGTGGCCAAGACAACAAATGGTATCCTGAGGTGCGTTAAAAAGACAACCAGCATGCCACCCATAATGCCTTGCAGCTTCTTCTGTTTGTTGCCCATGCTGTGTCCATTGGTGTAGATGCACTTCTAAAAAATCCTGCAATGGCACCAGCCACTTAGCCATGTATTTATCAGACAGGTTTTCCTGATCTTCTCAGTATCCCCCTCTGTCACTGAAGAGAGAGAAAAACAAGACCTGTATTCCCACCCCATTGATAACTACCCCAATCCCCTGAAGTCTTTCTTGGTAGTCCTCATGCTTTTCTCAGTGAAGTCACTGAGCCATCACTGCCAGCCTGAGCTATCAGTAAAGGATAATAATCAGAGGGGCAAACAAGGCCGGGAAGTTTCCTAGTAATGTCCCTGACCCAGGCCCTAGGGAGTCAGCACACTTCCCTACGAGTAGGGTCTAGACAATGTATTGGGCCCTCCATATCCCTCAGAAGGACTATGGACAATTATGACAAATATCATAATACAGAGGTAGTCTTGAGAGGTAGAATTGACTGTCTTGCCCTAGATAACTTCCTGGATGGATGTTCCACTGCATCCTTACTTACCTCTCCCCTGAGTTCCAAAGCCTCAAACCTGTAAGGGCACCTGGGAAGGCAAGGTAGGTAGAGAGGGGGTTTGCTTCCAACACCATGCACCAGTTTCCATTCTTCCCCATCTATCAGGTCCACCACTATTTACAGTGTATCATACCATTGCCTTTTGCATAGCTATGGCAGGGAGTTGGTCCACCAGCCTACCTCCTGCTCACATTCCCTGATGTTCCTTTCTCTCTCTACCTCCTCCCTGAGCTCTGCTATCACACTGAGCAGATCACCCCACCTCATGTAGGTGATATCTCTTCCATTCTCCAGTGGCAGCTACAGGCTCAGGTACTCCCTACAGCCAGAGACATGAAGAGCTGTATTTTTGGGCTGACACTTATCAGTGCTTTTCTTTAGCTGCCATACACATAGATCAATCAATTAAAGTAGAAGGACAGCATGTGATCAAAAATCTGCTTTCTGACACTCCTTCTCTCTTATTGAGATATTCACTTCATACTTGAATCACGTACTGAATGAAAAATAGATCTAGTGTAATTTAGTCAGTTATCAAAATCTTCCTGGACATGGTCCTGGATCTCAACCATTCTATGATATTTTGTTCTATAAATGTAGTAACAAACTTAAAGGTAATGCTTAAGAATAAACACAGATTTAAATAATAATATTCAAGAGAAAGATTTAAAATGCTTTAAGTTGCATAATAAGTTGAATAACAAAATTAAGTTGATGCACATGGTTTGGTTTTCCAAATCATGAATATTTCTTAGTCATTAGATTGTGTTCTTATTTAAAATACTTCTACAATGTACCGACATCCTAGATTTCTGCAAAAGCTGAGCAGATAAAGACTTCCCTAGTGGTTTTGTTTTGTTCATTTCTTTTCTCTCTCACCCATCAGGACAGTGGTAATACTCTTGAACAAGTTGCTCAGAAATTTTGTGGGAAAAGGTTGTCAAGCGGATGACCTTCAGAGATTCCTTCTAGCTTGGGATTTGGGATTAATCCAAATTGCTAACTGGTGAAATGAGGAGGCAAATTAGTCCTAATATATTCTGTGCTTCTCTCCTTTGCAATGCAGATGTATTTCATTTCTACCTTTAATTTACAGCTGAATTCAGGCTCTATAATGAAATGAATGTTAGCATGAAACTTTGGATATCCATTCTAATTTTAAGGCAAAATTTATCCATGACATTAGTGAGTAAAAAAGAAAAAAAACATTTCTGCAGTAATTTATAAGTTCTAATAGCCTTCAGAATAAAAACGCATTTCAACAGGAAATTTGACAATGCTGCTGATAATGCATTACATCTCTGTGGCTGTATAGATAATTTTTGTCTGAGATTTCTAAATCTGATACCTTTCTTGAGAGGAAACTCACATTTTAAAAAACAGGATAAAGTTACTTAGGCCAAGAAAATACTTAAGTGCTATTTCTTAAATTGCCAACTTGCCCTGGATTCTTCTTATTATTATTTTTAATATTAAGGTTATTATAAAATATCATTACTATAATTTAAATATAATATTAAGCTCCTTAAGGTAGTTAAACAGTAGATAGCTGTGCTACCATTCAAGGAGACATGAACAGACTGGTTAACTGGGCAGCGAGGAACCTGATGAGCTTCAACAAGAGCAAGTGTTGCAGGGTCCTACAACTGACAAAGAAAAACAGCATTCATCAGTACAGATTAGGGGATGACCTACTGGAGAGGAACTCTGAGGAGAAGGTAGCTGTAGAGAGTGATGAGATCTCCCTTAAGCCTCCCCTTATCCAGGCTAAACAATCCCAGTTTCCTCAACCTCTCCTCATAAGACTTGCGCTCCAGACTCCTCACCAGCTTCGTTGCCCTTCTTTGAACACACCTCAATGCCTTTCTTGAGGTGTGGTCTCACCAGGAATGATCACCTCCCTGTTCCTGCTGGCTATGCTATTTATGATACAAGCCAGGATGCCTTTGACTTTCCTCTTGCCTGGGTACACTCATCCTCAGCTGGCTGTCAACTAACACCCCAGGTCCTTTTTCTCAGCACAGCTTTCCAGCCACACTGCCCCAAGCCTGTAGCAATTCATAGAGTTGTTGTGACCAAAATGCAATACTCTGCACCTCATTTTATTAAAGCTGTTACAACCAGTCCATCGATTCAGTTTATCCTGATTCCTCTGTAGAGTCATTCTACCCTCAGGCAAACTAATACTTCCTCCCAACTTGGTGTCATCTGCAAACTTACTGAGGGTTCACTGAACTCCCTCATTCAGATCATCAACAATGGTGTTAAACAGAGTAGGTCCCAATACAGATCCCCGAGAAACATCTCTAGTGATTAGTAACCAGATAGATTTAGCTCTATTCACCACCAGTCTCTGGGCCTGGACACCCAGTCAGTATTTTAACCAGTGAAGAGTAAACTTTTCCAAGACATGGGCTGCCAGTTTTTCTAGGAGAATACTTTGGAAGATAGAGTCAAATGCTTTAATGAGGTCTAGGTAAATTACATCTACAGATTTTACCTTGTCTACCAGGTTGGTCACCTAATCATAGAAGATCACGTTTGTCATGCATGAACTGTCTTTTATCACTGCCTCCTACAATGAAATGTTAGGAGAGAACGTACTTCAGAAAAATAAAAATAAAAATAAAAAGCACAGAAGCTTCTTGCCAAATCCAGCCTGTTACTTTCAAAAAAACTTAATTTTACTGACTGAGTTGCAAGACAAAATCCTTTTGAGGGTGATAACATAGAAAGATATTTAGGAGGGGAGGAGAAGGGAAAAATAATACTTGTCTCATTGCTTATTTGATCTCAGCTATTTTATTCTTTCAAAGGATTTATGAAGGTGACATCATTTTCTGATGTGTGACTTCATTCCCTGCACTGTGTGACAGTGTTTGAACAGCAATTTACAAAAAAAAGTTGTGTCTGGGAGATAGTGGTTGGTTTTGGCTGCTGGGTCTCATACGTGATTTTGTTGAACTTTTCTGCTTTAATTACCTGTGCCAGAGGTTTACTGGAAACAGAGCAGAGTTGGTTATAGACATACTTAGAGGTACAGTTGGATAGTTTAGATACAAATGAAAAAGCTGTTGTTGAATTGCAGCATAAGTCTTCAGGAAAAGAAAACAACACAAGTATAGCAGTAACAAATCTCCTGTGTTAAGAGTGAGGTTTCACATTTTATCACTGGTAATGAATTTCATGTATCTTATCATTCTACTTGTCTCTGAAGTTATGTGATCTCTAGAGATACCGTTTAAAAATAATCTCTACACTGTTGAATGTTGCTATCATCATTATATGGTTTCTCTATTTGGACTGATAAATTTATGCATCTCTGTTTAACAAGGTACATGTAGCAGCAATATGGAAAAGAGTACCAGGGTACTACAAGCTGGTGAGTATCATGCAAGCCTTGGAATATCATCCTGCAAGAGATGTTTAAGCACATACTATCTGAGATGAGTCGAGACACCCAGCATATCTTCACCAAGGGTAGATAGTGCCTGACCAATCTTGTAGCTTTCAACAGTGTAGTGATGGCATTGGTGGACTAAGGAAGGTTAACTGATGTAATCTGCCTGGACTTCTGCAAGGCCTTTGACATGGTTCCTCACCACTTCCTTAACCAAACCGGAGAAATATGAATTAGAAGGCTGGACTATTAGATGTATAAAGGATAGACAGGATGGTCACAGATGGTTGTGATCAATGGCTGTTTATCTAGGTGGAAGCTGATGACTAGTGGCATCCCCCAGGGCTCTATCTTGGGAACAGTGCTCTTTAATATCTTTATCATAGATACAGTGGGATCAAGCTTACATACACAAGTTGGAAAACAACAAGCTGAGTCGTGCAGCTGACACAATAGAAAGAATGTATGCCACCCAAAGTGACGAGAACAAGATTTAAAAGTGAGCCCACATGAACCTTATGAGGTTTAACAAGGCTGAGTGCAAGGTATTACACGCAGGTTAGGGCAATTGCAGATGTGTACAGACTGGGAGAACTCATTGAGGGCAGTCCTGTAGAAAAGGACATAGGGGTTCTGGTGGATGAAAAGCTGGACATACACCAGCAGTGTGCACTTGCAGCCTAAAAGCCTAATTGTATACTGGTCTGTATCAAGAAAAGGCGGCGCAGCAGGGTGACAGAAATGACTTCCTCCACCACCTTGTAAGGTCCTATCTGGAGTACTGCATCCAGGCCAGGCAAGCAGGGTGGGTGAGTACCCTGCAAGTGTTAGAGGGATAAATTCATTAGATGATCACTACCCACAAAGCACAGGGGCACCACACTCTAAGTGCAAGATTATCACCCTCCAAGGACAGAGGCTTAGTCATGGTATCCATCTGAAGGAGTTAGGGTATTTGCCCTGTCAGCAAGGATGTTGAAAGCATGACAAAAACGGAAGGCAACAATGTAGCTGTCCAAGCTTCTGGCTAGGAGGCTACAAAATTGAATATATAGATTAAGAAGTATCATGGGGGACAAAAAGGAGGGGGGGAAACTACAATTCACCCATGCACAGACAGGTTATTCCAAAAGAAAATCAAAACAAAAAACAAGACAGCATTATCCCATCAGGTTGGGGAAAACACTTGTCAGGCTGGAACACAAAGGAAAGGAGTGGAAAGAAGAAGCAAGTCCATGCCTGAAGCTGCAAACAAAAATCCTCCTTCCCTGCTCCAGCCCCCCTTCCTTTCACCCCAGAGCAGGTGAAAGGAAGGCCCATCTGTGGGTGATAACACCTGACTCAGACTAGACAAACTAACAAAACCAACCAGTAAAAGACTTCCCCCAACATTAAGATTATATGACTGAAGAAGATGAGATGGGTATTGGTTGTAAGCAATTCCTCCCTGCAGGGAACTGAACGTCCAATATGTTGAGCAGATCCTCTTCTTAGCAAAGTCTGCTGTCTTCCTGGGGCTCAAGAGAGAGATATCACCAAGGAACTAATCGCCTGGTATGGTCAAGAGACCACACAACCCCTTACTACTTTTCCATATAGGGAGGGATGGTGCAGCTACATGTGAGTAAAGAGCTATCAAAAAGGTTTCAGGGTCTTGGGACAAGGCTGAAGGAACTGAATGCACAAATCTTTTCCTCTATGCCTTGAAAAGGGTTGCTAAATACATTGTAAGAGCAGACTCTGTAATAAAGAGATACCTACTTGACATAACTCATTGGTATGTCAAGTTACTTTGACAAATTTTCTCCACTTCAGCATCCTGCATTGGGTAAGGACATGGAAATAAATCAAAATAATCTTATCATTAAATACCTAGCTCTGTGGTTGGTGCTGTCACCAGAACTTTTTTTTTTTTTTTTTTTTAAACCAAATGACGTACATGACAGCAGATTTGAGGATACCCAATGGGATTCACCTTTCTCAAAGCCTTTCTTGTGGAAAAGCCAGCTGGGCTCACTGGGAGGGTTTTAAACTAGATCTGAAGGGGAGAGGTGAGTGGGATAGTGAGTCTTCCCATGTTAAGGTATAGCTATGCCATCCCACACAAGAGAGACAGGGTGCTAGCAGGGGCCTTGAAGGACCTGCTGCCTTGAGAAGTGCTGGCAACGCTGCAGCACATACAAAAATCTACAATGGGGCAGCAACTGCTGGGGCAACAGGAGAAGGCCAAATCAAGGGAAATACTTAAAAGGAATTAAGGATTTATCTTTTAAGGAAGTGACAAGACTAGCTGCCCAGCTGAAGAGCCTCTACACCAATGCACGCAGCTTGGGAAATATTCAGGAGGAGCTGGAAGCTACTGCAGTGTAAAAAAACAATATAGTTGTTGTCATCAAAACCTGCTGGGATGATTCCCATGACTGGAGTGTGGCTATCAACGGCTACAAGCTGTTCAGAAAGGACAGGTGAGGAAGGAGGGAGTGGGATGTTCCTGTATACATCAAAAAGGGAATAGAATGTGAAGACCTGTCCCTAAAGAATAGTCATGAGCAAGTTGAAAGCCTATGGGTGACAGTTAGAGACCAAGGCAGCAAAGAGAGCCTTGTGATCAGTGTCTACTACAGGCCATCCAATCAAGCAGAGCCTGTCATTGACACCTTCTACCTCCAGCTACAGGAGACATTTGCAATCGCAAGTGCCTGACCTACTGTAGGACTTCAACCACCCAGACATCTGCTGGAAAAGTGGCATGTCATGCCGTAGGCAATCCAAGAGGCTCCTGGAATGCATTAAGGATAACTTCCTAAGTCAAGTAATTGTGATGGCCCCACAGTACCAGACCTGTTATTCACCAATGCAAATAAAATAATTGGTGGCATCAGGATTGGAAGCTTCCTGGGCTGCAGTGACCATGCTATGGTTCAGTTCACACTCTAGATGGATGTGAGGCAGGCAAAGAGTAAAATAAGGTCTCTACATTCTAGGAAACCTAAGTTCCAGCTCTTCAGGGAGTTAGTCAACAGAACACCCTGGGAAATTGCCCTCATGGGCATGGGTGCAGAGCAGATCGGGCAGATTAAGGAAGCTTTCTTCAGCATGCAGGAGCTCTCCATCCCCAGGTGTAGCAAGTCAGGAAAGGAAGGCAAGAGAATGGCATGGCTGACTGAACCAAGACTTACTGGTCAAACTGAAGAGCAAGAAGAAAAGGTATAGGCAGTGGAAACAGAGACTGGTACCATGGGAAGAGTATAAGAAAGCTGCTAGGCTTTCTTACACATAGCAGTGGGGTCAGGAAAATGACAGCCCAGCTTGAACTAAACTAGCCAAAGGATGCTAAGAAGAACAAGAAAGGCCTCTACAGGTACCTCAACCAGAAAAGGAAAGCCCCTGGTGAGTGACACAGGCAGGCTGATGACAGACAAGAAGGCTGAAGTACTTGACTTTTTGGCCTATCTTCTCCAATTACTGCTCATCACACAGCTCTGAAATGTTTGGTTTGGTAGGAGAGGATCAGGGAAGCAATGTCCCTCCCACCATAAGCAAACTGTGGAAGTTGGAACCTGAACATCCACAAGCCTATGGATACCAATTAGATGCAATCCAGAGATCTGAGAGAATTAGCTGATGTAGTTGCCAAGCCATTCTCAGTGATCTTTTGAAAAGTCATGGAATTCAGGTGAAGTCCCTGGTGATTGGTAAAAAAGGCAACATTACACCCATTTTTAAGAAGAGTAAAGAGGATGACCCTGAGAACTACTGACCTGTCAGTCTCACCTCTGTGCTGTGAAAGATCATGAAGCAGATCCTCTTGGAATTTATGCTAAAGCACATGAAAGACATGGAGGTGATACGGGAGAACTAGCATGGCTTCACCAAGGGCAAATCCTGCTTGACAAACCTAGTGGCCTTCTATGATGGTGTCACTGCTTCAATGGACAAGGGAAGAGACATTGATGTCATCTGTGTGGACTTCAGTAAGGCCTTTGACATGGTACCCCACAACATCCTTCTCTCCAAATTGGAAAGATATGGATTTGATGGGTGGACTGCTTGATGGATGAAGAACTGTCTGCAGGATCAAGTCCAGAGAGGGGTGGCCAAGGGTTCAATGTCTGGATGGAGATCAGTGATGAGCAGTGTCCCTCAGAAGCAATAGCTGGGACTGATACTCTTCAACATCTTCATCAGTAACATTGACAGTGGAGTGAGCGAACCCTCAGCAAGTTTGCTGACGGCACCAAGATGTGGGGTGCAATTGACACACCTGAGGGATGGAGTACCATCCAGGTTTGAGTAGTGGGCTCAGTGGAACCTCATGATGTTCAACAAATCCATATGCAAGATCTTGCATCTGGTTTGAGGCAACACTCACTACCAACAGAAGTTGGGGGACTGAAAGGGTTGAACAAAGCCCTGCCAAAAAGGACCAGGACACCAGGGGGTACTGGTGGATGGGAAGCTGGACATCAGCCAGCAGTGTGCCCTCGCAGCCCAGCAAGCCAACTGTATCCTGGGCTGCATAAGAAGCATGGCTAGCAGACTGAGGGAGGTGATCCTGCCCATCTACTTTGCACTGGTAAGACCTCACCTGGAGTACAGCATCCAGATGTGGAGTCTTCAGTACAGGAGAGATATATACTTGTTGGAGCACATCCAGAGGAGGCTAAGAAAAATGATCCAAGACATGGAACACCTCTCCTGTGAGGACAGACTGGCAGAGCCTGGACTGTTCAGCCTGAAGGAGAGAAGGCTCTAAGGTACCTAAGAGCAGCCTTTCAGCATCAAAAGTGAAGCTACAGGAAAGGAGACAGACTCACGAGCAGGGTCTGTGGTAAGAGAACAAGGGAAAATGATTTCAAACTTAAAGAGGGGAGATTTATGTTGTCTGCTACTGTGAGGGTGGTGAGGCACTGGAACAAATTGTTCAGAGATGTGGTGGGTACTCCATCCCTGGAGACTTTCAAGGTGAGTCTGGATCAGGCTCTGGGCAATCTGATCCAGCTATGGATGTCCCTGTTCATTGTAGTGGAGCTAGACTAGATGAACTTCGAAAGTCCCTTCCTGACTCCAAGGATTTTCTATGATTCTGTATAGCTCCATAAATTGATAACACTAAATGTGCTCAAATACATTCCGAAAAAAAAAAAAAAATAGAAGTTATACTATTTTCCTTAACTGATTCCACACAAAATTTAGCAAAGTGAGGTTCTTTACAATAGCACAGTATATCTATCAAGTCCTTTTCCTTAGGATTTTGAAATATTTCTTGTTAGTAACAGTCTGAATTTCAGAAGGTTTCTCATTAGTTCTTTATTTTTTGATAGAATGTCAGTGACTTACATTAGTTCAAAAGATATAAAAACAATCATTTTCCTGCATCTACATACTTTCAGTTATTGGTACTCAGTATATAGGTTAGCAGCATGCACCAAGTCTTAAGCCATATTGATTTCAGTGAGAATTACAACTCATACACTCAGTACAGCCGCAAGACATTATACTGGCAGTTGCAAGTGAATAGGGCAATCCTTGTAAAGTCAAGGTGTGGTAGACAAGGATTCAGAGCCATAATAGCCAGATAAACCATGGCCTGATGAAATTAATGAAATAACCTGTGTGTTTCATAAGGAAGAAAAAAAAAAAGATTTTTCCACATGGAAAAGATGTTTGAATTTGAAAAGAAAGAGAATCAAGAGCCAGTAAAAATGATGCTGGTCACTTTGCAGGTTTTGCTACGGAGTTTGTGAGATACCAGACAAAAATCCTGCCAGACACAATATAACATGGCATCCTTAAATACAGAACAGCAATAAATTCACATCATTTCCAAACAACCTCAGAGCCTTGTAAAAGGGCACTAGTCAAAACATTTCCATTAATGTATCAAAGCTCCTCTGCCTAGGGCTGCACAGTATGTGATATTCTAGAAGCAGCCCAGCAACAAACAGCAATACACATACTGTTCTAATTACATTTCATATTCCTAAAGTGTTCCCATAACTGTACATTGAAAATTTATTTTAAATATAATTTAAATTGGTTTCATATATATAAGTACTTAAAAAGAAGAGAAGAAGGAACTCATCTAGCAAATGCTTCTGTGATGTAAGCTTCCACTCAAGATCTTACTGAGTACCCAAAAGGACAGAAGCAACAAGTATCAAACTGAAAAAAACTCCTTTCTAACATATTTCAAAAATACTGTTTAAAGTAAAAAAGAAGATGGATTTCAAGGAAAAAAAAAACAGTGACAGTTTTTGCAAAGCAAATAATTCTTGTATAGTCTAGTAGAATGGGTATATACTAGAATTCATTCTTTCTTCGCTTTTAGTTACTATATATAATTTTTTTGTATTCCCACAGGGCACATGAGAGATATTGTTTAAGACTGACTCAAAGCTTGCTGTGAAGGACTATGTGGGACTCCTTATCTCAAAGACTGCATGAGCCATTTGGCACTTTGTCTCAAGGCTTACATGAAAGCCCACAGTCATTTCCTGTCTTGCCAGTCCCACCTATTCCTATACACAATTGCCAGGGGCAACGAAGATAAGACCAGAAAGAAAAACCGGTTCTGACAGGGTCCAAGGTATGGCCGAGCAGCCTTCTGGGAGTGGGTCTCAAAGGAGAACGTCCACCTGAGAGGGAATACATATGTTGAACATACCAACATGTGCTAGGAATCCAAAACAGCTAACGATGCAGAAGAAAGGACAGTAGGACTCTTCGAACAAAGGGCTTGAGAGAGACAGAGAGAATCCTCCCCACTGATGTGAGGATATCACATCTATGGAATGCCACCGGAATCCACAGAAATGACTACCTCTTGCCTTCTATAAAGAACCCTTGCTTTTATTTCTTATATTTTTACTATTTACTGTGTTATTTTTTATCAGATCTGTTTCAGTATTAAGAATTGTTGAAATTTGCATTTCTTTTTTCATTTTTTCTCCTTTGGTTTCTCCTTTAAATTTACTTTTGTCTGGAAACAACTATACTTGGGTATGGAACTGATGGAACACAGGAACTATGTAGCCTTTGATTTATTCCTTTCACAGATAAAAATTGAAATATACAAATCTAAAGGGAATGATAAAGTACTGTGCAATAAGATTTCTAAGTGTATTACATATTTTCAGGATTACTACGGTCACTACAGCCAGGAATAATATGAATTTATGAGTTTAAATGTCCTATGCTGGCTACGCTTGTCTCATGGAGTCTGCTTTGGCCCTCACACTCACAGGATTTGCCTTACAGATTAATTCTGTACAAGAAACTGAAAAAAAAAAAAAAAAAAAAAAACACAATGGGAAATTCTTCACCACCCCAGTTTCGCAATGGGGAAGTCTGTCTCCTCATAATGCACTACAATAGTCCTTTCTTCATGCTCAGGCATCTTCCCTGTCTTCGCAACTTACTAACAGTTAATAAGTACAGTACATTCAAGATTAAACAGAGGTGAGAATATCACTTCATAAAATAAAATTATGTTTAGGAACATTAGAGTCAATACTCTAGTGATGTGGGTTATTTTTTTTGTGTGCGTTTGTTTTGTTTTTGGATAATCTGGGACAACTTGTAATTTTTACCCTATTTTAAAGATGCAGGACGTTCACAGCAGCTATACTGCATCAACCAGCTTGCCAAGCAAATACAAACATGAAGTGCAGATTTCTGAACAACTCATCACATGCTGCTGTAGGTTATAATGATGTTCTGTAACACACCAGTAATATTCCCTGAATTCACTCTACATTTCTAATTGCTAATAAATAAATGAAATATTTTCTTACAGAAAAGCTGTCAGTATTTCTGTATTAAGATACAATATAAGAATAAATTTTTCTATATAGCCCTCAGAAATACTGGCCATTTTGAAAACAGTCACAGCTGGGAGGAAAAAAAAAAATCACCAAATCACATATTGCTTAAAGATTTTCCCTTCCAAGTATTAAGAACAGATTATTCCTCAACCTGACTGTCCTGCTTTATTTATCTCTCAGACATCCAGCTTCTTAGTCTTCTTTCTCATTCCCTCGAGATTAGTTCATGATTTAAATAATCATTCCTTAAGATTTTTCTACCTTTAAGGTAATACAAACACTAAAGGCTACAAGTATTTTCATATACACATAAGAGCCCTTGAAAGTATAACTTTTTATATTCATAAAGTTTTAGCATAAGCTTTATTTCCTCCCCAGATGAACGAGATCCATACAACTCATTCCTAAAGAATCTAAAGCAGTACCCGATATTTTCCAATTTACTCCTGCTTCTACCCATCCCCAGCTTTTCTTTTTCAGAATCCCGTGTGCCACATAGAGAATGCTTTCTCAATAAGTTTCAATGCTCTAATAAAAAAAGTCTGCCCATATATACTCCACATATTAAGAAAGTTTCTGTTACACAAACAAACCACTGACTTTGTGATGCATCTGATCGATTTTTAATAGATCATAATAAAAAACAGATCTGACAAAACAAATCTAAAACATAACAAAATTAAAGCTTGTCTGATTTGACAGTACTCCTCCAATGAGGCATAGTAGTTAATCAATTCAATTTGGTTTCAGAAAGAATGATAGTATTTTGTTTTTCTCAAAGTATACTTTTTCAAAAGACCATCCATCTAAATGAACTACTATGAAAACAGACATGTCAAATAATAGCTGTCATTTTTTGTCAGCAGAATAGAAGGCGGCTGTTTTCAGAAAGAAGGAAATTAGCAGCTTATGTGTAGAAACATAAAAAACAGGACCAAATTACCAAATTATATGCTTCTCTCTAAAATTACAGCATACAGATTCCTGTAGCTTCAATATGGAAAAGACCACATACATTAAAAAAAACTTCTTATCTATCATACACACACACACAAAATCTACTTTTCAAAATAATATATTAAAGCAGAATTTCCAGAACTATTTCTGTGTCTCACTTTTATCCAATGTAAACTGAAACAGGAGGGCAAATAAATAAATAAATAAATAAGAGACACCCATTGCAGAATGCAATTTACCAGAAAATGTTGCTGTGTATCTTTAATAATTGCTATCATCCCAAATAAGACACTGCTGAGTCCAAGATAGGATGCTTGGCAACAGCTACAACTTGAATTACCACATTTTGAGCTAAGCGTTGTTCTGTCCTCACAAATACAATACTAACGAATTGTAAAAGTGTATAAACCCTAGAAATGCAATCAATCAATATTATTACAGCATACAATTCAATTGCACACCATTGACTTACCCAGATATTTCCATCCTGATGGTAAGGCTTCCAGTTTCTCCCTGTATCACTACAGAGCATCCGATACTGAGTAACCCAGTCAGAACTGCTATACCTGCCTTGAGTTGCGATAGCACTGATCTGCTTCCTATTACCAAAATCCACCTGTAGCCACTGATAATGATTACTCTCTGAAGGAGACCAGCCTCCTGCACCTGTTGGATTGAAACAGAAAAGAGATGTAAACCTCAGACACTTACTTTGAAGGGAACACATTGTGAAGATGTTGATTGCTGGAAGGCAGACTAGCTGTGAGAAGTATAATACAAAAAATATATATATATACGAAATAAACATTATTGCTTTTTTTTTTTAATGAATCTTTAGTATAAATTCAAATGCATTTACTCTGTTGACTTAATCATTTTATGGCGTAGTTATAATGATGCAATGGAGAGCTTGATAGTGACTCAATGTCTTTATGATGCCTTAATTACACTTTATTCATTTTTGCCACATTATATTTGTTCAAAGGCAGACTGATTTGCCATGAAATTCTTTGTTAGAGTCCTAATTCCCTAATACAGGGATCCAACATGCTGCAAAACTTAGACAATTGCCATCGTGACGCAGGTTGACATAATCTAAGACGACTGATGATGGGTTTCTGGTTGAAGTTCATGTTCTCTCATGGCCCAGTGCTCTATGGTGTTAATGGAGGCATGCAGTTGTTTGGTGTAGGTCCATCTTATGTTCCATCAGTCCCACATGGGCCATCACTGGGTGTAGTGCTTGATCTCACAGTGACACTGGAATGCTTCAATGGCATATTGCTCCTTCTGGTGATCCTAGAGACTCAAAGACACACAGAGACAAGTACAGATGTTTCAGGGTTACCAGGAGGGGAAGGTCTGCCCTCCATGGCAAGATACAGGCTGTATTCCCAGCCTGGATCAACACTGCAGTTTGCACTGGGGCATGCCCTGGCCACCTATACCACATCCTTTTGCCATATATCTGTGGCTGCATAACTATATCAGGCAACAAAGGGGGAGCCCTGATCTGCCATAGGGACATGATAAGGGTTCCCTTAGCAATGAAGACCAGAGTATTGACCACAAGGTCAGTAGGCCATGTACCTATAACTGGAGGGACTACTGAGCCTCCCACCTCCAATAATCTCCCCCAGAGTGCAAGTAGGCCACACCACTTTGGTTCTACTTGCACCTTCCAAGGCCATTTTACTCTATAGGTATCTGGTTCTAGATTCTCAGGGGCAGGGAGCAGAAGGTTATTTTCATTGCCAGTGTGGGGTCTGACCTGATTACCAGTGCCCGTAATTTGGATCCTAAGCAGGGAGGCCCATGTTGTCTGTAGCATTTTCAGGGCACTGGGTCTGCTGTCTTGAGGCCTTTTATTCACATCCTGCAGGGTTTCATAGAGTCTCTTTGTCCACCCTTGCAGCGACTGGGAGTCTGTCTTAAGGGCAGCCTTAAGAATACCATTATAGAGTTCAATAAGGCCTGCCCCCATCAGACAATATGGCAGGTGGAATCACCATTCAATGTTGCTTTCTTCTGCCCAGTGTTGTATTATTGCTCTGGTAAAATGAGTCCCTTGGTCACTTTTGATGACTTGAGGTGTTCCATAGTCATCTATCAGCTAGGTAAGTGCCTTGATGGTATATGCCTGGTTTCCTCTCCAAACTGGATAGGCCTGCATTAACCCACTTGCGATGTTGATGCAGGTCAGGGCATAACTCACCCCCGCAGACCAAGGAAGGGGCCCAGTGTAATCAACCTGCCGTCGCTGAAGAGGATTGTGTCCTCTAGCAAGATGGGCTGTTGTTTAAGGCAACAATCTCAGTCTCATCTTAGAGCAAGTGTCACAGTCTCAGAATGCCTGGGCAATGCCAGATAATTGTATGGGCAGCCCCAGTGCTTTAGCAGCTGCCCACATTGCCTTTTGTTCTGCATGCTGCAACTTCTGATGTAACCAGCAGTCAGTGTTCTCAGATGGTGAATTCTCAATCCATCAAACTCAGGCCAGTATGTTGGCTTCATCATTTCCCAGTGACTGTAGAGGCTGGTAACCAGAAACATTGTAGACATGTACAGCCCTGGATTTAACTATATTCCATATGTCCAACCACATACCTCTGCCACAGATTGGCTGGGTGAGAATAGTCCATTCCTGGGTGGCCCACTAGGCAATCGAAAGAGTGAGACCCCAGTACACAGCCCAACTATCTTTGCAAATATTCAGGATACCATCATCAGGTTCCTTGGTTACAACTATCCATATGACTCACAGTTCTGCCCATTGGCTACATTGACCATCCCCCTCTTCAAACCAGATTGTTTTAGTCGAGGGATAGTACGCTACTGCTCTCCACTTGCTCAGGACACCCTTGCTAGACCAATCCACGTACCAGACATCTTCAGGAATGGGACAATTCCCCTTCTGAACACAACTCTTCTCTGGTGGAGCGACCAATGTTTCTTTTGGTGCATCACTGTGATACATCACTGGGCTTAGGATCTTCAGAAGTTCTTCCTTCAGAAGAGCCTCCTCCAGAGGCTACACCTCTGGCTGAGATAGGCAATCCAACGTGCCGCTATTTGAGCTCGGACCAGCCCTGTCTTAGGAAGATGAGGCAGATCTTTCACTCACCCCTGAATCAACAGGGTGGTCTTAACTATGACCTCAACTGTTTGGGTTATCAGCTCTACTGCCTGTAATGCAGAGTAGGCAGCCAATAACTGTTTTTCAATCATACTGTATCTTTCTTCTGCTCCACGCCAGACCTGAGACCAGAATCCAATGATGTGGTTGCCGAGCCACTCTCCATCATATTTGAAAAATCATGGCTGTCTGGTGAAGTCCCCAGTGACTTGAAGAAGGGAAACATTACTCCCATTTTTAAGAAAGGGAAAAAGGAAGACCCAGGGAACTACAGGCCAGTGAGCCTCACCTCTGTGCCTGGTAAGATCATGGAGCAGATCCTCCTAGAAGCTATGTTAAGGCACATATGAGATAAAGAGGTGATCGGAGACAGTCAGCATGGCTTCACCAAGGGCGGATCATGCCTAACCAACCTGCTGGCCTTCTTTGATGGAGTGACGGCTTCAGTGGATGGGAGAAGGGCGGTGGATGTCATCTACCTGGACTTCTGCAAAGCCTTTGACATGGTCCCTCACCACATCCTTCCCTCTAAATTGGAGAGGTATGGATTTCAAGGATGGACTGTTTGATGGATTAGGAATTATTTGGCTGGGTGCAGCCAAAGGGTTGTGATTAATGGTTTGGTGTCAGGGTGGAGGCCGGTCACAAGTGGTGTCCCTCAGGGGTTGGTCTTGGGACCGGTGCTCTTCAACAACGGCATAGACTATGGCACTGAGTGCACCCTCAGCAAGTTTGCAGATGACACCAAGCTGAGTAGTACAGTTGATACGTTGGAAAGAAGGGAAGCCATCCAGAGGGCCCTGGACAGGCTGGAGAAGTGGGCCCATGAAAACTTAATGAGGTTCAATAAGGCCAAGTGCAGGGTGCTGCACTTGGGTCAGGGCAATCCCCGGTATTTATGCAAACTGGGGGATGATCTCCTTGAGAGCAGCCCTGCAGAGAAGGACCTGGGGGTCCTGGTAGATGAGAAGCTGGACATGAGGCAGCAGTGTGTGCTTGCAGCCTGGAAGGCCAACTGCATTCTGGGCTGCATTAAAGAAGAGGTAGCCAGCAGGGAGAGGGAGGTGATTGCGCCCCTCTACTCAGCTCTTGTGAGGCCCCATCTGGAGTACTGCATCTAGGCCTGGGGCCCCCAGCACAAGAAAGACGTGGAGCTCTTGGAGCGGGTCCAGAGGAGGACCACTAAGATGATCAGAGGACTGGAGCACCTCTCTAGGAGGAAAGATTGAGGGAACTGGGCTTGTTTAGTTTGGAGAAAAGAAGGCTCCAGGGAGACCTCATTGCAGCCTTCCAATACTTGAAGGGATAATATAAACAGGAGGCGGTACAACTGCTTACACGGGTGTATAGTGATAGGACAAGGGAGAATGGTTTTAAACTGAGACAGGGGAGGTTTAGGTTAGATAGTAGGAAGAAGTTTTTCACATCAGAGGGTGACAGCCTGGTCTAGTGGTTGGCAAACCTGCACATAGCAGGGGGGTTGAAACTCAATGATCATTGCTGTCCTTTCCAACCCAGGCCATCCTATGATTCTATGACCTTAAAATGATTTAGTGACTTGTTCTGATTTTGTGGTTTTATTTATTTTTGGTTTGGTAGTGTATTTTTTTTTTCCTCTACTGAAACTATAAAAAATAAATACACAGAAAAGAAGCCACCAAAGTGGCAAAGCGCAATCTGAATCAAAAGTGCCCTTGTTTGACAGTGTTCCCTTTGTGTGCATGTGTCTGCACATCTGTATTATATACAAAGTACAGGCATCTGCTCTCAGATTTCCCCAGCTCAATCATCATGAGTGATGGACTGTGTATGCTTATGTATCTTCTGCTTGGCTAACTACTTGATGTTAGTGATCAAATACAGCATCTCAGTCTCACAGACGACAGAATAAACTGCCAAATGCATTTCTGGAAATTGCAGAAGGTCAGGAAAAAAAAAAAAAAAAGAGGATAGATACAGGATTAGCTATGTTTATTTTCCTGAAAAATCAGAAATAATCATGCACCAAGCAAGACGATGACTTCTATAATCTTATGTTTACACTTACTTGCATTTTTTAAAAATCATTTAGTTTAAAAATACCCTCTTAAAATCTATTCTTACAGGTTTTCCTTTTATTCTCAGATAATTTATTTTTTTTTTCCTCCGGGTCAGCGCCTATGGACTCCTAAAAACTACCAAAGTCTTTCAGAGAATTAAAAAAAAAAGTCTTTAGGTTACTGCCTACCAATGCACTTCAGAATTTTAAAAGAAAAGTACTGTTCAATTTTTTGCTTGAACTGTTCAGAGTTGCAGTAAAAGGAGTTGCATGCCAGACCTGAGACCAGAATCCAATGGGGGTCCGAACAGAACTCTCGTGTTGCCACAGGCCCCAGCCAAAGCCATCCTGAGTGGCATGAATGTCTGCTTCATCTGGGAGTGTAGGATCAAATATGCCCAATGCCTGGGCTTGTTTAACTGCCAGTTTTGCCTGTTGGAAAGCCTCATGTTCTGTTCTCCACCAGGCCCTTAGTCACCTCTTTCTCATGAGTTTGTACAGTGGCCTCAGCAGCTGTGCTAAATGAGGTATAAAGGAACACAAATATCCCAACATACCTAAGAATTCCTGCAGCTGCTTTGGTCTTGTAGGGACTGGGAATGCCTGAACCTTAACTATGACAGCACTGGGTAGTACTTTGGTCTTCCCTGACCAAACTACCCCCAGGAATTTCACAGACAGGCCCAGACCTTGCACCTTCTGAGGATTTATAGCCCACTCTCTTTCTTGCAAATAGGTAGTCAAGTGAATCTGCTACCTGTCTTACTGCCTCCAGTGAGTCCGATGTCAACAGGAGATCATCAGTATAATGATACAAGCTAACATTATTAGGTTTTCCCCAATTTTCCAGGTCAGGTGTCACTAGGTTATGGCAATATGTTTGTGAATGCACATACCCCTGCGCAGGACCTGAAAGGGCCACTGCTTGCCTTCCCACATAAACACAAACTGATCTTGCAATTCTTCAGCAATTGGAATACTGAAAAATGCGTTTGCCAAGTCTAGGACACAATGGTAGGTTTTTATTTCCCTGCTCAATGTATCCATTAGAGAGGCCATAATGGGTACTGCCAGATAAACAGGCAGAGTGTCCTTATTTAATTCTTTGTAATCTACTGTCATTCTCCATGTGCCATCTGACTTTCGCCCTTGCTGCATGGGGGAACCATTATGGGCTATGTGCAGATCTTATAATCCCGACTTTTTCTAATTCCTGCACTGTTCGTGATATCTCATCTTGCCCCCATGGGAGTCTATATTGTCTCACATTAGTGACCCCGTGCCGTTCTCGCAGGCAAATAGACTCATGCTTCACATGGCCTCTCAATATCACCTGCTCCACCCGGACACTAACACACCTCTGTCAAAGTCCGAACTCTCTCACGGTTGTCTGGAAAGCCAGACCCCATAAAATGTCTATGCCTAAGATGTACTCTGGGACTGGCGCAATAGATATTTTACGCTCCCTGGGCGGGAGACACCCAACCCCCAATTTCAACCACGTCTGGGTAACTGGAATGGTCTGTACCCCAAAGCCACAGATCATCACTTTATCCCCATTAAATTTAGTCAGATCTCCATAAATAATTGATGTTTCCACATGTGTCAAAGAACACCATAACCTTTTGTATGTTCTTTTAGGACCAAAAAATTTTCAGCTCAACATTGGGCCTCCGATCCGTCTGGAGGCTCTAGTTACAGGGGGACTGGCATCCCCTGTCACGCAAGTTAACTGTGCGATTGCCACTTTTTCCTCAGGTGGCTCGGGCATAGTGGCCCAGCTTACTTGAGGAGGCTTTTTCCTTTTACTGGGAACTAGGAAACCTTCCCAGTTCCACGTTGTTGTTGGTAGTTTGTCAATAGTTCTCACCCCAGGGTTTGTGGGGTGATTTTGAAATTTTTGTTTGTCCTTCAACTGCCTTCATAGCTGGAGGAGGACATGATCAGGCTGGTGATCAATTTTCACCAATTGAATCCCAGCCCAGATTACCCGTAAGGGTCCCAACTGAGCAGCCTGTGGGGTAGGTCTCCTGGTTTTAGTTACAGGGAGGACCTCCATTCCTTCTGATGTTTGGATATTGCGCCTGGTCCAAAGTCACTCTGTCTCCCCTAGATCAGGCACCAATTGGACAGCCTGTTGGATAACGGCCTCCAAGGTGACTAAGGGGTTCAGTATGGACACACGCACAGTCACCACTGTCCCATGATGGTGGGGAAGAGCTTGTTGTAATATGAAGTCCCTCATCCCCGCTGAAAACTAAGTCTGGACTCTCAAAGGCATCATCATATATTGCCTCCTTCATTCCTAATTCTCTAATTTTGAAGTTCCTCCATGGAGGTCCATAGACCCATATTTATCGGAATATCACTTTTGTTGGGCCATGTGAGTCTACACGCCACCATTAGCCATTGAATTAGAGAATGGCTTTAATCATTATACATCACAGCGGCATATAGTCTTTGTCTGAGAGCCAGATGTGTGGTAATGGATGCCAGTTTAGAGATCTCCGGCCCATTAATTATCACACTTTCAGCCCCCATGTCTCAACAGCCAAGATGATATGCTCTCTCATGGTCTTTGCTTAAGTCGTTCTAACAAATCCGTGAGCTCAGCAGCTGCGTACAGGCATGCCATTACATGTAATGTGGTCTGCGCAGGGTGCCCCTGTTTGGGTGCCAGCCTTTCCTTTCCTTTTGAGTTATTACTGGCCTTATGGAATTACTGGAATGATCTGTGAATCAGTTAAAATTTTCCTCTTCCAGTTTGATTCGTCAAGTTGTGTAATGTTAGGGAGCTGATTAATTTGTTCATTTGGTTTGTGATGTGTGTGTTACCCATATTGAATCAAACATTGATAAAGGTTCTCTTTGGTGTTTTGTTTGTTTGTTTGTTTTGTTTTGTTTGTTTGTTTTTCTTTCAGATTAATTTACAAGAAACCTGGAATAGATACAATTCCCCCACGAATCCAAGTACTTGAAATATTTTGTGTCTTTACTCAAAGCATTCACTCTAAAAATCTCACATCCACAGAAATGTGCATGTGCTTACATCATTAAATATTGTGTTGAATAAAAGTATCTTCCTTACTAGAATGAAAAGAACCTGCCTGATACTGGACACAGGATAGAGGAGCTAATGACAAAATATTTAACGAATTTTATCCTTTTAAAAGGAGTACTGAATTAGAAATTCAAACCTGTTTTTCACAATAAATATGACATTAAAAAAAAATACATTTGTTTTTATAGCCATTATATTATGACAGATCAGATTATCTTTAGGAATGAGTAAAATAACCTAATGTATTGCATTATATATTATTGCATTGTTTGTATTTTTTAATATGGTGGGAAAAAAAGACACTGGATACATCTGTAATGATATGATATTCCATTTTACTTCATGTACTGCCTTTAATGCAAAATATACTAAAAACTATGAAATCAATGTGAGTTATAAATAATTGGAAACACAACAACTACAAAATATTTAAAATATATTAAACATACATATAATATAGTTCACTTCCATTTATCAGGCAAGGAGCACATATTGGTAGTAGAGCTGTAACAAATAAAAATGCAGACAATATCTGCTTCCTATTTTTACACTATTCCAGAATTTGTTGGGATTAATCACACTCACTCAACAAATAATTGACTCAGTGATGTTAACTAAGAGTCACTGAGTACTATCATTTATACTGGATAGCACTCTACTGCACAAAAAAGACAACTAATTTCAACTTGTGCAAGAATGATTGTATGTGACCGTCTGATAGCAGATACCAGAGAACTATATGCTCAGCATACATGGTAAACAGATATTTATGCATTCAAGCATCTTTGATGCACAGAAAAGCCTAAGAATCTTAAACAGAAAAGCCAGCCAGAGAATGTCTGTTGATAAAGAAGTCTGTGAAAGACATTTTTAGAGTTCTATTTTCAAAACTGCTACAAAAAGTTGTTTGATCTGCTCCTACTGCAGACTGATCAAACAATGTCTAATGAGTTTACTGCTGAAAAAGATATTCAGTGATGCAGAAGATGTACAATACTATATTCAAAATTAGAAGAACATGTATAACAAGGTGCAAGCGACCAATGAAGAACTTGACTCAACAATTCAAGTTCTCTAAGAGAGAAGGTGGGAGAGGCAGACAAGGTCCTGCAGAGGAGAGGCAGCAAACTGTTTTACCCACTTCATTTTATGGCAGCTTACTAAGGAAGGAGATGCATGATCACTATAGACCCTCACAAAAAACTGCCAAATCCTTGCAGCCCAGAATGTCAACTGAGTTCTGGGCTGCATTAAAAAAGGGGTGGCCAGCAGGGAGAGGGAGGTGATTGTGCCCCTCTACTCAGCTCTTGTGAGGACCCATCTGGAGTACTGCATCTAGGCCTGGGGCCCCCAGCACAAGAAAGACATGGAGCTCTTGGAGCGGGTCCAGAGGAGGACCACTAAGATGATCAGAGGACTGGAGCACCTCTCTAGGAGGAAAGGATTGAGGGAACTGGGCTTGTTTAGTTTGGAGAAAAGAAGGCTCCAGGGAGACCTCATTGCAGCCTTCCAGTACTTGAAGGGAGCATACTTGAAGGAAGGGGAACAGCTGTATACGAGGGTGTATGGGACAAGGGAGAATGGTCTTAAACTGAGATAGGGGAGGTTTAGGTTAGATATTAGGAAGAAGTTTTTCACACAGAGGGTGGTGATGCACTGGAACAGGTTGCTAAGGGATGTTGTGGATGCATTCATCCATCACTGGAGGCATTCAAGGTGAGGCTGGATGTGTCTCTAGGCAGCCTGGTCTGGCGGCCCTGCACATAGCAATGGGGTTGAAACTAGATGATGATTGTGGTCCTTTTCAACCCAGGCCATTCTATGTTTCTGTGATTCTATGCAATCTTCTGGAACCCTCTGCTGAGCAGATGAAAATGTGTTGCCACCCCAAGCTTGGACTCTGACCAATTGAACTATATGTTTTGGTATTGTTGGTTGACCTACCACACACAGATCAAGATCCCAGCTAAATACATTGCTGAATCTGAGGATGTGGTGAAAAATCTCTTTATTCTCTTATTTCTGTCTCTTTTCACCTGTCTTCTTTATTAGCCATTGCCTAAACATGCCTTGAATTAGTTGAATAGGGTACAATGCCTGTGCCAAAGTACCTTTCATCCACAACACTTACTGTTGTTAGAAAGTTGTCTGATTTTGCCTCAAGGTGATTGATCAGTTGTTGTTGGAAAGCTCAATGAATTCTTTTAGATTGTTCCTCTGAGTCACTTGTCCTAGAAGAATTTATTCCTGTTTTAGTCACACTTATTCACCACTCCCCATCTCAGATCATAATATAATACCAGTACTGCAGTAAGTCTAGTTTCCTGCACTTTTGAAACCAAAGGTTTCAATGATATAAATGAAAGAAGGATGTGAAATATAACTAGGAAATGAACCATTAAAAGCTATAAATTAAAGATCTGTGGTGGTAGTTATTATTCAAAGGTTAACTTTGTATAATTTTAGAAAACTTCTAACGGACTTTCAGCAAGGAAACTTAAAATCTGTCTTCTTAAATAACTATCTAATAATAGCCTGAATCATTCAGAGTTTGAATCAACATACTTGTATGGGAAAAACACAAACCATATTTTCAATGACAAATAACACTTCTAGGTCACACTAATATTGTCAAAACAATATTTTTTGATACTTTGCTATTTTCCTTGCTACTTTCCTTACTACTTGTCATTCCTTTATATAAAAGATAAATTAAGAGAAAAAAGAAGACTTTGAAATACTGAGATTATTCATCTACTGCACTTTAGAGAAAAATGTGGACAGCCATTTTCTACAGTACCTTAGAAAACAATATAACAAACATCTAAATTGCATGAATCTACCCACACTGTTCGTCAGCTGTTTGAGTAGTATATCAGTGGTAGTTTCCATTTTTTGTTTGTTTACTATTTGTCATTGTAGATACAAAATGTGTGTATACAGACAATAAAATGTTTAACTTTACACACAGAAAGCAGAACTACAACACTGAGTGGGTCTAGCAACACTGATAAATGCAAATGCAAAAGACTTGCATGGTTGCAAGGGTTTCACTTTTACCCTCTATTAGGCAGAGCCCCCTAAACCAACTGCACTATAGGAAACCACTGTCACTTAAAACAAACTCTTCCTGACATTATCATGGATAGGTATTTATTATTTCTTTATCATAAATAAAATGCATTGTTAAATTTCTTATATATTTGGATTTGTAATCCAATCTCTTTTTTCAAAGTAGAGATTTTCTTTTGAATGTTTTAGAAGTTCTTTCCAGAAGAGAACTGCAATGGAATTACAGACAACATGAACAACCCTGATAGCAGGGAAATAATAAACACCATGCTTTGGAAAATGCCAATGTTGATATTTAGAAGGCAACAATTATTGAGAAAATAGCAACATGATTATAGTAAACGTCTACTTTACCTATATCAATTCTGTAAAAAAACAAACAAAAAAACCATCAAAAACAAAAACAAAAACAAAGACTACAGAATTGACAACAATATATCTTCATCTCCAGAATTCAGTACTAGAATTTACCCCAAATAAGACCACAGAACTTTACAGAGATGCATCAGGAATTGGTCTCAAGTAAGCCTTTACTCTCAAGTAAGGATCTAAATTACTTATAAAACATAAAATATAACTGACAAAATTTGTGGGCAACAGAAGATTAGAAAGATCCAATATTAATTCCTCAAATTAGCATTCCATGATAGCAGCTGAAAATTTGCAGAGGTCAGTATCAGCATTAATCCTCACCTCTGAAAGTTTGAAGTAGGTCACTAGTCTATGCAGTATGCTTTACTACTACTGTCTTCTAGTAGATGTTATGAGTTTCTTCCTTTGGCATATCTTACAGTCCCTCATAAAGCATACTTTTTATTATTTACTTACTTTTTTAAAAACAGGTTGGTGTGGAGGAATAAAAAGTTGCCCTAATTCACTTTAGCATGTACTTCTGGACTTTGTTAGATTGATATTAAAAGTCTTCCTCTCCACTGAAAAATAGGCAAGGGGAAAAATATTTCTAATTATATTTCTTAAAATAGTTTCATTTTAATCTAAAAACTCAAAAATTAAGAGTGAAAATTACCCAAGAGATAACAAGTTATCTGGATACAGTCTACATGGATCTTTTTTTTTTTAAAGAATGTTATAATCACTATATTATTTTTTAAATCTCAATAGATCTTTCTTGCAGTAAATGCAATGCAATAAATTGCAAATGCAATAAATCCCATGATGTACTGTCTACTTCTTAATACTTACTGCTTCCTAGGATATCTTAACTGAGCACAAATCATATATGAGTGATCAATCTGTTGGTAAGGAACAGTGTTGATATCTAACAGTGAAAATGTGAAAGAGATCTCATAGTTGTCATTCACAGTTGTCAAATTCAAAACGGTAAAAATCATAAGCCCGACGAGTCTCATATTTTGAGCTGTTCAGGAAAAAACACTGAGCAGCTTTGGTTATTTTAATGAATGTATCACTTTAAACCATGCCCTCCTCATCTGTTCTGCATTCTGATTACATATGCAAAAAGAAGCTCATTCACAGTGTCATCCTAATGGAATCTTAGAACTTGGATGAGATTTAAATATGCAGTGTGCATCATCTATATTCAAAACATCAAGCAGCTTCTTCTCCATGAGATGTTTTCTTGTTTTTCAGACTGAAAGTTGAGGCATGGCAGTGGTTTTCTGCACCTGGCATACAAACCTCTGGCATACAAAATAACCACAGTGGAATATGAGAGACAAGGAAGAGATTATAAAGATCTCCCTTTACTCATAACCTCATTTCAATCAAGAGGACACAAATATTTCATTGTGTGTTTGTACATTGCAGCCCTATGGTTTTTCAAGCAAGTCTGCTCATATTCCTGGCAATAACTAGCAAGGATACAGCTAATGCATAACAAATAGTAGACATTCCCTCTGCAGTGTCCCTGCTGAGTGATCAAGCCCTGGTTAGCAGATTCTTACCCAAAACTTTACTGATAGCCAGATAAGGAGCTTCTGTAATAGTAAAGTTCTACCAACTGCACTGAGTAGCATTTGCAGCACTTTGAAATCCAGATACAAGACGATTACTACATCACTGGTATTTCCTTACAATTTTAGTACAGATGACAGCCAGAGAAAAAGGAATTAAAGTTTTCACCTGATCTATGCCATTTCCATTACCAATGAGATGCCTAAACACTTCATGATCACCTAAATGGTCCTATTCCAATTATTACAACCCACAAAGCTGTAGAAAATAAGGGAAAACTGAATTTCTGTCAGTTAAATTGTGATATCATGGCTCATTTCAGATTTTTTTTCCACAAAAAGATTGTAGATCATTAGTCAAGTGTTCAAAGTGACAAGAATAGAAACGTAAGACAGAAAAGTTAAAGAATAAAATAAGAAAAGAATAGAAACTGAAGACACTGTCTTACAGAGACTTACTAAGTGAGATGCTGAAGTGAATGTAGTTTCTGCTTGTGATGTGCAAGCAACAGTACCCAGAAATACTCACTGTTAATAACAAATAAAGTGTACATGATTATTTCATTACACTATTGTATGGTAACTGTTGAGTCACAGACTAAACCAGTAGTTGAACACTTGGGGAAAGGACCCAGTCAGCCTTGGGAGCACAGGTGAAGGCAATTCACCTGTGTGATCGGAATGGGTGGAGCCTGGCTCCACCTCTCTTTGACCTCATTTAAGGGCTGACTGCCCCAGGGGAAGAATCTCCTTCTGGAGATTCCTCTTTGGTGAAGCTTTTTCCTGGAAATCTAGAATCTTCTGATACGGGTGAGCAGTCTTCTTACCTTCCTTTATAGCATCTTTCTACTGTGTTGGTCCTTTTGTCATCATGTCTCTGTTGTAATATCTTTCACATCATATTGATCTGTCTAATTGCTACAATCTCCAAGATGATCTAGTCTAACTATCTACCATGAATATTTCCACACTAAATCATGTTGCTCAGTACAACAATTAAATGTTTCTTGAACATTTCCAGAGACAGTGATTCTGCCACTTCTCTGAGCAGCCTGTTCTAGTGCTTAACTGCTCTCTCAGAAAAGGAATTTTTTTCTAATGTCCGATTAGAATTTCCCCTAGTGCAACTTCAGGCCATTTCCTCTAGTCCTATCCCTAGTTACAGGGGAGAGGGGGCTGACTACAATCTCCTTTTAGGTAGTTGTAGAGAGCTCATTAGCCTCTGCCCATTGATCCAGCCAGTCCAGAACCCTCTGTCTAGCCTTCTTATTCCTTGGAAGATCACTTTCTCCTAATTTGGTGTAACCTGCAAACTTGCTGAGGGTGCAGTCAATGCCCTCATTCAGGTAGTAAATAAAAATACTGAACAGGATGAGCCCCAGTGCCCCTGGGGAGCACTACTTGCGACCAGTCACCAACTGGATTTTACTTCATTCATAACCGCACTCTAAGCACAGCCATTATGATTATGACAGATTATGGAAAGCCGCTTGGCTATCACCTCCACCAACTCACTCAGCACCCTTGGGTGGATCCCATCTGGCCCCATGGTCTAGTGACAGTTGAGGTAGTATAGTAGGTCTCTAAGTGTTTCCACCTGAACCATGGGAGGTTTATTCTGTTCCCCATCTGAGATTTCCAGGTCAGGGGATAGAGTGTCCTGAGGATAACTGGTCTGACTTTTAAAGACAGATGTAAATAAGACATTGAGAACGTCAGCCTTTTCCTTATCCTCAGTGGTCATGTTCCCTGTTGCATGCAGTAAAAGATGGAGATTCTCCTTGTCCCTCCTCTTACTGTTAATAAGTTCAGAAAAAAGTTTATTGTTCTCTTTTACAGTGGTCAGGTTGAGTTCAAGCTGGGCTTTTGCATTTCTAATTTTCTCCCTGCATATCCAAACAACTTCTTTGTGCTCCCCTTGAGTTGCCTTTCATTTCTTCCACAAGAGAGAGATCCTCTTTCTCTGCTGGAGCCTCAGGGAAAGCTCCCTGTTCATCCACACCAGTCTTCTTCCTGGCTAGCTCATCTTTATGGCACACAGGGACGGTCTGCCTTCCTGGATCCCTGTACCCTTCAGGACTGAATCCCAAGTGACTGTCCCTACTAATGTCTTGAACAGTTCAAAGTCCACCCTCTGGAAGTCCAAGGTAGCAGTTTCCTTGACCCCCACTCTGGACTTCACCAAGAATTGAGAACTCCGCCATTTTATGTTTGCTATGCCTAAGACAGCTCCTGACCTCCACATCTCCTATCAGTCTTTCTCTGTGAACAGCAGCTCTAGTGAGGCATCTCACCTGGTAGGCTAGGCTCTCATACTAGCTGCATCAGGAAGTCATCTTCCACACACTCCAGAAATGTCTTAGACTGCTTCTTCTGCACTGTATTGTATTTCCAACATATATCAGGGAAGTTGAAATCTGAACATGAGAACAAAAGCTAGGGATTGTGCAATGTCTGCCAGCTGCATGTAAAATGCTTTCTGTCTCTTCATTCTGGTTAGGTTGTCTATTACAGATCCCCACCATGATGTCTGCCTTGTTAGCCTTTCCCTTGATCTTTACTCATAGAGATACAACATTTTTATTTCCAGCCCTAAGCTCAACAACATCAAAACACTCTTTAACACAGACAACCATGCCACCACCCCTCCTTCCTTGCCTGGCCCCTCTAAAGAGCTTATAGCCATTCATTCCAGTACTCCAGTTGTGGGAGTGATATCACCATGTTTCTGTAATGGCAACTAAGTCATAGTTTGCAGGCTGCATAAGGGCTTCCAGCTCCTCCTGTTTGTTGCCCATGCTGAGTGCATTGGTATAGATGCACTTCAGCTGAATCCCTTGTCTTCATCATTTTCTTAGGCTTATCTCTAGTTGGCTTCATCTTTATTTCCTCCCCTCTTCATGCGCCCTCAATGAGTCCTGCCAGCTCCTGTGCGAGGATCCATTTCCTACTTTGAGATAGTTGAGACCCAGCAGTAGACATCAGGACAGGCACTGAATAAACCACCCTGTGGTCAAAAAAAAAAAAAATCTTGCAATTGTATCAGCCTCTCAGCCATGTATTTATGAGAATTTTTCCTGTTCCTCTCAGTATTCCTCCCTGCCATTGAATGGATAGAGGAAATCTGACCTGTGTGCCTGCTCTGTCCACTAACCACAACAATCCCTTCAAGTTCTTTTTGATAGTCCTCAGGCTTCTCCCATCAACTTCACTGCTGGCCTGAGCTATCAATAAAGGATAATAATCAGAGGAATCAATCAGACTAGGAAGTTTCTTAGAAATATTCCTGACTTGGCCCCAAGTAGGTTGCACACTTCCCTATGGGTAGGGCCAAAAAATAGCGTCCTCCATTTCTCTCAGAAGGGAGTCACCTGTGACAATCATCTTCTTTCCTTCTTGGTGGAGGCAGTCTTGCAGTGTGGAGTCAACTGCTTCATCCTAATCAATCCTGCTGGTGGACTTCCCACCACATCCTCACTCACTTCTCCCTCAAGTTCCAGAGTCTCAAACCTATTACACAGGGGCATCTGGAGAACTGAAGATCAGGATAGGATTTGCCTGTGATGCCAAGCTGAGACCAGGTTCTGCTCCTCCTCTTCTCTTAAATCACCCCCCTCCTCCACCCCCTGCTTCAATGATGGTAGGGCAGGGAGGTCCACCACTGTTTGGGGGCATCATCCTGGTACCTTTATTGAAAGTTTGGCAGGGAGTTACTTCATCAATCCTGCTTTCCACTCTCTTATTCCTTAATCTCTTCACCTCCCCCTTGAGCACTTCCACCATACTGAACAGATCATCTACCTGCATGAGTTGTGAACAGGTGGAATTCCTGCTGCCCTTCACCAGCAGCAACAGGATCAGGAACTCCCTGCAGTCAGAGACCTGAACCATCAAATTTTTAGGCACGCACTCCATCTGAGCCACCACATTCTTTTTTGCCAGAGCTTTCTACCTAGTGGAGACCATGGCTAAGTCTGTCTGTGAGCCAGTCTCCTGAGAGGATGGAGATACTATGCCTTCCTTGCCCTTCCGCGTTCACTTGCCCTGTGAGAACTGCTCGTGCAAACTGCTCTGCCACACCGTTTGACAGTCCTGTTCACTGCACTCCCTAGTGGCTGATTTTACAAAAGCAGGTATTGATCCCACTGTTGCTCCTGTCTCCACCCAAGGACTTCAGAGCACCACTGCCACACAAAGGGCAATGGTGCCCAGCAGCTGCTCCATGACAGGGAACCTTGCAACCAGCTGAGGCAATTCCCTGCTTTGGCACGGAATGCTTCTGCTCGAGAGCCAAGGAGCTCACCAAAAAGAGTTATGTTACCTCTAAAACCAGTGCCTAACAGCTGAAGTTAGGTAGCAGAGGTTATTGTCTTCAGTCTGGAAGTCCACTGACTTTATTTTAGTGCCTGATTTGCAAGGACTGACCTCTTTCTGTGAAAAGTTTTCTTAATGTAGGCAGAAGACTGCCGTGTGGAATACTATTCTTGTGTTACCACCTATATACATCATCTCCATGTACAAGTGATACTTCTGTGAATGTAAACTTGAATGCTTTTGAAACAAGTACACAACAAAAGAAATACAAACACTTAGAAAAAAATAGGATCTTTTATCACAACTTATGGGTATGATTTTCATGCATGTGAAATTGGAAGTAAGAAAGAAGGACCTATGCTATACTATCTGTAAAAGTCAAGTACAAACTTAATCATCCGGTGTTTGTGGCCATTAGCTCCTGTTTGAGTGCAAACAAGGATATACATATTGAGTTGAGTTAGAGAACTAAGGTCTGCCTTTTGAGATGATGCTAGTAAGAACACAAACATACTTATTAGCTATTTACAGGTTAATGTCCCAGTGCTGCTTCAGAATACTTTGTGTTCAACTCTGGGTTTTTAGGATAGCTGCTAGTGGACTGACTTACTTATGGGATGAACAGCTATTGCTGTTATGGTCCTTGGAGAATATGGAAAAAGTACATCTGTAATAAACACATCCAGCCTGGCTGTCTGCAAGGCTGCCAGCGACACGGATGCTTTTCTGCCAGAGTCAGCTGTTCATTAGTTTCAGAAGCTACTAATGAACTAAATTGAGGTTTTGCTGGAAATCTAGCTGCTCAGATATCTCAGGATGATTTGCTGACTCTAGCTTCCCATTTTGCTTATGGCTCCAGGTGGTCTTAGAAATGCTGCCTCTTGAAATACTTGTTGGAGAATAAGATTTTCACACAAAGTTGAAGACAGAGCTCAGTCTTACTATTATTTTTTCCTTCCCCTCCCCCTATTTAGACAAGTATCTAATAAACTGATCATGTATTTTGAACTCTTCAATTAACAAATTATTTATGAACTGGAAAAAATTTCCATCCTTTTTTTCATCAGATTATGGCAAATTAACTTAAGCCAATGTTGCTTTATTTTTATCCAATTATTTGACCTTAACTTTCCACCGAGTTTATTTTGATTGTATTTTTAAAGAAAAAGATGATGCTTTTCTTTTTAAAAAACTATTTTTTCAGTGAACTAGTCTGTTTCTGCATCTACATTCATTAATGTTGTTGTTATTATTTCTTCATTTTTGGAACATGTTTTTCCTTCCCCTGCAAAGTCATGATTCTGGTGTCTTCTTGCAGTGCGTATTTTTCCTATCATTTCTATATATTGCTTCAGGTGCAGACTTGTAGATCCAGAAGAGTGAGCTAGAGCAAAAATTTTTATTTGTACTTATAAGGATACCTTTTTAAAAAAGTGAGTATTTATGAATAATGTTTAATTAGGACCAGACTGTTGAAGTACAGAATACAACTTTAAGGTCAACTGAGTAGCAATCAAGATATTCATGGAGCTTCACTGAGTTGTATTACAAATGCAAGCAGGGTGGATATACATTTTAAGTTGAGGTTATTAATTTGAAGGTGAGGAATAAACACAATAGGTTATATGTTTAGATATGAGGCAGATGAACACATACAGGAAAATGTATGAATCCAACAATAATGTTTGGTAACTAAACAATAGTCATTAGGGAACAAATGTCTTTCTTAAAACACTTCTAGTTCCAAAACAACTCTCAAGTGATAAGCTGAGCCTGAATTATTGATGTATTTAAGAAAAGGAACAAAAATAGAGGTAGAAATTGAGTTTATACAAAAAAAAAATACAATTTATTAAAAAGGCCATTTTACTAATAAATGTGAAAGTTTTTCCCCCTCAGTGTCCTAAAACTAAGTAGAAATAGAACACAGCTGTTACTTGTAGTGTTTCCAAATTGCTACAGAAATGCATTTATAATGTGTGCAACATAAAGGATTCTATGTCTATTTCTATGTAAACATGATTTTAATGATTCATTAAACTGCTTTTAATAATTGATATATACTTCTAGAGTATTTTTTCAAGTCATGATTAACTAGTTTTCCACATTTATTAAAAAACATTTGCATTTTAAAAAGTCCTAATAGTTAACTTGCCTTGAATTCTGATCACCTAATTTGGCGTGACATATCATATGAAATAATTTTGTCAAATTGTGTTGCCTTGTACAGTGTATGTTTATCTAAAGCATGTGTTTACAGAAAAGATCTTTTAAATTTGAAAAAGTAGAATTTTCAATTATTTATAGACTCTTAGCAAGAGCTTTATTATAGACAAACAAATGGTAGGTGGATGATGATACTGTTTGTTTTTCTTTCTTGTGATTGTTACCATTATGTTATGCTACTCAATTTGTTACTCCTAAGAGCTTACATAAAAATACATTGTTTTGTAACCTGGACAGTGCATTTACAAACCACTGCACCAACTTTTAAATCAAAATTTGAGTTTTGTTGAATAACATTGATCATAATGTGCTGTAGCAGCTTGTCTACACGAGGAGGTTGCAGTAATTTAAGGTGAGGAATTTACAGTGTGCTAATTAATGCACACTAGCTCCTTACTGTCCTTCTCTGGGTGATGTTAAGACAGAATGAGCAATACTGTCTTGAAGGTTTTAATATGTGTACTGGAAAGAGCCTAGGCCAGGTATTTGTGGATTTCTTTTAAGGTGGAATGCTCAGTAGCCAGAACTGATGCAAAATTGATCCCATTTCCTTAATAGGAAGGAAATAGAATAGAAGGAAATAGAATAATCATACCCTATTACAGATAACATCTTGCATCTTTCTGTACAGAAATCAAAACTTAAAACTCCACTAAGAAAAATATACCGTCTCAATTACACCTATGTCAACACTTAAAATTCCTGAAGTTTTACAGACATGTCAGTAATTTGGATAAAAGGTCAAGGTCAGAGCCATGATTAAGAAGCAAGATGGAAGCATTGACAGGAGTTACATAGTGGTTAAAAAAGGCCTGCTTTTTGAATATCAGCTGTCTTACAGAAGTTTCCCCTGCATTATATTAGCAATTTTCTTGGCAGCTTCAGATTTCAGATGAATACTGGACTTGACAGAGAACCCAAGAAACCAAATTTCTTCTGTATTTCACTGTGCAAAAGGTAATTTCCTTACATCTCAAGATGCATTATGACATTCATACTTTCACTGTCTTCTGGGATTATTGTTGAAGTTCTGAGACTGCTCGGTTTCAGAGCTTCCAATTGTATTGTATAATACTGCATTATATTGAAATAATGTAGAAATTCTTCCCTAAAATAAAATAATATGAGGCAGGTGATGGGCAGCATTAGTTCCTGTACCAGTGAGACGTTTAAGGTCCAATAGCTTGGGTATCATTAGAAGGACAATTGATAATGCATTATATTAGACTTGTGCTAAGAATCCTCATGATGTGATACAGTCCACTGATTCTACTGATGGCAGGTTATAAGATATTAGACCTTATAACCTTGACATCATACATGTACAAGGTTTTCATAAGGTCTAGAATGAGTTAATTGAAAACTTTGTTTCCATTTTAGCTGAGAAGGTGGTGGCAATCCAGATTAGTTTTGCAGAACAGGTAGGACAAAAATGAAAGGAACACAGAAACCTGTTTAATTTATTAACTAGCTTTCAATTAAAATGTGTTATAATGCAATCAGTAACTTAATGGCATATATTAATGCAAACGACTTCTGTTAGTCATTTTGAAAAGGAAACTGTAATGTATTTTGCAAAGGTAACATTTCAAGTTACTCCAAATATTACATTGCATCTTTTAATGCGCTGAGAATTCTAAGTTCAGTTTGCATAGATATAGGAAATGAGATAGTTACTGAGAAAATAATTCTATTAAGTATGTACAAAATAAAAATATATATATTATGATATAATATTCCAAGCTTTTGCTTATAAGCCTCTAACAAGTCAAAACTTGGAATGCTCTTTCTTCCCTAAACCTACTTACACTATACAATTCATTACATCTTTTTAGTTTTCTCCTATGTTTTGCAACATCTCAAATTTCAAAGGTTTTTTCTTCCTTTTCTGCAGACATAACAGGGATAGCAGGAATTAATCCACCCTGCAATAATTCCAGTGTTGTGTTCATAAGAAATTGTATTGCAGAGAAACCACTGTCCTTTGCTTACAAGGAGAAAAAGACAGAAGAGGCTACAGCTTCTTTGGCCTTGTTTTTTATTTCTTTCCACAATAATAAAATGATAGCGTTTTCCACAGCTACTATAATTCAAAGCATTCAGAAGGTAGAATAAGGAAGGCCACCCATGGATCAGTTGGGATGTTTGAGTCATAGGTAAAAGGAATGGTTTTGTGCACCTACACTGTAATCTCAGGATTCTGACTTTCTGATTGTGGAGGTAAAATCAGAGCTGTAATAATCACAAATCAAAGATTCACTAATATAGACATTAGGGCTTCAAAATTATATACATTTTAAATATGAATTTGCAGAAAATCGACAAACCTGCAAGTAACCACTGAAAATTTATCAAATTGACAATTTCTTCCTCTAATAAAAGCTAACTATTCTTCTGTCTGCTTACTTGTTTTAAATCAAGCTCATTTAATTAAATCAAGTTCTCCTTGCTTACAGTAATGAGAAATAAGGATTAGAGCAGGAACAAGGGGCACTATAGAGGATAGGGAGCTAAACAGATTGAGAGATTACCTTTTCTAAGCAAGTTATATTTAGTTAGTCAATTCTGGACTTCCTCTGTATGAAGTATGTGTAATAATCCCATTTACAGTGGAAACTGCAGAATGCTGTGGAGAAACAACCTCACATACTAAAACAAAACATGGAATGCCTTAAACATACATCCTAAAGTTTTCAGATCCGTGTGTACTATTCCATGGAATGTTAGTACTGTTTGCCTAGATCACTGGTTATGGGATTTGTGTAGAAAGTGATAACAAACATAGAGAATTTTTGTGGATGTTTCTGAAACCTCATAAGTACTATTGAAATTATTAAGCTCTTTGTTGTGTATCTTTCCATTTGCAGCACTTATGGCAGAAACTACAACATTCTTAATAACATGTGACTGTGCAGTCAATCAGTGTCTTGATCAATTGAATGAAATATACTATCTATTCTACTAAAGTATTTCTCCAGTTTAGAGTAAAATGTCATGAAAATAGCAAAGAAATTTAAAATTAGGTTGGAGTGTAGAATTTTCAGAAATATGTTTCCTCAGTATAAGAGTTTGAGGCTAGAAGAGAGGAGAGCTTTTTCCTTTTAATGATTTAAGCCACAGTGTGGTTTAAATAGCATATTCAATTTGGGAACCTATTAGCTGATAATTTTTTCCTCCAAAAAGTCATTATCTTATTACTAGTTTCATTACCAGTATCTATAATTTCATGATGTAAGAAAATAATTCAATATTAAAACTGAGATATTTTCCATCATTTATAGAAGCAGAAGCATAAACACAGTGAACGTACAGTTCCCTTGTTAAATGTAGTAATGAGTATTGTAGCAATTTTACTGGTACTAGCATAAGGAAAGTAAAATGTTCATATAGAAACTTCAGTTTCGAGAAGTATATATGCCAGACTTTGTCATGCTAAAAGATGGATAGCAAGAGACTAATGCAGTGAGTATCTAAGCAAAGAGAAGCAAGAAAAGTAAAATGTGAAGTTCCCGTAGTACTGGAAGAAGCTGAACAGAAGGCATTGTGAATGTGGGCAGTTAAATCAATAAAGCAAACTAGAACTCTTCTAGTTTTGCTCCAAAGACTGTGTGTAAGAGATTTTTTTTTTGCAGTATTGTCTCAAAGCTTGCTGAGGAACACTGATGAACATGTCCTGTGCAAAGGTTGAGACATTCTTCAAGAGACACAGATGGGCAAGTCCAGGCAAGTCAAAGTTGGCAAAATCTTTTGTCTGAAGATTTGCAGGCCAGGGGCCATGAGAGAGAGATAAGCCGCAGCTTAATGGCTGGGAAGCAGTTTTTTGCATGGGCTTATCTTGAGGGAGATAGCCGTCGCAGGGGGTACTGACATGACTCTGAACCAAGTGACCAGGGATGCCACAGTGCAGGAGGAGGAGGACTAAAAAAGGGACCAACAACCATGAGGATTAGGTGTCTGACATCAGAAGCCTCATGAGATGATGCCTGTGTGCTGACTTACACTCCAGGGGTCTGCTACCTGAGACTTGCCTCTTCCTCCTGGACTTGCTCTGCACTCTACCTGCTTGCTGCCTATGGCTGGCCACTCTGCTGCTGCTCTCCCCCTGCATTTTGCCTAGGACTATCATAATGGTGTGCAAAAGGATGCTGCTGAATCTTGGTGACTATTCCTGCTTTACATAATTCTTGCTTCTTTCCTACTGCCTGCTTTCCCTTCCCCATCACCCTAATTTGTAATAGTCGCTGGTCTCCCCTTCCCCATCTCCCTGGTTAAGATTTGTAATAAACTAGTCAGACCAACATTTGAACTGTTTTTTTCTTAATCTCACGTCGGGTATATATCAAAGAACCTCCTCTCCCTCCCATAAATTGGAGCAAGATACCATGACTTTGCAAATATTTCTTTACCCTATGAACATAGGTATGCCCTTTCAGCTGAAGTCAGTTATGCACCTGTACTATGTGACTTCATCAGCATTACAAACTTGACCCAATAAACATGTTTTTTTTAGCATTTTTTCCTCCCAGTGGTGTAATTACTGTAACATGCAATGAAAAATTCATTCTGTTTACGAAAGCAAGACAGCAAAAATTTTGTTGAAACAAAGCAGTAGCACTAATGCTTTACAGAAAAGCATTTTCATATAAAAAAAAAATCATGCATTACTTTTTCTTAAAGATGTAAACATAAGGTTGAGAGTACTCCTTACCTCCTCTCTTGTTTAATTTGGCATACCCAGGCATGTAGCTGCTTGTCATTGATGATGAACTGCTGAAAGAGGAGTGGGGTAATGCTGAGACCAGGGGTTCATCACACTTCTCTGAAACACAGGAAAAATTATTTTCTTTATGCTAATAAATATTCATACATGTTAAGGGGCAATGCACCCTTTATTTTTATTTTGAGTAGTAACACAGTTGTGTCATTTGTGTGCGTGCAGAACACATGTGGATATATCTCATCATTTCAGTAAAAACTTGTTTAACCAGGCAGGTGGCTCAGCACCACATCGTAGTTCACTCACTCCACCCCTTCCTAGTGGGATGGAGGAGAGAATAAAACAAATTAAAAAAGTAGTAGTACTTGTGGATTGTGATAAAACTATTTACTAAGATAGAGAAAGGGAAAAGGGCAACAGTTATGACTGCGTGTATATATATAAGTAATATAAATAACTGTATTTATATATACATATATAAAAATATGTCATGAATGATGCAGAAATAATTGCTTGCTACTCAACCTTCCCTTCCCACCCCCCAGTCCCTTACTGATGCCCAGCTAGCCCTCTGAGCAGCAAAAGAGGGCAAGATGAACTCCCACTCCCTTCAAAATCCCTTCTGTTTTATACTATGTGATATGGAATATCCCTTTGGCCAGTTTAAGTCAGCTATCTTAATTCTGTTTCCTCCCAACTCCTTGGGCCCTTTGCCGCAAATGGCCTTGGATTTCTACAACATAGCTTTAAAGGTAACTATAAGCATTGGTGTATTATCATCATTTTTTTTCTTCTAGAACCAAAACACATGATCACACCAGACAATCTGAAGAAAACAATTCAATCCCAGCTGAAATTAAGAAAAAAGCACAGGAACAAATAACTAAAAATAAAGAGTTCAAGAAAGTTACGGCAAAGTTATCTAATGGTGATGCCTGCCGTAGAATGCAACTCTCCTTAAGGATATTTACTATAAACAAACAAACAAAAAAATAATAGTAATGTCTGTCTTTATAAATCTAGGATGCTTTTGATGGTATGCAAACATAGTGCTAAAGAAAATTATCATGAAATCTTTATAAGAAGTAGATAGGATTCTTTCAGTTCTGAAATAGAAGTGCTGATAACCACTTATCTTAATTGAGAAAATAAATTAGGGCACATGAATAAATGACTATGAATTATTGCATATTACAGATTTACTGAAAAAAGGGAAATCTTTTCTTAACATAATCTCTGTAATGCATTTGAGAACTTCACTTATATTTTACTTAGTACAAAGAAGATTAATGTATTATTTGCATCTAAGATGGTAGTAACTCAAAATCAGAATGTTTGTTTTTCTTATAAAGAAAAAAAATTAAACCAAATCTCTTCCCGTGTTGTTTGAAATTATGCAAATTAGAATGGAGAGAACTGTTTTTTGATTTTTCAAATATTTAGGTCAGATAAATTAAGGACTTCCCTTTATTCTAGTTTAATCACGAGTTACTTCAACAGATATGAAATTCAAACGTTAATTTACTTATTTACATTTCTAATATGAGCTACTATACAAGAAAAAACATAACTTGCACCAATCATCTTTGTTAATCTTTTTAAATATGCAGAATGCAATACAGGCTCTGCTATAAATAGAAACATCCTCAACGTATGCATCTAGAAAACAATACTCATTTCTGGTAGGCAGTATAATTAATACTCAGCAGCATGTGATTTTGTTGCAATTATAGAACTGTCAACCAGCAAACTGGATTACATATTGAAACAGAATTAATGCTATCTTCAAAAGAGGAGCTTTTAAGTGAAAACTAAGGTAATTGTGAGTGAATCAAGTGACTTGTAATATAGATATCCCAAGATTTAAGTTTAATTTAAGGAAAAATAAAACTAGTTATGCAACAACAGAAAATGAAGCACAAAAATATACAAGAACACTAGTTTGTCAACCATTATGCTGACATTTAACAAAATAAATAAGTTTTCCTCTTAAATATCTATGAGATTGTTATGAAAGAAAATAAAATTCATATCAGCATAGAAGCACAGATAAATAAAGGGCAATTACTTCACACCGAATTGAAGGAAAATTCTTGACTTTAAAGTTCACTATCATGGTATTAAATGATAAAATTTTGGCAAGGGAAAATAAATTATTTTAAGTATTATTTTTTTATACTTCAAAACAGAAGTACTAATTCCACTCCTCCTTCATCCCCTACTTTGGCTCCAGCCACACAGCATGTTTGTCACAAATGTGCAGTGGAAGAGGCCACAGTGTCTTGTGGCCACATCACGTGATCCAAGCAGGATGCTGGGGGCACATGTGACCTTCTAGCAGCAGAGGAAGACTTGGAGAAAAATCCTACAAATTGGATGCCAGGCTGCTATTATTGCAATCAAAGTAGTATTGGATTAGAATTTAAGATTAAAAGTGAGGAGCAGATTGAAGCAATCATTACAAATTTTATGGTAAACATCATGATCACAGAAAGACCGAGTTACTCAACCACAAGAGTTTTTATAATGTATTTGTTTATGTATTGTACATTTTTGAAATCCACAAAAACAGGCATTCAACTTAAATATTTCTAGCAAACTGCTCTCACTGCCACTTCTTTATTAGTGCTATCTAGATAAGGATTTGAAGTCATTCTTCATTATTAATGATGTGTAAGTAAACATTGTCCACAGCAGAGGGGTTGCATCTAGATGATCTTTGAGGTCCTTTCCAACCCAGGCCATTCTACAATTCCATGATTTAAAAACAGAAGGGTGTATTAATGAAAAATATACACTACGGCTCAACATTTTGTTTTTATTTTCCTTGTTTTCCACTCATTCCTCCCCAGCTACTTTTGAAACCAATCATAATGAAATATTAAAATATACAATTACAATGGAGAATAGGACTGAAAAAAATCTTTCTATGTACGTGTACATACTGAAACATATATATATGACATGCACACATATAGAGTGAAAGTACAAAATTTTAGTACATCATAAATTATAATGTAATAAAAACATTATCAGTATCAGGTAGGACTCCTTTGGAGTCTACCTGCTTTGTGAAACTTCAGGAAAGAGACAGAGGACTTTATCCAATGCACTGTAGCAATACCACAGAATGGATGTGAACACAACTGCAAAAGCTTTTCGTCATACAGCACCTGAACCTGCATTCCTTACATATTCACAAAATTAAGTAGATTAACTTTTCTTGAGAGAATGTTTTATTACATCCTTAAAATCAAATATGTTTGTATGACTTTTCTCTCTGCAGTGTCATATCAGGGGACTGGGGTACAGAGGACACTTCTAACTTTGCAGAAGAACATTTTGAATAGGAAGCTGTGGATACAGAAAAAAATACTCATGCAATTTGAATGTAGTGGGAGGCTATTAGTCCTATTATCTAAAAAACACATGTGAAATAAAAGTACTATCCTAAGCCCTTAAGAAAAAAATAAAACACTCCCCAAAAAAACATAGAAAGTCTTCTGCAAAAAAATACAACTGAATTTTAGATGTATTAAGAAACAACCCAGCAGCTGAAAAAAAAACCAACAAAAAAAAACCTCTCTAAACAATAGAAGCTTATCAGAATTTCTTTTACTGAAATAAAGAAATAAATAAAATCTCTTATTTTGTTAGTGATTATTACTACTCTTACTACTGTTGAATCCACAAAACAGGAAATATGTAATTTTGTTTGGAAATGGTAATAGCTTTTAGATCACCATTCACTGTACAGTCTACCTTGTCTCTTTGATTCAGTAATCCATCCCATTTGATTCAAAATAATAGAACAAATAAACTTGATATAGGCAAAAAATAAAACTGAAACTCCATGGGAAGTATAATTGCATTTGTCAGTTGTCATTGTTGTCATAGTTGTTACAGCCATGAGTATGTTTCATTCATTGCATATGTGCTTTAGAAATACTGAATGTGGATGTCTGCTGTCTCTGTTTTAGTTTGATTGAAATGGCCAACAATGGGTGTAAAAAGAGCTGATATTTTCCTTCATCATTATCCAGAGCTACATTTGCGTCCTATGATACCCTTTGAAGACCAACTAATAAACTAAAAAAATCAAATAAAAATACCTAACTTTGTCAATGTTTAAAATACCATCCAAGGACAGGGCATCCACCACATCTCTGGGCAACCTGCTCCATTGCCTCACTTCTTCCTTATATCCAATCTAAAAAAAAAAACTTCTTCCTTATATCCAATCTAAATCTCTCCTCTTTTAGTTTGAAACCATTTTCTATTGTCCTTTTTTCTAGCAGCCTCCCTTTAGATACTGAAAGGTTGCTATCAGGTCTCCCCAGAGCCTTCTCTTCCTCAAACTGAACAGCCCCAGATCTCTCAGCCTGTCCTTACAGGGAAGCTCTTCCATTCCCTGTATTGTTTTGTGGTCCTATTCTGGAAATGACCTAACATGTCCACATCTCTTCTGTACTGAAAACTCTGCATCAGTACACAGTACAGATGAGGTCTCAACAGGGCAGAGCTGAGGGACAGAATCACCTCCCTTGACCTGCTGACCATGCTTTTTAAGATGCAGCTTAGGATGCATTTGGCTTTCTGGGATGTGAGGGCACATTGCTGGCTTGTGTTCATCTTGCCATCCACCAGTATCCTTAAGTATTTTTCTGCAGGGCTGTTCTCTATCCTTTCATCCCCCAGTTAGTATTGATAGTGGGGGTTGCCATGACCCAGGTGCAACATCTTGTACTTGGATTTGTTGAACCTCATGAGATTCACATCGGTCCACTGCTGAAATCTGTCTAGATCTCTCTGAATAGCATCCTGTCATTGGGTTTGTTGACTGCACCACATAGCTTGATATCATCCACAGACTTGTTGAAGATGCATTCAAGCCCACTGCTGATGTAATTGATGAAGATGATAAAGAGCATCCACCCCAGTACTGACCCCCAAGGGACACCACTTGTCAATGATCTCCCTCTGCACATTGAGCCATTGACCACTATTCTCTGAGTACAATCTTGCAACCAGTTCCTCGTCCATCAAAGAGTCTACCCATCAAATGTATATATTTCCAATTTGGAGAGAAGAATGTTATGGGGAATCATGTCAAAGGCCTTACTGAAGTCTAAATAGATGACATCAGTGGCTCTTCTCTTATCCTAGTTGGGACAACGTTCCGGCAACTTCTGCTTATGTACTCCTGGGACTTGGGATTGTTCAGCCTGGAAAAGAGAAGATCAAGAGGGGATCTTACCAAATATTTAAAGGGCAATTGTCAGGAGAGTGGGACCAGGCTTTTTTCACTGGTGCCCAGAACAAGGGGCAACCAGCCCAAACTGAAACACAGAATGCTTCTTCATCTGAACATGCAAAAAAATATTCTTTGCTTTGAGGATGACAGAGCACAGGAACAAGCTGCCCTGAGTGGTGGTAGGTTTTCCTTCTCCGGAGATATTAAAAATGTGCCTGGATGCATTTCTGCAAGGCCTACTCTGGGGAACATAACTTAGCCAGGGGATTGGACTAGTTGATCTCAATAGATCTGTTCTAACCCTTAAAATTCAGTGATTCTGTGATTCCTGCTCTTGTGTGAGATATACTCTAGTGAATTAAACACTACAGATTCTATTTCTGTTGGTTGTTATTAGAGATATTCTAATTCCCCTAAGCATTTATCCAGTTTCCAGAGAACACATGCTAACCCATAACTGCTTTTCACAAGTGCTTGGTAGTCTATTCTTTTTCCTGAGCATGTTATGGGCAGATCACTCTTCATATTCCAACTGGAGAAGTCAAATGTGTTTAGGGTAACTAGCATTAGCACAAATTAAACTCAGAAGATATGATTATCTCCTCTGCTCCCTAACATTGACATGTTAGGGATACATATTTTAAAACAGGAGTCTTTTGTATTACAAGTAAGGATAAAAAGTTCCTTTTAACATGTACTTTGCCTTGAATTTGACAGGAATTTTCATGTAATTAATGTGTTGTCTTTACCAATAACAGTTAGGATTTGTGTGTGTGTGTGTGTTTGTAACTGAATGTGTTATGTAAAGGAGAAATGGTTAAGACTTTTCTCAGTCAAAAAGCTGTGGCTTTGTGTATTTCTTGACTGGGACATTTTTTAAAACTACTTCAAACTGACTTATCTGTTTCACATTCAACTAGAAACTGCATATAGCTATTTTGGGCTCAGCACAATACTGCTGTTGTGTTCACTTACCTTTTTGCATCGAAGGTGATCAGCTTCTTAGTTCTTTGCTTTTGGATTATTTTTTTTTTTTAAGGAAGTCATATGTGGCATCATAATTATGTCTTAAGGATAGTATCCTACAGGAACACTATAATAATTATTATTTGATAGGGAATTGAGACTGAAGATTTTAAAGGAGGGTTGAATTTGTGGACTTTAGTTTTTTTAAAGGCCTCTTCCTCAGTGCACTATGGACCATAACAATAGGAAAGCCTATAATGTTTCATCAGAAGTATTCTTAACATGTTGCCATCTGTTTTTCATGGATTTAATTTGCCAAATCCAAATGTTTTTTTTTTTTTTTCATCTGAAAAAATTGTCCTCATCTTATTCTTTGCTAGATCTTTGGAAGCTGCTTCAAACTATTAATAAAAAGTACCTGTGATAAGGAATGGGAACAGTATGCATTTGTAAACATTTACAAACACATTGCTGTTCTTAGGCATTCTAACCTACTGCTAGACATAAATGTCAAGAACATACAGATGAACCTGTCACGGAGTTATCTAGATCAATCTAGATCAATCTATGCCCGTGACAGGGGGGCAGAAGGCCCGTGGGCCCCCTGGCTCCCAAAAATGGGAAGGGGAAAAAGGAAAGGGGTAGGGGAACAGGAGCTGGGCTTGGAGATGGAAAAAGAATGGAGCAGCAGCAACAATCTAAGGAGGAAAACTTATTTTACTATGATATCGGAATGCAAGATAACACAATATAGTACAATCTAATTGAAATTAAGGGTAATAAATCAAATAAAATAAGAGAGAGAAAGTTTCTGAAACTGAAAGGCCTACTTAAATGAAGGCACACGGCTTGGAAGCACACCCATCCCTCTGCCTGGCTGCCAGAGAGAGAGTGTGAGCCCGATCCTGTGACTTAGATCACGTGCTTTCCAAGACGTATCTTCCTTCTCTGACCGTGAGGTCCTCTGGGATATGCAGTTCTTCTCTTTTGAGAAGCAGGTATCTGGAAGGTTGCCAATCCACAGAACTTGAGTATTAACCCTTTAATTTACCAGGGCCGTACATGATGTTATGATGTGGAATACCAATAGCAAAATTACAAAACCATGACAGAACCACAGGTTGCCCTTTTCATTTTCTCAAACATACAACTTTGATAAGATATATCAACAACTTTACAGGTGGTCCATTTATTCATCAGGATGCTAAACATTTGAACAGACTTCAGTGAAGTGAAGAACTGGACCTCAACAAAGTCAAAAGGTGGGCCTGTGTGAACCTAATGAGGTTCAACATACCAAAGTGCAAGTTGGAGTAATCCCAGATACATATACAGACTCCTTGAGAGTAGCCCTGCGGAGAAGGACCTGGGGGTTCTGGTGGATGAAAAACTTAATATGAGCCAGCAGTGTGCTCTTGCAGCTTGGAAAGCCAATGGTATCCTGGGCTCCATCAGAAGAGGGATAGCCAGCAGGGACAGTGAGGTGATTGTCCCTCTCTACTCTGCCCTTGTGAGGTCCCATCTGGAGTACTGCATCCAGGTCTGGTGCTCCCAGTACAGGAAAAGCTCCACAGGAGCTATTGGAGAGGGTCCAGAGGAGGGCCACAAAGATGATCAGAGGGGTGGAGCACCTCCCCTACAAGGACAGGCTGAGGTAGCTGGGCATGTTCAGCCTGGAGGAGGCTGTGAGAAGACTTCATTGCAGTCTTCCAGTATTTAAGAGGGGATTATGAACAGGAAGGGATTCAACTTTTTACAAGTGTAGACAGTGATAAGACAAGGGGGAATGGTTTTAAGCTCAAGGAGGGAAAGTTTAGATTGGATGTCAGGGGGAAGTTCTTTACAGAGAGAGTGGTGAGGTGCTTGCACGGGCTTCCCAGAGAGGTTGTGGATGCTTCATCCCTGGAGGTATTTAAGAGAAGTTTGGATGGAGCCCTGGGCAACCTGGTCTAGTACCAGATCTGGCAGTTGGTGGCCCTGCCTGTGGCAGGGTGTTGAAACTTGATGATCTTTGGGAAGACTTCTGAAGGAATCAGGATCACAAATTGTGTTCTCCTCTGTCTCAGTTGGTGACTGGGACCCACACAAAAGGAAGAGGGTGGGCACACTGAATGATTGGCTTTGCAAATGGTGTCATACTCAGGGCCTTGGATACTATGGCTTGGGACGCAGCCTTGAGAAACGGGGAATGCTGATGATGGATAGGAGCCGACTGACTAGAAGGGCCACTGATATTCTTGGGAGCAAGTTGGCTGGTCCGGTTACCAGGGCTTTAAACTAGATATGATCTGGGAAGGGGGTGTACTGGGTGACAGAGAAGCACATGGGAATGCTGTCACCCTGGAAGGTGGTAAGGGAAAACACTAGACTTGTCCTGGAGGTATTAGGGAAGGCTCCTCTGATAAGGCAACGAGGCCAATAGCCAAGCTGAAGTGCCTCTATACCAATGCATGCAGCATAGGAAATAAACAGGAGGAGCTAGAAACTGTGGCACAATTGGAAAAGTATGACCTAATTGCTATCATGGAAACATGGTGGGATGAATCCCACAATTGGAATACTCTGTGTTTGAGGATTACAGACTTTTCAGAAGGGATAGGCAGGGTGTCAGGGGTGGCGGGGTTGTCCTCTATGTTAGGAAGTGGATAGATTGTGAAGAGCTGTGTCTGAGGAACAGCCACAATCAGGTCGAGACTTTGTGGGTAAAAATCAAGGATTGGTCCAGTAAAGGGCATCTAGTGGCTGGGGTCTGCTACAGGCTACCTGATCAGGAGGAGGCTGTGGACGAGGCCTTCTTGCTTCAGCTGCAGGGGGTGTCTCACTCACAGGCTCTTGTCCTGATGGGAGATTTCAACCACCCAGATATCTGCTGGGATAGTGGCATGGCAGGTGGCAGACAATCCAGGAGATTCCTGGAGTCTGTTGAGGACAACTTCCTGGTCCAGGTAATAGATGAACCAACCCGAGGTGAAGCCTTACTGGACCTGGAGCTCACTAATGCAGAGGAGGGTGTTAGAGAGGTTAAGATTGGAGACAGCCTGGGCTGCAGTGACCGTGCCTTGGTGGAGTTTGTGATCTTGAAGAATGCGGGCCTGGCAAAAAGCAGAGGTAGGACCCTGTGCTTTAGGAGAGCAAACTTCTGGCTGCTCAAGGAACTGCTGAGTGGAATCCCCTGGGAAACAGTCCTTAAGGGCATGGGTACAGAACAGAGCTGGCAGCTCTTTAGGTACATCCTTCAGAGAGTGCAACGGCTATCCATCCACCAGCAGAAGTCGAGCCAGGGACACAGGTGACGGTTGTGCCTGTGCAAGGACCTGCAGCTTAAACTGAGAGAAAAGAGGGAAATGTATAGAAGGTGGAAGCAGGGTTGTGTGTCCTGGGAGGAATACAGGGCTGTTGTTTGTGTGTGTAGAAATAGGATTAGAAAAGCCAAAGCACAGATGGAGCTGAACTTGGAGAGGGATGTGGAAGATAACAAGAAGGAGTTCTACAGGTACATAGGCAGGAAGAGATAGGCCAAGGAGAGTGTACCCCTCTGATGAAAGGCAATGGGGATCTGGCTTCCTCAGACATAGAAAAAGCTGAGGTACTCAGTGAGTGCTTTGCCTCAGTCTTCATGGGTGATCAGGCTTCCCATGTCTGCCAGGACCATGAGTTTCTAGGTGAGGATGTGGGGAGTAGTTTCTGTCCCACTGTAATGGTGGAACAAGTCCAAGTCCTCCTCATGAAATTGAATGTGTGTAAGTCCATGGGGCTGGATGATATCCAACCTAGGGTTCTGAAAGAGATGGCTGATGTGGTTGCCGAGCCACTCTCCATCATATTTGAAAAATCATGGCTGTCTGGTGAAGTCCCCAGTGACTTGAAAAAGGGAAACATTACTCCCATTTTTAAGAAAGGGAAAAAGGAAGACCCAGGGAACTACAGGCCAGTGAGCCTCACCTCTGTGCCTGGTAAGATCATGGAGCAGATCCTCCTAGAAGCTATGTTAAGGCACATATGAGATAAAGAGGTGATCGGAGACAGTCAGCATGGCTTCACCAAGGGCGGATCATGCCTAACCAACCTGCTGGCCTTCTTTGATGGAGTGACGGCTTCAGTGGATGGGAGAAGGGCGGTGGATGTCATCTACCTGGACTTCTGCAAAGCCTTTGACATGGTCCCTCACCACATCCTTCCCTCTAAATTGGAGAGGTATGGATTTCAAGGATGGACTGTTTGATGGATTAGGAATTATTTGGCTGGGTGCAGCCAAAGGGTTGTGATTAATGGTTTGGTGTCAGGGTGGAGGCCGGTCACAAGTGGTGTCCCTCAGGGGTTGGTCTTGGGACCGGTGCTCTTCAACATCTTCAACAACGGCATAGACTATGGCATTGAGTGCACCCTCAGCAAGTTTGCAGATGACACCAAGCTGAGTGGTGCAGTTGATACGCTGGAAGGAAGGGAAGCCATCCAGAGGGCCCTGGACAGGCTGGAGAAGTGGGCCCATGAAAACTTAATGAGGTTCAATAAGGCCAAGTGCAGGGTGCTGCACTTGGGTCAGGGCAATCCCCGGTATTTATGCAAACTGGGGGATGATCTCCTTGAGAGCAGCCCTGCAGAGAAGGACCTGGGGGTCCTGGTAGATGAGAAGCTGGACATGAGGCAGCAGTGTGTGCTTGCAGCCTGGAAGGCCAACTGCATTCTGGGCTGCATTAAAGAAGCGGTAGCCAGCAGGGAGAGGGAGGTGATTGCGCCCCTCTACTCAGCTCTTGTGAGGCCCCATCTGGAGTACTGCATCTAAGCCTGGGGCCCCCAGCACAAGAAAGACGTGGAGCTCTTGGAGCGGGTCCAGAGGAGGACCACTAAGATGTTCAGAGGACTGGAGCACCTCTCTAGGAGGAAAGATTGAGGGAACTGGGCTTGTTTAGTTTGGAGAAAAGAAGGCTCCAGGGAGACCTCATTGTGGCCTTCCAGTACTTGAAGGGAGCTTACTTGAAGGAAGGGGAACAGCTGTTTACAAGGGTGTATAGTGATAGGACAAGGGAGAATGGTCTTAAACTGAGAGAGGAGAGGTTTGGGTTGGATATTAGGGAGATGTTTTTCACTCAGAGGGTGGTGATACACTGGAACAGGTTGCCCAGTGAGGTTGTGGATGCCCCATCACTGGAGGCATTCAAGGCCGGGCTGGATGTGTCTCTGGGCAGCCAGGTCTCATGCTTGCCGACCCAGCACACAGCAGGGGGGTTGAAACTCGATGATCGTTGTGGTCCTTTTCAACCCTGGTCATTCAATGATTCTATGATTCTACATTTCATACTTCATGAAGTTCTGAAAGATTGTTCTTTGTGTGCTTTGGCTCACGTTCAAGTCAGACAATATAAGTGCCCAAGTTCCTCTGTTCTAGATTTAGAAAAAATAATATAGTAAAAATAACAATAAATTCCTCAAGCAGAGTAGCTTGATTCAGTTGTTCACTGCAAATATATGAGGGCTGAAACTGCATATGCAAGGTGATATATCTTTGAAGTTGCTCATTAGACTGTGTTCACAAACTGTATTCTTTTACTTAGGTAAAGAAACTGTGTTTTTCCTCTCAAATGATATGTTTGTGACTGCTGCATGGAGAATAATACTTTCAAATGCATTGTTAAAATAAACAATTTTTCTGACACTTCAAATCTTGAAGAACAGTGTCTTAAATCTCATTTAAAGGTAGTACTGGTGCATTTCCAGTTCTCCATATGACAACAGCCTGCACTAATATTCTTCCATTGCCATTAGACTCTCCATAGCCCAGGGTGCCTGCACTCTCAACTGCTAATGATATAGAAAATGCATTCATTTTAATAGAAGAAATATTTATGCCTGAGAAAGAAATCTTCAGTCGTAATCAAACAAGCAGTCCCATCCTTCCAGGTGGATGAACGTGAATTTAAGATCAATAACATGTTTAGATTGGCTTTCTAAGCTCAGATTCAAATCAATATTTTTCAATTTCCCGCTGTAAAGTTTAGTTCACTGTCGTTTTGGCAACGATCACAGAGAATACTTTTTTGTATATTTTTTTTTTACTTTGAAAAGATTCTCAGAGACTAAAATCCATCAAATTCAACCCCAAACAATTTACTGCTAACTACAGACAAGTGTATTACTTAGTCATCAGTCAAGAACACATACAAACAGTTTTTATTCAAACACATGATAAATATAGGTAAAATATGTTTTCATGTCATTATATTTAAACTCTTATGTGACAAATTGACTTTTCAGCTCACTATTTTATTATTTTTGTCTTAAAAGCAAGACATTTAGATTTGAAATTTGTTCAGTAATTAATCCAATTCAACTTTCCTTTATTAACTATTTAAGATTCTCTTTGTTCTGAAGCCTTCAGTTAGTGCTTTATTTACTCTTATGGATTACAGCCTCTAGCATGTCTATACTCTGTCTTTGTTACTTCAAGTGAACAAAAAGTTGATGTCCTCTATTTTGCATTATTTCTTTCCTTTTCTTAGAATTTAAAACACTTCATGGTAAGCTGACACTCATTTTGCGAGGCATTACAACTTAACACTAGGTGGGAATGTTAGATAACTCAGCTGATTACCATTTATCCCTATAAAATTAGTTAAGTGAGGTTCTTTTCTGTCTTGTGGATTGTGGAGAGTGAAAGATTTCCCTTCCATTGATTCTTTCTGTAATTTGTAATTGAACTTTTTTGTTTGTCTTCTCACTTTTCTTCCAACAAGCCCACACTGTTATCAGAGAAGTTTTCTATCCAGTCTTGCCAGTTCTTGGATCTACTTAGGTCAAGGGTTCACATTTTGTCTTCAATGAAGTTTTGACTATGTCCTGAAAATGAAAATCTCCTGGTGCGTAACTCCACTAGAGCAGGAAAATTTAAATCCATAACAGTAAGGTGTGTTTACTTTTTTTCTTTTTACTAGACTTAGGAACACAGAGCAAATGTGGTTATGATCTGTCCGTCATGAACAGGAACACAGTCTTTCTTCACACGGCCAAAGTCACACAAAATACTTATTTTCAAAAATCACACCATCTACTCTGCAAATAGACCAAGAGTCTGGTCTATCAGGGATTAAATCCTCCTAAACTGTGACAAATTAGAGTTATTACAATGTTCAGAAACAAAGGAAGGAATTTAAGTTTAATTTTTTTTTCCAAGTTCCTTGAAAAGAAAAGCTCCAAAACAAAGGTATCAGTTTTACTTTTCTGCCTCACATAATAAGGAATGTATAAAAATAAACCTTTCTTTAAAGTTCCTCTTGGAATACATGGATATTATCTTACAGTTAAAAAATAGGAAGAAAGAGATCTTTTCTCATTTTCTCTGAATTAATTCCTTTTCTTTCAGTATGAATCCCTGCAAAAGGCCAAAAAAGTTTCAATTTTTAATGCAATACTTTCTAGTGTACTTCATTTGATTATTTTTTGCTGCTATGAATGCTTTTGTCTTTGTGAGAAGGATAAAGGGAAGAGAATTTCTCTTCTTTCACAGATGAATGCAGTCAACTTTTCAACTACTTTAGCAATCTCAACAGGAAAAAATAGAATGGCTGGCTCTGTGGAATTTTTCCACACAACAAAAAAATGCAATCAGGATTATTGGTGTTTTGTATTCCATTGATAGCTGTATGTATAATATGTCTGAAATATATTTTATTTTAAAAGACCTTATGAAAAAAAAAAGGACACAAACATTATGTTTTCTCAGAAAAATAATAAAAATGTTCCAAGTTAAATTCTAGATCTTGTGCCACATTTTAGTGAAGGGTGGTGTGACAGCATATTTCCAGCACATCTGTGATCAAGATTGTAAGTACGAAATCCAGAATGTAGCTGGCTTGCAATATGCTGTGCAGATAGTATCATGAGTTATATTTATAATTAATGATGGAAAAACAGAATGGTCAAAAATAATGGTCTGTGTTTTGCCTCATGTTGACAAAAAAGCCATATGGTAGGTACCCCTTGATGTTTACTGAAAAGTACATCCCTTTCATTTGTTCATTCATTTACAAAATTGGAAAGATATTTTTTGAAATATCTGTTTAAGTGTTCTCAGAAAAAAAAAATATGTGAAGGTTGATTTCATGGTTCTGAAACCATATTCTTCTATCTGTGTAGGTAAGGATGCTAGACCTCTTTTATTACCCCAGGGGATTTTTTTTTGGTATTCAGGAATCTGGTAAATCAAGGTCAGGTCAAACCTTAGGTGACAAATCATCCTACTTCAAAGAATCTAAGACAGAGAAGGTAATGAAGATTGCATACACTGAAGTATAACGAAACTTTGTCCTAAAGACGCTAAGGCTATTCATTTCTTTAAAATGTTCATTACATCTTAGTCATTAATTTGTAAAATCATTAAAACAAAACAAAACAGAACAGAACAAACAAGCAAACAAACAAACAAACAAACTGACCACACTTATTTTTGTCTCAATTTCACAAACTTAGTCCAAAATTCAAAGAACTCCTCCAATTTAAGAAAATACTATGTTTACAGACGTGTTTTGTTAGCTGCATATATGATTAAAATGTGGAAATAAGTTAATTTGGGATACAGGAATTTCTTTATGTGCACATTTTGCCCAGGAGCAACCACTGACATGAAGTTCATTACTAAAATAATGACAGATCTAGGTCACAGATACAGAGGAGGCATAGTTATTTAAGGGGACACAGGAGCTCACTTAACCATATTTCAATTAGAAGGGATTGTTAAAATTATCTCTTGATGCACTGCATTGCTTTAGGGCTTTCAGAAATATTTGCTGCTGCCTGGGGCAGCTTGCAGGGATTTTGCAACATAGGACACTAAAGTAAGTGCCCAGATCTCTCTTAGGGCAGCTGTTCTACTGATTAAAAATAGTGTATTGTAAAGGGAAAGAGAATGACGTTATAAATATATTAACTTTTGTTTTGAGACTTTTCTGAGTGTAGTGAAGAGTTAACACGCAATATTCTGAATGAGAGAACACTAATTGCTAAAAACACTTAAACTAAAAGTTTAAACACTTAAACTAAAAACACTTTTCATTTAATAGAAAAGTTGATGTTGACAGTATCAAATTCTAGGAATTATTTTTTGGGGACAACAACATATAGGACCTCTGACACTTCTGTTTCATTGGCTATGGCTCATGCACATAAGCATGTTAGTGAAAGAAGGAAGATCAGGGAAGTATTGGCTAGTCAGCATAGCTTAGTCCATGGGAAGGTGATGGAGAAAATCTTCCTAGAAAACAAGTGATTTACAGAGGGGAAATCGTGCTTAACTAACTGCACGGCCTTCTTCAGTTTAACATCACCATTAGTGACCTGGACAATGCGACAAAGGCAGACTCAGAAAGATTGCAGATGATGCAAAACTGATAGAAATGGTTGATACACCAGAAAGATGTGCTAACAAACAGACAGACCTTGACAGGCTGTAGAAATGGGGTGGCTGGAACTTCATGAAGTTTAGCAAGGGAAAATGCAAAGCCCTATTGCATGGGGAAGAATAACTCCAACACCAGTATACACTGGGTGTTAGAAGGCAGCTTTACACAGAAGGCCCTGTGGTCCACGTTGACATCAAACTGACCATGAGCCAGCAATGCACCCTTGTGTCAAAAGCAGAAAATGGCATCCTGGATTGAGGGAAGAACATTGACAACAGTTAAAAAGACGCTATCTTTCTTCTCTATTCAGCACCAGTGAGCCATGACTGGAACGTTGTGTGCAGCTCTGGTCCCTGCAGTACATGATACGGACTTACGGGTGTGAGAACTTGTATGAAACCTTCTTTGATTTTTGGCTCAAAGCTTGCTTTCTGAGGCATTTCTTGCGATAAGACTCTGACTTAGACGAGAAGTGTGTGTTGCCATGTGGCAATCAACATCACTGTGTGGACAATTTCACATTTGAAAGCATTCATTTGGAGTTGTTTTCCTTCCAAAGAGAGTGCTCAGGAGTGTTTACTGGAGAAAGATCTGGCCTGTGACCAAAAAGCTCCAGCTTGGTATGGGAGAACTGGGGAATGATAGCATTGTATCCTGTGAAAAATAGGATGTGGGTGGGTAGCTCCCTATTCCCTCTTATCTGCTGACAAGGCACAGAAGATGGGAGCAAAGGAGTTTCTGTTGAGATCTCAGAGCCAGAAGCTGCCATTCCAAAGGGAGCTGGCTCAACCACTTTGGGTTTGAGCTTTCACTTCAAAGAGAGCTGACTTGACCACTTTGGACTTATAAATAAGTTTGTACTGTCATTGTCATGGTTGTTGTCAACTGAACAACAATCCCTGACGACCCATCACGACTGAAGATCAATGCCTGAACTACGAACTATGCTGGACTCATGGTGGTGACTATCTCTCTCTTGCTTTCTACAAAGACTCCTTGCTTTTATTTCCTATCTCTATTTTATTGCCTACCTTCCCTTTCCCCATCTCCCGAAATGACTAGGATTTGTAATAAACTAGTTGGGCTAACATCTGACCCATTTTGTCTTAATCTCACTGTCAGGTATACGTATATTAACAGAACCTTCTTTTCCTCCTAAGAATTGGATTGTGACACTCACTTTCCACTATTATATTTAGTAAAATGGTTTTCTCATTAGCTCGTTGCCACTGTTTTTTTCCCTTGCTTAGGCCAATCTCCCTATCTTCCCCACTCCCTCTTTCCTGGGGCTTGGGTCTGTGGACCCTCCACCCCATTAGTCATGGAACTATCTGGACAGGGCCAGAACAACTGACATTTATATTTTCATTTGTAGTTCTTTTCAAGGCAAATATTATTTGCATGGTGAACACCTGGAATTCTATGCAACAATTTTGCAGTGTTTCTATTTCATTAATGTTTCATCAGAGTTCTTGAATCTGCTATGATGCAACACAAAGCATTCATTTCTTCCATTCAGATAAGCTTTCTGACCTACAGTGAGTTTTCTGTATGATCTGCAGACTGCCAACTTGAATCAAGAATTAAATTATCGCCAGCCTGCATGTACGGACAGAATTTGTTTATGCGTAAAACAAAAGCAGAACAGTGTTCACTTACAACATTTTGTGTCAGCAATAGTCTCGCTCACACTTTATAGAAAAAGATCAATCTTCCAGCCTCAGCCCTCATACTGAGAAGGTGACTCCTCAGCTCTGCACATCACTTCAAGAAATGTAAATATTTGGCCATTGTTGCAGTACAAACTATCTGTCTTTCTTCTTCTGGTCTACTTATTCTGTAGTGTCATACTATACTATTAACATTGTTACTCATTCTACAGTTTTTTTCACCAAAGCCAGTAGCAAGGATTAATTACCAAGGATGAACTGCAGAGATTTAGAACTATGCAAGGCATACAGATTACATGCTAGAAACTGACCAAAGAAAATAAATTTACTAAAATAGGTCATATGTGTCAGAAATATCAGATGGTCATTTAAACAAAGAACCTGACAATCCTAAACAGTGACAGTCTTATTATTAGCTTTGATGCATTCATACCTACTGTACTGCTACATTTTCCTTGTATTCATCTCATTTTCAACAGTAATTCTGTTCCATCACAAAAACAGCCTCCTCAGGTGTATCAGTTTCAGAGGCTGCACTAGTGAGGCCTCACCTGGAGTACTGCAAGATGTGGAGTCCTCAGTAGAGGAGAAAGATAGATCTGTTGGAGGGCCACAAAAATGATCCAAGGAATAGAACACCTCTTCTACAAGGACAGGTTGAAAGAGCTGGGATTATTCATCTTGGAGAAGAGGAGGCTAAGGGATGACCTTATTGCTCTCTACAACTAACTGAAGGGAGGTTGTGGTGGGGTGAGAATCAGCCTCTGCTCCCTTGGATGAGAGGAAATGACGTCAAGTTGTACAAGGGAAGATTCAGGCTGAATGTTAGGAAATGCTTCTCTGAGAGAGTGGCCAGGCATTGGAACAGGCTGCCCTAGGAGGTGGTGGAGTCACCGTCCCTGGAGGTCTTCAAGAAACATTTAGATGTTGTACTGAGGGATGTGGTATAGTGGCAAAATATCGGTGATAGGTGGACGGTTGGACTGGATGATCTTAGAGGTCTTTTCCAACCTTGATGATTCTATGATTCTATGGTTCTATGATTCTGTGACCTGATAGAAGTCTTTTAGTATCTAAATTCTATGATTCTATGATTCTAAAGGGGAACAGCAGGAAAGAAGTAGACAGACTCTTCAGCAGGTTCTATAGTGACAAGGGGAAATGGTTTCAAACTTAACAATGGTAGATTTAGGGTGGATATATGGAAAAAGCCCTGTACAGTGAAGACGGTAAGGCGCAGGAACTGGTTGCCCAGAGATGTAGCGGACATCCCATCCCTGGAGACTTTCAAGGCGAGGCAGGATCAGGCCCTGGGTAACCTGATCTAACTGTGGATGTCCCTGCTTATTACAGGGGATTTGGACTAGATGACATATAAAGGCCCCTTTCAACTCCAGAGTTTCTATGATTCTATAAAAGAAAACACTGGTATTACTACAGCTTTGTAAGTCCATAGATGGTATTATCCTCTACCTAACAGGTCTCTGTGCTGTCCCACCACATTTTGATATTGTATATCTGACAGTAGTGTGAAAACACAAACCTCCACTAATAGAAATCATCCAGGGAATATCAGGATTTTATATTTATTTTCCATCACTCAAGTGTTCCAATGTATTTACAGTTCAAGAATTTTAAGGAGATAGTAACTGCTGAAATTAATGGATATACAGAGCAGTACTCTGTAAGGCCACATTAGCTGACAGTGTTGACAAATTCTCTGATGATTCAAAAAATGAGTTAAAATATATAGCTCTAGCAGTCAAATTTCTTCCAACTTGGAACATTTTTTGTACTGCCTGTTGAGTACTTCCAAGTTATGACCTTGGAGGCTTTTATAATCTTTCTCAAATCAATTCTGATTAATTAAATATTGGTTTTATTAAGGATGAGTACAACCAGTATTATGAAAAAGACAAACATTACTAAAATATTTTTTTTTTTTCCATCTGGGAGCTGAAAACTTTTATGTGCTTTTTTTTTTTCTAACTTCAATTTCCAAAGAAGAATGAGATTGGTGATCTCTAGTGAATTTTACATGTGACAAAAGATATATTGAGAAGATGATCTTGTACTCTCTCCCTCTGATCTTAGATTAGTGAAGATGGCAGGATATCCTGTCCTCACACGTGATGGCTCCCATGTAAGCATAGGCACCCTGTTCATAGAGCTTCTCATCATTTTGCTGGAGAAATGGAGAAGTGTTCCTGGAGAGAGATGACAGAGAGGAAATGCTGCTTGCTTCCTATTTCGCCACCTCCCCACCTCAGAAGAGGACAAATCCCAGAAGGCAGAGTTTAGGACTGCTCTTATACATATTGCAACAGTATTTTTCCCAGTTGTTAGATAGCCGGTACATTTAGAATAGCAATATGACCCTTGTATCAAATGACTGCTCACCAGTGAGCTTCAGGATGCTGTCCTAATAAGTCATTATTTATTAACATAGTACAATACAAATATCCCTCAGCTTCCTTCCTTCATAAATCAATAGTATACATTGATACTGGCAGTAACCAGTCCATGTTGACTTTATACTCAGCATGAGCAGAAGTTACAAGCAATATTTTTTGTATTATGCCAAAAAAGTCTCCACCAGGAAAAATACAGAGGGCAAAAGATATACATTCTAATAATAATAATAATAAAGTAGATAATGTTAAAACCTTATATAATACTTAATGTATTCTTTATAAATTTTTAAAATAAAATGATTACATACATATAAAGTTTTGAGCTTTGAAGTGGATGTTATACAAGCTAGAAAGTACAAAAAGGCAGGACTGATGGTTAATTGCACATAGAAAAAAATGCATAACTGAACTCTGAGTCATTGCAATACTAGTCCAATATTTAAATTGAAGACATCTTGCTTTTATTTCATTAACATACAGAATGTTCAGTGATTTTTCAAACCAAGTTAGTCATCTTTATGAGAAGACATTGAAGCATGAAATATAAATTAAAAAAAAAATACACCAAAGAAAGCAGAAATGAATGAAAAAATAAGTTTCACTTATTAGAAATGTTTTGTTTGTTTGGCCTTTAGTTTCTCTTGAAATCTGAGCCTTTTTAGTACATAGAAGCATTATCAACCTGAAGAAAGCAAGGATTGAATAAAAATAAAATAAGAAAACATGAACAAAATTAACTACATTCCCTCATACTTAAATTTTTCTGGTTGTTGCCTCACTGTCCTCTCAGAAGCCATTCTTTCTAATGTCCTTGTTGCTAATCTTTCTGATCACTTTGCATAGGATCCAAAAGAAACTTTAATGTGCAATTTCTGCACAACACTCCACTTTAAAATTTTATCACCTTGTGGAAAGCCACCATCTTTGTGCATTTTGTTCACATTCTCAAGAGGAACTTTTTTATATAATATTTTAGCTACAAATTGTCTCTGAAGCAAATTTCAGGTGATATTAAGGGAAATGAGCATTAAACATTTGAACTAAAACTTCCACTTGTCATAAATCAAAGTCTCCTTGCTTTAGTAGCAAAGGTAGTTCTAGCCATGAAAGAAATTTTGGGGAAGACTTCAATGTTAAGGAAGTTATTAATACTTACTAGGTTTTAATATATCTTTTAAGCCTTGTGCAAACTGCACGATTTTTTCTCCATTCAGGAGATTAAATTCAGAAATAATTTATGAGCTTAACAATTGACTAATTGATCAACTGAACAGAAATATTGATCTTTGAGGATTTAGCCTTCAAATCATTTTGAAATTTGTGATTGGATTCATCTCCAAAAGGAGGGTATTTCTTTGTTTAAGAATTCCGTTCCTAGAATTATACCTAAGTGTCCTGATCATTTTATCATAAGAGAAATGATAATGTTTTAGAAAAAATGCTGTTCAGAGAAGACTTCCAACTTTTTATGAGTATATAAACTATCAGGACACTAAATTTTGTGTAAGTACAAACAACGTTTAAAAAAACTCAGAAGAAACAAATCTACAAAAAAAAAAAATCAGATTCAAAAGGTAAAGATTAAAAAAAGGAAAGAAAAGAAAAAAAAGCAAAAAAGAAAGGCTTTTCAATTTTGTAAATAAATCTATTTGGCAATATCTCATATTAATGACACTTATCTACTCCTTCCCTTGCAGCAGTGAAAGAAAGACCTGAAACCTGTATTTACCTTGAAGAAAGGATTTAAACTGGCATGCAATTACCAGACACAGGAGAGACCAGACACACAATTATTTCTACATAAAGGAGAGATGCAACTTTCAGATATGCCTCTTCCTTCAGTATTTCCAATTTTCCTGCTTTTAGGGAAGGTCTACATTTGAATTTCAATTCACATCAGTCACTTTTCAAGAAGTGTCCCACTTATGTTGTGGCATGGTACACAAATTGATTCACTTTCAGATTGATCTACAGGGAAAGCTGCCCCCTAATAATGATTATTTGGTCCATTATGTCAATTGAGAACCAGTCCAAAATAAAATAGAAATCCTAAAAACAGAAAGTGCTGATTTCTCAACAGTAGCTTTGGGCCCATCCATCTTGGCCAGTCCTAATTGCTAAGATATGGCTCAGATACGCCCCTTACGTTGATGGTATGGCAGTAAAGGCTGAACCACCTCACCAGTTCCTGTTACATTCATTGCCATGTGACAGATGGCAGTGGAGTGTCAGTCTGACAAAATATCACCTGACATGGAAGTGCATATAAAGCACCTATAAAGTGTAATTGATTTATTCCATGTGGAAAGCATTTCACTATGACTGTGTGCTCCCCCTGCTCCCCACCATCACCTTCCTTCCCCCAGCTCTCTTCTTTCACCTGACCTTGAAGACCATGCCTTGTACAGTTGGTCTATGAGCAGCACTAATGATAACACTCATACTAAAACATATTAAGAATCACAAATCTGTCTCAGACTTGGGGGTTGAAAGAACTGATAGCAGATACCTGATTCAGCAACTGAAGATCAACTGAGCATGCATTTAAAAAGAAACTTATGACTATGAATCAAACAGCTTACCCCATAAACAATTAGAAGCCCAAGAGCCCCTTCAAGCTCTCCTACATGGGATCTGGCTGCACAACATCTCTTTGAGCAGGGATGACTCTAGAAGCTACACCTACACAGAGATCCCTTTATGACTTGATGATACAACTGATACAGGTTCTCGGTAAGTGACTTATAGTTTTAGAATTTGTTAGCATCTTAGATTTTTTTGGAAACTTTGTTAGCTTCAGTAAGATAATATCTTAGATTGATTGTAATCTTTGTTAACTTTGCTAAGATTATATCTGATTATGCACATATCTCTGAGACATAATCCATTGACTGAGTCTGAGACCAGGAGTGGATTCAGCTGCATCTATGCTCCTTACCTTTCTGGTAAAGCAAGGGGATCCACTTTGAACTTCATGACTCTATGCAAGGGCCTCCCCAACCTTTCACATGTAATCCCTTAGACATAAGACATTTATCAAACCTGTGATTAGGAGTAGATTCAGCTGCACCTATGCTCTTTACCTCTGTGATCAAAGCAATAGGGTTCCATTCTGAGCCTTGTGACTCAACAGGCGGGCGTCCTGTAGAAATGTGTTTACCCTACAGCCTATGCAGTAAGTATAAGTAAGTGTATCAAGCCATCTTGAATCTTGTTAAGTCACTACTGAAGCACTACTTTATATCTGTATTATGTCAATAGATACACTCTAGCTTCTCTCTTACCACTGCAATATAATGTAGTAGGTTTCCATTTGTAATATGTACCCAGTGTCATTTGTGGATGCTTGCTGAACTTTTATGGAGACTGAATTCTAGCATAAAGAGGTGGTGGGTGGTGAGCTTCAGCAGTGGCGATATTATTTTTGTAGCAACCAGTGAGCATATTTGTGTAAAACTGCTACTGACTAGAGGTGATTTTAGAGCAGTTGTAAGTAGAAATTCTCCTATAAAGTGGAAATTACCATATTGTTTTATCTTCCTGTATATAACTTAACCATACATAATTTTACTATCCCTTATATATTTCATTTCACAATTAATGTCTGCATAGTGCCTTATTTTTTTATACCTAAAGTAACATAATAATAATTTTATGTATTAAATAATTTCATCTGCTTAACATTTCTGATTTCAACTCCTTTTTTCCCTTCCAGCTACACAATTCATAGTAATAACATGTTGTAGCATTAAATTCTTGAGAAGAAATCAAGCCATGCTGATGTTCATAAGTTCTGTTTCCAGTACTGAAGACTAAACTCCTCCCAGAAGAACTATTAATTCTTGGACACTGAGATAAAAGATGCTGAAGTTCTGAAACTGTCCTGTCCACTTGGATGCAATCAAAATTAAAAGACTGATATTTGAATAAAAGTCTTCATAAGAATTAGCAGTGATCAACCTGAAAGAGGCTAGAGGCTACTTTTTTTTCCTTCCCCAAAAAACTATTTTCTACAGTTTAATGATTGTATTACCTATGTGAATACATTTTAGCAAAGCTAAATCTTGGAGAGACTCACTATCACCATGTAGTTCTTTTCTTTACTTTCTGAGATATCTATAAAGTTTTGGAAGAAAAGCTTATAACTTGACATCTCTGCAGAGAAGTATCTGTCAAATATGAAAAATGACCTTATGGTTCCAAAGACCACTTGAGGTAATTGATCTACAAACACACACTGTCAGACAGGAAAGCAAATTATAACCAGCCACTGAAGTCACGAGTAGCTCAATAAATGATTTCTTGATATTTTGTTACATTACTGAGGCAGCATATCTTTCCTTTGGGGCTCGCATCACAGCAGGTCTTATTTTTCTTTGTAAACTTTAGATGGAGATGCACACAAAGAAGAAAAAGAAGAATCTAAGCAATCCATGAACACAACGTCAGGTTTGTCTTGAAATTGAAGTGTCTTGCTAGGTAATTTTCTCAAAATCTAGACCACAGAGACAGTTTTCTGCAGGTTTTTGTTCCTGGTACTTTGTGATGGTATGGTACAGTACTGAATATATTTTCCCCATAAGAATAGGTAGTAAAAATGTGCTACATTTCAACTTACAGGATATGATTAAAACAGCTTTTTCTAGGATTTCTCATCTATACATACAACAGCAGCAGATGAAACCTCTGATTTCTCAGATTGTTATTCTTTCTCCCTCTCCAAATAATTGTAAAAGCTCCTAAAATCCATTTCCTGACAACTGAATGATTTAGAGTACTAATAATTCCACATGCACAATTTGATCCCCTGCCAAGCATTGAATCAAATATATTCCGAACTAATGTCCATCAGCTGTTCAGTGAATATGCGTGAAAAAACAATGATTTCAGGTCAAGTCTTAATGTACAGCTGTCCTTAGAATCAAAACTGTTACTTTTGCTAGCAATCTCAAAACAGCTATGAATAAATAGGCCATTGAAAATGAACTGTTTTCTTACCTCTAGAGACAAATGGATCAGCCAACATACAAGTGTTTGAACATCAACTACAGCAATACTAAGCAATTACAGACCACATCACCAAAGCACTCTGTGAGTCTTTGAATTAAAGTACAATCATCGTAACTGCTTGTTTCTTTTCCAAAAAAGAGAAGACTTCATTGTCCAGACTGTCTGTCTGATGGAGCACACAAGTACTGACTTATCTCAGCCTGAATGAAGCAGCATTTGTTCATTCTGAATGCAAATTCCTTGAGTTTATGTAACAAGAATATGCAGATAAGGAATTTAGGATAGCATCTTTAAACTTACATATTATGATTGTCTCAAAATAATTTAAGCCACTTTGTCATATTTAACTATAACAACTCAAGTTTGACTTTATGAACAACTCAAGGAATATATTAGTAAGAGCTATCAGTAGATCAGCTCTATTAAGGACTGTGGTGGAGGATAGTTCTTTTTTTCTTCTGGAGATTGACAGAGAGGAAAACAAAAGGTAAAGAAAGGAAGAGGAAAATGGTGAGCAGGAAATTGCTTTCTAAGGGACAAAATAGTGTTGAACAATGGCCTTCACAGGTGATACAGAATTTAATATAACTATTTCCTTTTCTTCATTTGACACAAATTTTATTTACAAATTTATGGTAGGAACTTTGGGAAAGTTGTCATTTGGACTTGTATGTATCATTTTTTAACTATGTACTTCTTCATTTAAATGTGCTTTCTCTTTTTCATCAATTTCTATTCCACCTAAGATGTTACACACACATAATACAAGTAAATAAATGTAGGATAACAATAAAAGCATGCATAGATCTCAGCTGGCTCAAATTTTAAGTACTTATTTCAAAATAAAAATAACATAAACATGGCAGAAACCATCTCAGTGGATTTGTTCATTTTTTTTTTCACTATGATGTTCATTCATTGTCTTTTTAGGTCAAGTTTTGCCACTGTCTTTTAACTCAGCTGCAGTTCTGAATAAAATAAAAGAGGGATGAAAACAGTTTGTGAATTTAAAAAACTTTTTTTAAAGAGAGGGTCAAAAACTTGAAAATCAGCTACCTCAAGGTTACAAGCTTAGTTTTCCAAGCCAACAATACATGGATTTATTCTCATGACTTTATCTAAAAAATGGAATAAGAGAAACAAGGCAAGCCTGTCCTCTCAGGGGAGAGGGCTAGAGCTCTTCAGCCCGGAGAAGAGAAGGCTCCAGGGGAAACATGTAACAGCCTTCCAGTACCTGAAGGGAACATACAGAAGAGCTAGGGAGGGACTTTCTATACGGGCATGTAGCGACAGTTTGAGGGGAAATGGTTTTAAACTGGAAGAGTCAAGATTTAGACTAGATATTAGGAAGAAATTCTTTACTGTGAGGGTGGTGAGACACTGGAACAGGCTGTCCAGTGAGGTTGTGGATGCCCCATCTCTGGAGGCATTCAAGGCCAGGTTGAATGGGGCTTTGAGCAACCTGAAGAAGTTAAAAAAAAAAAAAAAGTAGTCTAGCATTCTAACCAGTTAGATATAAAAAAGTCCTAGTCAACCTCTAATCCTTCTTCACTGATATAGTCTCAATCTTCATTCAAAACTGTAGAAAAAGAATGTCTCAATGTTGAAATTGATGATAAACAGATTCAAGTCAAGGATAGCAAAGAGAATTTTCAAATCAAGTGTCTTTCCCTGAATTCTCCCCAAGGTCTTTTATCTGACTTTTCTTCTTTAGTTCTACTAGCATTAATAGAAAATAGAATTCAAGCTAAGAATTCTTATATAGCATTAGTCCTCAATAAGGTTCTTTTCTTTATGGATTTTCTTTGAAAATACTTTATGAAGGAGATCTGAATGGTTATTTCACGAAGAGGAATTCTAGAGTTACATGTTAGAAAAAGACTATGAAACTGTGGACAGCTTTAAAAAAGATATCTCCTAGTTCAAAGTCATAGTATTGTTGAACTTAAATTCATTCTATTAACGCTATTCTAATCTCACATATCAGACGAGGATGTTTTGTTGTTGTTCTAATGATCACTCTTCCTAATATTTGATATAGATCTCTACAATGTCTGCAGATTATATCACTTTAGACATAAATGACTACAAATGATCATCTTCCTAATAGGAAGTAAGATCCCTTCCCTAACAGGAAATAAGATCACATATTCACATATATGCTAAGCTGTTAGAATTTGAAAATATGTCTTTCTTTTCCCTGGAGAAAAATATCACTATGTCAAAATTACAATGACAATAATTACATGAATGTGCAAAAAATTACATACAAAAATTAATATATCAGGATATTGGAGTTAGAATATTGATTATTTTGGAGACTATCGTAATTATTTTTTTATTAAAATATAGACTAACAAAAATATTGAAGCATACTAGTCACAGAGGATAATTTTTCTCAAATCTCTTTTCACACCTTCATCCAACACATTTTGGATATGCCAGGTTTCAAATCTCATAGCATGTGCTACCTATTCTCATGATTTTTCCCTTGAGTGCATAACAAGATGTTTATTGATTTTTATGTTAATATAATTTTCTCTTATATTAAATGGGGAAATTCTGTATCCTACTGAGCAACTGAAGTTGTTTGTGCTTATACTCTGCAGATCTTATCTTTGGATATAGCATTTTACGTTTTGCATTCATCAGAGAAAAATCCTTAGTTGTATGACCAATAGAGGTAAAGTCATGTGACTCCTTCCCAATGAAAAACAAAAGATGGTATTATTTAGAGCTTAATCTTGTATTACATCATTCTATCATAGCAGAGTTATATTTCTGCATTTGACAGAAGTCTATAATTAATGCAGTACAAGGATATGTATTATACAAATCTGAACTGGAATCCCAAATGGGAATACAAGTGTTCACAGGACTAAATGGGATCTTATCTTCAATGATGAGCTGATTAACAGTTTTCTTTGACTGCTGTGGAATTTTAGCTAACAAGGTTCTCATTTTAAAGGATTGCTGTAGGAGTTCCTATCAGCTTGTACAAATTAAGTTCCCAGAAATTAGGTTTCCTCAAAGCTGCCAAAAGTGTTACCCTAGTTCCTATCTCCCCCCTTCCCTGGTTCTAACAACTTTTTATTGCCTGCAGAAACCATGGAAATTTCCACCTTCATAAAAATATTTCTTAAGGTGAAAAAGGAGTTCTTCAAATAGTGATTAAAAGGTAAGTGCTTGAGGCCTTGAATTGAGCAGTGATGCTGAAATCAGCATTAATTTCAAAGTTTTTGAAGGCGTAATGAGAGATAAAACCACATTTCTTACACACTATTGCTAAGTCACATACATGTACATTGATCTCTGTACCCACTGCAGTATAACCATCACAGCCTATAGGAATACCAATAATCAAGTACAGCAAGGATAGAAGTTTGTCTTAGGCAGTTTATTCAAACATTTCTACCTGAATAGTACTTCCACTGACCTTATTAGAATGAGAAAATTTATATGCTCCAAAGAGTTCATCCAAAAATATATAACTTTTTTCATATTTTTTTTACAGACAAGGTTACATGGTTACATGAAGAGGAGATGAGTGTTTGCCAGCTCTCACATTAGAAAGTAGATCACCCCAAGTCACTTAGGATAATTATATTACATTATTCTGTTATAGTATAGGGATTCAATAGTGAGTGTTAAGACGATGTTTTTTTCTCATATGTGATCTACCAAGGCTTTATACATCTCTTGCTTCTTTTATGTTCCAGACACAACATACAGTTTAAGAGAATTGTAAAGCGAAATAGAGATGAAAAAGTTTCCTCTGTGGAGACCTCTCACACAGGACAGTTCTGCAGGCTCATTACAATGACCAAAAGACAAAGAAAGCCAAGTCTTGGAGGAGTTATGATATACATCCTGCTTACCCCATCTCTCACCCTTCTATGATTTGGCCTTAGTCTTATCAACCTTTACAAGATATAGCTGCCACAAAACACCACAGTTTCTTTCTAGATCACCAGTGCCTGTTTTTGCAGACAGTTTTTGCATCATCTGTTCTGATTCGAGGCATAGTAACACCAATCCATGGCTGTAATCACATCTAACTAAAGGTGAGAAACATCATATCAAACACAGATGCCTCTAGTTACCTTAACCTTCATTATAAACATTTGAAATCATGTTTGTGTAATTCTTACCCTAGAGATCACTGTTTATTTTGTTCTATAGAAGATAATTCTCAATTAAGTGCTCACTTGATCTTTCACTTTTTCCTCTACAGTGAACAATATTTCCTGTACAGTTTGTGCTAATCCTTAGTGCAGTGTAACTCTGGACACATCATGCTCACTGACCTTGCTATGTTTTGCCTCTGGAAAAATATTCTTTAATTCAGTCTTCCTGACCTTCTTGAA